>NC_139147.1:38189958-39411103 GCF_964270905.1 Leucopleurus acutus | reverse complement strand
GAAGGAAAAACAAACAAATTCCAAAGTCAGCAGAAGGAAAGAAATGATAAAGATCAAAACAGAAATTAAAAAAATAGAGAACTCCCAAAATAGAAAAGACCAATGAAGCTATTATTTTAAAGATAAACACAACTGATAAGCCTTTAGCCAGGCATATTAAGAATAAAAGAGAGAGGATCTAAATAAACAAAATTAGAAATGAAAGAGGAGAAATGACATCAGATATCACAGAAATACAATCACAAGAGAATACCACAGTTATATGCCAACAAATTGAACAACGAAGAATAAATGAATAAATTCCTAGAAACATATAATCTTCCAACACTGAATCAAGGAGAAATAGAAAATATAAACAGACCAACTACTAATGCTACTGGCAAAAATTTGAATTTCTCAACCATTAGCACTGTGATTAAATGTCTCTATATGCAGTCATTTTCTACATCGTAGTAATTTCCTTTCTCTCTCTCTTTAGTTCAGCAAATATTTATTCAGTACTTTATATATACTAGGAGCTGAGAAAGCAGTAAGTATATAAAGATGCCTTGCACTCTGTCCCTGACCAGGGGATGCCAGTATACTAAAGGCAGAGAGACTTATAAAAGTATATAAGTTGCAAAGCATAAGTGCTACAGCAAAAGATATGAACAAATTGCCCAGGAGGAGAGAAGGAACAAGTAAGTGATACTCAAAAGCAGAATCAGAAATAGGTTGCTGCCATTTATCATTCTTTGTTGAATTTTTTTCTAGCTATGCAGAGTCTGCACTTTCATTTTTTATTTCAATGATTTTTCCCTTTATAAAGATATTTCTTATATTTTTATCATCTTCAGGATGCTATTCCAGAAACTTTTTTCATTATCCTCTTTAAAATTACTTATTTGCTAAATGTATCTTTCACTTTTAAATTATAACATGTGAATATTTGATAGCTAAGGATTTTTCCTGAGTTTTACATTAAATTTTTTTCAGCACTGGAAAAGAAAGTGATTTGAAATATTAAAAGAAGCCACTGATCTACCTCCAAATAAAACATTGAATAGGAACACTACAAATCTTAAAGTCACCTGAAGTAAAACAAAATTTTATAAGGTGAGGCTCTAAATAGACCAGATGTCTCAAATGGGCTTTTTTAGAT
Organism: Leucopleurus acutus; assembly: GCF_964270905.1. NCBI lineage: Eukaryota > Metazoa > Chordata > Mammalia > Artiodactyla > Delphinidae > Leucopleurus > Leucopleurus acutus. Next base: position 39,409,962 of record NC_139147.1, on the reverse strand, counting down.
TAACACATTTGAATGCATTCCTCTATGCATGAAAAAATTTACAGTTTCATTCTTCACTATTGAAACAGCCTTGGATACAAAACAGATAAGTTCAGGTACTTACTAGCCCATAACAAAGGAAAAGATAATCATCTTTTTACATCTGAATTCTCCTGCTCTATGAAGCTATAAATTATTCTATACACACACACACACACATACACACACACACACACACACACACAGAGAGACAAAAAAATTTGAAAACTTAAATAGAATAAAGCACAATCAACTTGTCTCTGCTCAGGTACGTTGTCTCTGTGAAGTCATTTTTTAATAGAAAAGACAACTTTCTACAACATGGAGCAACTTATCCATGTTAGCTATTTCTTACTTTGCCCATTTCAAAGTATGGATAAGAATTCTTAACTATTTCTTACATATCATGAGGATTAATGATTCTAAGAAGCTTTCAAGATGGAATTTCTTTCAAGTATAAAGCATCATCAATAATAAAGAAAAAGGAAATTAAACCATAATATCCTTGACCATGATGACAAATTGATGTCCTGATGGGCATAATTGGCATTTCATATACCTGGCTGTAAGACAGATTTTGTAGTGCACCATTATTATTCTACCCAGGTACACAGATGATACTCATAATGAAACTTACATACCCCACACCTAAACGTATGTGTATAGAACACACACACACACACACACACATACACAATCAAATCTTACATGTTCTCTACAAGTTTACCCAAGAGAGAATTTAATCTCATGAGTGGATTAGAATTAATGTAAAAATGCTTCCACATCTTCAAAATTCAAAAGCAAGGTAAGTTGAGCCCAAATAATATACTTGCATTTTGAAGGCTATATCTCATATTTTATTTTATTTTATTTTATTTATTTATTTTTGATGTGGACCATTTTTAAAGTCTTTGTTGAATTTATTACAATATTGCTTCTGTTTTATGTTTTGGTTTTTTGGCTGTGAGGCATGTGGAATCCTAGCTCCCTGACCAGGGATTGAACCTGTACCCCCTGCACTGGAAGGCGAAGTCCCAACCACTGGACTGCCAGGGATGTCCCTATATCTCATATTTTAATGTTTTAGAAATCTTTGAGAGCTAACCTATAGTAAATAACTGTTGTATAAAACCATGAAATGTCATATTTTAAAATTGTGGGATATTAATTAAAATATGAATTAAAACTCAATATCCTCAGAAAAATATGCATAACACTTTTGCTGATAAGAGGAACAGCTATATCTTTCAAGTCAGGCCCGATTCCATGATCAGTTAAGTAGGCAATTTAAGTGTCTTGCCAGCATATAAGTGACTATCTAATATGAAAAGACACACAGGCATTTGTAGGAGAAGCACAGTTAATTTTGATATGTTTAAATAAGATGGTACTTCAATCAAACTATATATTCCAAACAATTCTCTGTGATGCTTTTGATTCAGAAGTTTAGAGATGATAACACTGATGAGAATGTGGATAGTAAAATATCAAAACTGGCAGCACACAACTGCAATTTAGAAAAGAAATTAGATTTCCCTGCAAAATAGATTAGGAGAGGAAGTGGAGACAAAGTGTCGTAGAACACAAAAACAACTCAAGCAACACTTTAGAAACTGGCAGAAGTAATTGCACCTCTGCTTAATGAAGTGAATGATTTAGGGACAAACTCTTCAGGTTTTAAATAGGGCTGGAGGGGAGGAATGTAAACTAGTTACCGAGCAAACTGCTTGGGGACTTTAAAATCTTCATGCTCAGCATCTCATACTTCCCTTGCATTTCTGTAGTTCTAATACTTCTAATATTTGATTACCTCAAAATGGAAAATATTTTAATTAAAAATGTTTAAAGATATAGTTAACAGATAGCTATTCAGGTGCAAAAAAGGTGCAAACAACATGACAGTGGTAACTTAAATTGACCAGTAGAGGCAAAGTTGAACTCACTCTCACATTTATAATCATCTAAAATATTCATCGAATTTCTATTAGCTGCCAAACCTCTTTTTAAGCTGTGGGGATAACCTTCACAGGTCTGGCATTCTAGTGGAAGTAGATAGAAAACAGAGAAAAAAGAAACAGCAAGAAAGTTACAGGGAATATTAGAGGGTGCTACATATTATGGAAAGAATGAAAGAGCGGAGGGAGCTAGGAAGTGCCTGGGTTGGAGATGAGAGTTGAAATACAAAGAGATGGTCAGAGGAGGGTTTACTGAAAAAATGACCTTAATGAAGGGGACTGGAAGGAGACAAGCGTTCAAACTTCTTAGGTATCTGGAGAAATACTTTCCAGTTGGAGCTTGCTGAGCTGAGCCTGCACATCCGGAGCCTGTACTCTGCAACAGGAGAGGCCACAACAGTGAGAGGCCCGCGTACCACACACACACAAAAAAAATTAAAATAAATAAAATAAATAAATTAGGCCCAAAATGTAAATCTTTGAAAATCACAGTCACCAAGTTTCACAATTTCCTTTCTTAAGAAGTGGGGAAGGAGGTTTACCTAAAATAGCCTTTCTATTTGTTTTCAAGGCCACAATACCAAGACATAACTGCTTCTCTGTCAGATTTAACCCAATTTGTACTTTATATCCAGTTCCCAAACAGCTCTTGTTTGCCCTTGTTACCAGCACCAGCATAATGCCAAGCACATAATAGCTGCTCAGTAAGTTTTCATTGAGTATATACTTGAAATTATAGAGAAATCAAAATCTTTAAGACCTCGAGGACTTAAATAGTCTTTAGCTCCGGTCTTTGTTTTCAGACCATTAAATAAAGCTTCTCCAAAGTCAAACCTAGTACAATTTAGAAGCAGCTACTTCTGGAAAGTATTAGTATAAAGAGCCTTTTCCTGATATAAACTTCACAAATGAGTAAGTACAAAGAGAAAAAAAAAACAATGTTATTATATCTTTATCCGGGGATTACTTCTAGTATACTATGCTAAGCCTTCTACTGAAACACAGAAAAAGACTTGGAAAAATAAATAAGCAAAAAGCTTTTCTTAATGCTGCTAGAATTTAAGTGTTACTTAATGTGCTAAGGCAACGTTACTGCCAGAATATGGCCAACCTGGTGGAAAAGAACCTAGAGGACTCAGTTTGAATATGTACTTTCCTTTGAGCAAAGTTAGAGAAAGAATGTTTTGGTACCTTGGAGAATATGGTGTCAGTTTATATAAACAGTCCATTTAGACCAAGTCTGTATTCTTTGGAGGTAAAATTAAAGGAAACCTTTTTACAAAGAACAGAGAAACACAAGATACAAGCAATGCTACATCTGGGTTTAAAGGTGTTATGCTGTCCTTTTCATTTGTTGTTATCTCTGTACAGTGGAATTATGGGCAGTTTTCCTCTTTTTTTGAACTTCTCTGTACCTTCCAACTTTTCCATAAGGAGCATACTTTTTTAATAATCAAAAGCAAACAAATACCAAGTGAGAAAGCAAGCTTGCAGAAACCTAAAACTTTCAACTGGATAGGTAATGTTATCTGAAATTGACATAAATGAGATGATAACTTTCTAAATATTTTAAAAATAAGTAAGGATTGGCTGGAGAAAGAAACAGATTGAGTGAGTTAGTAAAATACTGTGCTGATATTGTGGATATTGCAGAAGAAGTAAAAAACCAGAAGATACATGGGATAGAGCCAAGAATTAACAGTGAAGGCTCATCTTCACTGCAAAAAAGTAAAGAAGAAACACTTGAGCCTGTGAAATAGATTAGGGGGTTTCAAATTATGGATTTTTAAATTGTGGAATTTCAAATTGCAGATTAAAGGGATCCCGAAAGACCAAAAGTAACAAGGTATGAACAAGTAGTTTGACTTTGGGCCAGCTACCTAATATCAGTTATCTCATCTTTTTTTTTTTTTTTTTTTTTTTTTTTTTTGCGGTACGCGGGCCTCTCACTGCTGTGGCCTCTCCCGTTGCGGAGCACAGGCTCCGGACGCGCAGGCTCAGCGGCCATGGCTCACGTGCCCAGCCGCTCCGCAGCATGTGGGATCTTCCCGGACCGGGGCACGAACCCGTGTCCCCTGCATCGGCAGGCCGACTCTCAACCACTGTGCCACCAGGGAAGCCCAGTTATCTCACCTTTAAAGGGAAATACCATCTATCTCTAAGAATGTTTATGATGATTTAAATAGGTAATATGTGGCAAACAGTCCTCATCAAATTTTTTCCTGAATCTGGTGGTATAGGAAGGGAAGAAGAATAACACAAACAAGTTTTCATCTATCTTAAAGAAAGGAATTCAGAATTATTTGGTTAGGGTGAAAAATTAATAGAAGAAATTAAAGTTAGATATTAAAAGCTGCTTGATGTTTTGTTTCAAAAACAAGTATATTATGAATATCTTCTAACTAAGTACTAAGTTCTAATAAGCTATATACTATATAAATAAAATGTAAAAGAATGACAATAAAAATAATCTTATAGTGATGTACACCATATTACAATTCAGCTACTATGGCACTAAATATAAACCTGCTAATTTCCTTTAGCATAGATGGCAACAAGAATAAAACTGAAGAATATATAAAATGTCATTGGAATGTTAAACTCTAAAATCAACGCTATGGATTCTGAGATAGCCAACATCTCCTTGACAAGATAGAATGAACATGAACAAAAAGAAATGCAAATTTCCAGGAGCCAGCCCTAACCAGGCCACTCAGTGTGCCAAATGGGAAGTTGGTGTTCTTTGAGAGAAAACATGTATCCAATTTCATGACAATCTGTCAACATATGTGGACATGGGAGTCTGGGACGAGGAAATCTTTGAATTACTAGGAGGAGAAGAATTGCTATGATCTCAGGCTCAGCCAGCAAGCTACCTTCAGTCAACTTGCTTCCCATGAAGGTTAGCTACAGGGAGAGGATGTGCTGGTATGCAAGCTGCAACTATTTCTTTCACTTAGCTCTTAGATTTATCATTTAAATTCATAAATTAGCATTCTGCTCTTTACCTGTCATCCTTGCCTCATTGGCATTTGTTATTCTAATAAACTGTCACAAAGACAAGGTTAGGTTTAATATCCAGAAGATTGAGGGCTGAGTTCTTTATCACACCAGCCTAACTTCCCCAAGATTCTCCCTCAACCACCCACATTTATTTTTAAAACAAACATAAATATATATAATATGTATATTATATACATAACAAATCTCAATTATTGTACTTTTCAATGTTAATCATCTATTGTTGATATATCTTTATAATCAAAAGACCAACTACTTGGTTCAAGTCAACCTTGATAGCAAATACAAGAAATAAGAAAGATTATTATTTTGGTGAAGTGATTAAAATAGGTAAACCATGTTATGCTATAATAGTAACAGATATGGTAAATCAGAAAACATAAACATGATATAGTTCATATTTAGAAAATTAGCTGATGTAATATATTGGAGAAGAGGAAGATCATTGAAAGGAGACCAATCAGGAGATGGTTAAGAGTAATTAGGACGTAATCGTTAGTAGAGATGGATGGAGAGAAGAATTGTATTTAGGAAACTCTTAGTATGTGTTTTAGATTGCAAGTACAAAAGCATCCTGGTAGATTAAGCAGAAAAGGAGTTTACTGAAAGGATATTGGGTAGCTCAAAAAACTGAGAAAGCTAGATAACTTTTATCAGGTTCCCAGCTGAGCTTTCAGTAACAAGGATACAATCCTAGCTACCAAAGTGACCTGATGAGAAAACATTCCTTTTCCACCGAAACCACTGATGGTGATGATATGCAGCTAGCATCATTGCCATGAACTAGAGTTTAATGCCACTATTACTTCTTTTCCAGGATCTTAATCTTACACGATCATTGTCAGGCACCTCTGGCATCACCCCTAGCCAACACAGTGGATTCTGTATTGAAACTCCTTCCTTAGTTTGCTTATTTTTGAATTAGACCCTCAAACAAGTCTATTTGTTACAGATCAGATCCTAGACACCAGCATATGGTAATAGGTTTATCAATATTGGGGTTTTTTTCAAGGCAACCACAAATATAGTTTTCTTCCTATAAAACTGTAAGGAAAACACACAATATTGATAATAAAAATTATAAGCTAAGAAAACATAATTTCTTACATAAGAATTAAGTATAGTGTATATAAACTGAATCTAAATGCTTCTGATTGAATAATATTTTTCATACCTAGGAATGCCTAATCCTGAACAAAACAAGGAAAACACTAATATAATATTCAGCAACATCCAGTTATCAAAGTAATATATTCCATAAGTATTATTTCATAATGCTTATTTTTAATTCATCTATATTAGTTATAAAACAAAACAAAACCCAACAAAATCACCTTCTTAACTTTCTAAATTTATGAAATCTCTCTTTTTCAATCTCAGAAGTTGTACTTTAAAAAAAAATAATTCTTACTGTTTAGTGGAAGTCAGTTCAAGGGTTCAGAAGGTGTCCTGTGGAATTCTTCAGTCTTCTTGTTGCATTTCCCATTGCAGTGCTTTTTGAACGTGTTAAAGTGATGTAATAATCTCTCTGCTTCACAGCCCTGGCCCTCTACTTTGGCTGGACCCTTCACCTTGGTGATAATGTGCCCATCTCCCCAGACACCTAGCTGACCTCACAGCAGTTTAAAGTTCGTCATAATGTAAGGTCTCTGGTATCTGCCAGAACTTTTCCATAATCATCAAAAATACTTGTGTCGGGCTTCCCTGGTGGTGCAGTGGTTGAGAGTCTGCCTGCCGATGCAGGGGACACGGGTTCATGCCCCAGTCCGGGAAGATCCCACATGCCACGGAGCGGCTAGGACTGTGAGCCATGGCCGCTGAGCCTGCGCGTCTGGAGCCTGTGCTCCACCGCGGGAGAGGCCACAGCGGTGAGAGGCCCGCGTACTACAAACAAAACAAAACAAAACTTATGTAAATTAACCCAGATCTGGACCTTATATTACAAATAAATGAATTAAAAAGCACTCTGCCAAGTAAATTATTTTATAATTCAAGTATAAGAACTAGTCCTTGAAAAACTTGAAATTTCAATGCTTGGGAATCACCTCTGTCAGTTTTACAGGTTAAAAACAGGCAACCTCTATTTCAGTACTGGGACAAATATGCCTTTGTTAGGGCCTGGCATCACCATATGCTGGTGATGTTAGAGATTGAAAAAAGTATCTGCAAAAGATAATGGGAGGAGAAACCCACATGACTGATAGGTGACGTTTTTAAAAAAGATATCTTGAAAGATTCTTGCATCTTAAATGATAAATTTCTCATGGTGTTAAAGGGAAAAAGAAGTATATCAAGTATATTAAATTTAACTTAAAATGATTAAATAATCAAATTTTTGTAATATTTTGTAACCTGAGATGTTTGCAGCAGCTGTTAGAAAGCAATGAGGTCATTTTTTAAAGTTCAGTCTAAAAGAAACAAAGGAAAAAAAATAAAAACACACAAAATAGAACAGATGTAGACATATTGAAATAGATATGCTAAGAAGTAGAATACTCAAAAAACCAAATGCTATCTTTTCCACTAGAAGTGAAGTCTAATTTCTTAGATTACTTTTTAGTATTTCTTTTTATTTAACTTTCAAAATTTCACACACTTAGTATTTAAAAATCAGTCAGTACTATAAGGATAACCCCATTGTTATCTTCAGAGAGTAGGTTGAATTTAACTGCTGAGTTCACTACACTATCCACAAAATAGAGTGCTTTTTCTTCCCATAGATAGCTCACCTAGCTAGGTTCCTTATTCACTTCAAAATGGTTAGCTTCAAAAGGATTGCCTTGAGTTAACCTGCAAATGTGAGTGATAGTTTCAAGGTGCAATTCAAGATTTAATACAATTAATTAATCATTGAAATAATGGAGGTGTCCATAGAATATCAATTAATCACTTTTAAGAAATGTTCTATCTCTCACTCAAAATACCAATTTTAATGGGTGTATTTAAGTTACATTTAACACACAATTTAAAGTGATCATTAAATCAAAGAATAAGGTATATGAGTTCCCTCACAGAGTGAGGGTAAAATAAGTTGATTTATCAAATAAAGTGCTAGAATTTCTCCCTGAGTTTTGCTCCAGGAAGCAAATGAATTCTCTTAATTTAGTTATTGTTATCAACTTATTAGGAAGCTGACAATCAGATTGAATCACTCTAAGAAGTGAATGGGTGAGATCTCTACCCACTGCCCCAAGGATTTTTGCATTTTCAGTGGATAATTTTTTAAATGGTGAAATGAAAGCAGAAATCAAATCATGACAAGGAGGCATTTTTGAACTAGGATAGATTTTTTTAGACTGTTAAATCTTACTTAACAATCTCAAATTCTAATTAGTCTGTTTGGGCTGCTATGACAGAATACTGTAGACTGGGTGGCTTATGAAATAGAAATTTATTTTCTACAGTTCTGGAGGCTGGGAAGTCCAAGATCAAAGGATCAGTAGATTCTGTGCCTGAGGAAAGCCCACTTCCTGTTTCATCTAAGGCAGTCTTCTTGCTATAACCTCACATGGCAGAAGGTTCAAGGGAGATTGCTAGGGTCTCCTTTAGAAGGACACCAACCTCATTTATGAGAGCTCAGTCTTCATGACTGAATCACCTTTCAAAGCCCTCACATCCTAATACTATCACATTGGGAAAAGGTTTCAACATATGAAGTTGAGGGGTACACAAGTTTCCAATCTGTAGCAATTCTATTTTCAGATTACTCCTGCCCTTGGTAGGACTTCTTTGTTCACATGTTCTTTTCATATGTATATATAGGAAAACTTGGCTTTAGGAAAATTTTCTGAAGCCATAGAGAATTTGGGAGAATGAGGAAAGTCCTTCTATCATAAACAAGTCATAGATTATTATCTGGGTCAATTTCTGCTTTTTAAATAAAAAGAAAAACACAATTTTGTTAAAGGTTTGCATTTTAACCTGTACATTTGGAAATAAATAGTTCATATCTTATTTAATTTGACACTTACCCTGATGACTACGTAAATGGAAATATTTCTTCTCTTTGTCCTACACTCTTTCATTTCATTACATGATACTGATGACAAGCTTTTCACCTAGATTGCAGCTAGCAGGCTTGAGCATCGCCTGCCAGAAGTGGTTAATACCAATCAAACAGAGTTCGTTCAGTGGAAAGACTGGCAGAAAACATTTATCATCTTCTTAAGGCATTAAAGTTCCAGATTGGCTCTGTGCTTGAGATAAACAGGATATAAATGCATTTGCTCCAATGTTCTCCTTGTTATCACATTTATTGAGCCTATTTTCCCAAGCAATGAAAGTAACTGTGCCCACTCTTTCCAATGGTCTTCAAGCTTAAATGGCATACCTTTAAAATCTTTCAGTAATAATTATAATGTCCAAATCTTAAATTAGGGAGAAACTAGTTAACATCCAATAAGACAAAATGTCTCCCTCAAACTCTTTCTGAGATCTCTTCTTAGATAATGAAATATAAATCAGATGTTACCAACCTCACATGTTGAGGCATTTGTTTATGTTTCCCTGGTGTTGCCTTTTAGCATAAAACAAGTGCACTGTACTATTTTGTATCTCTCTGGTGGGGCAGGGGGAGGGGAGATGCAAGAAGGGTACAGGCCAATACTACCAATCCTTTCTGTTTCAAGGGGTGAAAACAAGTAGCTGAGATAGACCCAGAGGGGACAGAATGATAACAATGAGCAAAGCAAGAATGTAACATTTGCTAATCTCTTACTGCTGCCCCGTCTCACCTACACACCTGCCCTGCGCCACTAGCACTGACCTGTCCCAGCTCTAAATTCCTTAAAGTTCACACCCCTTCTCCCCTGATGTGCACCTTCCAAACCCAACCCTGTTTACTTCTATGTGATCATCCCTGGGTCTGGACATAATGTAGTTTATCTCTTCCTCTAATCTCTTTCCAGTCTATTGTTTTGTGTAAACTCTGTCAGGCTTTCTTCAAAACATTTCTCTTTTATTTTTAAGGGTCTCTGTTGCAGTTAAAAATAAACATTAAAATAAGACTTTCTGATATATTAACTTAAAATATCCTCAAGACAATGTGTTCCAGGCTTCTCACTGACTAGGGAAAGAGCATAGACAAGAAAAGAAAAGCACACATGGAGAACACACAGCCATCACCTCATTGTTTGTCCTTTTCTTCACTTAGTAAACATTTATCCAGCATTTGCCTCAAGTGGCCAAGCCCTCAAGGGACTCACTGACTAATGGACTAGACAGAACAAAGAAATCAATCCTCACAATACCTTACATCAAAATAAGTGTACGTACACAGTGTGTATCTAAGAGGCCCACAGAGTGTGTTTAGAAGGACACCCAACTGTTAGAGAAGAACAAGAGTCAAGGAAGTTCCATCCAGCCCAGTGGAACTGAACAGTAGGTGCCAAGACAGAGGCATGAAGGAGCAGGATAAACATAAGGAATGAGAATTGGTTCAGTTTTCCCACTGATGACAGATGGTGAGTTGGGAACAGAGAGAAGAGTTTTGATCAGGAAGTGTCTTATTTGTCATGGTAAGACATTTGAACATTATCCAGAGTCAGTGAAATTATTTGTCATGATAAGACATTTGAACATTATCCAGAGTCAGTGAAACTATGATCAAATCTCAGAAAGATTTTAAGCAGGGAGTAATATAATTAGATTTACAAACCACAAGGTTAATCACTGTAACTTTAAAGGATGATTGGAGAGAAAAAAGAAAACAAAACAGGAGACAGGTAACTACAGTTATCTAAGACAGAAATTATGAGAGCTTTAAGGCAATGGAAGCAGACATTTTCAATTCAGGTTTTCAATACAGAAACCCAATCAACCCATATTTATATGTAATACTGTTGCTTTTCTAATTAGCTACTGCACAGATTTATGCAAGGTAGTCATCAGCAAATGCTATTGCTCTTTTGAAATTCCTACTCTGAAACACACAGTGGTTGTGGTGGTTGCAATTTGGGGAGAATACCCTCTTTCCCATGGCAGAGGTCATGTATTATTGACTAGTGCCACAGGAGCAAACCTGTCAATTAGTTAATAAATTCAATCTAAATCTTGTTTTATCCTTTGATGACCTTAAAATATGAAAATGCCTAAAAATTAGTTTTACCTAAAAATTCTGCTTTTGACTTGATAAATATAGCTTTAAGAAAACCATACTAAAAGGTAGCCAGAAAGTGCAATGTAACACAGTCCTTCAACCTAGACACATAAAATAATCTTAAAATCCAGTTATCCTCTTCAAATGAGCTTGGGATTCCTACTTGTTACAGAAGCCATAAACAGTTTCTTGCTAATCAGATTTTAGAAGAAGTCACAAGTAGAAAACTGTGAAGGTAGAAGGTCAGAGCTAGTACTTCAAGTACTTACTAAAAAGCATGTATTGCCTGAAACTGTTTACTCAAGTCAGAACCTTTATTAACTGCATTCTTTTCTTCTGGAAGATAGGATTCAACTATAAATTATTTGGATAGGCTACCATCTCCACATTAATTTACCAAGGCTTTCATCCTCCCACACAGAGGTGTATTTCTTAATACAACTCAAAAGACATCAAGTATCTCATCCAACCTATTCGTCAACTCTAAATGGGATTTGACGTTAAGAGGTCAGCATTGCTTTTCCTCATAGATGACTAACAAATTTACAGAGACATAAGTTCACCGTTCTCACATGGATCACTGTGCAACAGACCGGTGTTTTTTGATTGTAGCAGTTAGGTTTCAGTTATTAAATGAAAGTGGAAACTCAGGCTGTGACAAATTGCTTGACGCCTAAACAATGATCCAGAGAGATACCCAGAAGGAAAGCCAACATATTTCCAGGTTTCAAGAGGAAAACTTGGCCAATAATAATAAAGTCACATAATTTTGGGAAATTTTATGAAATTCAAATATTAGAATAAATTAAACTATTATTTAGTCTTAGCATTTCATTGATTTACATGAAATTCTTCTTTGAAATTATGATGCATTTCAATTTTTCTTAAAATGTTCACAAAGTTAACATTCATAGCATAAAAGTAAATATTTATACAATTATAGTTTATTTTGTCATTCTCTAACCTCTTAATTAAATTCAACAACTTGGGAGCATGGGAAATTAATTTCCTTTTTACTGGAGAAGCTAAGCAAATGAAGAGGAAAATCCATGTGCATTTCCAGTGAAAAGTTGATTCATAGTTTTATGGCTATATCTGTATTAAGTCATGCTTTCAAATGAAGAAATTACTCATGTATTCCAATGTGCCCAAATTCAGGCAAGTTTTGATTTAAGAAGAGTGATTTAGAAATGGCTTGTTCATAGGAAAAATCAATAGTGGCATATTTTGTCACAAGTCAAAATTTCAGCTTTTGCTTCCTAATTCTGAGCAACTAACAAGTGACTGGTCTGGACAGGTGCCTTGTCTTATTTATGCATCCACCATGGTAATTGCACACCCTTTCTTCACTTAAACAGGTTTTCCATGCTTAAATATAGTAACTTCACCCCTCACTTCCACTTTATTGCTCTGACTTCATCTCCACAGTTGGAAAATGTGTTTTCATTATCTTTGGTCATACACCTAAAAGCATTTTCACTATTGAAAGCATAGATACTCATAGAATCAGTGTTATAATGCTTGTTGAGTAGAGGTGAAAAAGCACTAAAGAATTCCCTTCCCCAATGCATAATTCATATAGCAATTTAACAAAAGTGTATTAAGAACATAGTATATGCCAGGTACTAGGGATAAGAATAGCAAGAAACAAAACAAAACTTCTAGAAATGTCCGTTCTATTAGGGGACAAAGACAACTAAATAATTACAATACAGATGGTGGATACTATAGGTTACTTACCCAACATCCATTCTTCCCTTCCTGTTCTAAATAGAACTGTAATTTTCTTAAATTATCCATAAATCCTCCATGAAGTCAGGGATGCAGACTACGTCTTCATTAGTCTAAGCCAGTGGTCCTCAATTGGGAGTGGATTTGCCCTCTAAGAGACACTCAGCAATGTCGAAGACACTGTTTGTTATTACAACCTGGGGGATAGCATCTGATGTGCAGAGTCTAAGGATGTTACTAATACCTTACAATGCACAGAGCATAGAATTATCTAGTCCAAAATAACAGTACTGCCACCATTGAGAAACATTCGTCTAAACTGAAGTTAGTAACACTCTCCCTTCCTCATTTAGGAATACGGGCATAAGATAATAGTTTTCTTCTAGCAACTGCCATATGTCCAGTTGGTCTAATCAGAATAATAGGGAAAGGCTTTCTCTTTCATCCTTTAGACTTAAATATGGAGACATTTTGCTCTGTTATTTCTTGCAATTACCTTGGATTCCTTGGACAGTCAGAGAGAATGAAGCCAACACAAGGAAGCATGCAAAAACTTATTCTTTTGCTGAGAGAACTGGAACTGTGATAATATCATACTTTGTGAGGTTTAATGTGAAATAATACATGTCCTCATTATTTGTTAGTGTGTGTCAGGTTTTCTGTTACCTGAATGAAAAGTTTCCTAAGCAAAGGTAATATTAATAAACATATGTATTTGTACCTAGAGGAGTACCAAGGAGAGACAGATAGTAGAGCCTAGAAAAGCCTGAAATGGGCTCTCCAAAGAGGAGGTGTCTAACTTACTCCCAATCAGCCAGATAAGCGTGTAGTACAGGAAAGATATTACAGAGAAAGTGAGCAGCCTGTACAAAAGTCTGAAAATAAGAGAGGACATGGCATACTAAGGGAACTAGAACCATGGATGGATGGAATGGAGAATTCATGGGTTATGGGTGAGGGAGTGACAAGAGGATGACCCTCAAGAGTTGGCTGGAGACTGATTCTGTAGAATTGTTTACCAAGCCAAAGAGCTCAAACATATTATTGAGGCCATAGGGAGCAATGGAAAGATTCTAAGCCTTAAAGAGTGATAGGGTCACATATGCCTTGTTGAGAAATTGCTATAACCATGCAGAGAAGACTAGAATGGAGAGAGAAAAATAAAGGAACCAGCCTTATTAGGAAATGTTACAGTAACCTAATAACAGGTGTTAGAAGCTGAATCTAAAATGATGATGGGGTAGACATAGGGGAAAAAGAATATTAAACTATTAAACAATTGATTAGACAAGATTCACTGATTCAATTGATTAGACAAGATTCATTTCTAGGAGGTAGAAATGAGGGAAAGGAAAAGATTAACAATGATAATGAGAATCATGATCCACGACACTTAATAGAAGTGGTACACTCACTCACTGTGGAATACAAGAGTGCCAAGAGGCGAGGAAGGTGATGGCTTAAGCTGTTCATCTATTGAGGCTGAGGCAGAGTTAAACAGCTCTGTGTCAGGACCCTAGAGATTCATAGTGACATTCCTGCAGGAGCTAGAGGATGAGTGATAACCACTGTCATGTCTTATGGTCAGAAAAATGTTGTGGTAGAGAGAATAATGCTCCCCCATAAAAATGTCCATATCCTGACCCCTGGGATCTGTGAATGTTAGAGTTCTCCAGAGAAACAGAACCAATAGAGAGTGTGTGTGTGTGTGTGTGTGTGTGTGTGTGTGTGTATGTAGATAGAGGGTGAGAGAGAGATTGATTACAAGGAATAAGCTCATGCAATTATGGAGACGGACAAGTCCCAAGATCTGCGGAGTAAGTTGGCAAGCTGGAAACCAGCAGAGCCAATGGTTTACTTCCAGTTTGAGCTGAAGGCCTGAGAGTCAGAAGAAGCGATGGTGTAGTTCCAGGTTCCACTTCAGAGGGTGGCTGACTCAAGAACCAGGAAGAGCTGATGTTTCAGTTTAACCAAACATTTGGGCACCCGGTGGCCCAGTCAAGTTGATGCATACAATTAACCATCCCAGTAACCTTACATAGCAAAAGAGGCTTTCAGATATAATTAAGTTAGAACCTTGAGATAGCAAGATTATCCTGGATCATGTAGTGAACCCAATATAACTGCAAGAGTTCTTGTAAGAGGGAGGCAAAAGGGTCAAAGTTAGAGAAGAGATGTGACAACAGAAGCAGAGTTTGGAATGATGTGCTTTGAAGGTAGAGGAGGAGGTCAGGAGCCAAGCAAAGCAGACAGGTTGTAGCAGTTGAAAAAGGCAAGGAAACTGATTATCCCCTAGAACCTACAGAAGAAAATGGAAGAAAGAACCCTACTGGTCCTTAATTTTAGGACTTCTGACCTCTAAAACTGTAAGAAAATGAATTTGTGTTGTTTTCAGTCACTAAGTTTGTTGTAGTTTGTTACATCAGCCATATGAAACTAATGTATGTATTGAACATTTGGATGGAATAGTCAACAGGAAAAATATGCAACATACATATTTCTACAACTAAAGCTAACTTAATCACATTTGCAAGTACGTTTGCTGAATTTGAGGGAAAGGGAATTTATAAACAACTTGCCTGTATTCTCTCACTTAATACAACAATCTCTTGAGTTAGGACTGTAATTTTCTCTATTCCATAGATGTTAAACTGAAACAGAGAAGTTAAGGAGTTGACACAAAGTCACATGGTTACCAGAAATGGAATCTTCAGGAAAAGAATGGAAAACTATTTTTCTTATGGTTTTTAGAGTATTGAGGCAAGGATACGTTCACATATTCCTTTTAGTTTATGATCTTGGTCTCCTGCTAACATACTGTATTACAACTGTGTGATGAAGGAGAAAGCAGTACCCAAGGGATTTCTGATGCACAGTCTAGGGTTGGCAAGGCTTAAGGGCAAGACATATAGTATTAGACAAGTTGCATTCTTCCAAAGTTGCTACCTTTCTGCTGTTGTAAGATTTGATTCAAATGTTCTGTCTTTTTTTGAATTTTCTCCTACTCCTACACATTTTATTGTGAATATAGTGTTAATATGTGACTTTAATTTGCAAATTATAGATAATTAAATTTTAATACCTTTGTGTTGCTTGATTTTTAAGTGAAATGTCAGTTACTCCTGCATTTATTTACTATATTTAATTACTGATTTCTAAAATAAACAACTTTGCATGAGATCTGAGTGTAATCAGATTACGACTGCATTCAGATTACTTATATTTGTTTGTGTTGTAATACATACAACCATCAGTCACTGATGCATATCCATAAGATTTCTGATTATGAAAGAGCTCTAACCATAAAATAGCATATGAGTTTTTGTTTTATGTAATCTACAGAATGCTTACTTTTTTCCATCTTGTTCGATAAATTCTACAAAAGAGATGCCTCCCCCGCCTTTAAAATGTAAAGAATTTTTATACTGTATGCTGCATATTTTTTGAAACCAAATTTGTTTAAATAGTGTAATTTGTATGATTATGTTCAAATGTGACAATCAATGATCTAACAGGGCTGAAAGACTTTTTTTTAAAGTCCAAATAGCAAATGTTTTTGGTTTTGTGGTCCTTCTGATCTCGATCACAACTATTCAATTCTACATGAAAGCAGCCATTGACAGACAATACATAAACCAAATGGGCACGGTTGTGTTCTAATAAAACTTTATTTCCAAAAATGGATTACAGGACATATTTGTTTTGTTGGCCATAGCCAGCCTATCTCTGTGTTGCAGAACCTCAGATAAAGTTGACAGGGCAGATATTGTGGTTGGTTGTGTGTTGGGGGGAGCGGAGCTGGGTAGGGAGCTGGGGGCAAGGGTGGGGGAGGGGGTTAGGTAAGGTTGAGTGGTGGGACTTTTTCACCCTGTTTGTTGTCTAGTTGTCTCCTGAAAGACATTTTTGTTTCTGAGTGTTCCATGTTGTTTCTCTCCCTGATCCAGTAAGGGCAATTAAAATCAATCAATCAAAATCATAAAAAATGAATATAATTAAGAATCCTCAATAATTAGGAGACTGCTAAGATTTTAGAAACTCAAAATTTGGAATAAAGAGCCCTCTTTTTCCCCTCCATTTTCATGCAATCTTGCCTAAATCGTTCTGCCCTACATTCTAAATTGCAAATTATATTTTTTTTTTTTTTTTTTTTTTTTTTTTTGCGGTACGCGGGCCTCTCACTGCTGCGGCCTCTCCCATTGCGGAGCACAGGCTCCGGACGCGCAGGCTCAGCGGCCATGGCTCACGGGCCCAGCCGCTCCGCGGCACGTGGGATCTTCCCAAACCGGGGCACGAACCCGTGTCCCCTGCATCGGCAGGCGGACTCTCAACCACTGCACCACCAGGGAAGCCCGCAAATTATATTTTTTATTGCAGTAACTAGGACTTCCAAATGAATTTATGTTTACCTTTCCTCGTAGGGAAAATGACTGACTACAACTGCATAGGCATTGTACACCGACTCTTAAGGAAGAAAGAATGAGAGAACCACATTCCATTTTATGCTAAGGACTAAAGCCCTAACTGTCCTGTTACACAGTCACTCTACAATTGAGCTCTCAACTGGACAGAATTGAGAGAATGCTATTGGGGCTCTCTAGTAAACAATAGAAAGGGTGGAATGTAAAGCAGCAACAAGATCATCTTTGCAGTATATCATTCCTTCATTCCTCCCAGGCTATCATCTTAATTATGAGGCCCATAGAAACAGTCACTACAAGAAGATGCAACAATATTTAGCCTCAGCACCATCACTTGCAAACGATTTCAGAAAACAGTTTTGTGCTCCATTTGTACATTTCTTTGACTAGAAAGTTGCTGTCTTAGCAATCTTTCTAGCTCTGATAGAAAAATATCATATCAATTATAAGTGTAAATATAATTGAGACATATTATTACAAAATAAAACTGTAAAACTTCTAAAAGTAAATCCAGTATAGAATGGACCTACTGTTTAAAAAGAAAGAAGGGGAAAAAAGGAAAGATTAATGGATATGGGTTCCCATGGAATGAGGGCTCTCAAGCATTTAGCGTGAAATTGGTATTCTGCCATTAAAAAAGGGAGACATTTTAGAGACCTTTTCAGTTATAAGAGGAGGTACTGAAAAAAATTTTTTGAGGGAAGTGGAGGAGAGGGTAACTATAACAAAGAGTTATTGGATATCTTGTTATTCTCACCTGATTTAAAAAACACATTAATATCTGTCAATGAGTGTGTTATAGAAATTTTAACAGAGGCACCTGTCATATACTTACTATTATTACCTCAGAGGACTATCTCCCTACTACTTGCACAACTTGTTACGAATTTTCCATTAAATAAAATATTGGGAGAAAACTTCATTAAATCATATTAAAATTAAAAGCTGCAAAAATATATACCTTTATCTGGTAGAAAATGTTTAATGTGTTGCCTAGTACATGGTAGATACTCCAAAAAACTGAGCTTCTAGTAGAGAGAAAGACTATTTATGTGAACATTTGTTTGGGCTGGGAGTCAGGGCACATTCAATCTCTGCCATGGTTGGGACTTCTAAAATCTCTGTGTCTAAGATTTTTATTTTCTCTTCAAAGAATATGGTTTTCATTAGATGATCTTGTTACTAGATATTGTTGCATTGCTTTCTATTTCTCCTGTCATACTAGAACTTCTCTACATTTTGAGGATGCTATGGACTGAATTGTGTCAACCCAAAATTCATATGTTGAATCCCTAACCCCAATGTGATGCTATTTGGAGATGTAAGTTTCAGGAGGTAATTAGGTTTAGATGAGATCCTGAGAGTGGGGTGCTCATGATGAGATTAGTGCCCTTATAAGCAGAGACCAAAGAGCTTGCTCTCTCTCTCTCTCTCTCTCCCCCTGCCTTCTGAAGAAGAAGACAGCCTTCTGCAAGCCAAGAAGAGGACCCTCACTCAGAACCTAACCATCTGTAACCATGATCTTGGACTTCTCAGACTCCAGAACTGTGAGAAATAAATGTCTGTTGCTTAAGCCACCCATTTGTGGTATTTTGTTAAAGCAGCATGAGCTAAGATAGGGGAACCCACTTCTGCCCCACGTTCAGGACAGATTATAAATGTGAGTTTCAGCTTCATCCCTTGTGGTGGGCATAAGACTCAGTCCTAAGCCTGTAGTAAATATATTCCTCCAGTGTAATCAGAGCTTCTCTCAGGTATTCTCATGCAAATTCAATGACATTTCCTATGCTTTTTAACCTGAAAGAATGTAGTTTCAAGAGCTGAAAAAGCTATCTTGAAACCATGATGAGAAAGCTGGTTTAAAAATAGAGTCAACGCTACAGAAGACTTTCAGGAACAGGGGGAGGGGGGAGAGAGAGAAGGGAGAAAGTGTCTTGATGATATTGTTACTTTAGGGTAATTCACCCATTGCCAAGAAATTAATAGGTAGTATATGAAATAGCAGAAAATAGGGAGATAAGTTAGAAAATTACTCAGAATCTGTTAAGATTTTAACCTTATAGCTTTGGCTTTGTGACTTCAGTGTCTGGCATATAGTTAGTATTCAATTCATGTTTTTGGTTTGCAAAAACTAATTATTGAATTATTAATTACTGGGATCCTCAGCTCAGGGAACCAAGAATGATGCTGTATATCCCTAATGAAAGATCTCATTTATCAATTATTGTTTATAAACCAATAATTTAAACCCCAAGATTTAAAACAACCACCATTTTACTGGTTTATTATTCTGTATGTCAGCAATTTGTACTATATTCAGGTAGATATTTTTTTCTGCAATCATTTGGAGTTTGACTTGGAGGCTCTTTGTTCTAAGGGGCCCCTGCTGGAATGGTTCATCTACTCCAGGTGATCATAACTTCCAGCAGGCTAGTTGCATTAGTTTGCTAGGGCTGCCATAACAAAGGACCACAGACTGGAAAGCTTAAACATCAGAACTTCATTTTCTCACAGTTCTGGAGACTAGAAACCCAAGATCAAGGTGTTAACAGGTTTGGTTTCTCCTGAGGTCTCTGTCATTGGCTTACAGATAGCCGTCTTCTCCCTGTCACCTTACCTGGCCTTTCCTCTGTGCAAGTGCATCCCTGGTGTCTATTTTTATGTGTCCAAATTTCTTCTTCTCATAAAGATACCAGTCAGATTGGATGAAGGCCCACCCACAGGATGTCATTTCACCCTAAATACCTTTCTAAAAACCTTATCTCCAATTGCAGTCACAATCTGAGGTACTGGGAGTTAGGACTTTAACATATGAATTGGAGATGTGAGGAGAGACAAAATTCAGCACACTGCACCAGCCAGAGCTCCTTCAGTGATTATACCACTTCCTAAGAAAGCAAGATGTACTGCTTCTTTAGGCTTTGGTTTAGAATCCATGTACTTCCGTTGCACTCTGTTGTTCAGATCAAAACACACGACACTTCTAGAATCAAGGGTGGAGAAATGCAAGTAACGGCAAAAGGATGTACATTGGAAAGGCTTGTTCTAGCCATCTTTGAAAATGATCGCTAATGAAAATACTAATAAAAATACCAATTTTTAAGGAATTCTGAAGGAACTTTGGTGTAACACAGCCATGAAGAAAAATAAATTTTAGTAGATATAACAGTTAAAACTGAGTAATAACAAGGAAAATACTTTCTCAGGAGATCCAAACTTCATATTCCACCTCAGTTAATTCCTTAACTTGTACCCCTGTAGATAATGCTCAAAACCATGTTTGGAGAAATGTCCTATTATTAATTTTATTTTGGAAATAGAGAAATTCAGCTTTGTTGTGATTAAATAACTTGTTAGTCATAGTTTTAGGATTGTTAATTTATAAACTGAACTATTAGGTAATTGATTAAGATCACTATATTTATGAGCTATTTAGCCTTAATTTCAGGGGTTCCAATAATAAGGAACTTTATTTTTTTGATATCTGTAAAGTTCATCTAAGACAGATCAATACAGATTATACTATGATTAATAACACCTTACTTGTTCTACCTTGCATTTATCATCTATCTCATTTTAAGGAGAGGATTTATCTTCACGTATCCAGGGATTTTTTTTTTAAGAGACAGTCAAATGTTAGGCTCAATTTCCATAGAGTTTGCAATATCATAGATTGTAGCACAAGTGACCTTGAAATGTAACATTCTGAGCCACGCAGTGATTATTTGTGCAAGAGCAAACTTTTTAAGCATACTTTAAAATTTTTGAACATAGAACTCTTGCTAAAGGAATTGCTTTGAAGAAATAATATTGCTATAAAAATTTTATTAGATTAAATTAATATAATTCAAAATTGAAGATTAAGTTATTTAAGGAAATGTGCATAAAGGCCATGAAACTGCAGGATGATATAACTTAGAACAATTTTAAAAGAAAATCACAATTAATTTAACAATGATTTAGTATTTTTCATGTATCAAACCAGCAAAATATTTTAAAAGAATATCACTAAATGCTGATAAGTATGATATTATATTTTAAATGCAAATCAACAAGCTGTTTTAGAAAGCAGTTTGACAGTATATACCAGAAAGTATGTGACCCAGTAATGACACAACTATCAAAGGTCCCTAAGGAGATAAAAGTAACCAAAACAAACAACAAACACAGAAACTCAAACACACACACATGTTCACATGCACACACACACCTTTTTCACAAGGATGTCTATCAATTTATAATTCTTAATAGTAAAACAAAAAAACTTAAAAATTTCAATAATAAGGTATTAAGTGAATTATGTTATATATATATATGTATATATGTATACATATATATACACAATGATCAAGGTTAAGGAAAGAAAAAGAAAATATTATCCATGGAAAACAAAGCTGGAAGAAAATCTAGAAAAGTTATGCTAGTGAATGGACTTCAGGTAATGAGTGTATCATCTATCTACCTTGCTGTATTTTCTGTAATAAAATATATTTCTTTCATAATGGGAAAATATATAATAAGCTGTGTACATTATTGGATTTTAAAAAAGAGCATTTAACCTCCTTTTTTTGTTATTACTTCTCCATTGTGAGTTATCAATTCACTACTAAATACACTATGCTTCTTAAGAAAAAATGTATATATTTTTTAAAAGTTGAGGAAAACATCAGTGATTATAAATATTTGTATTATTACTAATACATTAAAACCTGGAATGTCATTAATTTTTCTCTGACTGTATTTTTCTAGGACAAATGTCAAATTGATTAATGTAGTGAACATCTACTGTAATTTATTGCACAGCTCTGAAGAGCAGACCCAAGTAAGCTGACAAATTAGGAATAAAGTTTCACAAGAAGACCAATGGTATAAATTATGCTATTACCACTCACTGGACATCAATGCTTTAAGAAAAAAAGTTATACTTTTTGGGGTAAAGTCTAAAAAACTGTTTTATATAGTGATGGGTTGAAGACTATTCCTCCTTTGGAACAGAAATAATATAAAATAGCTAACTGGTGTCATCAAAGAACTTACTCGTATAACACAAACTAAATTGAATATTTTACTCATATAGATCCAGCCAAGATTTGCACCTGATTTCTAAATCCTTAGCCAGGAACTTGCACATACTGGTATAGTTCTTCAGAATTATGCTAACTTTATGAGTTTGCCTAAAATATGAAATCTTATATATGAATACAAAAAGGGAGAAAATTACAAATTTCACCCTGAGAAACTATTCAGATTCTTTTGAGGATTTATAGATTTATAGAATTTTCATTTGGGAAGGGAGATTGGAGGTAATGCAATTCACTGGATTATCAGGGTTTTTTTTTCCTGCAGTTTCTTTGTTCAAATGAAACTACAACAGGAAGCCTAAATTTAAGAAACTAAATAAAATTATTATGATAGAAGTAGAGTGGGAGAACTTGTCCTCCCTCCTTCTCTGTCTCTCTCTGTCTCTTTCTGTTTCTCTCTCAGCATGGTTTTTAAAATACAGAAGTTCTAGTTTAACAGAAAAGAGACTTGGTAATGGGGAAATCAACTCCTTATACTTGTTCAATGACTTAAAATTTTCAAATAATTGTATCATATTCAAAACAACTCAGAGTTTCTTCTCTCTCCTTTTTTAAAAAAAATCATATACCCATATCTCAAGAATGTTAACTTTGGATTCCAAATAGGGTATCCTCATTATGCCAAGTTAAGTCTGGCCTTGGCACTGTGTTAGATTTTATCAGATTTTTATGACCTTATTGTTAGAGATTCTATGTCTTACGTCAGTGTGGAGAATATTGCTGTTTGCGTTCCCATACACATTCTCTCTTCCTTTCTGCTCACAGAAGCCCATTATTATTATTATTTCTATCCTCTGCAAGGCCATGAGCTCAAGAATGGTGACCCTATTTCCAGCCTCAGGAATGAACCATGATTGGTTCAATCTGATCAGCTTGGTCTTGTTCCTTTTGGCAGTGGATATTTTATATATTGTCGTGTGACCAAGTCCTGATCAATGTAACCTAAGGAAAACTCCACTGGTAAACTTTTGTGGGAGATTTTTCTCACTATAAGAGTGATGCACAGAAATGTATTCTCTCTTCTTCCCTGAATAATATATGTCTGCATATGATACTGGTTCCACTGCAGCCATTTTGTCACCATGAAGAGAGACATACTGTAAAAAAGAGAAACATTGTCTTTATTTCATGTAATTGTAAACGACAGAAACAGAGGCTTAACCATATTTAAACTTTTACTTTTCCCACTCAACAAAAAATCTGAAAGGTATTGTTCATTGGCCTTGAGACAATAGCTCTAAGGATATCAAGAGCAAGATTTCTTAAATTCCCATGGCTTTTCTCTATAAGATGGCTGTTACAGTCCCAGCCAACAAATCTATGTCAAAAAAACAAATCTATGTCTCATTCCAATCAGAAGAGGAAGGAGGAATGAAGAGGAGATGAAGTGACTGCATAAGACAATACACTTTCCTATAGGGGCACTCTTCATGGGAAAAGATCTGGGAAAGTGAATTTTTTTTCTTCTCAGACTCTGTAGTAGAAGAAAGGAAGGAACTGGTGTTTGGCTGCTGAGTGAACTTATCTGTACCTTCCCTATGGAAGACAAAGGGAAAGATAGAAAAACCTAGATTCTTAATGACATTGTTGATCCATTGAATAAAATAATACAGGACAGGGGCTTCCCTGGTGACACAGTGGTTGAGAGTCTGCCTTCCAAAGCAAGGGACATGGGTTCATGCCCCGTTCCAGGAAGATCCCACATGCTGCAGAGCGGCTGGGCCCGTGAGCCATGGCCGCTGAGCCTGTGTGTCCAGAGCCTGTGCTCCACAGCGCGAGAGGCCACAACAGTGAGAGGCCCACATACCACAAAACAAAAAACAACAACAACAAAAAGCACAGGACAGCAGTTTCCAGACTTTGTGTTATATGAGAAAATGAAGGTCTCTACTATTTAAGATACTTGTAGTTTGGGGTTTTGTTGCTTTCACTTGAAAATATCTTAATTAATAGAGCCACATGAACATTGTACAAAATGAATTCTAAAGTCACATGTCAATAAAGGTCAAACTGATACTGTTTTTTTAAAGTCAGAAGAAATAAATATACCTAAAAGTTTTATGTTTCAATTTATATATATTCTTTCTTATTCTTAACTTTTAGAGAAACAGTTTAGTCATCACTGCATAGACATCCCTTACTGACTTTTTATTTACTCTTTGTCTTCTACCATTAGAATATAATCCAAGAGCAAATACTGTTTCTGCTTTGTTCATTACTATGTGCACAATGTATTTCATACAGTACATAATAAACAGCCCCAAAAAAGAATACGTTTATCCATTTAGTAGGATGTTTGGAAAATGTGCTTAAAACACAATTCAAGACTCCTTGCAATTAGTACAGCCTTTAACAATGTGATTTCTAGTACTTCTGAGGTCAACGATGTGGAAAAAAGGAAAAAAACAACACCTTATTTGCAGATGTTGAGTAGTTGAGATGTTTGGGGAAATTAATTTTGTTTAAATAAATATGCTCCAAATAATAATTTAATCTTTGTATGAAGGAAAATGAGTCATTCTCTTTCTTTTAAATTTACCATTGATTATGAGTTAATGAGAGCTTCAGATCAATATTCTCTGTACTCATAAAAGGAGGTCATAGAATCTTAGTATATAGGTCATCTAATCCAATTTCTTTCCCTTAATCAAGTTCTTATTAACACGGGGAGACTGAATATACAAACAAACAATGGCCAGATCATATATAACAATATAACTTTGACCCACAACCTGCAGCAACCTGCCCAGGAAACCTGCTCCTTATATATAATCTAAAACACAGGAAGCCAGGCTGCTTGGATTGCTGTCTCTAGTGACAATCCAAGAAGCTAAACAATAACTTCTGTAACAATTGGTCCAGAATAGGCAGGACTTGATTAATAACTAACAGCTTCCCCAGTTTTTATCCCTGCTTCCAATTTAGGACCAACCAGAGAAAGCCAAATATGCAGCCCAAACCAGTCATATAGGATGCCTACTTCTAGTTAGTTCACCTACAGCTTTCCCAGAGAAACAGCCTGCAGTCAGGGCATACCTTCAGTCTTCCTTTTTCTCACTGTAAAACTTTCCCACTCCTGTCTGCCTTTGAGTACCTGCCAAATGCAAGTAATGGTGGCTGACTGCTTTGCCACAGCAAGCTCAGAATAAACAGGCTTTGCTTTTCTCATTTGGTTGGTTTTTGTTTATGTCCACAGCATATATTGTCAAATATACTTCAACAGCTATACTACAAAACCAAATTTGTATTAAAATACTTAGAGTCTGTGTTGGATTTCCTTAAAAGAAATTCATAAAATAATTCAATAAAGATGATCATTAGAAAGTGATGCCTTGACCAGATGGACTACAGGAGTGTCAGTTTAATTAAAAAGTAAAAGTAATCTTTATAAGATCTCCTGACCTATTTTAAGCATATTTATCAGTTAGAAAATAGAGCACTTTAATGTTTTCCTGAAATAATTCATTAAATATAGATGCAACCAAAATAGATTCAAGGTTAATACCAATTAATCAATCTGAAGCAGTCTGAATCACATTTCAAAATTTATTTACCTCACATTTAAACATACGAAGAAATTTATGAAACATTTTTTGATGAATTTGCTTTCCAAGCACAATGGAAGAAATATAGCTGTTACTCTAGATTTTTTAACTGGCCTTATTAGATTTGTTGGAATTAAAGTTTTCTAACAAGAAAATATGGACATTCATGTGTCAACTTTGTAAAAATCTCAGATATAATTTCCTTCTAATTGTTTTTCACATGTTTGAATATAAATACATAGAAAATCACAAAATTAAAGTATCATGAAATAGTAAACATACTTTCTAAGAGAAGATTCCTAGATGAACTAAAATTGTTTATTCTTACTGATCTTTCAGTTGTTTTCTTTTTTTTTTTGCAGTACGCGGGCCTCTCACTGTTGTGGCCTCTCCCGTTGTGGAGCACAGGCTCCGGACGCACAGGTTCAGCGGCCATGGCTCACGGGCCCAGCCGCTCCGCGGCATGTGGGATCTTTCCGGACCAGGGCACGAACCCATGTCCCCTGCATAGGCAGGCAGACTCTCAAACACTGCGCCACCAGAGAAGCCCTCAGTTGTTTTCTTTTAACATGTAAATTTGTATAAAAATGTGATATTTATTAAGGCAGCACTGATTTCATTTTTAATCTCAATAGGAACCACAATTATAAATGATAATAATAATTAATTTATCTTGATAATTTTGGAGAGAATATATAATTTTCAAAAACTGAATACAATAATGGGGACTTCGTTTCTCCAAAGATATTCTGATGGATTTTTCCTTCTCCTTCAGATTTGTCTTAGATTGCAAACATTTCTTGTTGCCATCAGAAGAGCTTGGAGACAAATGTGTTGCTAATCCTTGATCCATAAAATAAGAATCCAAGACATAAAAATCAAAGGAGGCTTTTTAAGGGAGGATAATAAATCCAGCGGCCCTCAAGGGGAGAATGCACAGATGAACACCTTGCCCCAACTGGGATTGCATAAAATTGCACTACTTGAAATACTCTCTTCTGACCATGAGGACATTTTAGTCAGATTCCTGAATATCCCAAAGTTAGTTAAGCAATCCTACATTAAACTGATAGTATTTTTATAGCCCTAAATAATGAGGAGTTTCTGTTCAACATGTATAAAATTTCATGCAAGTTATGCAAGATGCATAAGTTTTAGGAATCTGCTGTACAGTATTATGTTTATAGTTAGCAAGATTGCACTGTACATTGAAAAAATTGTTAAGATTGTAGATCTCATGTTATCTCTTCTTACCACAATAAAAACAATTGAAATGTTAATAAGAAGATGCAGTCTAGAGCAGTCTTTCTGATACTCTGACTTTCACCAACCCAGCACACATGATATATAAAACCACATAATATTGAGCAGCACAGTAACAAAGAAATTTGCAAGGCACTGATTTTTCAAAACAGGAGTTTTGTTTGTCTCAGTTTCCACACATGGTTCCCAAAGTATACTTTCAACAACTTTGAAAATACCTGGAATAAAATGTTAGGCATTGAGCAGAGGGAGAATGAGTAAAGCTAGGGAAAAAAAAAAAAAATGAGGGCTTCCCTGGTAGCGCAGTGATTGAGAGTCCGCCTGCCGATGCAGGGGACACGGGTTCGTGCCCTGGTCCAGGAAGATCCCACATGCCGCCAAGCGGCTAGGCCCGTGAGCCATGGCCGCTGAGCCTGCGCATCCGGAGCCTGTGCTCCACAACGGGGGAGGCCACAACAGTGAGAGGCCCATGTACAACAACAACAAAAAAAAAAGAGAGAACCATTTGACTCTTACACAATTTGGCTGGAGTTAGCTTTCACTTTTCCTGTGACACCTTTACATCCATAAGATATGTAACATATAACAGGACATTATCAGTTTCATGCCTTAGAAATATAGCATTGTTCTGTAGGAAAGGTCACATTGCAGTGAATAATAAATATCCAGTATCTCTTTAAAACTTACACAAAAATTCAGTGGAAAAGTTCAGATCAATGAAATAAACATGCACTTAAATAATACAACAGACAGTAGTTAGAATATCATTTTTTACCCAGATCCTAGATGTTCTGATCCAGTGGTATCTTCAAAACAAAGAAAATTCAAATATAAAATTGGGAATAAATTGCTGCTATTTTTAAAGTGTAAATTAATGGGACTGTCTATAGATGAAATTTAGATTAGAAATATATATCTGGAAGTACTAAAAATAAGATCGTGTTAAATATATTGTCAGACACTGGCATTTTATCATAAAACTACACTCATGCTATTTGTCTTTTTGGAAATGCTCATATTCAAATCTTTTTATTTAAATGCCTAGTTCAGGGCTTCCTTGGTGGCACAGTGGTTAAGAATCTGCCTGCCAATGCAGGGGACACAGATTTGAGCCCTGGTCTGGGAGCATCCCACATGCCATGGAGCAACAAAACCCATGCGCCACAACTACTGAGTCTGTGCTCTAGAGCCCGTGAGCCACAACTGCTGAGCCCGTGTGCTGCAACTACTGAAGCCCATGTGCCTGGAGCCTGTGCTCCGCAACAAGAGAAGCCACCACAATGAGAGTAGCCCCTGCTCGCCACAACTAGAGAAGGCCCGCGCACAGCAACAAAAACCCAACACAGCAAAAATAAATAGATTAATTAATTAATTAATTTAAAAAAAAATAAATGCCTAGTTCATTCCTCTGTAGAAGCTCAGAGGATTATCACTTACGTAAATTGTTTTAATTACACATAATAACAAACCCACATACATGATTATAATCCTTCAATTTTATTTCAATAAATAAATGTAATCAATTGATTCCTCTGCAAAAGCAAACTAAGTAATTTCCTTCTTGCTATATATACTGTTCCTTTTCCATCTAAAATATTAATATATTATCATACACGGTATAAATATAGGCATTTAGGTAGAAAATTTCCAAAAAGCATAAGTTTTTTTTTTTTTTTTCAAAAAGCATAAGTTTTCATTCAGTAATCTAGTATAGGTTAGTAAAATTAGGAGTGCCAGAGAGACAGAGAGTGAGAGAGTGAGAGGGAGAGAGAGAGACAAAGAGGGAGGAGGAAAAGAAGGGAGGGAAGGAGGAAAGAAAGAAGGAAGAAAAAGAGGGAGGGAGGGAAGAAGGGAGGGAGGGAGGAAAGAAAGGAAGAGAGAGGGAGAGTGAACAAGGGAGCTGAGGTATTTCTCCAGAGGTGCTGGAGGAGATGCCTAAGGAATTGGAAATGGTGTTGGTAATATAATGGTCTGTGCAACCTCATGAGCTGTCAAATCCTAGACTGCACAAGACTAATAGCTCTTTTATTTAGCACTGCTCCCCAAACTCAAAGGCACAGAACACTGGCTATTTAAGGGCAAAGTGATAAAGACTCACTTACTTAGGTTGATAAGTTTTCTCAGGAGTAGCATTTTGATTCTGAAACAAGTCACAGAACTCATTAGCAGAACCAATGCAATGATAATAGACTATGACTAACTTTAATTGTCCTTCTGTTGTGTTATGCATTTAAAGGCTGCATTTGAAATGAAAGCTTTGTTGGTGATTTATTGTTGGTGATTTAATGTTGGTGATTTGGGTTTTAAAATAAGATAATCTCACACCTATAACAAGATCAGTTCTGCATTAGACACATGTCCTGGATCACCTTCAGAAATCTTTGTTGATGACATAAAATGCAAGTGTTTTAAGCTACTGATTTTGCAAAATAATAGTTAAGTTCTACCTATCATTTAATATTCAAAGATATTAACTTTATGTTTCATGAAATGTGAAACAAACTGCTAGCTACAAACCTGGCACTTCAAATGGCATTCTAGAGTTTAAAGCATCAAAAGGTTTTAAATAGGCAGTACCATTGTACACAGAAGAGATTTATTAGGCTGTCAGTATGATAGAGAGAAATACTGCAGCATCCTTGGAAGGGTGTATAAAGTTTAAATAAGCATATTCAATATGACAATATAATTTTATGTTTAGAAATGTTTTTTAAAGTTACTATTGTTTTTTAATACGAATTCAAGAAAGTAAGTTCATAAAGAAAGCTCTACTACTTTGAGCATTATTGATTCTCAAGGCAGGAAAGGTTATCTTGGACACGAGATATGCCTGAGATGTTTGTTTGTAATGGAACAGAGTTTACATGTTATAAGTGTGAGAACTTCCGGTAGAATGAAAACACGCAGTAGAGACTAAACTGGGGCCCAGAGACCTGGATTCTAGCTAGGGTCATGTATATGGCCTCAGGGGGCTTTAGACTGCTCAAATTAAATTTGCATAGCTTAGCAGCCCTGTGAGTCTATCCCTTACTTGCAGAATACTATAGATCATATTAT
Organism: Leucopleurus acutus; assembly: GCF_964270905.1. Taxonomy (NCBI): domain Eukaryota; kingdom Metazoa; phylum Chordata; class Mammalia; order Artiodactyla; family Delphinidae; genus Leucopleurus; species Leucopleurus acutus. The sequence goes on along the minus strand of NC_139147.1, from coordinate 39,379,776 downwards.
AGATCCCATTTTGGTTTTAGTGTCTTCTATTGTCAACTAAGGGGTTTAGATTAATTACCAAATTATTTCAGATATGCACTTATCTAAAATATTTTTTGAGAATGTAGTGAATTAAATGTTCCTAAATTTTATCTATGTAGGTATTCTTAACACTAACATGCATAATAGAATACTAAAATAACTAGAAAAATCAATGAAAAGTTATTTATGGTTCATCAAGTCAATGTAAAGCAATGTGATTCAGGACACTTACAATCCAGCCTTCTGTTATTCTTTTCCCTATGTTCTTATATACCAAAAGGAGAAATCAAATACACCAGAATAAAACTTGGTTATAGGAAATTAGATAAAGGGTCAGGCCATTAGGATGTTTGTTGCTTTTATTTTCTATCATTGCTGTTTTCCAACCAACTGATTGACATACAAAAAGCTGCACATGTTTAATATATACAACTTGATGAATCTGGAGATAAGTACATTTGTGAAACCATCACCATAATCTATGTCATAGACATATTCATCACCTTCAAATATTACATGATATAAAGAGGAATCTAAAATTGTCCTTTTGAAATTTTTAACAGCACTTCCATACTTTTCCCTGAAGAATTTTAATGAAGTAGTTTTTCTTTGCATTTTTCATTTGGAATGATCTCTCTAGTGTCAAATAGGAGACTAACTTGGACTGCTGCAATATGCTTAGAGAGGAATAATGAAGGCTTGGACCAAGGTAAAGACAGTGACCAGTTATTGTAAAAAAGAGTTGAGTAGGTTCAAAAGATATTAATCAGTTTAATAAGAGGATTGATTAGAAGTAGGATGCAAAAATAGGAAAAGTTAGTTACTCCCAGATTTCTTCTTAGAGCAGCTAGAAAAATGGTGAATCCATGAAGATAATATATTGCGTTCAGCTCACCATGTTCTTTTTTGGGCACATAAATACATTTCCCAGCCTCCCTTTCAGTTAGGTAGTATGACTTCTAGCTGATCATATAGGTGGTAGTAATAACAGCTGTTTTCATCCCTAGCCCTACAAAACTTTCTACACAATCCACAAACCTTTCTATCTCTCCCATGGCAAGGTTGGAATCTACCTATTCAAACTGGTTCAGCCACAAGATTGATAACAATCTGGTTTCCTTAGTCCCTATGACAAAACATCTGAGGAAACATGCCTGATCCTCATTATATGGTGAGAAGAGTGAACAATGAAACTTTTTGTATTAATTCACTGGAATATCAATGATTATTTCTTATAATAGCATATCTATCCTAACCTGATTAAGCAAGAAATCATTGAATTAATAAAAATCATTAGAAAAAAAGCAGACTTGAAAAAGAGGAATAGATGGGGAAAACAGAGTTCAGTTTCAACATGCTGAATTTGTTGTCCTCCTTTTTTTTTTTTTTTTTTGCGGTACGCGGGCCTTTCACTGTTGTGGCCTCTCCCGTTGCGGAGCACAGGCTCCGGACGCGACCGGGGCACGAACCCATGTCCCCTGCATCGGCAGGCGGACTCTCAACCACTGCGCCACCAGGGAAGCCCTGTTGTCCTCTTTAACATCCAAGTGAAGATGACAGGAAACATTTGGGGTTACAAATCTGGACCCAAGGAGAGAGAACCAGGCAGGAAATGCAGATTTAAAAGTCTTTAAGTTATAAATTGTAATTGATGTCACAAAAATGGGTAATATGAATCTATTCCATCATCTCATCCTCTGCATACAATGTTCATATGAGGAATAATTTTTTAAATGTCTCTGTATCATCTCTAAATATTTAAGGCCGTTTCAGGTTGAACAAATTCTGTATAATTTTTCAATGTGTATTATACCTTAATTAACTGAGATAAAACAGAGTAGTTGGTAATCTCTATTTTAGTAAATTAGGTGATGAAATTTAAATTCATATTTTAAGGTACGGCAAGAAAAATTTAAACATAAAATATTTTCTCTGCCCTTTGGCCTCCTCCCTTGCCTCTAGTGTGCATTGTGCATCTGCATTATGTGTTAACCAGACCTCATCAATGTCAGAAATACCTGCTCAACCATAAAGGTCAATTTTTCTTCTTCTGGTGCCAGCTATGTATGTAACTACTTAAAAGACAGCATTCTTTTTTCAATCCTGGAAGGGGTCAGGTTGACTCACCACTCTCCTTGTATGTGCAGACATCTCAGGTGAACTTTATGTACAATGCAAATATATCATTTCCCTTAAAGAGAGTGATTGATGCAGAACAGATTTGTCAGACGACCTGGGGAGTTACCGGACCACACCTAACAGAATTTCTTAGCTTAAATACTTACTTATAACCTTATTAATGTTACTAGTTATATTACTTGTATTCTTCCCATTTTACAAGATTACTGTTTATCGTATCACCAAATGCATACTGAGCCTCTGATAAAAATAATGATGACTAGGTGACTTGAAACGATTAACCAAATATAAGATCAATGATTCTATAAGATCAATGATTGTAAAACTGTAACTCTAAATATGGGAAGAAATAACAAGTGGGAACCACTTCCTGGACCTTAATAGACTAGTAAGACAGGTGGTCCAGAGACCTTTTGCTCCCATTAACAGGTCCTAGTTCAGTAATAGCACATTGTGTGACCTACGAATGAAAACCTCACTTGACGTGGGAGTGAGCATTCCTACCACCGTGGAACAAACTGGTCACGAAATGCCTCCCCAATTTAGTCAATGTTAATTAAGACCAAAAGGGAAGGGCTTGTACAATAAAGAATGTTGCCCACCATCCAGTTCTATAAGAATCAAGTCATTAGCCACTGTACTTGCTGACCTACTCTATACCTTGAAAGGAATTCAGGGCAAGGATCAGGATGAAGCACTTTGTGCTCTGGGAAAACTGACAGAACTAGACTTCAGATACATATTTTAAGGAGAAAATTTTAGTAACCCATGTCCTTGCATCTTTCCATACTTAGAAAACACTAACACCATTAACTAAGATATCTGTTCCTTGCAAATATCAGTAACTTTCTACCAATGATGCGTGTACCCCTGGATTGCATGTGCCCCTTCACCAAAATCACATATATACTGGCCTCAAAACAGCCCTCAGGGCTTTCTGAAAGACTGTCTTCCAAGTTATAATCCTCAAATTTGCTGAAATAAAATTTTACATTTCTTTCTTAGATTGACTATTGATTAATTTTTTTCATCCACATAGGAAAATATATTAAGCTCAAACATTTTTTCTAAAGTTAACTTCTGTCGTAGACACTGTTTTTTTTGATCATCAGGATTAATTTATCCAACATCTGGTACCAATTGCTGTCATATTTGTCTTTGGCTGCAAATAATCTCTGTAGATGGTAAATGAATGTTTCCTGCTCTTTCTTAACCAGAGAGTGGGCTCATGATCTATGATAAGCCAATTCCACTTTTCTAGATCAAGACAGATGAGTGGAATGATGCAGTGGTAGAAGAATGTTTAAAGCTCATTCATTTCAGTAGTGCTTTCTGATGCAGAGCTCCAGTGGCTAATGATGTCCAGACACCTGGAGATTCCTTAGTTTCTGTTTCTTTTTATTGCAGTTTTTTCATCTTCCAGATGCTTCTCTGAGCTAATCATTAGCATTTCAGTAAATCCCCATTAGGTACCAAAGAGCTTCCTGCAACCAAAGAACACTTAGCTGCTGAACATACCAATCGAATAAACAAATGGAACTAAAAGTAAAAATAATCCTCATAATTTAGTAGAGGGTCATTTGTCAAAACAAAATCCCTGGCTGTAAAGTGAAATATGAATATGCTAGGTATTCAGTTAAGTTTTTATAGTAAATGTAATTAATTGTTTCAACTTTTTCTAACTTTAGAAATAACAGAAAAAATTAAATAAACACATTCTTCTAAAAGAAAACATGATAGTAAGATATCATACAGAATTTATCTGGAAAAATCCTTTGGCATTTTGTTACCTATTTCAGACCTTTACCACATAATTTAATGGCAAAATTGTCTTTTAATGAATCATCAAATATGGAGAAACTAAACAAAATGAGTGATGTAGAACACAACAGTAAAGTGGTCCTTAAATGAAGCTTAAACGCAAAATAAAAATTGCTGGTTCCAAATATTAAAGCTGTGTTTGAGAGAGTAAAGAAGCAAAATTTGAACAAAGTAACCACGTGAAATGGAAAATTTTACATGAAAGAGATGGACACAAAGACATCTTCTCTGAAGGCACCACCACCACCAGAACAACAAAATTCTGAGTTAGATGAGTACTATAGTTTAAGTGTAAATAAGATACATCTAAAAAGAAAGATGTTGTGATTTTAAATGAAAATAAAAGTTATCAATTAAGAAGAAATATACTATCCTACTAGACTTGAAGCTCCATAAGAGCCAGGGCTATACTCTCATTAAGTCAGTTAATAGATCCTGAGTAGGCAGCAGGTAGCACTGTGCTACACACTTTGAAGCTTTGGGGAAGTCAGAGTAACAGGTACAAAATAAAGAAGAACTAGTCATAGAACAACTTATCACACTAAATGTGATCAGACGAAAGAGAACAGCCCTCTGCATGGATAGTAAAGGGAGACTTTATGGAGTAGATACCCTTTAAGGTATGACTTTAGAATTTATAGAATATGTGTGTTTTTCTGTGTGTTTGGTAGGAGAGTAAGATGAGTGGCAAAAACTGAGCATCAGTAAAATGGAGTAAGTGGAGTAGATGGAGGTAGAAGTGGAAAATTTGGGGAACAGTTTGTAGATCTTTCATAATGTGCTAAGTAATCTGAATTATTATTGACAACATGAAGTTACTAAAGATCTTTAAGCAAGAGAGTGACATGATTGATTGTGTTTAAATGATAATGCAGAAGACAATTTGTGGGAAGAGAAGCCAAAGGACTTACCAGGAGGCTAGTGTAACAGGCTTGAAAAGAAATAATATGAGTAATACAGTGTTTATAGAGAGGAAGAGATATAATTTTTAAAATGCAGTAATCAACTATATTTGAAGATTAAGGGATTTGAAAATGACTCCAAGTTTTCTAGCAATAGTAACTCTTTATATGGGTAAACAATTGAGAACTGAAGGAAGAAGAAAACTTGAAGAAAAGACAAGTCATATTTGTGTATGTTGGCATTAAATTTCATGGTGGATATACTAGTGGAGATATCTGGCCAATAGATAAAATGTTAAAAGATAAATCCATACATATTTGATACTATTTATATAAATCTTATAGCTACTAGTGTATAGGAGATAATCAAAATTATTGAAGTAGATTTGTGCTCCGGGAGGTTGTGTTCAGAATGAGATAAGAGGTATACTAAGGACAGAATATGTGATCTAAAGGCCAGGGAACAGAAGAACAGGCAGATTATGTGGATGAAAAAAGAGTGGGATCTCAAAGTCTAAGGGAGAAGAAAGCATTAATGGCAAGAAGATGGCTGGTAGTAGACAAATATTATGTTTTATTTTCTCTTCATATTCCATTTTATACATTTAACTAATACCTAGTTGACTTATATTTCATATAACCAAATTATTGTTGTTTTTTTCTCCATCTGGGTACAGTTGCCTTAATGAGAATATAAAAATTATCTTATTTGATTTAACATTTTGAAAATAAGAATCTTTTGTTATTATATGTTTATCTTCCTTTTTCTTTTTAAGTCTGAGTTTCATAAGTAAGGCCGATAGCACTTTAACTGATATAGGGATGATCTAATTTGTTGAGAATAAAATTCCATTTTTTATACATTTTTGAGTGTACCAAATGAAACAATTTAATGAATAGATTATCCTCAAATTTTATTTTAAAGTTAAGAACTGACCAAGATGGCCTTAGCAGTTCTCTCTCTTGACCAAACTTTAGACAGGCTTTTTAGTGTCCCTCAGGACGTGGGAGCCATCCCTTTGAAATATGATCAAGGAAGATAGTGCCCTATCACCCAGTCTCTGTGAGAGGGTAGTAGCCAAACTTTGTGGGCACTTTGCTCCAAGCTGTAAAACTACCTTCCTTCAAGAAGATTGAGAAAGTTAGCTTTTTCTTTGGCTAAGGCCAGTGAGCAAACACAGATGATCTACAATCCCCCTACCTCCAACCCAGCTCTTAAAAGCTCTCTAGCCTGCTGTTCAATAGAGGAGTTGAGCTCAGACTGATTTCTGGCTTCTGTCCCCTATTGAAACAGACTTGAATAAATTCTTCCTTCTCTGTTTAACCTTGTCTGGTGCAATGTTTGCTTTGACAATACTTAATATATAAAATCTCCAACAGTGAATAGTCCAATACATGGGATTACAGTTTCAATGGATTTTTCTTTACATTTCCTCTTGCTCAATGCTGAAGTGTATGTTTTGAAGAACCAAGTTAGAATTATGTCCTTGGCATTTCCAGTATGTGAAAAAAAAAAATCAGGGTTTTAAGTACTGCTAGTTGTTCTTCAGCTCTTGTACAAATGCGTGTTATATGCAAAATATCTGTTTGATCTGCTCTTCCATTGGCCAGGTGAAAATTAAACAAAAATTTCAGTAATTTCTTGTCTATTATTCATTAAAAGCATTCACTGATGATATCAGTGAAGTGTACTGAAACACAATGAAATACACCTCCCACAGGTTTAATTTGAACACAATATAAATCAAACAAAATAAAATTGTAGTTGAGGAAGATTTTAGTATGAGCTCCAGATAATTTCTGTCATTTCAGTGAGTTAGATTGATTTAGAAAGGCAAATTTAATATCACATGTTAAAATCCATGAATCTACAAATTTGCTTTCAAACATTTAAGGGAGAAAATTTTCCCCACACCTGGAGGGTATACATATAGTTATATGTAGTATAACAAAAGACTCGTTTTTAGAGTGGTGAGAACAGTAATGCTGAAAACTAGCAAGAGTCTAGAAGTTTAGTTTGTGTGAAAGTGTTACTAGTTTTCTCTGATGATCTCTTACATTCAGTATCATTCCCAAAACTGCATTTACTAAATTATGACCACTACTTGCGGAAAAATTCGGAGGGCCACACAATCATTGGGCTATAAGCATTCTTGTTATGTGATTTAATAAAACACTTTATTTATAGAAATGGCTGTTAGGGTTAAGCCATCTCAGATAAATGCTTATGACATGTCTGAATGTATTCAAAAAATGGTCCTAAATAAGCTGCATATTAAGATGAAGACAAAGTTTTAATATCTTTCAAATCAAAACATTCCAAATACTTATAACTCAAGTGTGGCAAAGGTCCTTCCACAGCCTCTGGTTTCACCCCAAGCACATTTTGAAGTCAAGGTCAGAACATTTAACCATCCCCCAATAGACTGAACCCACAATTTATTGATAGCATTTTCATTATGTGGTTAGATTTATTAACTTCCTGTTCAACATCAACCCCCATCTGCTTTCTAAGCTTAAGAGAAAAACAGTTTTGATGGGAGGCACAATCACGTAACCTCTTGGCACTCTACACTACATATTTAGGTTGCTTCCTGTAAGCACCTCAGACCGTGGGCCTTTACCTGTCCTGGGGAGCACATTAGATTCCACAATGCAGAGAAATTCTTCCCATATTTAGCTCTCAATCAGTGGTGAATACATTCCTCAGTTTCCTTGTCATCTTTGGAATGACCTTGATATGTGTTCTACGCTGTCTTGGCAGGACTGAGCTTTCGTAGCCCACAGTGATAACGTGCTTAATATCTCACCTTCTCTGATTTCTTTCTCTTGTCTCACCTCCTTGGTCCCCAACCAATGTTTACAGCAATCAGCTCAGAAGTATACTACCTGCACTCAGATCCCTTTTGGAGGATCTCTTGCTGGTTTGCCCAGCCTCTTTTGTATCTAGGAATGGCCAGAAAGTTCTAATCTTAGCCAATGAGGCCTGAGGGGGGAAATAAATAGCCTGATCATTAACAAGGGAGTAAAGAAGTGAGAAAGGGTGTGTTCTCCTAATAAAGGGGAGATGCAGGGGGCATATCCACTTACTCCCCTCCCTTCTCCACCTCTATCAAGCACTTCTTGCTTTACATGTAGCTATGCTTAAAGCGGCAGCCATCATCTTATAATCAAACATGAGGATAATATGAAACATACTTAGAATGGTGAAGGGGACAGAGGGAATAATCTGGGATTTTGAGTAGCTGACTAAAGTCAGTTGAACATTTTGTCTGGCGAGAAAATATATATATACCATACTTATTTAAGATCAAATATATTGATTATTTAGCAACTGTATGTACTAAGACATACATATTTTTATAGAAATTTTTACAGCAAAAAGGAGAAGGCTCACATTATACAATATGCAGAAAAACATCATAGAAATCTTCATTGCATCATTTTTTAGTCTCTAATATTATTCTCCTTAGTTGTTTCACAACCTTCTCTTCCTTCACATAATATTTTTAAATATTTTATATTACTGTGAGGATTTCAGTTTCTATACTAGGCTTGCATACTTGACACAAAAACAAAAACAGGTAATTAGCCCTAACCAAATCTCTTATTTTTTAAGTGTACCCCAAATGGGGCCTCTTGTTTCATTTTCCATGTAAGCACACAGTCCTAGAAAAATAAATTAAAAGGTTTACCTAGCTTAATTCAGAAATTCAAACCAAAACAACAATAGGCAAATTGTTTTTCTGGCTTAAAAATTAAAAGTCTCACCTTAACACATTTAGTAATTCACATATATAAAGAAAGCAACAAAAAAAAGATTACTGTACCTGAAAGTATGGGGGAAAATTGAATAAGTAAGAGAAAAACAATTGGTCATAGAATATCTAACAATGTCTTAGAGATAGAAGAGCCTGGATGTGAGCAACACAGAAAGCCAGTCCAAATAATCACATGTGTAAATGCATTGTGTGCATTATTTACTTTGATCTTCATTGCAATACTGTGTGCAAGGTACAATTAATATATCTATTTTATACATGAAGCAAAGACAAAGAAAAGTCGAGGAAAAAGAAAAAACTCTCTCCAGATTCTTGCAAGTACCTAGTTTCCAATTTGAGGCAGTACTGTCTGGTTCCAGAGCTAGTATTCTTGACCACCATGTGAGTCTGCCTCTTGTCTAACTGATATTCCCTTTCACTAAAAACGGAGATCGCTATTGAGAGAATGAAATAGCTCATGGCCTTCCCTAGGACTTAAGTATCTCCTCAAAGTCATCCAATTACTTTTGAATTAATCAAAACTCAACTAATTACATTCTAAATATTTAATTTCCCAGGTATTTTGTCAAAGGGAATAGGGCTTGCCATAAAAAGCAAAATCTTATATCCTCCAGTATAAAGTAAGTAAGCATGTGGCATTCGTTCAGCTTATTGATCTCCAATAGAATAATCAACTTCAGGACACTAGAGAAAACAATTTCTGAATATATAAAGCTAAAGACTGGAAACACTGGAAAATGTTAACCCTAAAGGTCACACGTAAACTACTAGGTGACATGCTCACACAACCACCTCTTTCTTGGGCTCTTAATGATGCCACGTGGAAAGATTATTTTGTTTTTGTTTTCAACGAACGACACTACAAAAAAAAAAAAACCCATATTTGAGTGAGATGAACATGCAGTTTGCAATCTGCAGAATCCAGCTCTACAACCCCACTACTCACCTGGGTAATGACAATTAACTTGAGATTAAAATTTACGTCTGTAAAATAATATCTAAATATTTAAAAATAGTATTTAAACACGTGGGATTTTGAGGATTCAAAACAATGCATGTTGTCTCTTTTAGAAATATATGGTGCTGAACCAAAGAGTCAATTCTCAGTCTTCAGTTTACCAACATTATTATAGCTAATCACTGTACTCTGGATTCACCTTTTTATTTGGCTTATTCACTTTTTTATTTGGCTTTTTACTCTGGATTCACTTATTTATTTGGCTTACCAACATTATTATAGCTAATCACTTTACTCTGGATTCACTTTTTTATTTATTTAATCACTTTACTCTGGATTCACTTTTTTATTCACTTTTTTATTTGGCTTATTTATTTTATTTCACTTATTTTATTTGGCTTTATTTTATTTGGCTTTACTTTGGATTCACTTTTTTATTTGACTTTTTTATTTTGGCTTCAGTTTACCAACATTATTATAGCTAATCACTTTACTCTGGATTCACTTATTTATTTGGCTCCTCATTTCTGGCCTATCTCTTAGCTTTGATATTTCTCAGGTTTAAGTTCCTGGTCCTCTTCTAAATTTGCATTCACACCCTTGGTGACCTTATTCAGTCTCTTGACATTAAATACTATTTATATATTGATGACTCATAGATTCGAATCTACATCACAGACAACTTTCACAAACTACTGTATACCTAGCTACCTTCTCTTAAGTTAAATGTTTATTAGAAATCCAAAACTGACATATTCAACATGTAATATGTGATCTGCCCCCCAAATCCTGATCCTGCCTACAGGTTTTTCCATATAAATTGATAGAAATTTTGTCCTTCCTGTTACTCAGATCTCAACCCCTCTAATTTTCTCACACCACATATCCAATCTTTCAAGAAATTCTGTAGTCCTAGAATCTGACCACAGCTGCAATCACCCTGGTCCTACTAAACATGCACTTAAATAGCACTCTGATTTAGTCTCTTAATAGGTCTCATTGTTTTCACTGTTGCCCACCCCAGGGTGTTCTCTGCAAGAAAGGGTGTTATCACTAGCAATCCATTTGTGTTACCATCTGCTTAAAACCCTGCAATAACATCCAGTTTCCTTCAAAGTCAAAGAAAAGACCTCACAATGGCTACAAGACCGCACATCATGTGGCTCCCTCACATTTTTGATGTATTCTTTTACTCCCCCCATTTTTCATTCCATTTCAGCTGCACTGGCCTTCTCGCTCTTCCTTTAACGTGATATGCATATTCCTGCTATAGGGCCTTTTCATAAGCCATTTTTTCTGACTGAGATTCTATTCCCCAAGATAAGTTCATGACTAATTCCAGTACCTTCAAATTTTTTGCTTAAATGTTATCTTTTCATTGATCCCTACCATCACCACCTATTTAAAATTACAATCTGCCTTACTCATTTCTACTCACTCTTATCTTTAATTTTTTTTTCAATTACAATCACCTTTTAATGGATTACATGATTTACTTTTTTTGTATTACATCACATGTTTATTAACTAATGGTTGCACAGTAATTGAACCCCAGGCAGGCAAGGATCTATTAGGTTCATTGATACAATACAAATGTCTAGAACAATGCCTGACATATAGTAGATATTCAATAGATTACTCTGCTTGGCCATGAACAGTAGTTATTATCATCTATCCAATCCACAGTGTATCATCAATTATTGCATATTGCCCAAAGGCCAGCATATTCCTATTCATCATATTTAATTCAATAGGTAATGAAATTTCACACAATCCTTGAATAAAATGTAGCATAAACTTTTAATACTATATCAGATAGAAACTCAGAAGTGTTACTGGAAAAGGAACCTTAGGACTAGATATTGGTCAATAATGAAGCTACAGGTATTCATGAGTAGGAGAGAAAAATTAATGATAGTGAAGGCTGTGGTGAAGCAACCAGATCCTCTCTTTAGACCTGGGCATTTATTCTCCTGGCTGCAATAAATGTTGGCCACTGATAACTCACAGCTGTGTTCTCCAGGCCTTTGCCCTCAGCTGGAGAACAATATTCTGCTCAAGGAGATGCCGTCTTCCTAGGGCAGCTGAAATCCATTGACTGATCAATGCAAGGTATAAAAACCCAGCCCCCTTGTTTGGTTTGGAGTTGTTGTTGAGAGACATCTTAGCTCCAGAGAGTACAGACAAAAATGGGATTTTGTATTGCATTACCTCCTGCACAGCCAAAAATGAACACCATGTCACTGGAGGTAAGTAGAGTACTGATGCCTGGCATGCTGTCTCAGTGAAATTTTAAAATTTTCACTAGTGTTAAACTGGGATGGAATCATGTTAAAAGGGAATGCACTGGTGGTTGTATTATCTCAGGCATCCTGAGAGCCCAAAGAAAGTAGTATTATAAGGACTCTGAAATTAGTTTTTGTTGCATACTACTGATGCATTGGGGAAGAAAAAAATGAAGAAAAAAATGAAGGCATGATTAATCATCAATTTAGGTGAAATGTGAAAGCCAGATGACCTCCTAACTAGCATAAAGTTATTTTCATTTCTCAAGGGCAAAAACAACTATGCGTGAGGTCATAATTTAATTACAAAAATAGAGGAGTTACAGAAAAATTCAACTTCTTAACTCTGCAAGTGTGTTTGTCTTAAGATTAAGACCCTAGTTGGAAAAGCATGGAACCCTATGAAGGTAACAACTGGATTAAAATCTTAAAAACCTTAAAAAAACCTTAAAAATCTTGAATTTCCAGATCCCTTAAACACAGTGGGCCTTTAGAAGTGGCCCACTGCTCTCTTAAAAGGCTAAAGTTCCATCCTTATGTGAAGTTGATGCAGAAATTCTTTGCATCTATCCCCACTTCCACCCTGGGTCATCAAACCAGTAACCTGGGTCAAGTCACATTGTAACCCAACTGGAGCAGTGCTGCTGAGCCTATAAAGGGACAAAAAAGAATATGCACCTAAAAAAGCTGTAGGGGAGTAGCCAGAAGTTGCTTGTAGGAGTCGGAAGGGTATATATGGATCCTGAGGGGGCTGGGTTAAGAAGGGTCGAAGGGAGAGGTTCTGTTTGTTTTAATATATGTTAGCAGTCGTGTTAGGCAGAAGAGCACCTCCAACCCACCTCAACAGATGTCTGCTTCCTAATCTCTGGAAGCATCTTGAACCAGCAGGGTGAAAACTATGTATATGTGTGTGTGTGTATGTGTATATAATACATATACATAATACACATAATATGTATAATATATATCATAGGAAATTGTTGCCTTACATGGCAAAGAAGAATTAAAAATAGACAGTAGAGTTAAAGTTGCTAATAAGCTCACCTTAAACGAGAGAGGGTATTCTGGAATAGCCAGGTTGTTCCAATATAATTACAAGGGTTCTTAACATTGGAAGAGGGAAGTAGAAAATGAGAGTCCAAAAAAGGAGATGTGACTATGAAATCAGTCAGGGTGGAGCCAGGTGAGCAGGACTGAACTTGCCATATGCTCATTTCACAGATGGGAGAAAGAGGCCAATATAAAAATAGGTTTTACTCTGGAGATTCCAGAAGTAACTTAGCTCTGGTGAGACCTTGATTTTTAGCCCAATGACACCAATTTCAGGCTTCTGCTCTTCATAACTATAAGATAGCAAATTCATACTCTTTAAACCACTTAGGTTTTGGAAATTTGTTATTGCAGCAAAAAAGAATTAATGCAGTGCTCCTTCATGATATAAAATATAACACCTTGGCAAGGACCCAAAGAGATGCTAACATGGTCCTAGAGGCATAAATAAAATTATGTTAAGTTCATAATTTAACATAAATATTTATGTGTGCATTACTGTTGCTTTCAGCACCTGGAAAAATGAGTGCCTCAGCCTTGAAAGAAGGAAGTGGGCAGTCACCCCAGTATCTGCTACAGTCTAACCATGCCTTTCAGGTAAACTTATTTCATGTAACATGTTTGCTCCATCTGGAAACATTTCCAGTAGGATGCTGAGAATGTTAGCTGCTGATGGCACATTGTTAATTTCTGTTCCAGAATTGCCCTTAATGCTGTTTTCCCTAAGTTACCATCTTACTCAGGGGAAGTCCAAAAGCAAGGCTGCTTGATGAGGGGGTACAGAGATCTAGACTCTGCCCCTCAACTTGAGACAATTAGGAAGAATCATCCCAGCTCCAGAGCTCCCTGTGGAGATCAGCTGAGATGTCTGAAACTATATCACATTTCAACCTCTCCCTCTGCCTGATAGTTTCTCTTACTGTTCTCCACGTTTTATTCTCTAAAGCACTCCCCAATAAACTTTCTGCCTGCAACTCTCCATCTTGGAGTCTGTTTCCCAGAGAATTCATCTAACACAATAACTTTTTAAGGAAAGACATTAACTTTTCTCCCCTTATTGATATAAGCAGTGACTTTTTAAGTGATGGGCTAAGGGAAAATTATGCATTTACTACAATAGGGCTTCAGATTTCTAGAAGGTCAAAGGTGAAGTTTTCAAGGTATAGAGCTTTTTATAGTGACATACAAAAGAGCAGCTTTATTGTGATGGATTGGGGAAGAATTCGTAATCCACCTTTACTATTTGATGTGATCCAGATGTGATGACTTATTTGAGAAATGAAGTAATGTACTCATTTCAAAACGTGGCCAGCATGAGTTTGGAGATGGACGGATAAGGATGCAATCAATTCTGGAAAGGCTGAGAGGGCCTGGGAACCATGCAGAGGAGGCAATCACTTCATTAATTCATTCATATATTGATTCATTCATTAAACAAGTGTTTGTCGAGAACTTTCTAAATGTTTGCCACTGTGCTAGCATAACTGAGAAGAAAATATGCTGTCCTTGTCTTCTCAGATGGGGTCCAGACTTGTAAACAGGAACTCTTAATATTAAATGACAAATGTTGTCATATAGAAATAGAACCTAGGTAAGGATAGAGGTGAAATAATACAGGTGAAACTGATATCCAGGGCAAAGGCCCAAACTTCAGAAAGAGGATAACATGGTATTGCTCAGTGACTTAAAACTACCACTCTAGGATAGAATGAAGAAGAAGAAGATAAGAGAAGGGGTGAGCAGGTGCCAAACTGTGAAATGTCTTATGGGTAGGTCATGTTTAAGAGTTTAGATGCGATCTTGAAGGCTATAAGGGAGAATTGGAAGATTTTAAGTAGAGAGTGGTATCATCAGATTTGCCTTTCAGAAATAACAGTGTGAAACTCCTACAGAGCATGGCTCAGAGGGCACAATCTGTGACACTTTCTGTTGCTTTGTAAACTTGATAACATCAATGCTCCGTAAACGATCTCTCAGTGCCGTGTAGAGATTTAGGATACAGTCTGGCTCTGACATCTCTTACTTATAGGATGCAAATAGATAAAAAACATCAAGAAACTCCAACCAAGAAAACACATAGAACACCATGGAAATTATTAAGGAGGTCACCAAAGTTTATAAATATACCAATGAAAGAATTTGTGGCATGATTAAATATGACCTCTCAAATCATGGAACTATACTTTGACTATTTTCAAAAGGCAGTTCTGCTCAGGGTATGGGCTATAAACTAGTGACCAATGAATCTTACCCTCATTTCCATCGGTATGTTCAAATAATTTTGTCCTAAGACTCCAAAGATGAATAAACTTGAGTAATATTAACACAACATAGTAAAGGTGTTTTTTTTAATGTTTTAGAAGATGCCATTTCCCTTAGACATCAGAGGAAAAACCTATATATTTGTCTGGAGTTTCATTTCCATAAGTTTCAGTAAAAATCTTAGAATTTTATATGGTTTTAAGGAAAAAGTGTTATTAACCCTGATGAAGGTACATTTAACCCTAGGCAATAGAAAATCTTAAGTTCTGATATCTGAAATAATCAGAAATGTTGTCTTACCTACAGCTGAATGTTACAAGACTCAGTTCAGACTTATCTTGTTAAGATCAGGTAGTAATAGTCTATTCGAAACATTTAGTTTTTAGATCTCTGATCTCCTTGAGTTTTATCCTGATTGGTTGCTTTAATAAAAAGCCTTTTCAGGCTCTATCTGCCCTGATAATGTCAACTGAGCTGGTGAAGACTGGACAAGAGAAAGATATGAGAAATATTTGCTCTATAAATCTAAAATATAAATCAAATGATGAAGACTTCCCAAGAGCAGTTGCTCAAAAAATTATTATTGCACTAGATATATAAAACTCAGTGAAAACCCTGAAAAAGTAGGTTTTCTTGATATGAGTAATACAATGCCTGATTATCTATATATTAATACATATAATAGTTTATATAATATATGTTAGGTACTCATGGAGGATTAAAAATGGACTGATAAAATAATGCAAAATAATAAAAATCTGTACTGGGAGAATACAGTAGGCTGGTCAGATTTTGAGCCATTTAATTTAATGTTGAACAACCACCTAAGTTTTGTTAAATTTCCTAGTTTTGAAACAAACTACTAAAATAGAGTATAAATTGCCATTACAGCCATGAGTTTATTATTTCTGATTAAATGTTTACTAAATAATTGAGATTTACTAAAAATTGGAATCTCTTTATAATACCACCATGGTACAACATTGGTTTTATAAAATCATTATTTCCATGTTCCATTAGAGATGCATTTGGATTTTATTACAGGCCTTCTTTATTAATTGTATACACCCCTCTGGGGTAAAACCACAGTTTGGGTTGCTTCTGTTATCTTTGACATTTATTGTGTATGTCATGTATCTTAAATCTGTACCTCTGACCTAATTTATTATCATGTACTTTAGACTTGCCCATTCAACTCCTGCCCAGATATTTGCATTCTAATATTGCTTGGACATCTCAAAATGAATATTCAAAACTTAAATAATAATTTCCCCTAAATCTGCATCTACTTCTGTATCATTCTTTTACTCAGGGAAGCATATCCCCTGAAATATCTGATAATAAAAGGAATATTTTGACAAAGAAATATCTATACTTTTTATTACCAAGTAATGCGTGTAACAAATATTATCTGACTTCATCCCATCCTTAAAACCACACTTGAATTTTTAGACTTTCATATTTTACTTTCTATATTGTGAGAATTTTACTAGAATGTTTTACTACATATTATTTTAAAGGTCTGTTGGAAAAATGTACCACGTTATAACAGTAATGTCTGTATGCATAGGACTGATATCACTAACATTGCTGTTCATTAATGCAATTCATTATTTCCTGGGAAGTCTGAGATGGAGATGAAATAATCACATGGGAACTAAAATATGGTCCCCTATATCTCTCCCTTCCCCTGGTTTAAGACATACGTGAAGTGTCAGAGAATGAGCAAGTATTGAACAGGCTTATTGGCCTCTGCTGAAAGGAGGAAGGTTGGTAAACAGCAAAGCTAACAAAATCAGCCTCAGTATAATAATTACCATTTACTTCAGGTGTGCTATATGCCAAGCACTGATCTAAGGCCTTTACATATACTTAACACTCAAACAGCTAAAGTGGTAGTTAAACTGATTATCCTCATTCTATAGATAAGAAAAAGGAAACATATGGGAGAGAAAAACTTACCAGAGATAAAAAATGAAGTAGGTAGAGGAACCATGCTTGGAGCTTTGTTTAGCTATAGGGCCAAGACTTTAAACTAAAATTTTTCCTACCCATATTATGCTCTCTAATATGTCTCTTATAACACTGTTAATCACACCTCAGCTTTCCACCTTAGAAACAATGTTTAGCTTTGAGAAAGAGAGGGATATAAATAGAGAGAATAAATATTTCTTCTCAAGATGGAAAGGGGATATATGATTTTGGTTACTTTGCAATTTTTGAAGAGTTGACCATTAAAGAATTATTTTAAGCTCACACCAAAATGCCTAGTGCTTCTAGAGCATGAATGTTAGTCTTGTCTTCTGCTTTCCTCTCTCTTAACCACCAAGTATTTTTTTATTGTACCTCCAGGATTGTTCTAAAATCCATCCTGTTATCTCCATCCTGACACATCCTCCCCCTTCTGCATGTGACATTTCTTCCTAACTGGTTTAGTATCATCATGTTTAGTGCTTTCTAAATTATTCTCTAAATTTCAACAAGTGTGTACTTTTCAAAATGCAAATCTGATCACATTAATTCCCTGAAAAAAAAAACCTGAATACTTCTCATTTCTGAATGGATAGCATATTTTTGTATAATCTAGTCTCTTAGCCCTCCAGCTTCCTACTTTCCAGGTCACACTTCATAATCCAACTATATCTTACATCCTAAGCCTTTCAATGCACCTCACGCTCTCCTGCCTATGGGCTTTTGATTATTCATGTTAAAATAATTTTCGATTTACAAAATAGTTGTGTCAGTAGTCCAGGGTTCCTTAGTATTGTTCACTCAGCTTCCTCTAATACTAACAACTTGCTCATTCATTAAAACTATGAAATTAACATTAGCACAGTACTGTTAAGGAAACTGCAGTCTTTTTGCTGTTTTCACCAGTTTTTACACTGTGCTTTTTCTAATCCAATACCTGATGCAGGTTTTCATGTTGCATTTAGTTGTTGTGTTTCCTTAGTCTTCTTCTATTTGTGACAGTTCCTTAGTCTTTTACTATCTTTAAACATACTAATGCTTTTAAGAGTACTGGTCAATCATTTTGTGGAATGTACTTTCAATTTGAATTTCTCTGATGTGTCCTCATGGTAAGGTTAAGGTTATATAGTTTAGGATTTTTTTTTGCAAAAATACCACAGAAGTGGTGTGGCTTTCTCAGTGTATCACGTGAGGGAGTACATGATGATATGTCTTATTACTGGTGCTATTAGTCTTGACCATTTGACAATTTGTCCATGGTAAAGTTACTATTTTTGGTTTGTAACTGATAAGTGTCTTGAAAGATGTTTTGAAACTATGCAAATATGCTGTTGCTCCTCAAACTTTGCCACTAATTTTGGCATCCATTTGATAGAACTTGCCTGAAGAAAAAATATTGTGTTGCTCTGATGGTGATTTTCTGTCTTCCTCAATCCTACATTATTTTTTTTTTAGTGAGAAGGTTCTGTCTCTTTTCTTCCATTTATTCATTCATTCATTTATATCACTATGAATTCATGGGTGTTTATTTTATTCTGGGGGTTATAATCAGTACTGTTTTATATGTTACTCAAATTGTTGAACAATTATTGAGCTTTAGCCATTAGGAATTCTTGCAGATTGGCTTCTGTGCATTTTCCACATCCTCATCACAATTTGAACTAACCCTTTCTTTTCTAACATTCATAGAATGATATAGATTCATCTTGTATTTTCTCTGCCCTACAATCAACCACTTTTCTGAGTTGGCTTTGTTTAGTTCTTTGAGAATGGCACTTAGAAACCAAGATCTAGGTGCTAGGTATGCTCAATTTTACAGTGATAGTATTGTTTCTAGTCCCTCTGATTAGACAGAGATAAGAAATGCGTATGTTGAAACCTACTACACACATAAAGTAATTCCAGAATTGCTAACCCATACTTTGTGAGCAAAACAGAACTAGAGCACTAGTTACTAACTAGAGCACAACGTTTGTGAACAGTTCTTTTTGTCATTAATCTTAGAGTATCAGGTCAAATTACTGTTTTCCAAAGATAGTCTAGTTATTTTCTTCCCTACTTGTTTTGTTGTTATTCAGATAATAGGTTCGTCTGTTTAATTGATATCTCCACATCTTGTTTTTGTTTTTATTTACATACAGTAAAACATACTCTTTGTGGTACATAGTTCTGTGGATTTTGACAAATGCTTTGAGTTGTATATC
Organism: Leucopleurus acutus; assembly: GCF_964270905.1. Taxonomy (NCBI): domain Eukaryota; kingdom Metazoa; phylum Chordata; class Mammalia; order Artiodactyla; family Delphinidae; genus Leucopleurus; species Leucopleurus acutus. The sequence goes on along the minus strand of NC_139147.1, from coordinate 39,360,381 downwards.
TACAACACAACTGTGAATGAGAATAATTTCATCACTCCCAAAATTGTCCTGAATTGCCCCTGTTTAGTTAATTTATTCCCCATCCTCAAAGCTAGAAAGCACTAGTCTATTTTCAATCCTACACTTTTGTCCTTCCCAGAATATCATATACATGGAATCATACAGCATATGACTCTTTGGGTCTGGCCAAAGCTTTCAAATGCATTTAAGGTTCATTCATATCATTCCATGAAAAGATAGTGTGTTCTATATTATCACTGTGTAGTATTCATTTGTTGGCTGTACAACAGTTTATCCATTCATCTGCTGAATGACATCTGAGTTGTTTCCAGTTTTGGTGACTATGAATAAAGCTGTTATAAATATTCATGTACAGATTTTTATGTGAACATAAGTTTTCATTTCTTTTGAATAAATAGCTAAGAGTGGGACTGTGTGGCAATATAGTAAGTGTCTATTTAACTTTATGAGAAATAGCCAAACTGTTGTCTATAGTGGCTGGACATTTAGCATTTTCACCAGCACTGGTTGACAGTTCCTGTTACTCCACATCCTTGCCATGCCTTTGTAGTGCCAATATATGTTTATGTTAACTACTGATTATGTGAATAGTCATATATCAATATGGTTTTGATTTGCATTATGTAGTGACTAATGCTGTTGGGCATCTTTTCCTATGCTTATTTACCATCCATATATCTTCTTTGGTGAAGTATCTATTTAGATCTTTTGCCTATTTTTTCAATTGGTTTTAGTGCTTGTTGTCATTGTTAAGCTTTCAGCATTCTTTATATATTCTAGAAACAGGTACTTTTGTCAAAAATGTGACTTGAAAATGTTTCTTCCAAGTCTTTGACTTGTCTTTTCATTACCTTATCTTTTTCTTTTTTTGCGGTACGTGGGCCTCTCACTGTTGTGGCCTCTCCCGTTGCGGAGCACAGGCTCCGGACGTGCAGGCTCAGCGGCCATGGCTCACGGGCCCAGCCGCTCCGCGGCATGTGGGATCTTCCCGGACCAGGGCACGAACCTGTGTCCCCTGCATTGGCAGGCGGACTCTCAACCACTGAGCCACCAGGGAAGCCCTACCTTGTCTTTCTTAAAGCTAGATATTTTAATTTTAATAAAATTCAGTTTTTATTTTTATTGCATGGATTGTGTTTTGATATACATATGTTAAGGAAGAAAAAAATATTTGCCTAAGTGATTATCACAAATGTATTTTCCTGTTTTCTTCTAGACTATAGTTTTATATCTTATATTTAAGTCTGTTTTATTTTGAGCTAATTTTTGGTACAAGATGTGAGATACAAATTAAGGATTATTATTTTTTGCATATTTATAAATGTTCCAGTACCACTGGTTAAAAATGTATAAATGTTCTATTGTCACTTGGTGAAAAGACTACTCTTTTGCAGTGAGCTAGCTGCCTTTGCATTCTTGTCAAAAATAAGTAGACAGCATTTGTGTGGGTCTTTTACTTGATTTTCTATTCTGTTCTCTTTTTTCCATATGTTTATCCACTTGCCTTGATTAATGCAGAATTATAGTAAGTCTTGAAATCTTACTATGAGTCCTTAAACTTTTCTTTCAAATTGTTTTGGCTCTTCTAGTCCCTTTGCCTTTATGTGAAAATTCTTCATGAGCTTGTCAATATCTACAAATAGAATGCTGGAAACTTGACTGGGATTCTGTTGAATCTACAGATCAGTTTGGGTAAAACTGCCACTTTTAACTATTTAGTCTTCTGAGTCACAGACATAGCATATCTCTACATCTATTTAGGTCTTTGATTTCTTTCATCAATGTTTTGTATTTTGCATCATACAGATCCTGAACCTTCTTTGTTAGATTTGTACCTAAATGCTTAATGTTGTGATGCTACTGTCAATGATGCTTTAAAAAACTTTTCCAATTATTAGTTAAGAGATACAATTGATTTCCTTTTATTTTGTATGTTGACCTTATATCCCAAGACCCTTCTAAACTTACTTATTAATTTTAGGAGTTTTTGTGTAGGTCCTTCGAGATTTTCTAAATAGGTAATTCTGTCTGTGAATAGATGCAGTTTTATTTCTTCCCTTCCAATCTAAATACCCTTTCTTTTTTTCTTCTTGCCTTATTACACTAAAATTACTAGTACAGTGTTTAATACGACTTGTAAGAACAGACTTGTTCCTAATTAAGGGGAAAACTTTCACCATTGAATATTAAATACCTCATAACTTGGAGATTTTTATAGATGTCTTTTATCAGGTTAAGAAAACAAATTATCCCTAGTTTGCTAAAACTTTGATAATGAATGGACATTGAATTTTAAGTGCTTTTTGTTTATCTATTGAGGTGATTATATGATTTTTTAAAAAAATTCCATTTAAATGATGAAATAACAGAGTGGAAAAGGGGCGTTCTCTGACATTCTGATTAAGCTTCAGCCTTAGGTAGACACAATGTTCCTCAGTATGGAGCATGTGACCTTCTCATTGTTCTTGACTCCCCCTAAGCTTTTAGTTTTGGCTTCAGCATGTATTTCTGTCCCTCTTCCAACAGTAGAGGAGTTGTTTGTTTTTTTGCTTGTTCATTTTCACTAACTATATTGGATTTTCACCAGTGCCCAAGGATGTCTATTTCTGACCCCTTCCAACCAGAGAATAATGCATTTTTCCATATAGGAGATAAAGAAGATCCAGGCAGATTTTTTATGTTCTCACACAGCAACTACTCTTCCCTTTCACCTAGGTGTGCACTAATTCAGAAACTCTCTTAGTATTCTCAGATTTTGGGGGGTTGATAGAGGGAAAATATCTACAGAAATGTGCCAGTCCCCTTATATCTGTGGCCTCCAGCAGCTCCACACTGTCTTCTCACACTTATCTTTTGCCAATTTGTTCACTGTTCTCGTTGAATTATTCTAATAGTCTCTACCTGCATCTTCTCTAGATAAGCAAGTGCTTGAGTCCTGTCTCTCCCTGCAGGTGTCATTCCTTAGATTTTATGCTAGATGATTACCTTGTAACCTCAGATCCCTGATGGATACAAGAAATGTGATGGATTTTCATTTTGTCTAAATTTTTGTTGTAAGAGTATACGTGATGCTTCTTCTAGCTCTCTATATTAACGAGTGAAATCTGGAAGTCCTACTCTCTTTTGAAAACCTCTTCCCTCCTGTGAAACATTTTCATGTCTTCCATCTTATACCCTTCCATCAATCTCTTCAGAGACTTGCCAAATTATACACTCTCTCTTATCCTTGTGATTAAGTGTTCTTTCAGATAACTTCCTCCAAAAAGCCATCTCTCATTTCAAAAAGTAAAGAGTCCCTCCTATGTGATTCCTCATGTACTTCTCTATTATTACACTTATTTACTTCCTTGTAATTTCATATTCACTAGTCTACTATTTATTCATTTAAGATTCCTGAAGGCAGGAGCCTGTTGCATTGCCAGTTCCTGTCACGCTTGGTAGGCATCTGATGATCATATGGAAGGCTTCCTATTACGGATACCAGAAACAGTGTAGACAAGAAGTATGGTATTATATAAAAGTCCTCAACATAAACCTAGAGTCCAAAATATCACAGATGTTAAATATGTCTTTTAACTGTGCAAGAGATCCATGCTCCAAGAAAATGGAAAAACTCTTGGATATTAGACAATAGAATACAAAAATCAATGGAGACAGGAATGTATCCTTTTATTAATACCCTTCTCCCAGTAGCACTTATTGTAGAGTAAATTGAAAATTTTTAGAGGCAGAAAACAGAGGGGGAAAAAAGTGAAGAATAATCCAGATATCTACTCTTGTTTCGGGAAAGCAATTAACACTATTAGGAAATTTTTAAAGTTTTAATTATCATCAATATCCATAGGGAGCCCTTTGTTAAATCCTAATGTAAATCCTAAATAAACTTTATATTTTGTGTGTTCCCTGGTTTTTCAAAATATTATACAATTTTAAAGTAACAGAAAATATGTTTAGGGAAAATATAGATGAACTTCACAGAGAAAAGGAAGACCAGATCCTCATCTGTAGGTAATAATGGTAGGGACAGTGAATAATCCCAGGGCTAACAACCAGGAAACAGCTTACCTGGTCCAAGATACACAGACAATAGGCAGCTTCCCAACACGCTAAAGTATATTTCCTTAGGGAATAAATTTAATTACTGTACTAGTAAAATCAATGGATATTCAAGTTATTTCCCCAAAGAATTCAACATTTACACAAGAAGAACTGAGAAATCCTTCACTGCCTTATGCTCTGAGCCATAGTTAATTGCAGTTTAAACTTTTAAATTTTTTAATATATATTATTAATTATAAGCATGAAAATAGACCTAAACATTTTAACATAACAATGCTAGACTCATAAAGGTGCAGCCTCTTTCCAGCCTTTAAGTGGTGCTAAATTCTCATTTGGCTAGAGAGGAATTTCATTAAATCTACAAATATCCCATAAATGCAAAACTTAAACTTAACCTTGTCCTCTTTTTGCAGTATATCACATTCTAAAGAAATTATCAACAGGATTGCTACCTTATAAAATAGAGGGGGGGAAAGGAGAGAAAATGTTGCTAGTGTATATCTAAGAACTTGGCAGTTTCCAGTAACATCCAAATGTCTAAAATTATTTTCACAGTATACACTTACAATCATTGGTTATCTGGCAAAGTGAAACTAGATTTTTAGAATCAAAATTGTCAAAGAGTAAAAACCTTTTAACACTGGACAATAGCTCTTAAGTGGATTTGTAAACAAACAGCTTTTATAACTGTTAGCACTCATGCCTCTCTCTCTCTCTTTGTACAGTTCTTTTCCTTGCATCTATATACACAGCTGCAGGTGTGAGGTAGTGCATTGTAGTGGTTCAGAGCAAGGGCTTTGGAGTCAGACCACCTGTGATTAGAGACCCTTTTGTACGTCTCAGTAGGTGTGTGGCTTTGAATATCTTCCAACACCTCATGAAGACTCAGTTTGTTCATTCATAGATGAGAGGGTAATACTGGCATGTACTATGAAGGGTTGTTCTCAAAATTAAATGAGATAATTTCTGTAAAGCAATAGCCATGGTGGCTGATACATAGTGAATATGCAATAAATGTTAGCTGCAACAATAATGATCAGTGTATCACTGAGAGTCAGAATTGCATTATCTGGAACATCTCAGTAAATGGTAAACAAGTCATCCTTTTCTTCCTATAAGGGAAGACTTATGTTTCTACCAATTATACTAGGATGTAAATATGTCCCTTCTTTCATAATGAGCTCACTGTCACTAGAAAATCCAAATAGAGCTTCTTTTTACTGTTTATTATTTTTGTTTCTCACTCCAAAATGCCCCATGCTTATGAGTAACCATAGAGCAGGATCAATGGCCCCTGGTGTCCAGTGGTAACTCATAGAGAAAAACTTTGTTACTTAATTCTTGGTCTTATCAGTGGACACTTGATTTATGAAGGAAGAGCAAAAATTTTGGAACATGACAGATCTTTATTTGTACTCTGGATCTGTCACTTATTGTTTAAAGCTGAAAAATACATTCTCTGCCTGTTTTTCCTTTTGTAAAGGTAGATTAATAACATCTAACTCACAGAGTTATTATAAGAATAATTGATTAATAAGAACTAAGCCTGGTTCATAATCAGACCTTAATAAATGACACCTATTATCATTTTCATTTAGTGCAAGTCACTCTGCTTTACTAATAAATAAACATAAACACAGAAAAAGTAGCAAAGATTAATTTTACTATCTTGTTTATAATGCAAATTACTGTCCTTATTAAAAAAGAAGCATTAGAATATCCTTTAAAAATATAATTACAGAGGTTAAGTAATTTTTGAAGTGGTTTATTAAGGGAGAAATAAAAATAAGTAGACTGTCTTCAGTTATAACTGTTGAAGATGCTTCTGTTCAGTTGTTTTTAAGAACCACAATTCCGAGCCTAAATCTTCTAATTGACAGAGTAAACGGTCAATTAAAAATGCTTTCTTAAATTATGAAACACTTCAGGCATACAAATAGATAATAAAATTAATGCCTCTATATCCAGCAGCCCAGCTTAGAAAATAAAGTCTTACGTATACAACTGAGGGCTCAGGATGCTTCTCGCATGTGCCACTGTCTTCTTTTTCTCCTACCACTAATACATGCCCTTAAAATCACTACCATTCTGAATTTGATAAATCATTCCTAGAGTTTAATCCAAAACTATAGTGGCTTTAATGACTCATAATAAATGCTCACTATTATTTCTGCAATTAAGTTTTAGAACAAAGATAAAATAATTATAAACTTAAGGGAATTTTCTGCATGATTTCTGTGTTTTTAATTTCTCAATTTAAAGTAAATAATAGCATAAATTCCTACCATTGCTAAAAGTACATTTGTACCAGAAGCCATCAAGTTTATCTCTGAATCATTAAGGTAAATTAATAGACCTGTCCTTTTACTTAAAATAATGGGTATAGCATGATAAAAATCTATTCAAATAAAATGAAACATTACATGCAAGTTACCATGCTAAGAATACAGACATAAATAAGATTTGATCCTTGTGTTATGTTTTGGGATAGATTGCAAAATAACTGTCCCTCTCCTTTCTTTTTGTTAAATATCTTACATAAAGGTCTTGGTTTGTATTTGTCTATAGCTGTTTTAAATGTTTACCACTCTGAGCAAATTAATAGTGACCTTGCATAGATCTATACTGACTCTTGAGAGTAACGTCTTTTCTAACCTTCAAAGAATATTCTCAGGGTGTTTAAAAAGCATATTAAAAATCTTTTTTGAGTGGAAAGGCTTTTAAATATCCTCTACTGAAAATAGTGTTAAAATGGACTTTCTTAAAAAAATGTGGTTTTTTTTCTATTTAGAAAACAGAATTCTCTGCCATAGTCAAATAGGCAAAATTAATATAGCTAAGCTTCTATAGTGTGTGTTTTAATGCTTTGGGTTCCTTCATATGGTGTCATGTTAAGATAATGTAGGTAAAAAGGAAAATGGTGAAACATATACACAGAATGCAGTTGGTCCTCTCTGAGTGGCCAGAAACCTCTGTAACCAACTCCATGACAATTGAGAAAGAACAAGAACATTTCTAAGACAAAACTGAGCAATGCAGTTTAGAAATTCCTCATGAATCCAAACAGACTATTTCCATTTTATTTCTGTACACACACATACACACACACAACACAGAGAAAACAATGTCAAGGAAACCAATATTGGAGAAGTCTGCATTTCAGTGTCAAAAGAGCCATTTTTAGTTTCTTAACTTATAATATACTTTTCTATGGGTACTAGTACAGTATTGTATCCCCTCTTTCTCATTCCATCTTGCTACTAATCCAAGCACAGACACAAGTCTAAGATTCATATACACTAAATAATCATCCTAGAATCAGATTTTCACCAGTGTTCCCTGACAGATACGGTCCACTTTACATGTGACACCCCAAGTGCTTGAGATAAGTAGAATCAATTCTAGATCTATTCTATTTTACTAATTTATAAACATATTTGATTAATGACTTTTAATAAGAGGTAAAGGTACTTATCATAATCACATGGGGAAGTTCTTTCTTTCTTCAATATCCCAATTCTGAGAATACACACTAGAGATTCTGGCTTAATGTTGAGAATAGGGCATGAATATACATATTCTGGTAAAGAACTATGTCCAGGTATAACTGATACTTATTTGGAACATCTTCTAGGATCCTAACTAACTACTTAACAACCCATCCCCTGACTTCAGTTATAATCCAAAATCCTCAAATACTGTTGACACTGACCCTATGGCCAAGATTTACTGGACTGGACCCAAGAGGCTCAGTCAGAGTTTTCTCCTCAGGGAATTGTTTGGGGATTATAAAAAGGAAGGTAAGTCAAGCATTTGAAATGGCGTAGTGGCTTTTATTTGCTCCCTACATAGACTAGACAAGCACAGAAAGCCAGTGTGTAGATATAGAGTGAAACAAGCACATGGGGGAACTAAAGATGAAAGACAACAGCAATTTTCAACTTTCTGGTTTGACTACTGTTCTAATGTCCAGCAGACTTTCTGTCATTGACTTTGATGACTTGTCTCTGTTACATTACAATTCCCCTTCATGCCTAAGATATCTTAAGTTGATTTATTTTATTTCCAAACAAAAGCCCTAATTTAAATATGTAAATTATCCTAACCTTTGGAATAACAGGAATGTAACAAAATAATAACCAACTTATGGTTAGGACTATTCTTTGGTGATAGAAAATTACCATCCGAGAAAATTGCCATCCCTCACAGCATCTGAGAAGGAACCACTTGCCTAGTCCTTCTCATTCACATTTGAATGAATAACCTTAAGCTAGTAATCCATTTTGAGACTTAGATGAGCATCACTTTCCTTTATGGAATTGACAATCACAGAATATGCATCAGGTTTTATTCCCTGGCCAATACAGGAATTTCCTCTATGATGTTTTGACAGGTGTCCAGCTTCATAATGCTTTTAGCAGTTAGGATCTCTTTAATCTATGAAGCAATCAGTCGTATTATTATTAGAGAGTTGTGATGTTAGAATTTTTTCTCATATTAAAATATTTCAAAAGTGATTGAAAGTTCAGGGAAGGTTTGCCAATGACTTTTCAAAATGAAAAGTTTATACTATTGATATTATCAAGGTACTGTTTTCAGAAATGTAGATTAAAAATCCCAAGGGTTAGAGAATAATTAATATGAGCCATGTGACATGAATAGTTTGACGGAGGTTGAGATAGAAAACTAAACTATGAAATGCTATAAGTAAAAGGAAAGTAAAAACAGTGGGGAGACCATGACATTGAGAACTGTGCTTCAAGTGTTCTGCTCATTGTCTTGGCCTTGACTTGGCATTAATATTGCATAAGAAATTTAAATTTCTGCATATGAGTTTCTTCATGCTTAAACAAATTTCTGAATAAAGTCTCTAAGGGCCCCTTCAGACTCTGACATCCTATGGATAAATAAAAGAATGTATCACAAATACCTAATGCAGGCACTATACTAATCAATGAAGCTAGCAGTGCTCAGGGAACAAGGTGTAGAGCTGAACACTTCAGCACAGTACTTCATCAAATGCTGAGTCTTGACCTCTCTGTTTTTACTCTGACCCAGGATGCATGGCTAACAGAGAGTTTCAGCGTGCCATCTGTCACATCGGGCATCTGTAGTTTGAGGACTGGATTATAGCCAAAATTCCATCAATTGATGTATCAGTCTTTCCTTTCTTAAAGTCATACGGCTTTAAAAGTGGTGTCTTTGCCTTTATCTACATTTTACTTTTGATAAATCATAACTCAGTGGTTGGCAATGAACTAGAAAAGCAAGTGAATAGTAAATCACTGATACTGACTGTGCCTTTTATCATTCAAGTGAAGATGGCCACTCAGTTGGGTCTGAGAGATTGTGAAGTAGAAAAGGCACATTGAGTGTTTCATTAGCACCACTCCATCCTTCTCTGTGTGATTCCCTTCCTATTCTTCTGTATCCTCTGTCCCTTATTCCTGTCTATTGTACTGAGCTCTGAATACCAGAACCCTTCACTGCTCTACTTTTCTTCCATTCTAGCCTACTCTTCCACATTGAAGACCTTTACTCCTTTATTCAAAATATTCCGCACTGCATCTCAAAACCCTTTATCCCTGCTAAGTAACTTGCTAGTTACTAAAATAGCTATATGGGGCTAGACTATTAATGGCTAGTAAAGAATGCAGTGTGCTATCGCTTACTTTAAAATTACAAAGTATTTATTCAGTGGCTAACATGTGCCAGTCTTCATGGAGTATTCAGAAATGTATACCTATATTATCCTTGATCTCTTGGAGATCACAGCCTAAAGAGAGAACCTAAGTAAATATCTAAGATAATGTGTGGTGGGTACTATAAGAAATATTAAACAACATACATTAAAAGCATAGAGAAAAAAAACTTGACTCAATGTGGATGTAAGGGATAGGAGGAAATAACTGGGAAGTCTATAAACGAGACTGTTCTACTCTCTCTGAGACAGTAGTAGTCACTCAAGAGGACAAGGTGGAGTGTTCTTCAGGAAGAAGAAAGAATACATGCAAAGTACTGTGGTGAGGAAGATAATGATGGATTACCTAGGCATAGGAATAAAAAGAGAAAAGGCCAAGAGAGAAAATCTTTACAAATGATCTTTTACAACATATTAAGGCATTTGGACACTATCATAATACGAGTAATGGGAAACCACTAGAATGGTTTACATGTTTGAAAGATCAGTCTGAGGATAGTGCAGATAATGAGTTGGAAGCATGGAGAAGGGAGAAAACTGGAAGCAAATAAAATATTTAAAAATCCACTGGAACACTAGCCAGAACTCAACAATTGAAATAGGAATAGAAAAAGATGAATCCCTCAGATATTTATTACTACAAGAATTGGCAGGGTGCAATGATCCACTGAATGTTTGTATGGGAGAGAAAAAAGGGCATAGGCAAGTATTCTGAGGGAAATAGCCGTTCATAATTGTATCTTTAGTCTTAATGTACAGTTTAGTACAAAAAATGAACTTAAATATTATTCAGTTAATAAAGAAATTTACAAATGTAAACAATTAAGATCATTTGGTAATAACTTGGTTTTAAAAAAAATCATTTGCCTGCTGTATGGAGGATAGACCATGAGAAGGAAAATGTCCATGAGAGGAGACTAAGTGTATTAATTATCTATTGTTATTTAATAATATTACTACAAAATTAGTAGATTAAAACAATTCATTTGAGTTTATGTAGGTCAAGAGCCAGGGCATAGCGAAGCTGAATTCTCTGCTTCAGGGTCTCATAAAGCTGCTATCAAGGTTTTACCCTAGGTTGTGGTCTCACCTGAGGCTTGACTGGGAAGGACCTGCTTTCAAGCCCATGTAATTGCCTGCACTTAATTCCTTGTGAGATTTTGGATTGAGGGCCTCAGTTTCTCACTGCCTCTTAGCTGGAGTCTATCTTCAATACATTTCCATATGGGTTTTCCCAACATGGCTGCTTCCTTCCTCAGAGCCAAAAAAATGGAGAGTTTCCTTGAGAGATGAACATTACAATCTTATGTATTATAATTATGAAAATGACATCCCATTACCTTTGCACATTCTGTTAATTGAAAGTAAGTCGGATTTCCTGTCCACACTCAAGGGCAGGATATTTACCAAGGCAGAAACACCAGGAAGGAGGAATCATGACATTACCTTTACAGTCTATCATCCACAACAGTTAAAATAGTGTTTCAATCCAGGTGAAAGAGCTCAGAGGTTTGGACGTGGGTCATAGCTGTGGATTTGGTTAAGATATGGTAAAATTTGGAACACAATTTGAAATATGAAGTTAAGGGTAATATTAATAGATTGGATCTAGTGCAAAGTAAGAAAGAAAGAATCAAATATGAGTGCTGAATATTCAGAATGAGCATCCAGGTGAATATTAGTACCATTTACTCTGATAGGTTAGATTGGAGGAAGTATAGGATTTGGCCATATTGGTATTTTTTTAGATATGGTAAGTTAGAGATTACTATTGTGTCCAAGCAAAGATACCTATTAGGCAGTCCAGTATGTGTCTAGTATACAAAAAGAAAATAAGTGAAGATGGAAATTCAAGTTATCAGAATACATGTAAGGCCATGTAATTAGAAGAGACCACGCAGTGAATGAGAGTAAACAGAGAACAGAAGAAGGCCAGTATCTATCTGTGGGAAGGGAAGGAAGAGGCAGCAAAGAAAACTGAATAGTGACCACCAATAAAGTAGGAGAAAAATCAGAGTGGTGAGGTGTCCCAAAAGGCTAGAAAAGATGGTGTTCCAAGAAGAGTAATCAACTGCATTCAATGTTATTCAGTATCTTACTTAACCTTCTAATAAGAATTGACTATAGGGGGACACGCTCAGCAGCCTCCATCTTGCAAGCTCAGCTTGCTTTCTCCATTTGAGAAAATCTTGGAGCTGGATTCTTTTCAACTCTATCTCCAAAATTATCTGGCTGTCCACAACTGTGGCTGACAGGGTATTGGTGCTCTGGCTGGGTGTCAGGCCTGTGCCTCTGAGGTGGGGGAGCCAAGTTCAGGATATTGGTCCACGAAAGACCTCCCAGCTCCACATAATACCAAATGGTGAAAGGTCTCCCAGAGATCTCCATCTCAACACTATGACCCAGCTTCACTCAACAACCAGCAAGGTACAGTTCTAGACACCCTATGCCAAACAACTAGCAAGACAGGAACACAACCCGACCTTAGCAGAGAGGCTGCCTAAAATCATAATAAGGTCACTGACACGCCGAAACACACCACCAGATGCAGTACTGTCCACCAGAAAGACAAGACCCAGCCTCATCCAACAGAACACAGACACTAGTCCCCTGTACAAGGAAGCCTACACAACCCACTGAAACAACCTTAGCCACTGGGGCCAGGCACCAAAACAATGGGAACTACAAACATGCAGGCTGCAAAAAGGGGACCCCAAACACAGTAAGTTAAGCAAAATGAGAAGACAGAGAAACAGCAGATGAAAGAGCAAGGTAAAAACCCACCAGACCAAACAAATGAAGAGGAAATAGGCAGTCTACCTGAAAAAGAATTCACATAATGATAATAAAGATGATCCAGAATCTTGGAAATAGAATGGAGAAAATATAGGAAATGTTTACAAGGTCATAGAAGAACTAAAGAGAAAACAAACAATGATGAACACAATAAATGAAATTTAAAATTCTCTAGAAGGAATCAATAGCAGAATAACTGAGGCAGAAGAATGGATAAGTAACATGGAAGATAAAATAGTGGAAATAACTAAAGCAGAGCAGATTAAGAAAAAAGAATGAAAAGAATTGAGGACAGTCTCAGAGACCTCTGGGACAACATTAAACGCACCAACATTTGAATTACAGGGGTCCCAGGAGAAGAAGAGAAACAGAAAAGGACTGAGAAAATATTTGAACAGATTATAGTTACAAACTTCCCTAATATGGGAAAGGAAATAGTCAATCAAGTCCAGGAAGTGCAGAGAGTCCCATACAGGATAAATCCAGGGAGAAACATACCAAGACACATATTAATCAAACTATCAAAAATTAAGTACAAAGAAAAACTATTAAAAGCAGCAAGGGAAAAGCAACAAATAACATACAAAGGAATCCCCATAAGGTTAACAGCTGATCTTTCAGCAGAAACTCTGCAAGCCAGAAAGGAGTGGCAAGCAATATTTAAAGTAATGAAAGGGAAAAACCTACAACCAAGATTACTCTACCCAGCAAGGATCTCATTCAGATTTGATGGAGAAATTAAAAACTTTACAGACAAACAAAAGTTGAGAGAATTCAGCACCACCAAACCAGCTTTACAACAAATGCTAAAGGAACTTCTCTAGGCAGGAAACACAAGCGAAGAAAAAGACATACAATAACAAACCCAAAACAATTAAGAAAATGTTAATAGGAACATACATATTGATAATTACCTTAAATGTGAATGGTTTAAATGCTCCCACCAAAAGACACAGACTGGCTGAATGGATACAAAAACAAGACCCATATATATGCTGTCTACAAGAGACCAACTTCAGACCTAGAGACACATAGTGACTGAAAGTGAAGGGATGGAAAAAGATATTCCATGCAAGTGGAAATCAAAAGAAAGCTGGAGTAGCAAATTTCATATCAGACAAAAGAGACTTTAAAATAAAGACTATCACAAGAGACAAAGCAGAACACTACATAATGGTCAAGGGATCAATCCAAGAAGAAGATATAACAATTGTAAATATTTATGTACCCAACATAGGAGCACCTCAATACGTAAAGCAAATGCTAACGGCCATAAAAGGGAGACTCAACAGTAACAAAATCATAGTAAGGGACTTTAACACCCCACTTTCACCAATGGACAGATCATCCAAAATGAAAATAAATAAGGAAACACAAGCTTTAAATGATACATTAAACAAGATGGACTTAATTGATATTTATAAGACATTCCATCCAAAAACAACAGAATACACTTTCTTCTCAAGTGCTCATGGAACATCTTCCAGACTGATCATATCCTGGGTCACAAATCAAGCCTTGGTAAATTTAAGAAAACTGAAATTGTATCAAGTATCTTTTCCGACCACAATGCTATGAGACTAGATATCAGTTACCGGAAAAAATCGGTAAAAAATACAAACACATGGAGGCTAAACAATACACTACTTAATAACCAAGAGATCACTGAAGAAATCAAAGGGGAAATCAAAAAATACCTAGAAACAAATGACAATGAAAATGCAATGATCCAAAACGTATGGGATGCAGAAAAAGCAGTTCTAAGAGGGAAGTTTATAGAAATAAAATTGTACCTCAAGAAGCAAGAAACATCTCAAACAACCTAACCTTACACCTAAAGCAATTAGAGAAAGAAAAAAAAAACCCAAAGTTAGCAGAAGGAAAGAAATCATAAAGATCAGATCAGAAATAAAGGAAAAAGAAATGAAGGAAATGATAGCAAAGATCAGTAAAACTAAAAGCTGGTTCTTTGAGAAGATAAACAAAATTGATAAACCATTAGCCAGACTCATCAAGAAAAAAAGGGAGAAGACTCAATTCAGTAGAGTTAGAAATGAAAAAGGAGAAGTAACAACTGACACTTCAGAAATACAAAGAATCATGAGAGATTACTACAAGCAGCTATATGCCAATAAAATGGACAACCTGGAAGGAATGGACAAATTCTTAGAAAAGCATGACCTTATGAGACTGAAACAGGAAGAAATAGAAAATATAAACAGACCAATCAGAAGCACTGAAATTGACACTGTGATTAAAAATCTTCCAACAAGGCTTCCCTGGTGGCGCAGGGGTTGAGAGTCCGCCTGCCGATGCAGGGGACACGGGTTCGTGCCCCGGTCTGGGAGGATCCTGCATGCCGCGGAGTGGCTGGGCCCGTGAGCTATGGCCGCTGGGCCTGCGCATCCGGAGCCTGTGCCCCGCAACAGAAGAGGCCACAGCAGTGAGAGGCCCGCGTACTGAAAAAGAAAAAAAAAAAAAATCTTCCAACACACAATAGTGCAGGACCAATGGTTTCACAAACAACTTCTATCAAACCTTTACAGAAGAGCTAACACATATCCTTCTCAAACTACACAAAATATAGCAGAGGGAGGAAAACTCCCAAAATCATTCTATGAGGCCACAATCACCCTGATACCAAAACCAGATAAAGATGTGACAAAGAAAACTACAGGCCAATATCACTGATGAATATAGATGCAAAAATCCTCAACAAAATAGTGGCAAACCAAATCCAACAGCACATTAAAATGATCATATGCCATGATCAAGTGGGGTTTATCCCAGGAATGCAAGCATTCTTCCATATACGCAAATCAATCAATGTGATAAACCATATTAACAAATTTAAGGAGAAAAACCATATGATCATCTCAATAGATGCAGAAAAAGGTTTTGACAAAATTCAACATCAATTTATGATAAAAACCCTCCAGAACTAGGCATAGATGATACTTACCTCAACATATAAAGGCCATATATGACAAACGCACAGCCAACATCATTCTCAATGGGGAAAAACTGAAAGCATTTCCACTAAGATCAGGAACAAGACAAGGTTGCCCACTCCCACCACTATTATTCAACATACTTTTTGAAGTTTTAGCCACAGCAATCAGAGAAGAAAAAGAAATAAAAAGAATCCAAATTGGAAAAGAAGTAAAGCTGTCACTGTTTGCAGATGACATGATGCTATACATAGAGACTCCTAAAGAAGCTATCAGAAAACTACTAGACCTAATCAATGAATTTGGTAAAGTAGTAGTATACAAAATTAATGCACAGAAAACTCTTGTATTCCTATACACTAATGATGAAAATTCTGAAAAAGAAATTAAGGAAACACTCCCATTTACCATTGCAACAAAAAGAATGAAATATCTAGGAATAAACCTACCTAAGGAGACAAAAGTCCTGTGTGCAGAGAACTGTAAGAGCCTGATGAAAGAAATGAAAGATGATACAAATAGATAGAGAGATATATCATGTTCTTGGATTGGAGGAATCAACATTGTGAAAATGACTCTACTACCCAAAGCAATACTGATTCAATGCAATCCCCATCAAATTACCAATGGCATTTTCCACAGAACTAGAACAAAAAATTACACATTTTATATGGAAACAAAAAAGACCCTGAATAGCCAAAGCAATCTTGATAAAGAAAAACGGAGATGGAGGAATCAGAATACCTGACTTCTGACTATACTACAAAGCTACAGTAATCAAGATAGTATGGTCCTGGCAGAAAAACAGAAATATAGATCAATGGAACAGGATAGAAAGCCCAGAGATAAACCCACACACATATGTTCTCCTTACTTTTGATAAAGGAGGCAAGAATATACAATGGAGAAAAGACAGCCTCTTCAATAAGTGGTGCTGGGAAAACACGATGGTTACATGTAAAAGAATGAAATTAGAGCACTCCCTAACACCATACACAAAAATAAACTCAAAATGCATTAAAGACCTAAATATAAGGCCAGACACTAGAAAACTCTTAGACTAAAACATAGGCAGAACATTCTATGACATAAATCACAGCAATATCCTTTTTGACCCACCCCCTAGAGAAATGGAAATAAAAAGAAAAATAAGCAAATAGTACCTAATTAAACTTAAAAGCTTTTGCACAGCAAAGGAAACCATAAATAAGACAAAAAGACAACACTCAAAATGGGAGAAAATATTTGTAAATGAAGCAACTGACAAAGGATTAATCTCCAAAATTTACAAGCAGCCCATGCAACTCAATATCTAAAAAACAAAGAACCCAATCAAAAAATGGGCAGGAAACCTAAACAGACATTTCTCCAAAGAAGATATACAGATTGCCAGAAAACACATGCAAGGATGCTCAACATCACTAATCATTAGAGAACTGCAAATCAAAACTACAATGTGGTATCACCTCACACCAGATAGAATGGCCATCATCAAAAAATCTACAAACAATAAATGTTGGAGAGGGTGTGGAGAAAAAGGGACCCTATTGCACTGTTGGTGGGAATGTAAATTGATACATCCACTATGGAGGTTCCTTAAAAATCTAAAAATAGAACTATGATATGACCCAGCAATCCCACTAGTGGGCATATACCCTGAGAAAGCCATAATTCAAAATGAGTCATGTACCACATTGTTCATTGCATACATCAGCCGGGACATGGAAGCAACCTAAGTGTCCGTCGACAGATGAATGGATAAAGAAGATGTGGCATATATATATACAATGGAATATTACTCAGCCATAAAAAGAAATTGAGTTATTTGTAGTGAGGTGGGTGGACCTAGAGACTGTCATACAGAGTGAAGTAAGTCAGAAAGAGAAAAACAAATACTGTAAGCTAGCACGTATATGTGGAATCTAAAAAATATAAAGGTTCTGAAGGACGTAGGGGCAGGACAAGAATAATGACACAGATGTGGAGAATGGACATGAGGACATGGGAAGTGGGGAGGGTAAGCTGGGATGAAGTGAGAGAGTGGCATGGACTTATATACACTACCAAATGTAAAATAGGTAGCTAGTGGGAAGCTGCCACATAGCACAGGGAGATCAGCTCGATGCTTTGTGACCACCTACAGGGGTGTGATAGGGAGGGTGAGAGGGAGATGCAGGAGGGAGGAGATATGGAGATATATGTATATGTATAGCTGATTCACTGTGTTATAAAGCAGAAACTAACACATCATTGTAAAGCAATTATACTCCAATAAAGATGTTAAAAGAAAAAGAATTGACTATAGGATTTGATAAAATTGATTTTACTGGCAGCTTTATAAGAGCAATTTTATTTGAGTTGTGGGACAAACATTTAATTGTTTGAGTTACTGAGTGAATAGGAAGAAGAGAAATGGAATAAATCTTCAGTGTGATCAGGATAAGTGCATATATTTATCCTGGGGGCTAGGGGATGGGAAGTTGCAGGAGTTCTCATGTGCTCTGAATTGTCTCTGTTATGTGATACTGATCACACGGTATAGAGACTTCATGAAATACAGTGAATGTTTAGAATAATTCCTGTGGGGAAAGGAAGACACAACTTTTTTTTTTTTTTTTTTTTTTTTTTTTGCTGTACGCGGGCCTCTCACTGTTGTGACCTCTCCTGTTGTGGAGCACAGGCTCCGGACGCGCAGGCTCAGCGGCCATGGCTCACGTGCCCAGCCGCTCCGCGGCATGTGGGATCTTCCTGGACCGGGGCATGAACCCATGTCCCCTGCATCGGTAGGTGGACTCTCAACCAGTGCGCCACCAGGGAAGCCCCAGACATAACTTTTTAAAGACACACACACAATTGCTTTTAACTAGAAAACTCCTCCTTTGGAAGTTTGAATATCTCTTATTGACATACCATCATCATCTTCAATATGTTAACTCATGATGGTGTAACATGACAGCAGGTCCTGTGGAGAAGAAAATATGGAGCAGGAATTTTGCCCAAAGTATCTTAACTCACACCAAATACGTGATTGCCAAATTTATTTACACTTAAGGTTAATCTGGGTCACAAAATCTAGGTAAAATCACTAAAATAGAATAGCGAATAGCAAATATGTAGAAATAGAAGAATTGTCTGAAAGTAAATCATGCATTCTACTTATTAACAGAGAAATCATACCTGAATATTTTAACTGATACTACAAAACAGGAAAAAACTGGGGAAAAGTTTCTCAAATTCATACTCTGAATGTGAGCTTATCATTATGTGTCACAAATATTTATTTTGAAATAAATGTATCAAAATATATAGCAAAATAATTTATGAGCATAAATACAAGGCTTGAAATATGATTCATACTGTATTACTTGAATAGTTATTTCAATTTTTATTCTGTACAATATATACAGCTCCTCCAAGAGTATGTTTACTGTCATGTATCTATGAGAAAAGTGTCTGTGATAGCTCCAAAGTTAAAATATCCCTCTAAGGGATCAAGTATGGTATTCATCAAGAACTCCAATTTCAAATTGTCAGCGTTCATCATTTCTTCTATTTTCTATGTACTTTTGACATTGATTCAATAGCTTGCATTTCTTCAGCTTCCCATATCTATATAAGCATATTTTTTTCAGCTTTGGGGTATAATTGACAAATAAAAGTGTAAGATATTTAAAGTGTACAATGTGATAATTTGACATCTGTATACATTGTGAGGATTTCCCCCATCGAGTTAATTAACACATCCATCACTTGATATATTTACTTTTTTTTCTTTTTGCTGAGAAAATTTAAGTTCTACTCTCTGGGCAAATTTCAATTACACAGTACAGTATTATCAACAATAGTCACCAAGTTTATGCATTAGATCCTTCAACCTTACTCATCTTAGAACTAATTGACAATTTTAGTATATTCTTTAACCAACCTCTCCCTGTTTTCCTCAACTTCCAGCACCTGATAACCACTTTTCTACTTGGTTTCTATGAATTGAACTTTTTTTTAGATTCCACCTATAAGTGATATTATGCAGTATTTGTCTTTCTCTACTTGACTTTTTTTTTTAACGTCTTTATTGGGGTATAATTGCTTTACAATGGTGTGTTAGTTTCTGCTTTATAACAAAGTGAATCAGTTATACATATACATATGTTCCCATATCTCTTCCCTCTTGCATCTTCCTCCCTCCCACCCTCCCTATCCCACCCCTCCAGGCGGTCACAAAGCACCGAGCTGATATCTCTGTGCTATGCGGCTGCTTCCCACTAGCTATATACCTTATGTTTTGGAGCGTATATATGTCCATGCCTCTCTCTCGCTGTGTAACAGCTCACCCTTCCCCCTCCCCATATCCTCAAGTCCGTTCTCCAGTAGGTCTGTGTCTTTATTCCTGTCTTACCCCTAGGTTCTTCATGACATTTTTTGTCCTTAAATTCCATATATATGTGTTAGCATACGGTATTTGTCTTTCTCTTTCTGACTTACTTCACTCTGTATGACAGACTCTAGGTCTATCCACCTCATTACAAATAGCTCAATTTCGTTTCTTTTTATGGCTCAGTAATAATCCATTGTATATATGTGCCACGTCTTCTTTATCCATTCATCCGATGATGGGCACTTAGGTTGTTTCCATCTCCGGGCTATTGTAAATAGAGCTGCAATGAACATTTTGGTACATGACTCTTTTTGAATTTTGGTTTTCTCAGGGTATATACCCAGTAGTGGGATTGCTGGGTCATATGGTAGTTCTATTTGTAGTTTTTTAAGGAACCTCCATACTGTTCTCCATAGTGGCTGTACCAATTCACATTCCCATCAGCAGTGCAGGAGTGTTCCCTTTTCTCCACACCCTCTCCAGCATTTGTTTCTAGATTTTTTGATGATGGGCATTCTGACTGGTGTGAGATGATATCTCATTGTAGTTTTGATTTGCATTTCCCTAATGATTAATGATGTTGAGCATTCTTTCATGTGTTTGTTGAGAGTCTGTATATCTTCTTTGGAGAAATGTCTATTTAGGTCTTCTGCCCATTTTTCATTGGGTCGTTTGTCTTTTTGTTATTGAGCTGCATGAGCTGCTTGTAAATTTTAGAAATTAATCCGTTGTCAGTTGCTTCATTTGCAAATATTTTCTCCTATTCTGAGGGTTGTCTTTTGGTCTTGTTTATGGTTTCCTTTGCTGTGCAAAAGCTTTGAAGTTTCATTAGGTCCCATTTGTTTATTTTTGGGTTTTTTTTTTTTCCATTTCTGTAGGAGGTGGGTCAAAAAGGATCTTGCTGTGATTTATGTTATAGAGTGTTCTGCCTATGTTTTCTTCTAAGAGTTTGATAGTTTCTGGCCTTACATTTAGGTCTTTAATCCATTTTGAGCTTATTTTTGTGTATGGTGTTAGGTAGTGATCTAATCTCATACTTTTACATGTATCTGTCCAGTTTTCCCAGCACCACTTATTGAAGAGGCTGTCCTTTCTCCACTGTACATTCCTGCCTCCTTTATCAAAGATAAGGTGGCCATATGTGCGTGGGTTTATCTCTGGGCTTTCTATCCTGTCCCATTGATCTGTCTTTCTGTTTCTGTGCTAATACCATACTGTCTTGATTACTATAGCTTTGTAGTATAGTCTGAAGTCAGGGAGCCTGATTCCTCCATCTCCGTTTTTCGTTCTCAAGATTGCTTTGGTTATTTGGGGTCTTTTGTGTTTCCATACAAATTGTGAAATTTTTTGTTCTGGTTCTGTGAAAAATGCCAGTGGTAGTTTGATAGGGATTGCGGTGAATCTGTAGATTGCTTTGGGTAGTAGAGTCATTTTCACAATGTTGATTCTTCTAATCCAAGAACATGGTATATTTCTCCATCTATTTGTATCATCTTTAATTTCTTTCATCAGTGTCTTATAATTTTCTGCATACAGGTCTTTTGTCTCCTTAGGTAGGTTTATTCCTAGATATTTTATTCTTTTTGTTGCACTGGTAAATGGGAGTGTTTCCTTGATTTCACTTTCAGATTTTTCATCATTAGTGTATAGGAATGCAAGAGATTTCTGCACATTAATTTTGTATCCTGCTACTTTACCAAATTCATTGATTAGCTCTAGTAGTTTTCTGTTAGCATCTTTAGGATTCTCTATGTATAGTATCATGTCATCTACAAACAATGACAGTTTTACTTCTTTTCCGATTTGGATTCCTTTTATTTCCTTTTCTTCTCTGATTGCTGTGGCTAAAAATTCCAAAACCATATTGAATAAGAGTGGTGAGAGTGGGCAACCTTGTCGTGTTCCTGATCTTAGTGGAAATGCTTTCAGTTTTTCCCCATTGAGAATGATGTTGGCTGTGCGTTTGTCATATATAGCCTTTATCATGTTGAGGAAAGTTCCCTCTATGCCTACTTTCTGCAGGCTTTTTATCATAAATTGATGTTGAATTTTGTCAAAAGCTTTCTCTGCATCTGTTGAGATGATCATATGGTTTTTCTCCTTCAATTTGTTAATATGATTTATCACATTGATTGATTTGCGTATATTGAAGAATCCTTGCATTCCTGGAATAAACCCCACTTGATCATGGTGTATGATCCTTTTAATGTGTTGTTGGATTCTGTCTGCTAGTATTTTGTTGAGGATTTTTGCATCTATGTTCATCAGTGATATTGGCCTGTAGTTTTCTTTCTTTGTGACATCCTTGTATATTTTGGAATCAAGGTGATGGTGACCTTGTAGAATGAGTTTGGGAGTGTTCCTCTCTCTGCTGTATTTTGGAAGAATTTGGGAAGGATAGGTGTTAGCTCTTCTCTAAATGTTTGATAGAATTCGCCTGTGAAGCCTTCTGGTCCTGGGCTTTTGTTTGTTGAAAGATTTTTAATCACAGTTTCAATTTCAGTGCTTCTGATTGGTCTGTTCATATTTTCTATTTCTTCCTGATTCAGTCTTGGCAGGTTGTGCATTTCTAAGAATTTGTCCATTTCTTCCAGGTTGTCCATTTTATTGGCATAGAGTTGCTTGTAGTAATCTCTCATGATCTTTTTTATTTCTGCAGTGTCAGTTGTTACTTCTCCTTTTTCATTTCTAATTCTATTGATTTGAGTCTTCTCCCTTTTTTTCTTGATGAGTCTGGCTAATCAATTTGGTTTATCTTCTCAAAGAACCATCTTTTAGTTTTATTGATCTTTGTTATTGTTTCCTTCATTTCTTTTTCATTTATTTCTGATCTGACTTTTATGATTTCTTTCCTTCTCCTAACTTTGGGATATTTTTGTTCTTCTTTCTCTAATTGCTTTAGGTGCAAGGTTAGGTTGTTTATTTGAGATGTTTCCTGTTTCTTAAGGTGGGCTTGTATTGCTATAAACTTCCCTCTTAGAACTTCCTTTGCTGCATCCCATAGGTTTTGGGTTGTTGTGTCTCCGTTGTCATTTGTTTCTAGGTATTTTTTATTTCCTCTTTGATTTCTTCAGTGATCACTTCGTTATTAAGTAGTGTATTGTTTAGCCTCCATGTGTTTGCATTTTTTACAGATCTTTTCCTGCATTTGATATCTAGTCTCATGGCGTTGTGGTTGGAAAAGATACTTGATACAATTTCAATTTTCTTAAATTTATCAAGGCTTGATTTGTGACCCAAGATATGATCTATCCTGGAGAATGTTCCATGAGCACTTGAGAAAAATGTGTATTCTGTTGTTTTTGGATGGAGTGTCCTATAAATATCAATTAAGTCCATCTTGTTTAATGTATCATTTAAAGCTTTCTACTTGACTTTTAAAAGAAGTGGTGAATGGATTAGCAGCAGTTAAGTGAGGCTTATCTTTAGGATCATTAGAGGAAGAAATAGAGGTGAAGCCAGAGAAAATGAGCTGCTGTGGAAAGTATTTTTGTTGAAAGAAATACTCAAGGACTTTGTAGCACATATTCCTTGTGTATAGAGGGAGCTGCCTGCATATTTATGTGAGAAATGAAAGGGAAATATTCTCTTAAACACACCTTCTGCCTCTAAAAGCATGGAAAATATGCAAGTAACTTGGGGAGGAGAAGAATGTTTTTCTCCTTGTGGACACACAGGATCATTAAACACCTTTAATGACTAAAATAGATCAAGAGTTGCTGAAGACATTCACCCCTACTGAGCAAAATTTCAGTACCCAACATTTCTCTAGAAACTTTTTAGCCTGAAGTAAATGGGAAGAATGAAAATTAACATTAAATCTGAAAATATTTCAGCAATGCATATATTATCTGGGACTTGGTTTTCTAATATTAAGAAAAAAGATTTTCAAGTGCCCTAACATTTGGCCAGGGTACTTGAAAATCTCTTTTTATCACCTCAGAACTACTACTGAATTGAGTAAATTTTGTTTTAACAGGAAAATGAGGTGTCAAAGCAACAGAACCCATATTATCATTCATACTATTATAGGAAAAAATATGTGTAGTCAAAGAAGTTGCCATCATGTTTTTCAGTTTATTTGACCACCCTCCAAAACCATAGGACTTTGTGACAATAAAAGCAGAAAAATAACAAAACATTTGAACACTGACCACAAACTATTACACCATACTTGTCAGCCTCTCTCACATAGACACACACCCACACTCACACATATATGTGTATATATGTACACATGTTCTCTTATGAAAATAACCATATTCATTATTCAAACCAAAATAATCTGAAAATGTATATTTGCATACCCAACCTACATACATACCCATATATGGGTGAGGCTTTGGTATCAATAGCTTATCTGTGTCTTCATATCTATCTACAAATATATAAACTATGGGTTATAAATATCAAACTTATAAACAATCAAGAAAAAGACATGCTACAAAATATCCTGGCTAGTTTTATTCTTATTATCCCTATTAGGACAAAAGAAGGAGCTGCTGATTCCATTGTTGTCATATCAGAAGAGAAATTATAAGAATCTGATTAGTCACATATATAGCTAGTTTGCAGTTCTTCAAAATTAAATAGTTTAAAAAATTGTTGGACTCAGAAATCAAAGTGCTCCTATAGTTTCCTAAATAGTGTGGACTGAATCACCCTCCTGAAAGAATTTCACTGTATTCTAATCTTCAGCTGTATATAAACTATTAAAGTTTATTTGCATCTGGAGAGCCCACACAACTAATTTTAGGCGCTAAATAATCTTGTGGTGAGTAAAAATAACTAAACATAATACAGGTATTTATTAAAAAGGAAATGGACTTGTTAAACCATCAAACTGACAGTCACTTTGTAAATGATTCACATATTGATAAACCTAATGTGGTATATCAAAGAGAAGAAATAAATACTATTTCTTATGTCAACTCACTCTCTCAATCTACTTCCCCTGAAACTTTGATAAAAGACAAATTTAACTATTACATTTTTGTTCTACATTCCACATGAAAAAAAAAAGCTGGTTTGAGAGGAAATAGCCACAGACTTTATAATAAAAGTTGAAACATTACCAAATGTCATTATTAATACCCTTAGGTATAATCCCTAAAAATGCTATTATATCAAAATAAAATATTAAGCTTGGTAAAGGATTAAAAAATCTCTGGTAACACCAAAAACAAAACATTTATATACACTAAATAAATATCACTCATGAAGAAAAAAAGTATGTCCTTTATTAACAATGTTTTTCTGGCCACCCCTAACCTATCAATTGCTAGTTTCAACATACATCAATGAATGGCCTTTGAAGGTAAAAACTCTTTCTAATGTAAGGGGCATTTGATCCATATTAATGTTTGATCTTGGCAGAAATGGTAAATTGAATGAAATCAAATAAAACAAAGGTATAAAAGTAGGGTAACTATACAGATTGAAAATTGAGTACAGCTAGGAAACAGAAAAGGATAAATTACTCATTTCAAACTATTATAGCTCATTTCTTAGATGGTATAACAACCTAATTTTAGTAAACACATCCTTTATGTACAAATAGTATTGTTTATAAAAGAGAAGAGCTCTGAAAAATGTTAAAACTCTAAACATCTCGAGGATAGGTGCAATACATTTCTTTTTATTCATCAAGCATTTCAAAAGAGGCATTTGCCACATTGTCATCAATGTGTGTGTCAGATATTGTCACCTTTTCATGACGTGGCTGACTCTAAACGTTCAGGTGGCCAGAGAAAAACAGCAAAGAAGCTCTGCTAAATGTGTCCTTAGAGGGAAACGTGGAAGTAGAAGAGACATTTTCCCAGTTTGCCCGAGACACCCCCACCCCTACATTCACTTGGTCATGTATTCCTTACTCAAGGAGGAAGGAGAGGAGCTCTACCCCAAGGCACAAGGCTTTTTACTGCTCTTTTCTCCCTATACGAAAAGGAAATGAGCACAGTTAAGAACATAGCAATATAATCAATCTGTCTTTACACGTTGGTTAATCTGGCATTAATGTCTTATCATCCAGCCAGAGCACAAAAGTTAGCAATAGAAAGATGACAAATATTGAAGTTAATGTATTAGTTTTCTAAATTATTACCAAACTTCATTCTAACTATGATTCTTAAGTTCATTTAAAGTTTGATCATCACCTCTCAGTATTGCTAGTGCCTTTCTTCACTTCTTAGAATAGCAGCAGTCACTAAGACATAGATGGTTTGGGTTGTGATAACACTACTCCCTGTCTAAAGAAAGCCAAGTTTTCTGAAGACAAGTCAGGGTAAAGAACTTGTTATTATAAAGTAACTTACCTCTTACATTAAATTATCTTCATCTTGCTCAATTCTTAAAAATAGTAGTGGAGCTCTGTGCCCAGAAGTTCAATTGAATTTTTCATAAGCCAGACCTAAATATCAGTTCCTCAAATCTTTTTCAATATTTTATTTCTATAAATTACATTACTTTGCTGTAGCCACACTTTAAATATGTGTCAACAAATTAAAGAAAATCAACTTTAGAAAGAAAAATATCAAGTACTTAAGAATTTGACATCAATTTTTTTCAATGTACAATTTCTACTCCTGAAATAAAGCTCTATTTTAATATTAGGTATTTAACACTGGAAAAAATATATGGAAAATAGTGCTGCCATAAAAATATTGATTTGTCTTTTCAATGTGTTTTTATTCTAAAAAAGCAAAACAAAACAAGATACATAATACTTGAATGCTTTCCACCCAGTCTAGAAATGTATATTGAGGTCAACACTGGTAGTTTTTTATGGTCAAATCTAAAACAAATTGGAAATAGCCACTAAGTTTTTGTTCATTCCTACAATTACTACGTTTTGTCCAGTGTCTTAAAACACTCAGGTCCTATCTTCTCCTACATATTCCAAAACTTATTTTTAAATATTTTAATACATCCATATTACAAAGGACTTAAAGAATTAACAGAATGAATTTTCCATATTTCCATCAAAGTGACTATTTTAAGAAAAATATTACTTGTAAGATTAAAGATCTTAAAGATATTCTGAGGTCTTGGAACACCATGTGGGGGAATACCTGAAATTGTATCATCACCACCTACTTAAGCCTTGAACTCTGTCTTCCAGGGGTTAGTTACAGTGGCATCAAAGCAAAAAAAAACCTAGATTTGAAACAACTGAGATAAAAACAATTAAAACAAAAATATATGCTAATATTAATTATGCTTATTTTAAAATGAAATGTGTTCACTCTAAGGAATTCAGAGAAGGAAGTTTCAGAGAAAGAAAAATTTACCTTATAGCTAAAGACTGTATAGGGCATGGAAAAGCAAAGTAAAGCAGGGGTGAGTTTAGGATTGGGGATAACTTAAAATAAAGTGATTATGTACTTTAAAAAAAAAAGCACATGTTGTCATTTCAAGTAAGATGGCTTCATTACTTCCTTTTAATAAATTAGAAAACTTCAGAACCAAGAGTATTGAAAATCTCCCAATTTTTTTCTCCTTCAGCAAGGATATATGTGTTTATTACCAGAGAAATTTACAAGAATTTTCAAGAAATCAAGCTTTCAGAGACTTTAACATTAATTGATTCATTTTCTCATTGGAATTATCTTTTTGCTCCATTCACACTTTTTACTCTTAGGAATCCAGAAGCTGGAACAGTGCAAATATAAGAACTGTCATCCACAAATAGAAGTTTACCAGGTTAGGGGAAAAATGATAGGCCTTCTACTTTTTGGACATGACACATTTTTTTTCCATCAAATGACTCCTGAGAGAATGGTTTTTCTTGTTGACCTAGAAAATATAAAATAGGATATAATGGAATAACTTTGTAGACCTCAAAACAAATCTTTATAGGAAACAACAACAAAAGCAAAAACTAAAAATAAAACGAAATGGCTCTCTTCTCCTTGCCCTATCCTTTTGCACTCAGCAGTTCATTCTTTACAACACAAATGGATTTCCCTGGACCTTCTTCCCTAATTAACCTTAGCATTAAAATTATTTAACTAAAATGTCCTTTAACAAGGCTAGAGATAAGAATATTCATGCTACTTCTCTCAAAATTTAACTCCTAAAACAGTTTGCAAGACATGAAGAGCAAAATCCGTAAAGGCCATTTAATCTTTTAGCAGTAGCATTTTCTCACTGAGACTTCTGAATTCTCAGACCTTTCTTCCATTTTAGTTTTCTGCCTCTTTAAACAGGTCACAGCTACAGGCCTGACAGGAAAAAAATGTGGTGCCTCTAATTCGCTGTGTGTCTACTTGTATTTCACTTTCTTCACATTTGGCCTTTTGTCAGACTCCATCTAAAATCAAATCACTATTGGCCAAGGCCATGTCCACACAAAAATGGCAGAGTTAGATGTGTCCAAATAAGATCATAATTCTGCTTAGCTATAGGAGTTTACACGGAGATGTGAAATATCAGCACCGTTGCTAGAAAAAAAGTCTGCCATGAGCTTATAGAAATCAAACCCACCAAATCTATTTTCCTTCACTCTGCCATTGATATCTGAAGCCAGATCAATTATTATCCATAAAGAAGCAAAAAAATGGTAAACATTTACGATATTTTTAGAATTTTCTAATTAACTATGAAACACTTGTAGAGGAAGACACATATAAAACTAACAACATGTATTATTAATCATTTAGATTAATTTAGTTGCTCATATAAACAAGTCTAACCATCATATAATGCTGGAGAAGATTCTATATATTGTATATTATTGATGATAATTTCCACAAAAGAATTAGTTAGCATATGAGTTTCCCAAAATGTAGCCAAAGAACTCCTCAGAGGTATACGTAATAATTTCAAAGTTCTCTTCAGTCTACCAAGACACACTGCGTATATGTATAAGTAAACCATTCCACAAGTAGAACACCATAAATCTTCTCTGCCTTTAGTCACATTTACAAATTTTTACTGAAGCTGTCTCTGTAACCAGAGACAAAGATGTGTATTTTAACAAAATCCTACAAATGTGAACCCAATATGAACAGAAGATTGATTCTACAGATGTGACCCAAACATGAAATTATAGGAAATAAAAATATAACTTTTATAAAAAACATTTAGAATGATGTATATCTACTAAATTTTTCCTTTAACTCCTTCTCCACCTTCTACCCTTTGTTGTCAAGTAGAGCATGTTCTTTTTTTGTATTTTCTCTACGGCATATACATTGATTTGCAGTGAGGCTGTGTGCTAAAATTTCAGTTCTGCTGTGTATGAAAGCCTCTTGATGGCCAAAAGAATACATCTATACTACTTTCAGTATAAAGATAAGACATGAAAAATCCAGCTACTGGATAGGTCTTCTGCCTACTTCTGGGTGCCCTCTGGGAGCAAGTTGGTCCATAGCTGTATAGCAGGTTTTTCATACTACTCTGCACCACAGTTATATCCCTCCCAATGGGCTAGACTTAAACATTATCCTATCTTCCTGTGCTGGTTATTTCTGCAGTTGATCCTGATCAAGTGTCAACCCCAACCATTAGTTTATCCTACTCCTGTTTTTATATTCTCCAGGAGGTTAAATGATAATAAACCTCTCTCCCTTCTAAGCAAACAGGAAAACTGCCACAGTGAAGTACAAGGAACAAGTCAGCCAAAGGCAGAGATAGAGTCAAAAAACATGTTGAGCCTTTTAAAAACTTGTTCTGACAGCAGCTTCCACCAGAGTTACTGAACTAATGAATTTGGTTTAGGTTTGTAACATATACCATTATCAGAGATACCATGGTAGTTCTATTTTCAAGCCAGAAACAGGCTCAGGCCCTAGGAGTAATTATGTAGCAGAGTGTTTATCATTTACACGGTAAAGGAACCTCAGGCTAGAACCAGAACTGCAGCTCAGCTGAAAACTAAGACTTGATTTCTGCCACTCAAACTGCCCTTTGATGCACTCTTGCATGCTGTTCGTGAAAAGATGAGTTCGAGTTGGAGGCTCATCTGGTTTGCAGAAAGGACACAATTCAGCCAAGGGTAGAACGTAGTTTCCTGGTAACCACGATCTATAGAAAGAGAGCCAGTGACTCTTCTAGTCTCTATACCTTTCAAAAGCGGGCCAGAATTAAGTAAATTCTTCTGAAGATAAAATGAGGCAAGTTCTTCCATACTGCTACTTGAGGAGAAGATATAAAATAGAATAAACATAAATCAAAGACTTTCTGACTTTGAAGATTTTTTGAGATATAATTGACATATAACATTATGCCAATTTCAGGTGTACAACTTAATGATTCAATATTTCTCTATACTGTGAAATGATCGCCACAATAAGCCTAGTTAATTTCCATCCCCACACAGTTACAAGTTTGTTTTTGTGATGAGAACTTTTAAGATGTACTCTTAACAATTTTCAAATATACAATTCGATATTATTAACTATAGTCACATTGCTATATATTACATCCTCAGGACTTATTTATTTTATAACTGGAAGTTTGTAACTTTGACTAGCTTTACTACCCCCTACCCACCACTTCTGGCAAATACTAATCTGTCTCTATACCTATGAGTTCGGTTTTATATTTTGTCATTTTATATTCCACATATAAGTGAGATCATACAGTATTTGTCTTCCTCTGTCTGACTTATATCATTGAAGATGGATGGAGCATGAAGGCATTGTGCTGTTGCAAATGGCAATATTTCCTTTGTTTTTCTGGGTGCATAAAAATCAGTGGTACTTATATACCACATTTTCTTTACTCATTCAACCATTGGTAGACAGTTAAGTTGTTCTCTATGTTTTGGTTATGCATTTGGCAATGATGCAATGTACATGAAGGTGCATATATCTTTTTGAATTAATGTTTTTATTTCCTTCAAATAAATATCCATAGAGCAATTGCTAGATTATATGGTAGTTCTATTTTCAATTTCTGGAGGAACCTCCATACTGTTTTCCATAGTGGCTGTATGAATTTACATTCGTATCAGCAGATCACAAGTGTTCCCTTTTCTCCACATCCTTGCCAACACTTATTATTTCTTGTATTTTTGATCATAGTTATACCAAAAACTGTGAGGTAATGTTTCATTGTAGTTTTTTTTTTTTTTTTGCGGTACGCGGGCCTCTCACTGCTGTGGCCTCTCCCGTTGCAGAGCACAGGGTCCAGACGCGCAGGCTCAGCGGCCATGGCTCACGGGTCCAGCCGCTCTGCGGCATGTGGGATCCTCCCGGACTGGGGCACGAACCCGTGTCCCCTGCATTGGCAGGTGGACTCTCAACCACTGCGCCACCAGGGAAGCCCTTCATTGTAGTTTTGATTTTCATTTCCCTGATGGTTAGTGATGCTGACACTTTTCATGTACTTCTTGGCTATCTGTATGTAAAAAATGTCTATTGAGATCCTCTGCCCATTTTTAAATGGTATTGTTTGGTTTTTGGTATTGAGTTGTATGTGTTATTTATATATTTTATTTTATTTTTATTTTTTAAATTTTATTTATGTTTGTCTGCGTTGGGTCTTCATTGCTGCGTGTGGGCTTTCTTTAGTTGCGAGTGGAGGCTACTCTTGTAGTGGGTGGACTTATTGTGGTGGCTTCTCTTGTTGTGGAGCACGGACTCTAGGCACGTGGGCTTCAGTAGTTGCAGCACATGGGCTCAGTAGTTGTGGTACACGGGCCCTAGAGTTCACGGGCTTCAGTAGTTGTGGCACGTGGGCTCAATAGTTGTGGTGTGCGGGCTCTAGGGCACACGGGCTCAGTAGTTGTGGCTTGCAGGATCTAGAGCTCAGACTCAGTATTTGTGGTACATGGGCTTAGTTGTTCCATGGCATGTGGGATCTTTCCAGACCAGGGATTGAACCCGTGTCTTGAATTGGCAGGCATATTCTTAACCACTGCTCCACCAGGGAAGTCCAATATGTTTTAGATATTAACCTGTTATCAGATATGATTTGCAAATATTTTTCCCATTAATTAGGTTGCCTTTTCATTTTATTGATCTTTTCATTTCCTGCAAAACTTAAGTTTGATGTAGTCCCACTTATTTATTTTTGCTTTTGTTGTCTTTCTTTTGCTGTTAAAGCCAAAAAATCATCACCAAGACCACTGTCAAAGAGCTTACTGCCTATGTTTTGTTCGTTTACTAGTTTCAAGTTTTACCTTCAAGTCTTTAATCCATTTTGAGTTAATTTTTCTTTGTATTATAAGATAATGGTTCAGTTTCATTCTTTTGCATGTGGCTGGACAGTTTTTCCAACACCATTTATTGAAGAGACTATCCATTCCCCATTGCATTTTCTTGACTTCTTTCTCATCAATTAATTGACCACATACATATGGGTTTACTCTATTCCATTGATATATGTGTCTGTTTTATGCCAATACCACACTGTTTTGATTATTATGTTTATAATACAGTTTGAAATTAGAAAGCGTGATGCCTCCAGTTTTGCTCCTCTTTCTAAGGATTGCTTTGGCTATTCGGGTGGGGATTTTGGGGGTTCCATACACATTTTAGTTTTGTTTTATTTCTCTAAGTTTTTTTTTTAATTGAAGTATAGTCACTATACAATATTATATAAGTTAAAGATATACAATATAGTGATTCATAATTTTAAGGTTATACTCCATTTATAGTTATTATAAAATGCTGGCTATATTCCTCATGTTGTACAATATATCCTTGTAGCTTATTTTATACCTAATAGTTTGTACCTCTTAATTTCCCACCCCTATATTTTCCCTCCCTTTTTCCCTCTCCCCACTGGTAACCACTAGTTTGTTTTGTATATCCATGAGTCTGCTTCATTTTTGTTCTATTCACTAGTTTGTTGTATTTTTTAGATTTTTCATATAAACGATATCATACAGTATTTGTCTTTCTCTCTCTGATTTATTTCACTTAGCATAATGCCCTCCAAGCCCATCCATTTTGCTACAAATGGCAAAATTACATTCCTTTTTATGGCTGAATAGTATTTCTTTGTATATATATACCACATCTTCTTTATCGACTCATCTGTTGATGGACACTTAAGTTGCTTCCATATCTTGGCAACTGTAAATAATGCTGCTATGAACATTGGTGTGCATGTATGAAATGCATAAGTTTGTTGTGTCTAAGCTCTGTATTACCCTGCCTCATGTTCTGGTGTCAGAGTAACCTCTTGGTTTTAATCAGTAAGAAAACCCACATGACTTCTTTATAGGAATATATTACACATCTCAGCACATAGGTTCATTGTATTTCATCAATATGGGTCCAGGTAACCACTTCATGTTTCTCCTACTCCTTCAACCTTGTGTTATAATCTTTGCTGTACCACATTAGGGATAAGTTATTAGTTGACACTGGTTTAAGTATTATTCAATTTTAGTAAGACATATTAAACCTAAAGGAGGTTTCAAGATTCAGGTAAAAAATCCCTAAGATGTTGAAAAACATGGTGACCACTATTTATTACCTTTTTAGACTTTCTTAGTAGTTATTTCTTACTAGTCTTGGCTGGTAATTTCCTCCAGTTATACCTCAACTAATTTTCTTGGTCAGAGGGCCTTTGAAGGAGAAGATGCAAAGATATTCAAGGAATTTCTAAGATTATTTTAAATTTCATATATTGTAGTATATGCAGAAGGAAATAAGTTTTTTCTTATACATATGCACATTTTATAAAATGTTATATATTCAGTATTTTCATTACCCTACTGCATTTATGTGACACAAATGCACTTACTATATACTTACTATGATTATAAATATTCTACACTAATGATGTAAAAATTATAATGTACAATTAACATCACAGTTTCTAATCAATTTCATGTCATATTGCTGAATTATTGCTGAATTTTTATCTTAAAAATTTTTTTGTAAAGCATTTATTTTTTTGAATAGTAAAAGGAATGTACAAATTTCAGTATAGAGTTCTAGTTCTTTAATTAATGCGGAGCTAAAAATAAAAGTCTTTCTAGGATCCTTGAGACTCTCCAATCTACAATAGTATAAGAATATTATTTATAAATTTAGCTAAGGTAAATAAACTCTCAGTGTTAATGAGGAAACTGTCATAATTCCATAAATTAGGTTAAACTATTATCTTCTGATAGATTAAAAGTAGATGAGAAGAAACTAAACTTTAGCATTGTTTAGGGCTCTTAAATGAAAGTAATTAAAATGCATCTGTGACTAGCTTTAGGGCAAAGAAAAACTGAACATTTATTGGCCTTAACAAGCCAAGGAAATAAGATCTCAGTAAAGCATTTGATAGATTTTTTTTTCTTGCTAGATACCCTTATCTGTCTATCTCTCTGGCTCTCTGTCTCTGTCTCTCTCTCTTTAACTCAATTGCTTCTTTCTACATAAATCCATTTGCTCTTACTGCCCCTTCTTTTTTCCACTTGACAGAAAACATGGTCACCAACATTTCCTGAATATCACACATGCCTCTATTACAGAAGGACTCTATTTCTAATTTTAGTTTGAAAAACATTGTGGGGAATTACTGTGATTGTTTCAGCTTGATTTAGGTGTCCACTCCCGACAAATCAATAGTAGCCAGAAAAAAAATAAAGCTTCAAATGGATCCCAAAATGATAGTCATGGAGGAATAGAGGTTCTTAAACCCATAATGGGGTGCTATATTCTAATGAAGGGGAGGAGTGACTGACTGGCACATAAACCTGTTCAACAACCTACACAAACCATAACTTAAAACACTCCTGACTTAAGTTGTTTATTTTACTCCTTTAACCAAACTCCCAACAAATTTTGAGTTATGTGGCAGGAAAAAAAAAAAAAACTTTAAACCTACAGACAAAATTTTTCTGTATCTGGATTTGAAAATGTTCACTATTTTCCTGTAGGTTTCATCTACTATATGTTTCATGCGAAGTCCTGTCCTTTAATTATTTGCATGACAAGTTCAATATATTTTATTTATTCATATATTTTGCAAGATATATTAAGATAGTGTAAATTAAAATCAAGTAAAAATGAAGCAACACAGCTTCTAAAAATCAGGAAATTTAAAACAAATTTAGAAATTATAAATAAATAAAAATACATAGATAATTATGACAATGTATACAACTTTGACCTAAATTTAACATTTGAACACCATATAAAATACCTATGGAGAGTCTTTATTACAGTCAAATATTGCAGTTTTCAGTGTTTGAGGAAAGGGAGAATAAATATGCAAATTTAGAGATTTTAATAAGCATCTGCTAATTGCTTTTAAGAAGGAATTTGTGGCTAAGATCGTGTTTTTTTACAGTTGTATGAATAACTCAAAATACAGAGTGGGAGAAAAATAATGATTCCAAAGGAAAATGTTTTACTTTCCAGAATGTGAATCGGGGAATTTATTGTTTAAAACTTTCCATTACTTAGGCTATTTAATACAGGGAGTATTAGATAACATGAGATGAAACTGACAAAACAGATTTTTTGATAAGCCCACTATTTTTGAGAGGTAGCTTCTGATAAACGATGTAAATCTAAAACATCTTGATAAAGAACTACACTATTTCAAGTAGCTAAGGGCAAAAATGAGACATCTGCCAGAGAGTCAAAAAAAGAGTGACAAGATCAACAGAAGTTGAGTGCCTGCAAGTTGCAAAACATTTTATGACATGATCTAGATGTTATTTTTTTTCTTTTTTTAAGTGAAAGATTGAAAGTGATTCTAGCACACCATATTTCAGGCATGAAGGAAATTTCTTGATAGTCTCAACTATGAAAGCCACCAAAGTGAGAGATTGCATATCTATAGTGGTATCTTCAAAAAGGGAATGAGACATTTTTTTAAATCAAAGTCAACATTATTTGAGAATGTACAATAACAGATATAGAACAGAGAAGGTAGTCTTGCAGATAATACCCGATGTGGAGGTACAGAGGATAAAAGTCAGAGTTTTAGAACTTCCTATTCTATTCAAGATCCCTTGACCTATTCTGTTTAATACAAACTGTATGTTTCAAAAGTTCTTGGATATCTCACTGAAGTCAGCTATTAGATCCCAAAGAAGTAACCACAGTCAAATTACTCGGAACAAATGTGAAGTCGATATTATAGGCTCCCTAGATTCCCCAGGCCCTAAAAGTATTCTAGAATACTAGAATAAAAAGAAAATGAAACTACAGAACTGTCTTCCAGATCTGTTTCTCTGAAGAAGGACACCATGACTTTTGATAGCACAACTACTTCTAATTAAAAATATAGATCACTGAAACTGAACTCTGGTTACCATTGACTGACTACATATTTCTGCCAAAACTCTTTGTCTCCAAACTTCACTTTATTAAAGACTTGGCACCTCATCTTGCCACCATAGACCCATGGAATCTGGGTCCGTCTAGCTCTTCTGCTCTATGTTTAGACATGAAGGGGATTTAAACCCTCTAATGATAATATTCCAATTTTCTTGATTAGTCTCTCTCAATAGTCTGGACTGGCAGATTCGAAGCCCTTTCCATTGACAATAGCTGAGATAGAATATTTCAACTATGTGCTTACCTTCTTCCTAAAAGGCTAGCTATTATTCTTCACCCTCATTGTGGTTATATAACCCAGTAAATAGCAAGCTGGATCATGGTAGCCTTAGATCCTTAGCATGTTTTGTAGCAGAAGGGTGTCCATTTATACTATTGATGATGTCTCTGGTCCCCAGGACTTTCTCAGGCAGCTTATGCTTATTCTCCCTACCACTGATGCATTGTTTAAGTCAAGAGCAAAAAGTCATGACTTCTCCATACTTGGTCTTTTATACTAAGGGGTAGGAGTATTTAATATTCCTCACAGTAACCTACAATAATTTAATTTAGGTTGCTTTACTATAAATTACTATATACCTTAAGAGTAGAAGAGAATGATGAATATTTTGTACTCATAAGATACATGGCAAGATACCAACAAAAAATTAAAATTAAGTTTGAATATGAGCACTAAAAGGTGCCAAAAGGTAAGGAGAATTACAAAATACATCCCTCAGATATCTCACAATTTTACCCATATCTTATAGATTCGACAGTGAAGTTTTCAGTGAAAAATGAATAAATATTGAATAAATCCTTGTCATGTAACAACTCACTAAGCTAATTTAAGAAGTAGTTGGACAGATAAAAAGATGCTGAACAGAAGATATCTAAGTTTGGGTTCCCCACAATCACATTCTGAGACTGAGATTTCGGTACAGTAGCTTGTTTGGAAGGTGATCCCAGAAAGCTTGGTAAGAATGTGGGAGCATCAAACTGGATGAGAAAAGCCAATATGGTGTAATTCTGAACTAGTAACCACTGTGGGTAACAGGCACTAAGGTTTAGAACACACCTTAAAATTTGTGAGGAAATGTTGTGAGGAAACTTGGGTATTTATTTACCATTTCCGTTCAGTTAAGGTTAGCTTCTAGATCAGTGGTCAGTAAAGGGCCAGATAGTAAATACTTTGGACTTTGCAAACCATGTGTTCTCTGTCATACTATGCAACACTGACATTGTAACACAAAAGCATCTAACAGAAAGCTTGTTAACAAATAGCTATGGTTGTGTTCCTTTTATTTATTAAAACAAGTGGTGAGCTGCATTTGGCCTGAGAGCCCCAGTTTGCCAACTCCTGTTGTAGACCATCATTAACCCTGCCCAGCACATCAGAAGGTGATCTTGTAACTAGAGAATGCCCTCAGGCAGAAAGATGCAGGAAGCCATGGACTTCTATGGAAATTTCTACAAGTGACCTCTTGGGAAGGCTAAGAGGTATAAGTGGTAAAGGATAAGAAAATAATAAAATTTGAAGTCAGAAAAATAAATTACTTAAAAGAAAAACAGCTATATAACTATGTTGCATTTTAAAAAATCAGAAGAAAGAGGACATCTAAATATTATGTCAGAAGTATCTCAAATTATTTTTTTAAATGATAAATCTCATTACGTTCTACACTTGAAACCTATTATTTGTCAAATATATATGCTAATTATATCTCAATAAAAATAAATCCTGAATTATAAGGAAAAAGATAGACTTTAGATCTTTTTTATCCCTGATGATTCAGTTATTCAGATCCCAAATTAAATAGGTTTTTTTTAACATCTTTATTGGAGTATAATTGCTTTACAATGTTGTGTTGGTTTCTGCTGTGTAACAAAGTGAATCAGCTATATGTATACATATATCCCATATCCCCTCCCTCTTGCATCTCCCTCCCACCCTCCCTATCCCACCCCTCTAGTTGGTCACAAAGCACCGAGCTGATCTCCCTGTATAATGCAGTTGTTTCCCACTAGCTACCTATTTTACATTTGGTAGTGTATATATGTCAATGCTACTCTCTCACTTCGTCCCAGCTTAACCTTCCCCCTCCCAGTGTCCTCAAGTCCATTCTCTACATCTACGTCTTTATTCCTGTCCTGCCCCTAGGTTCGTTAGAACCATTTTTTTTAATATATACAATAGAATATTACTCAGCCATAAAAAGAAATGAAATTGAGTTATTTGTAGTGAGGTGGATGGACCTAGAGTCTGTCATACAGAGTAAGTCAGAAAGAGAAAAACAAACACCGTATGCTAACACATATGTATGGAATCTAAAAAAATCAGTTATGTTTGATAGGTATAATCATAAGAACACTATGTAGGAAAAAGATGTTTCCAAAAACAAAACAAAGCAAAACTGCTATTGTCCACTTCACGGTTGTGAATCTATACCACGTGTCATTTGAAATATTGTGTGCCATAGTTAGTTCCTCTTAATGTCTGCAATGACAATGCATTCTTGCTTGCAAGTAACAAATCTTCAATAAATGTGTGGGCTTTAAAAAAAGTTTCTAAATCAGGTAAAATTGAAATTAGTTACAGATAGAGAAAAGAAGCTTGAAATCCAACATTGAGTTATCTAGCTCAAATATAAGCATGCGTGACCATAGTGAAGTTTGATGGTACAAAACAGTGATTCAAGAAACTAAATTATCACTTTAAAAAAATGACTAAGTAAATTACGAATGATTTCCGTTTTTAGACTTAGCATTCATATTTCAGATATTTCACAAAACAACACTTAAAAACAAGGAGACACACATATATTCCAGGTCAAACAAATAAAGGAAAGTTGCAGAGATATAATTTGGGACATTTTTAAGACACATAAATAAGGTATTTTCATTTTGTGACTTTTCTAATTTGATTTTCAGTTAGGCTGTACCTGAAGAACTTTGACTTCTAAATATATCTTTACTGAACATAATTTTAAAATAAATGAAAGATCAAAACAAAAATGTATGTAAGGTAATAGCATTTCTACTACAGTTTTATAAGACTGTATTTGAGTTCACTCATAAGCAACAAGATTATTGCTTCATAAAATAGCCCAGTAGAGCTAGAGTATTATCCTAACTGTGGTGCTACAAGCTTGATAAAAAAAAATATGTGCAATAACTATGAACATAAACATACAAGTGTATTAGATTTTTCTTTTCTGCCACATCAAGGGGTAAAAGTAGCAATGCAAAAGAAAAGTTAAAAACATGAAAAAAATAAAGGAATCAGATGGATGAACCATAAAAATGTAGCCTAATAACAAATAGTACAGTGTTGTTGAGAATAGATATCTTAATAGAGAAAGGTATCTGTGTTCATAATATACTTACAAATTAATGGTTCAGAAAGCTCAAGTGTGAGTTGGATGGAGAACAGAGATGTTAGCATAACCAGTATGTTGTATAAGTCTGGTGTGAAAGTAAGAGAATTATACCAAGTTTTGAAGACCTTATATCTTTACATCTCTAACTTTCATTTACTAGTAGATAGAGAAGGCAGGAGAGAGATTGTGAAGGAAATGGTGTGTGCATAACAGATCTTATAAGATAAACTCACCTAAGAAAAATAAAAATGGAGGGGCAGGTATCTATTTAGAATGTATATGCTGTATTTTGGGACTGAAATATCAAAATACTTCACTTGCTTTTCTTTGATTGTCTATAGATTTTGTGTGGCTTTTTTTGTTTGTTTCTTTGCTTGCTTGCTTGTTTGTTTTCTCAGGGAAAACTCATTCCATGTCAGACAAAAATAGGTCTATGCATCTGTATTCATCACGTTATTTTATATATATTATAAAAGAAACATGGAAGGTTAACATGATTGACTGCAGCTATTCTTTCTTTCTAAACTATCTAACTCTGGTAGGCACAATTCTAAAGTGATTCCAGTAACTTCTTCCTTTGAGTGTGAGTACAACCATTGAACTCAGGATTAAGTTACTAATCAACTGATTTTAGTTAAAAGAAAAGTTATCCTAAGTACGCCTAACTCAGTCAGGTAAGTCCTTAAAGGAAGGTGAAGCATCAGAGAAATTATATTCCTGGCCCGAACAGAGAATTAAACTGGCATGTTGTGAGGGGGGTATAGAGGGAGGGGCAGCAAGAAGCTGAGACTTACCCCAGCTGACAGCCAGCCAGAAAAACAGGGACCTCAGTAACCATAACCTCAAAGAACGGAATTCTGCCAGCTACCTGAGAGATCTTTGAGGAGAACCACAAACTCCAGACAATGCCGCTTGGCCAACTTGTGAAACCCCTAGCAGAGAACCCAGCTAACCCATTCATTCCCAGACTGCTGACCCAAGAAACTGTGAATAATGAGTCTGTGCTGTTTAAGAGACTAAGTTCATAATAATTTGTTATGGAACATCAGAAAAGGAATACATTAGCCAAGAGCAACCATTAGAATCACTTCTCTAAAACACCTTATTTGTAGTAATTTTAGCTATAATTATATATCAATATTCATATACATACATATGTATTTCTGATTACCACAGTGATCCATTCACTGAAAAAAGTCAAATGATACAGATAATGCATAATTAAAAACAAAGCTGCTTTGAAATAGACACATTCCTTCTCCTCTCTTCTCCTGCCCACCAGTGTTTCCCAGAAAATTATTGTTAGCCATTGCTTACTATTTTTATTAGTCTAACATTCTTTTTGAAAAACAAGTGGCACTATTGTATATATCCTCATTAGATCATTGCATTTTTCTCTAAATAATTATATGCATTACTTCATGTCTTTTCATCTAGAGTATATCATTCTTTTTAAGAGGATTTTATTGTCTGAAAATGCTGCTTCTCTCACTATTTGCACAATATACATGAGGTCTCAACTGAGCAATCCTCAAAATATGATTTGGATAATTTGAAGCATGCAGCACTTTTTTTAAACATAAAAATTCCAGCGTTGGTTCCATAAACTTTCATATTCAGAAGTTACTACAGATTTCTATCTCTTTAATCCACATTCTATGCTTTTGTAAAGGCACATGATTTTCAATTAGACTTCAGATAATACAATAACCCCTTACTACAGGTGAAAACATATGGTTTCACAATTACAAAGTTGGTTCCAAAGTTTCTTAATGGTCTATAAATGGTCAGAAGTTGCAGAAGAAA
Source organism: Leucopleurus acutus (assembly GCF_964270905.1). Lineage (NCBI taxonomy): Eukaryota > Metazoa > Chordata > Mammalia > Artiodactyla > Delphinidae > Leucopleurus > Leucopleurus acutus. The sequence goes on along the minus strand of NC_139147.1, from coordinate 39,319,072 downwards.
AAATCCTATACAATGAATTATTTTGCAGACCCAACAGAGTCATCTTTATTTTGGAAGATGCTGTGAGACTGGTTTGTGTTTGTGTTTAAATTACGAAGGACTTGGAGAAATAAGAAGCAGCGACAGAAGTCTTTATAAAGTGGAGAGACTAAATAAATAAAAGCAAGCTGATATGAACCCATTCTTTTGATTTGCCAAAAATGTTATGACAGTGCAGAAATGGTGGCTTTGAAATAAATACTGTAATAAACATAGTATGCCATGTACAAGGGTGATTCATAATAATAATCAGATGAGAAAATATTAGAAGGTAAGATCAAGGTGGTGAAGTAGCAGGTCCTGAGCTCACCTCCTCCCACAAACACACCAAAACTACATATGGAACAATTCTCTTTGAGAACACCCTGAAGACTAGCAGAACAGCTCTTCTACAGTTAAGGATATTAAAGAACACACACACATTGAGATGGGTAGGAGGGGTAGAGGAACAATTTAGTCAGGACCCATACCCTCTACACAATAATCCACAAGCAAGAGGGGATATCATAAGCACAGAGGTTCTCCCTAAGGAGTAAAGGGTTCAAGTCCCACAATAGGCACCCCAGCCCTGGGGACTGACACCAGGAAGACAAGCCCTTATAATATCTGGCTTTGAAAACCAGCAGAGATTATGTCTGTGAAAGGTGGAGGACTGTAGAAAACCAAGCAACCACTTTTAATGGGCTCATGCACAAACTCATTTCTCTGAGTCCCAGCTCAGAGACAATGGTTTGAAATGCACATGGTGCTCAAACTTGCTTGCCAAGACCACTCCAGCACACAGCCACCCAATGCTCCCTCCAGCTCCAGCCATCCTGCCCAGACAGATTCAGCCAGTGTACCCCAGGAAACTCCCAGCCCACAACTGCTCCAGCTATCCCACCAAGGTGGCCACAGTCTGGTGCAACTAGGTACCTCCAGGCCCATGAACACTCCAGCTCCAGATGGCACTTCTGTACACTAACAATGAACTTCAGAAAGATAAATTAAGAAAACAATCACATTTAAAATTGCATCACTGAGAATAAAATACCTAGGAATAAATCTTATTAAGGAGGTAAAAAGCCTGTACTCAGAAAATTATAAGATACTGATGAGGGGCTTCTCTGGTGGTGCAGTGGTTGAGAGTCTGCCTGCCAATGCAGGGGACACTGGTTCATGTCCCGGTCCAGGAAGATCCCACATGCTGCGGAGCGGCTGGGCCCGTGAGACATGACCGCTAAGCCTGCACGTCTGGAGCCTGTGCTCTGCAGTGGACAAGGCCACAACAGTGAGAGGCCTGCATACCGCAAAAAAAAATAATAATAAATATATATATATATATATATATATATATATATATATATATATATATATATATATATATATACTGATGAAAGAAATTGAAGAGGTTACAAAAAAATGGAAAGATATACCATGCTCATGATTGGAAGAATTATTATTGTTAAAATGACCATACTACTCAAGGCAATCTACAGATTAAATGTAATCCCTATCAAAATACCAATGGCGTTTTTCGCAGAACTAGAACTAAATAGTTCTAAGTAATAATTCTAAAATTTTAATATTTGGAAGCACAAAAGACTCAAAATAGCCAAAGCAATCCTGAGAAAAAAGAGCTGGAGGTATCACACTATTCAAACTATTCTCCAAAGCTACAGTAATCAAAACAGTTTTGCATTGGCACAAAAACAGACATGTAAATTAATGAGATAGAATAGAGAGCCCAGAAATGAACTCATACTTATATGGTCAATTAACCTGTCACAAAGTAGGCAAGAATACACAATGGGGAAAAGACAGTCTCTTCAATAAATGGTGTGAGGAAAACTGGGCAGCTACATGCAAAAGAATCAAACTGGACTACTTTCTCATACCATATACAAAAATAAACTCAAAATGGATTAATGACTTAAATGTAAGATCTGAAACCATTAAACTCCTGGAAAACAGAGACAGTATGCTCTTTGACAGCAGTCTTAGCAATATTTTTTTGGCTTTCTCTCCTCAGGAGAAATAAAACCAAAAATAAACAAATGGGACTACATTAACCTAAAAAGCTTTTGCACAGAGAAGAAAACTGTCAACAAAATGAAAACGTCAGCTAATGAACAGGATAAGATATTTGCAAACAATATATCTGATAAAAGGTAAATATCCAAAATATACAAAGAACTCATAAAACTCAACATTGAAGAAACAACCCAATTAAAATATGAGCAGAGAATCTGAATAGACATGTTTACAAAGAAGACACACAGATGACCAACAGACACATGAAAAGGTGTTCAACATCATTAATCATCAGGGAAATGCAAGTCAAAACCACAATGAAATATCACCTTACACCTGTCAGAATGGCTATTATCAAAAAGACAACAAATAACAAGTGCTGGTGAGGATGTGGATAAAGGGAACCCTCATGCATTCTTCGTGGGAGTGTAAATTGGTGCAACTTCTATGGAAAACAGTATGGAGGTTTCTCAAAAGATTAAAAATAGAACTACCATATGATCTAGTGATTGCACTTTGGGATATTTGAAGAAAATGAAAACACTAATTTGAAAATATATATACACTCCAATGTCCATTGTAGCATTTAGTTACAATAGCAAGATATGGAAGCAACCTAAATGTCTATCAATAGATAAGTGGATAAAGATGTACAGAATATGTATATAGAATATATAGAATGGCATATATTTAGTCATAAAATAAATGAAATTTTGTCATTTGCAAAAACATGGATGAACCTAGAGGGTATTATGCTAAGTGAAATAAGTCAGAGAAAGAAGAAAACCATATGATTTCACTTGTATAAGAAATCTAGAAAATAAATGAATGAATATAACAAAATGGAAACAGACTGATAAACACAGTGATTGCCAGAGGAGAAGGAGGGTGAGGGGAATGGGTAAAGTAGGTGAAGGGGATTAAGAAGTACAAACTTCTACTTATAAACTAATTAAGTATGTGATGTAACGTACAGCATAGGGAATATAGTCAGTAGTATTTTAATAATTTTGTATGGTGACAGATGGTAACTAGACTTATAGTGGTGATCATTTTGTAATGTATAAAATATTGAATCACTGTTATACACCTGAAACTAATATAATTTTGTAAGTCAATTATACTTCAAAAAAATAATGAGAAAATATTGTTTAAATATCCACCTTGATATTAAATCAGTTTAGGCCAACTACTCAATGTTTAAATATGAAAAGATATGAAAAGAATCATACCGTTCTAAACCTGTAAAGCTGTCAAATAGTGGACTGTAGAAATTAACTATCAGCACCTATGCTACTTCTCCCAAAGCATCTTTTACATGAAGCACAGTGAGGTCCTACCAAACACTCTATTGTACTGAAGATAATATGGCAGATTAGAATCAGTTCCCCTTGGTTTTAATCTCAGCATGGACAATCACAAATGGTGTAATGTAATTTTGTACAAGTTACTTACACCAGCTCTCAGCACCTGTTTATATCTGTAAAGTGGGGATAATAATAGTACTTACTGAGTCAAGATTTTGTGAGAACTAATTGAGATGCTATAGGTCAAGTACTTAGTGAGAAGTGTTAATTAATATTGTTTTTCTAGTGTTAGTATAAGTTTGGGTATAAAGTAAAAATTCTATCTTCCAAAATATACCTGCTCAAACAATGGTAACTTAATCTTTCAAATCATTTTTATCCCTCCTTTCTGCCACATATATAAATGCTTTCCAAATCTGAAAAAGTGAATAAGAAATTTCACTACACTAATGCCACCTAAATTAATTTCCCAGGTATTTTTGCTTTCAATAGATCATTAAAATTTTATTTGCTCTTTCCATTTAAGATTTGAAACAAACTTTGTTTCTTTGGAGACACTTCTGAATACTCAAAGTTGGATCTGCAAATAAAAACTCAAATGGAGTTGAATAAATTGTATTAAAATCTTTATAACTATAGAATGCAATAGTTTATCTGTTACAAATATAATAAAATTAGGATAGAGGTTTGGGGTAATAGTGGTAAAACCCATAGTCCAAAGATAAAAATTCTATAGTCTGAATCCTTAATCCAAATATATTTTCATTTCTGAAAGGTCTGGATCTCGCTACTACATCACATTTTATAAAAGAAAAAAATAATAATTTTGTTATCTTACCTCTAAGAATGGGAGAATAGGCTCCATTCAGGAGTTGCAAGTAGGGGTTGTAAAAATATTTATTCTTGCTAATATACAAGCTGTTAGTAATCATGTAGCACTATAGAGTTGCTCTTCACACAGGTGACACATTACAGAAAAGTGACCTACTGTAGAAATAGTTTTTGAAAAGTGACAAGTGCCTAAATATGTAATAACAGTCAACTTTCTAACAGCCTAAAACTAAAATAAATTTAAAGTTATCATTAATTTAATAAATTCACCGAGAAGAAGTATTGTATATTTCTGGGGAAAATAAACTAAGTTTTGTTAGAACCTGGTAAGGCAGTCCTTACTTTGCATGGCTCCAGTATACACAAATCTCATTTATCGGAGTTTAAATAACACCAATCCCTCAACAACATGGTTCAAATTTCAGTTACCAAGGTGTATTTACTATGAATATATGAATAAAGTATATACATAGCTCTTCAGTTCACAAATAACTAAATAATAGATGTACACCATGATCAATGACTAACCACGTCACTTCTTTCAAAGTCTACTGGCAACTATTCATTGAACACCTGTTAGTCATTTCACACACAGAGAGCAAAGTATATAGTTGTATCACTTTTCTGTTTTTCAGTTTTCCCAGTGATAAATTGTGACATTTTCCAAAAGGGAAAATCAATAAAGGAAATTAGCCAGCAATGGTAAAAGTGCAGCAAAGTAACAAAGTGATAATGCTGAAAGTGAAATTTAAGTCAAATGCAAATTGTGTTAAAGAAAAAAAGTTGACACTGGGAATGTCGAACCCCCCCCCATTCAAGATATTCTAGATTTGCAACCAGAACTTAAGTGAAGGGAAATTTATTGACACAAAAGAGGAAAATGGTTGTGACTGAAAAAAAAAAAAAAGGTGAGATCCCAAAGAAAGTGACACTGACAATAAACTTCACATTATTGAATATTTCACAATATTGGGTCCACAAAGGATACAATGTTCAAAGCTGATTCAAACACAGAAAGGACTATGACAATCTACCAAAGTGTAGAGAAGTTACACCCTCTATATCATAAGCTATACAATAAGAAGGCAAGCACTTTCAAACTATTCTTGATATATTTTTTTTTACAAAGAAATACTTTCTCAACATTTCTAGTGTTTTAAATTACAGAGAAATAAATGTTAATAGCATTATTTTTTCTTTTTCCTTACACATTTATAACTGACAGTGGGAGAGTTCTTAATATTTGACTAATTTTTGAAGACTATATACAGAACGATCAAAATTTTTCCATTGACTATTAAATCACTGTACTCTTTCAGTGGTTGCCAGCTATTTCATTATGATGTGGCTGTCAGTGTGTGTGTATCCATGTGCCAGAGAAAGAGGTTGTTATCTTTTCTGAATTTTATTGAGTCTCTTGAACCTGGAAGTTTAAAATCTTCGTCAAATTTGGAAAAATTCTATCATTTCTTCAAATATTTTTATCTGCCTGAATATCTTTATCTTCTCATTCTGGTACTCCAATTATTCATATCTTATATGACTTGTTTCTGTCCTGTAAATCACTGAGGCTCTGTTCATTTTTTCCAGTGTATTTTTGCACTTCAATTTCAGCAAATTTTATTGTACTGTTTTTATTTTTTAATATTTTAAATTAATTAATTCATATTTTATTTTTGGCTGTGTTGGGTCTTCAGTGCAGCACGCGGGCTTTTCATTGTGGTGGCTTCTTTTGTTGTGGAGCACAGGCTCCAGGCACATGGACTTCAGTAGTTGTGGCTCGTGGACTGCAGAGCGCAGGCTCAGTAGTTGCTGTACACGGGCTTAGTTGCTCTGCAGCATGTGGGATCTTCCTGGACCAGGACTCAATCCCATGTCCCCTGCATTGGCAGGTGGATTTTTAACCAGTGTGCCACCAGGGAAGTCCATGTACTATTTTTAAAACTTGTTGAGGTGGTGAAAATTTGGAGATCCTAATACACTGTTATACTATTCAGTGAGATTTTTGTTTCTTATATTGCTTTTTACACTTCTGGAATTTCCATTTGGTTCGTTCTTGGTGGTTCTAATAGTAACTCTAAAATTTCCTATTTGCTCCTTTGTTTTCTTTTAAATCCTTCAAGGTATGTCTAATAGATTTTTAAATGAATGTTTTGCTAAGTCCATCATTTTTGTTGTTTGTAGTCTATTTGTATTCGCTTATTTTCATCCCTGGTAATGGGTCCCATTTTCCACATTTCTCTACCTACATGCTTATTAAAATGTTCTTACCTAGTGTATGCTGGACATTTTGAATGCTACATTGTTGAGAGTCTGGATTGTGTTTTCTTCAGTTAATACAGTATTTCATTTTGTTCTGACTGGCAGTTGCTTTACTGGAGGAAAAACTTCTCTTTTTGACCTCTTTACTTGAGCTTTGTTAAGGTGGATCTAGAGTAGCCTCTACTTTGGGGTTAGATGAGATTTAACCAAATGTATGATCTCTCTAGGTTGTCTCATGAATGCCTGGGGTTGTCAATGATGTTTCTTCAGTCTGACAGGACAGAACTCGTATTTTTTCTACTATATAAGGTTCAGTATCTGTTCAGCTCACAGAAATCTGGTAGTTATATTTTTCCCAGTTGTTGTACTTTACCAGGCCTTATAGAATCTCAACCTTTGAATGTACAGCTTGGTTTTTGGCAACAAACACCATGAAGAATCTGAAGTTCCTTCTCTGTATTGTTTCTGACACAGGACCCCTGTCCTCTTTCCCATCACCTCAGTGACTCTGAATCCAGTTTCTATCTCCTCAGCTTGATGAGGCCTCCATGTATTTTTTGGCCTCCACTTCCTTTACTGTAGTCAAGAAAATACATCCAGCCAGGTATCTGGTACAAGTCTGGAACTTAACTCTTATAATCCTATCTCTCAAGGGTCACAGTCTTTTTTTAAAATTTTTATTGGAGTATAGTTGATTTAAAATGTTGTGTTACTTTCTACTGTACAGCAGAGTGAATCAGTTATACATATACATATATACACTCTTTTTAAGATTCTTTTCCCATATAGGTCATTGCAGAGTCTTGAGTAAAGTTCCCTTTGCTATACGGTAAGTCCTTATTAGTTATCTATTTTGTATATAGTAGTGTGAATATGTCAATCCCAATCTCCCAATTTATAAGGGTCACAGTCTTTATATACTACATCTAAAGAGTTATTTCATATAACTCATACATTCAGTTTTAAACTATTTTCAGTAGGAGAGCTAGTCCAGGACAAGTTATTTCATCATAACCAAAGATGACAGTTCTTATTTTGAAATCTATAATATCCATATGAAAACTTTGTCATACTCTACCCTCTTCCTTTGAAATATTAACCAGCACTGCCACCATCCTCCCTATCTATGGACCAAATTTTTAACTCACCATCTTGCTTAGGCCAACACTGATTAATGGAAGTGAGGTTTTTGTTGTTTTTCCAAGAAATGCTTTTCAAACTGGTTTGGTTGCAACTGGGTGTTATATTTACTTTTTTCAGAAGTTGAGTTATTGCTATGTACCTTTTAGAAATATTTTCTTTATGAAAACTTTGACTTCAGAACACTCTGAAAATACACACACACACAAACACAAGGTATGTAAATCTTTTGTAGGCACTTCATAGTCTACAGAGAATAACCTTTATACATTTAAATCTTCAGATACTAATGATCTGGGAGATATTTAAAATTGTTTTCAACCCAAGATTTTATATAAATATATAAATATGTAATATATACATACATGTGCATACTAGTATGTAAATATATAATATAAATATATATGATATATACATACATATCCATATATACTACTTGCTATTTTATTTATATATTCAATTTTTTTAAAACATTGAATGAAAATTGGAAAATATTATATTGAATTATATTTTGATAGGATGAAACAATTGAAATAATAATAGAAATATATTTTCCTTTTTGCTCAGGCTAAATAAAAATAATGACACTGCTACAGTTATCTAAAGTTTGTAGAGCATAGGAGAGCAAATGATAGGTGTGGAAATAAGGTAATAGTTTGAGACAAACTGAAGCAGAGAGAAACAGATTAGAAATCCTGAGTTTGAAAAACAGATACCTTTAGCAGTACTTTTCCTAAAAATTAACCCCTTACCAAATGTTGCAATATAATATCAGGATCTGATTTTCTATATGTTAAAACCTTTTTAAGATAAATTATTGGACAATCTAGCATATCTAATAGGTCCCTACAGCCTTTGACAGCAGAAAATTTATAGATCTGGTGTCAATTATTCGTTTATAGTATCTTAGAGGTGAGTCAGCTATCAGCTACTCTGAGTGATACAATCTCCTTAATAGGGGCTCAGTAGTGGGGTCAGGGAGGCAGATGTATCACAAGGACAGAGGGCAATACTGGTGAAGGCTTTTACATCAAACTTAGGAATATTACCTAATGATTTAAATAAAAAATAAAAATTATCCTTCTACATCTGTGACTTTTTCTGTTTTGTAAATAAGTTCATTTGTATCATTTTTTTTAGATTGTGCATATAAGCAGTATCATATGATATTTGTCTTTGTCTGATTGATATATACACACTACTACATATAAAACAAATAACTAGGGCTTCCCTGGTGGCTCAGTGGTTGAGAGTCTGCCTGCCGAAGCAGGGGACACGGGTTCGTGCCCCGGTCCGGGAAGATCCCACATGCTGCAGAGCGGCTGGGCCCGTGAGCCATGGCCGCTGAGCCTGCGCGTCCGGAGCCTGTGCTCCGCAATGGGAGAGGCCACAACAGCGAGAGGCTCGCCTACCGCAAAAAAAAAAAAAAACAACTAAGAAGGACCTACCATATAACACAGGGAGCTCTTCTCAATACTCTGTAATGACCTATATGGGAGAAGAATTTAAAAAAGAGTGGATATAAGTATATGTATAACTGATTCACTTTGCTGTACATCAGAAACTAACACAACATTGTAAATCAACTATCCTCCAATAAAAATTTTTGTAAAAAGCTACCCATTTAAAAAAATCCTTAATCAGTCTAAAATTCTACTGGAAACTATTGGAAATAAGACTTGTAATATAAACTTGTTAAAATATCACTAGTCTGACAGTTTTTGTTTCACTATAGTTAAGTTTTTATAGGAAGTTGGTCGTCAACATGTGATCAAGAAACTGCTTTTGTAAAAATATCTTCACGGAAAACTGTTGAGGCGTGGATGGCAGTGGGATCTCACTGAGTTGTTATTGTAGTCAAACAGCAGAGAATTTGAAATAGTAACAGAATCACCTCAGTTATATTTTGTCTATTTGTTTTATTTGGTAATATATTTGGATCTATAATTAGTAATTTTTATTAACAAATGCCCATCTAAATTAGGAGCCCAAAATATAATTTCTCGAAATGTCTTGATCAACCTAATAATAGATACACGTTATAGAAGTTTAAAACGTTATTAAAAATCAAGTTGAACTACAGAGAACATACCATGCTTTGAAATTATTACAAAAATTTGCAATAAATTTTGGGATTATCAATAAAAATAAGATTTATGAATAAAATCCATCATAAATATTCATCATAGTGTTATGTAGGAAAGAAGGCGATGATTTTTCAAAATTAAACATTTCCACACTTAAAAATTTTTCAACAATAGACATTATAAAGATAAAAGAACAAATGAAAAGTATATGGCTCTCCATGACATGCCTACGTATGTGTATGTATATGCACATACATATACACATTTACACACATACTCATATCTGAACTTTTGCAGAGGTGCAGAGTTAGTATTCATAATTATATTGGCTATGTTAACACTGTGGAAGCTGAATATTTCATACTTATGAAAATGCCTAATGCAAACTGCACTGTTCTGTGTAATTAATGAATGTGTAAAAGAAGAGATTGGAAAATGTAAAACATCTTCATAAAGAATGCAGGGGCAGGTGGTTTATTTGTCCATGAAATAAATCTTTAATTAGTGCTCTGGAATATGATTTTACAAAATAGTATTCCATCTTTTCTATTACTAAAAGAAAATGGTCAACATATCTGCCTTTATCCCTCTAAAATAAATCATTTCCTTATATAATGATAAGTGTATACATTAAGAAAATATCAGTTATATTACAACCAAAAAATTCTGACACACATACAAAGCTCACCATGATAATCTTTTTGTTATTGAACATATATTTTAGGCTGCTTTTCCTAACATTTGAGAAACAGGAGGCCAAGAAAAGGGTAGGAAATGTAATCCTGTAGTATATGCCATATCACAATTGATAATAGGTCAGGGAGAGATAAGGAGGAGAAGAGTTAGATGTGGAGGAGATACAAGTTGTAGGTTAAGAAATTCAAACAAGGGAGATACAGCTTCTAATGAATGAAGTGATTTGACATTTTTGAAATGGACAGGTGAAATGAGTGTATTTCAGAAGGTTAGAACGACCCACTTATGTGTAATCTAGGAACAGAGCAAGTAAAATGCAGAAAGGCAGGTAAAGCAGCAGCCAGCATCAAGAGTTGTGGAGTATTTGCAGTGACATGGATGGACCTAGAGATTGTCATACTGAGTGAAGCAAGTCAGACAGAGAAAGGCAAATATCATATATTGCTTATATGTGGAATCTAAAAAATGGTACGAATGAACTTATTTACAAAACAGAAATAGAGTCACAGATGTAGAAAACAAACTTACGATTACCAAGGAGGGGAAGGGGGGAGGGATAAATAGGGAGATTTGAGTTCACATGTACACACTACTATATAGTAAAATTGATAACTAATAAGAACCTACTGTATAGCACAGGGAACTCTACTCAATACTCTGTGATGACCTATATGGGAGAAGAATCTAAAAAAGAGTGAATATATGTATAACAGATTCACTTTGCTATACACCTGAAACTAATACAACGTTGTAAATCAACTATACTCCAATAAAAATTAATTTTAAAACAGAGTTGTGGAAATAAGTAGCAGGGACCCATTTGTGACTCAGATATAGAAACAAGATTTTCAAGACAGGTCTCCAGTCTTGAGCTTGGTCTGCAGATTGTCAAGTAGTCCCAGTTTTGGGGTCGTAGAGATGTAGGGATTAAGTCAGACAACCCAAGAAGTTAACTGATTCCCGGTGGGATTGAACTCAAACTCTCAGATTTGTAGTGTTCAGCCATTGGTTTTGACTGCATGACCTCCAGCAGCTATGAGGTGAGTCACAGTAATTTGTTACTGATAGAAAAATACAGAAAGTATTAATAAAAATAGTTCTGTGCTTATTGATATAAGAATGTCAATTTTTCTTACTCTCATTCTAGTATGCTTTTTGTGATGGGAGTACTAAGATTGAAGTTGGTTAGATGTACCAGAAATGCCCATGCAAGTGACAAAGGAGTGTACCATTTCTGAGACATAAGATGAAATAGTAAAAAGATCATAACACTATGCTTCAGAGAACAAAAGTAAAAAGCCAAAGAAGTTATATTAACATCTGGTAAACAACCAGATGGTTACAAACACTCAACAATCAACAGATCTTTTTTTTATTTTTTAATTAAACCCTTACAGTGAACCAGGTGCTATATTTGTGTAACTAAGTGAACAACATCTTCTTTGTTCCAAGGAGTTTATGATAGATTAAAAGGTTAGGAGTCCAAGGAGATGTGACCAAACTTGCCTTGTTTCTCGATCTCAATGTTTTCCCATGTTCTTATAGTGTCCTAGGGATATTGCAGATTTAGAAACCTTCATGTTTATTGATGATGACATAAGGATGAAAGCAAATGTCTTGGATTCTGAAGATAAAAAGAAAAAGAAATACAGTCAGAATGTCCAGCTAATTCACTACTCTGAGGTGTAACTAGAATGGCAGGCAGAATCATGGCCATATGACCTCAAAATCTTTGATTTCCTCATCTGTAAAATGGAAGTAATTTTTTTTTTACCTTGTATTAATCTTAGGACAAGAGGTAAGCTGGCGAATCCCTAGTTTTGCCTAGTACCAAGTACTTTATTATGCAAATATATACTTTTATATAAATGTATGCATATAAGATTAAAAGCACACATTTCAAGAAGTGGCACCTATGTCCTACATTATAAAGGTATTGATTTTACACTGGTGAGAACCCCAAACAAGATATTCCAATAACAGATCAGCTGTTGGCTTGTTCAGGAATCTTCTTAATTTATTAGATCTCTTCCTGTTTACTCTATTAATTAATGCACGTCTATTTATTTCCCTATTATCCTGCTTCCTAATTGGCTGCCTGTCTTCCCCTAAGATAAAGACTTGAAAATGAAACTAGAAACATAAATGTAAGTTTGATCTGCACACAATAAAATTTTCCTTCCTACGCACATCCACAGATTCTATTTAACTTTTTATCATAACCTTGAGGATAACCTGAGTGTTGTCCTTCCAGTAGGGAATTAGATATGTGTTGGTGTAATATTCAGTTGAGTAGATAGCAATAATAGCATTAAGTTAAATATGGCAGGAATTTCAAAATAGAATGTTTATATAAAAACTACAGGTCTATTTAAAATATTTGGAAGGCTATGTTCTAGGCATTCACTGCTAAATTTATAGATATTTTTATTATATGATTTCTAGTAGGAAAACCATAGCTTTGGAATAATAAATTATTTTTATATAATTTGAAATAAAATGTTTTATTGTATTTTGATAATTTGAAATAGCATAGATCCTTTGATTCTAGTAGCTACTAATGAAGTGTATGAACTAAGAGGATATTAATCAGGTAAGTCCCCTAAGACTATGATTTTATAAATACTATATAATGGATAATTCAACAGCAGAAGGCAGCTAAAGTAGAGTGGGATAATAGATTTTGAATTTAAATTGCTCTCTACATTTCTCATTATTTTTAAGTCTTAATTTTAGTTTGTTTAACAGAAATGCAGGGACAGATAAAAAAAAACAACAACAAAGAATGTCTTCCAATAGAAAACATTTCCCCTAACTCATAGCTTTAGAACGTGAAATAAAAACTTACTTATTGTACTGTGGAATAAATTGTAGCTCAGAGAGGTAAAGTGACATGCTCCAGATTATACATATTTTAATGGCTTTAGAAAAATTAGAACCAGAGTTTTTCCTATTTTCATTTCTATAGTCTTTCAAATATTTAAACTGCAGAAATTATTTATATAGGATGATAATATGGACTCCTCACTATCTACAAAATTTTAGAAACCCGTGATTATGTAGGATTTGTTTATATAAATTTAAAATTTGTTAGCAATGAGGTTATCTGAACAATTTACTGTGTTTCTTAGGATTTGATGGAATTAAAGTTTTTGTTTTATTATTTGTGATGAAGGATTATATTAATTTTTTTACAATACTTTCATATATAAATCTCAAAAGAATTTAGACTCTGTCAAACTAACCACATGAAAAAAATGGTAAAATATATAAATGAGTTATTTCCTTCTGTAATACCGTATCTCTCTATATCCATCCATCCATCCTAGCAATTTATAGCTCTTTAGTTTGAGACAAATTGATTTGTATTCATCATTAATTCCTCACATACACAATTCACATGGGGTAGTATACATTTGCTAGAGGTGACTGTTCAGTATCCTACAGAAGAGTATTATAAGGGTTGTAAGTTTCTTATATGCTTTTCAAGCGTCCCTTTCTTCTCACAAGTTTGGAGTGCTTTATCGATATTAGCTTGTTAATCTTCACAGCATCCTTGCAAAGAGGCAATCATGAATCCAGGCACATCATGAATGCAAAGAGTATATGCACATACCCTGAGCTAAATCCACTGGCTCTGAACTTCCTCAACTTCTTTAATAAGAATCATTGGGAACTCTTATTAAAATAAATATTCGTCTTCAACAAACACATTGCAATGGAAATAAAAGGGAGCTTGGGAAAAAACCTTATAGATTAAGAGACTTCAAAGATATATAAATCAAGTGAGTTATATGATCTCTGTTTGGATTATGATTCAAACTATAAACATGTGCATTTATGAAGCAATGGAAAATTTGAACAGTGACCAGATATTTAGTAATATTTAGTGATTATTGGTGGATTTTTAGGTGTGGTAATGTTGTTGTGGCTATTTTACAAGAAGAGTCTTGTTTATGAGATACATTCTGAAATATGTTTGACCCTTGAACAACATAGGTTTGAAGTGCTCAGGTCCACTCATACACAGATTTTTATCAATAGTAAATTCAATCATACTACACAATCTGAGGTTGGTTGAATACTGGATACCAACCAGGACAGACAAAGGAAAAGCAGATATGGAGGGATGATTATAAGTGGATTTTTCACTGCACAAGGGTGGGTGTCCCTAACTCCTGCATTGTTCAAAGATCAACTGTATAGGGATGAACTGATATGATGTCTGGGATTTACTCCAAAATCATACAGAAAGAGGTAGAACATGGTGTGTTAAGCATTTTGTTGTTTCATCATCAGTTGATAATTGAAGTATTTGAGTTTATTATACTAAACTTTATATTTTTTTTATATGTTTGAAATTTCCTATTATAAAAAGTTCTTTTTAAAGGGGAAACAACTCTCCCTGATAAAATTCTGGTTTAGTATGTTTGTTGTGGACTTAAGGGTCTTTATTTTTCACAAGTTCCAAGGTGATTCTTATAATGAGGAAATTCTTGGAAAACCCTAGCGACCCATTCTCAAATATGAAAAAATCTGACATGAGAGCCAAATATTTTAGCATCTGTAATTTATTTACATGTAATTTTTCTGTGCAGAACTTTGGGTAATACACTGTTATTGGCTCAAAATAATTTTGTTTCCTTTTCTTTTTTTAAATGAATTAATTTATTTATTTTTGGCTGTGTTGGGTCTTTGTTTCTGTGCGAGGGCTTCCTCTAGTTGTGGTGAGCGTGGGCCACTCTTCGTCGCAGTGTGCGGGCCTCTCACTGTCTCGGCCTTCTCTTGTTGCGGAGCACAGGCTCCAGACGCTCAGGCTCAGTAGCTGTGGTGTAAGGGCTTAGTTGTTCCATGGCATGTGGGATTTTCCCAGACCAGGGCTCGAACCCGTGTGCCCTGCATTGGCAGGCAGATTCTCAACCACTGAGCCACCAGGGAAGCCCTTGTTTCCTTTTTGAAGCAAAAGACTCATTATTTATTTTAAAAAACATAATAAAATAAGTTATTTTACTAAAAACCTTCTCTAGTTGAGTGGGCTATATAGATCTTATCAGTAGATTTTACTAAAACTTAAGGGAGCAAAGTTCATTTTTCACTGAAAAATTTTTTACATCAGATCAAGATAGCTCTGCTATGACATAGAATAGTGTTAAAACATATTCTGTTAGACAGGAATGGAGGTTATTACCTGGCCTGGAATAAAATTTTAATGATTTCTTAGGGAATAGAAAAATTATTTGAAGATATAGATCTATCTTTGCCTTTTCAAAGAATCATATAACTATTTATGCAAATCTGACCTTAATAATGAGAAATAAAATGTTTCTTTGGAAAAGAACCAGTCACTCATGTTTGTAAAATAGCAACACTACCATATTGCTGATTAAATGTAATTAACTTTGTTGTTCATAACTCTTACACATTAAGCTGACATTAACAGATTGAATTATCGTTTAACTGATGCTCATTTGATGGCAAAATGAGGCCATAGGAGGAACAACTGGAGGAAGATTTTCTAAAGATAATATAGTATTTTTTTTCTATTCCAGGATTATTAGAGAAAACTTTCAAAGAAACATTATTACCAAATTTCCTCATAAATTTTGTGATAACATTTTTACTTTAAATTTATAGGTTTATAAATTTGTAGAAATACCATATTTGATTAGCAAATTTAACTATTAAAATGTGTTAAAATTCTTTCATTAATAAGAGACTAGTATAGACCAGTGATCACCATCTACTTCTCCTAGTCAGTTCAATTTAACCAGAGCAATTAACCTTATAAAACATCCTGTGTAGGCTTTCTGGGCATTTACAGACATTAACTACAATATCTGTGTATGTATAAATGGAGTCATATCATTGTAGATATCCTTCACATAAAAATGTATTTCTCTATTTGAATGCATATTAATAGATATTTTAATTATTTAATTGTGCATGTACAGCACAGCCTGTTTCTACTCATATGCAGAGATGATCTTGTCTAAGATTTCTTACACATTGACCCAATTCTTGATCTCTACTTTATATTCTTGAATTAATGAGAACTCAGGGTAGTGGGTAAACCAGGCCGTAAAGGGGGGTGGACTGAGAAAGTAATTCCTATATTTCTGAAGCTATCAGCATGAAAATCGGTTGTGTAGCACAAATATGCTTTCAAAAATTAAATTTGCCCTATTAAGTTAAATTTGCCCTATTAAAAGTTTTTTTTTTTTTAAAGAAGTGATGATTATTTAAAGCTCTGCATGTCTATTGTTTATAATCTTTGACAACAAAAACTTCTGAATGTGTATGGGTTCTCTTACTCAAATTTACAAAGCTGCAGTTCTTCCAGTGTATCTGAGGTCACTCAGAAGTGAGTACATGAGAGGAAGGTTAACAGCTGGAATATTCATAGATCTTGTGTGGAAATAGAAAAGTTTTGGTAGTTAGAGTGTGATATTTTATTTTTTTCTATTTCTTCTTCAGAGATAGTGAAACAAATTGCAGTATTTGCTTTTGTCTTAGCCTGCCCAGGCTGCCATACCAAATTACCATTGACCTAGGAACCTAAACAACAGAAATTCATTTTCTCACTCTTCAGGAGGCCAGAAGTCCAAGATTAGCATAGTTGGATTCTGGTGACTGACTTTTTTCTAGCTTACATACTGCTGCCTTCTCACTATGTCCTCTCATGACAGAAAGAGAGAAGGATCTCTCTCACTTCCGCCTCTCATAAGGCCACCAATCCTATCAGACTAGGAGTTCATCCTTATGACCTCATTTAACCTTAATTACCTCCTAAAAGCCCTATCTCCAAATACAGTCACATTGTACATTATTTCAACATATGAATTTGAGGAGGGATACAATTCAGTTCATAGCAGCTTCCCACCTTTTCTATCAGTGTTAATTTTCAGCCCAATATCTGTCTTCCTTTGTGGTGTAACTTTGTGTACAGTTGATGGATTAAGAGTTCCAAATAAGATTTCAGAAAGACCTGGTTGAATATCCCAGCTCCATTGCTTAATATGTGTGGGACTTTCTGCAATTTAAATTTTCTAGTGTCAGTTTCCTCTTCTCTAAATTTGGAATAATAATATATAGATGTAGATTTAATTAGTTATTGCAGGTAATGTGTTTAGTACCTAGTGCTTTCTAAGTACCTAACAGCTTTTTAAAAAAATGTTAGCAGTGTAATTGGCATATAACATTATATCAATTTCAGGTGTACAACATAATGATTGGATATTTGTATATATTGCAAAATGATTGCCACAATAAGCTTAGTTAACATCTGTCACCATAGTTTCAATATTTTTTCTTGAGACTAGAACTTTTAAGACATACTCTCTTATCAACTTTCAAATATGTAATATGTTATTAACTATAGTCATCATGTTGTCTACACCACCCATGACCTATTTATTTTATAACTGGAAGTTTGTAACTTTAGACCCCCATCACCCATTTTGCCCATCCATAACTCCCCTACCCCACATCAGGCAACTACTAACTTGTTCTCTGTATCTCTGAGCTCATATTTTTGTTTTCTGATTTTTTAATTTTGTTTTGTTTTAGATTTTACATTTAAGTGAGATCATATGTATTAGCCTTTCTTTAATTTATTTCATTTAGTATAATATCATCAAGGTCTGTTTCTGTTGTCACAAACAGCAAGATTTTCTTCTTTTCTATAGCTGAATAATATTCCTCTGTGTGTGTGTGTGTGTGTGTGTGTGTGTGTGTGTGTGTGTGTGTGTTTATTCACCACATTTTCTTTATCAATTCATCCATCAGTGGACACTTAGGTTACTTCTATGTCTTGGCTATTGTAAATAATGCTGCAACAAACATGGGGATTCATATACCTTTCCAAGTTAGTGTTTTTGTTTTCTTTGGATAAATACTCAGATGTGGAACTGCTGGATCATATGGTAGTTTTAATTTTAATATTTTGATGAACACTCAAACTGTTTTCCATAGTGGTTGCACCAATTTATACTCCCCCCAATAGTGCACAAGGGTTTCCTTTTCTCCACATCCTGGTCAACACTTGTTATTTTTTGTTTTTTTGATCACAGATATTCTAACAGGTGTAAGGAGTTAGCACTTTGTGGTTTTGATTTTCATTTCCTTGATGATTAATGGTGTTGGGTGGACTTCCTTGGTGGCACAGTGGTTAAGAATCCACCTGCCAATGCAGGGGACACAGATTCGATCCCTTGCCCACGAAGATCCCACATGCTGCAGAGCAACTATGCCCATGCGCCACAACTACTGCCTGCACTCTAGAGCCCACAAGCCACAACTACTGGAGTCTGTGCGTCAGGAGCCCATGCTCTGCAACAAGAGAAGCCACCACAGTGAGAAGCCCGCACACTGCAATGAAGAGTAGCCCGTGCTTGCCACAATTAGAGAAAGCCCATGTGCACCCAATGCAGCCAATAAATAAATAAATTTATTTTTAAAAAGTGGTGTTGGACAACTTTCCACATATCTGTTGGCTATCTGTATATTCTCTTCAGAAAATGAGTATTAAATTCCCCCCCCCCATTTTTTAACTGGATTTTTTTTTTGTATTTAGTTGTATGAGTTGTACAAGTGGTATATATTTTACATACTAACCTCTTATCAGATATATGATCTGCAAATTTTCATTAAGTAGGTTGCCTTTTCATTTTGTTGATGTTTCATTTCTGTTCAGAAACTTTTTAGTTTGATGGAGTCCCATTTGTTGATTTTTGCTTCAAATCCAAAAAATCATCATCAAGACCAAAGTCAAGGATCTTGCCACCTACATTTTTTTCTAGGAGTTTTATGGTTTCAGGTCTTATGTTACAATCTTCAATTCATTCTGAGTTAGTTTTGGGGTATGGTGTAAGATTCCGCCCCACTTTCATTTCTTTTTCATATGGCTGTACAGTTTTCCCAACACCATTTATGGAAGAGGCTGTTTTCCCTCCCCATTGTGTATATTCTTGACTCCTTTCTCATAAATTAATTGATGGTATATGTGTGGGTTTATTTCTGCTTTTATCTGTTCTGTTCCATTGATCTATGTGTCTGTTTTTAATGCCAATACCATATTGTTTTGATTATTATAGCTTTGTAGTTAAATTTGAAATCTGGGAGCATGATGCCACCAGCTTTGGTTTTCTTTCTCAAGATTGCTTTGGCTACTTGAGGTCTTTTGTGGTTCCATACAAATTTTAGGATTGTTCTATTTCTGTGAAAAACACTAATGGAATTTTTAATGGGAATTACACTAAATCCATGGATTACTTTGGATAGTATGGACATTTTGACAATAGTAATTCTTCTAATACATAAACACAGTATATCTTTCCATTTATTTGTGTCTTCTTCATTCAGTAATGTCTTAAAATTTTCAGTATAAAGACCTTTTACTTCCTTGGGTAAAGTTTTTTTCTAGTTTTTTTTTTTAATGAATTTGCAAATGAGCCTTTTTCTTAAATTCTCTGATAGTTTGTTATTAGTGTATAGAAACATGACATTTTTATATTGATTTTGTATCCTGAATCTTTAATGAATTTGTTTATAAGAGTTTTGGGTGAATTTTTAGGGTTTTCTATATATAATATCATACCAACTGAAAATAATGACCATTTTACTTCTTCCTTTCCAATTTGAATGCTTTTTATTTTTTTCCTTACCTAATTGCTCTACCTAGACTTCCAATATTGTGTTGAATAAAATTGGTGAGAGTGGGTGTTCTTGTTTTGTTCCTGAACGTACAGGGAAGGTGTTCAGCTTTTCACAATTAAGTATGATGTTAGCTGTTGTATGTATATAGCCTTTATTATGTTGAGATACATTCCCTCTATACCCACTTTGTTGAGACTTTTTGTCATAAATGGATGTTGAATTTTGTCCAGTGCTTTACTGGATCTATTAGAGATGATCATATAATTTTTATTCTTCATTTTGTTAATGTGGTGTACACATCGATTTACAGATGTTGAACCATCCTTGTATCTCTGAGTAAACCCCATTTTATCATGGTGTGTGATTCTTTTAATGCATTGCTAAATTTTGATTGCTAATATTTTGTTGAATTTTTTCACATCTATGTTCATCAGATATACTGGCCTCTAATATTGTGTCCTTATGGTGACCTTGTCTTGTTTTGGTATCAGGGTAATGCCAGCCTTGTAAAATGAGTTTGAAAGTGTTCCCTTTATTTTTTTGGAAGAGTTTCAGAAGAATTGGCTTTAATTCTTTGAATGGTTGGTAAAACTCACCAGAAAAGCTATCTGGTCCTGGGCTTTTTTTCTTTGGGAGGTTTTTGATTCCTGACTCAATCATATTGCTAGTAATTAGTCTGTTCAGATTTTCTATTTTTTCATGATTCAGTTTTGGTAGGTTGTATGTTTCTAGAAATTTATCCATTTCTTCTAGGTTATTCAGTTTTCTATTGTGTAATTGCTATAATAGTTTCTTATGATTCTTTATATTTCTGTGGTATCAGTTTTAATGTCTCCTCTTTCATATCTAATTTTATTTGCTAGATTCTTCTCTTTTTTCTTGTTGAATCGAGCTAAAAACTTGTCAATTTGTTTATCTTTTCAAAAACCCAGTTCTTAGTGTCATTGATTATTTCTATAGTCATTTTAATCTCTATCAGTTTTTTCCACTCTGATATTTGCTATTTCCTTCCTTTTATTAACTTTGGGATTTTCTTATTCTTTTTCTCTTTGCTTAAGGTTTAGAAAAGGTTTGTTTGATATTTTTCTTGTTTCTCAATTTAGGCGTTTATTGCTATGAATTTGCCTCTTAGAACTGCTTTTGCTTTATCACTGCTTTGGGGCTGTTGTAGTTCCATTTTGGTTTGTTTCAAGATAATTTTTTATTTCTCTTTTGATTTTAACTTTGACCCACTGGTTGTTCAGTAGCATGTTGCTTAGTTTCCACATACTTGTAAATTTTCCAATATTCTTCTTGTAAGTGATTTCTAGTTTACCAATGTGATCTGAAAAGATGCATGATATAATTTCAGTCTCAAAATTTTAACTTGTTTTGTGGCCTGATATATGGACTGTCCTGCAGAGTATTCCAAGTGTACTCAGAGTGTGCATTCTGTTGCTTTTGGATGAACTATTCTGTATGTTTCTATTAAGGCCAACTTGTCCAACATATTGCTTAAGGCCAATATATCCTATTGACTTTCAGTCTGGATGATCTATCCATTGATGTAAGTGAGGTATTATAGTTCCCTACTATTGTTGTATTGTGGTCTATTTCTCCCTTTAGATCTGTTAATATTTGCTTTATATATTTAGGTCTTCTATTTTGGGTAAATAAATATTTACAAATGTTATATCCTCTTGTGTGTTGACCCCTTTATCATTATGTAATGCTCTTCTTTGTCTTTTGTTACAGTCTGTTTTAAAGTCTGTTTTGTCTGATATAAGTATAGCTACCCCAGCTTCCTTTTGGTTTCCATTTGCATGAAATATCTTTTTTCCTTCTTTTCACTTTTGGTCTGTGTGTCCTTAATTCTGAAGTGAGTCTTGTAGGCAGCATATATAGGGGTCTTGTTTTTTATCCATTCAGCCACTCTGTCTTCTGATTGGAGTATTTAATCCATTTATATTTAGAGTAATTATTGATAGGTATGTACCTATCACTATTTTGTTAATTGTTTCCTGGCTTTTTTATGGTTCCTCTGTTCTTTCTTCTCTTACTCCTTTCTTTGTGGTTTGATGGCTTTCTTTAGTGGTATGCTTAAATTTCTTTCTCTTTCTCTTTTGTATATCTCCTTTAGGTTTTTACTTTGTGGTTACCATGAGACTTACATAAAACAACTTATATTCGTAACAGTCTATTTTAAGTTGATTAAAAAGTTTGAATGCATTCTAAAACTCTACATTTTTACCCATCTCACAATATTGCATGTTTTTGATGTCATAACTTACTACTTTTTATTTTCTCTATTCATTGACAAATTATTGTAGTTATAGTTATTTTTACTAATTTTCTCTTTTACCTTTTATATTAGCTTTGGAAGTGATTAATACATCACCTTTACAAGATTAGATTATTCTGAATTTTACTACATGTTTACCTTTACTGGGAGATTTATATGTTCATATTTCTTCCTGCTACTACTTGGTGCCCTTTAGTTTCAGCTTAAAGAAATCCTTTACGTATCTTGTAAGTCAGTTTAGGGGTGATTAATGATTTTACCTTTTGTTTGTCTAGAAAACACTTTATTTCTCCAATTCTGAATGACAGTTTTACTGGGTAGAGTATTCTTGGTTAGCAGTTGTTTTTTTCTTTCAGAAATTTGAATATATTGTGTCACTCTCTTCTGGCCTTCAAAGGTTCTGCTGGATAACCTGCTAATAGTCTTATGGGTGTAATAAGCTTTTTTTCTCTAGCTGCTTTCAAGGTTCTCTCTTTGTTTTTAACTTTTGACAGTCTAATTATAATGTGTTTGGTGTGGGTGTCTTTGGGTTCATCTTATTTGGAACTCTCTTACCTTCCTGGGTCTGGATGTCTGTTTTCCTCTCCAGGTTAAGAAAAGTTTTCAGCCATTATTTCTTCACATACATTTTCTGCCCTTTTCTATCTCTTCTTCTTCAGGGACCCCTATATTACAAATGTTGCTCCACCTGATGTTGTGTCATAGTCCCTTAAGCTACCTTCACTTTTTTTCATTCTTTTTTCTTTTTGCTAGTCTGATAGGGTGAGGTCCACTTCTCTGTGTTCATGTACACTGATCTTTTCTTTTGCTTCATCTAGTCTGATAGTGTATTTTTCAGTTCAGTTATTGTATTCTTCGTCTCCATGGTTTTTATTTGGTACATTCTGTCTCTTTGTTGAAGTTCTCATTTTGTTCATCCTTACTTTTCCCGAGCTCATTGAACATCTTTATGACTCTTATTTGGAACTCTTTATCAGGTAAATCACATTACCAAATCTCTATTTCATTAAGAACTTTTTCTGGGGTTTTATCTTGTTTTTTCCTTTGGAACATATTCCTCTGTTCTTCATTTTGCTTGGCTTTCTGAGTTGGTTTCTATGAATTAGATAAAATAACCACCTCTCCCAGTCTTGATGGTGTGGTGTCATATAGAAGATGAATTTTGTTCAACCCTGTCCTAGCACTTGGTTATTTCTCAAACTTCTATAATTGTCCAAGCAGCCTTGTTTATTCTTAATGGCTCCTGGTAGTTGAGTGTATGCCAAAACATGTCAGTGTCCCAAAGGAGAGGTTCTTACTTAGCATCTAGATTCAGGCTGATTGAAAGCCAGACCCTCAGGCAGCAGATTTTAAAGAATGCAAATATATACAGTCCTGTGGGATCTCAAATGTAAGTACCACTGGCTACCAGAGTCAGGCTATCTAGAGTTAAGCCCTGGGTGGCAGCTGCAAAAAATTGGAGTGCCACACATGGGTACAAGTTCTTTTCTGAGAGATACCAGTGAGTTGAGAGAGAGACAAAGGTGACATCTACTGGCTTTCATTCCCTGAGAACACCTCAGTAAGCCTCTAGGTGTGTGCTGAACCAGAAGCCTGCCCCTCAGACCAAAGCTCCAAAAACAGCAAATAGGCTTCTTTCATAGAAAGATTGGAGGTATTTTTTAGTCTGCAGTCTGCACTTTGCCTATTGGTAGTAGCTGACAAATAACTCTTTCTCCATGTTACAATCCTGTGGGACCCAGGAATGCAAGCTTCACTGGCCACAGAGCCAGGTGGTCAAGAGGCATCCCCTCAGCAGCAGCCACAAAAACTGGGATACCAGATGTAAAAACTGGTGTACCAGAGACATGTACACTGTCCCCTCCAGGAGATACAGGGTCTCTGGAGTGTAGCAGAGAGAGAGTGTGTGATGATAGCACCCACCCTCCAAAGTATGGAGGGGATCATAGTTGGTCATTAGATGTGTATTTAATTCTAGCCTGCCCCTCAGGCCACAGCTTTGAAGATAAGCTAATATGCCTCTTTATAGAGATATCGGGCACGTCAATCTATTGCTTCTCTGCTTTACCCTGGGGGCAGTAGGGGGTTAAGAACTCTTTCTCTGTTTGTTACTGTCCTGTGGGATTCAC
This sequence comes from Leucopleurus acutus, assembly GCF_964270905.1. Lineage (NCBI taxonomy): Eukaryota > Metazoa > Chordata > Mammalia > Artiodactyla > Delphinidae > Leucopleurus > Leucopleurus acutus. Next base: position 39,294,633 of record NC_139147.1, on the reverse strand, counting down.
AAGCATTAGTTCCACTGAACAACAGAGTCAGGTGATCTAGAGTTGTCCCATGGATGGTAACTGCAGAAATCAGGACACCAGATTTTGGCACAAGCTCCTTTCTAGGATATACTGGCAATCTGGAGCAAGGCAGAGGGAGATCACAAAGATGGTGGCAGTCATCATCCATCCCCAGAGAGTAGTTCAGTAGGCCCCTACATGTGTGTTAAATTAGATGCCTGCCCCTCTGGTCAGTGCTTTAAGATAATCACCTAAGCCTCTTTCACAGAAAGTCTGGGTGCTTTTCAGTCAGCTCCCTCTGCAATGGGCTCTCCGTGTGCGCAAACTCTAAAAATTGTTTCTCAGCTCACTCTAGCCTTGTGGTTTCAAGATCTGTTGCCTTTCAAAGATAGATGTTTTGGGGCTCATCTCTCAGGTGCAGATCTTAAAAGTTGGGGTACCTGATATGAGGTTCAAACCCTTCACTCCTCAGAGAGAAGCTTGGGTTTATGAGTTCCCTTCTGATTGTGAATCACTGAGCTGAAGGGGAGTTTATAGCAAGATTGTGTCTCAGCTTCCCTACCTGCTTTGATGTGGATTTTCTTCTTGTTCACCCATGTGTAGGAGTCAGTTAGTTTGGGGTCTCTTTCAAAGGAAATTGTATATTCAGAGTATGTGTGGGAGGAGGTGAGTTCAGGAGTTCCTACATCACCATCTTGAACCTGAAACTTGAATGCTTATATTAATTTGCTGTGAATGCTTATATTAACACTGCTCCATTGTCTAAGTGTAAATGAATTATACAGGGGCATTCCTTCACTCTGTACATCTTTGTCGAATGCTCACTTGGTGTCATTCTTTGTTCTCATTGAGGATGCATCAGTGAACAAAAAAACAATATTTCCATTGTCATGGATTGTACTGTGAGGAAGAAAACACAAAGTAAACATAAGACCATCACCTGATAGAGATTATCTGGCAGAAAATTATATAAAATGATGAAAGAGTGTGACAGGTTTAGACTGGATGGCTGGAGAGTGTCTTTCTAACATATGGGTACTAAGAATGAATCAATATTGCAAATATTGGATACAGTTTTCCAGGTAGATGGAGTAGGAACTTAATTCAAATAATGAAAGAAAAAAATCAGTGTGGCTGGAACAGGTTGGGAGCAGCAGTGTGGCTAAGTTAGCAGAGGGAGCCTAGACTTGGGCCAGTAGGGCTTCATGAAATAGACAAAACATGAAAATTTTCTTCTTTGTAAGATATCAAGGGTTTTATACAAGGGAATGATGTTGTGGCACGTATGTTTAAAAAAAAAACCACCACTCTGGCTTCTAGGAGCAAAATGGATTATAGGCTAAGGATGTAAGAAGAAAGTGCACCTAAGAGCCTATTGCAGTGTCCAAAAACATGAATGCATTGCCATAAGCGGCCTCTTCCCATCTATTCTAGCCAGGTCTCATCAATGCTATAAGGATTCTGGGGCATAATAAATTTGTCTTTAGAAGATTTTCATTTATATACCACCATGCATAAATAGATTATCAGATCACTTTCTGCTGTTATGGTTGTCAATAGCTGGGGCCTGGTGCAGAGTGTGCATTACATATAGTTGGTGATCAAATGTGCCTATTGCCAGACTACATGACAATGATTTCATTGTTGTTGTTGACAGTTGGAAATACTATCATTTCTTCTTCATCCTCCTCCTCCTATTTCTTCTTCATATGACCATAGAAGAAAAAAAATAATAATGAGTAAAATAGATATACCTCGAAGTCAGGACTTCTAAGTTTCAGGTTCAGTCCAGTTACAGAATAATGTGAATTTAAATTGTAAAGAGCTATGATTGAGCTATATACAGCACAGCCAGATGGTCAGATTAAGGCCATGTAGCAAAATAATTTAAATTCATTTGAATTTAATTTATTTAAATAAAAATTTTAAATTATTTATAGTATTTATTTAAAATAATAATAAATAATATTATTTATTTAAAATTAAAAATACAGAGGTTGTGACAGGCATCTAATACAACATGGAAAAGATAATGATCCAAGACTTTAAAAACTTTTACTTACGTTTTGTTATAGACAAGCATTTGCTTTCTATGTAGTGGTGCTGACACTGGGGGAAATTTCTGGTGGAGGCATTTTAATTATCTTTATGGGTTTTTTTTAAGTTAATAAAGAGAGCAGAAGCAAAGATATTCCTAGGAGACTTAAGTATCATAATTATGTCTATAATTGTTAATACTAGTTGATCCTCTGTTACATTAAAAGCAAAAAAGCAAAGACATCACAAACTAAAAGGTAATTAGGGTCATTTAGTCCATCCCTCTGATTGATAAGAAACAGCTCTTCATATAAATAATTTTTGTCATGTATATTTTTCTCCTTTTCTTAATATTCACAGAAAATTCATTAAAGAATGACTGAATACCCACTCTAAAGCAAGGACCAAAAAAAAATAAATGCTTTCTGCCTTTGAAAAGCTGACAGTGAATGAGTTAGAAGCTTCAACACATTATTTCAATATAATATGCTTAGAAATCTATTTCTATACTAAACCAACAAACAAAAAACAAAAAAAGCTTTGTCTTCTATATTTTCTATAACCCATAGAAAACAGACCTCTGGTTCCCCTCTAATACTTTTACTCTTCTAAGGTCACTTAGTACATTTCTTTTTGCAAAAGTTATTCATGACCTTCTACACGCTAGAAAAAAAAAAGTTTTAAGTCTGTATTTTATGGGACCTCTTTTCCTGTATTTAACCCAATGTTTACTCCTTTCTTCTTTAAATTTTCAGTCTCCTTGGTACCTCCTTCAGTGCATATTATTGAGTTTTTTAACGTTTGTACATAATCCTTCCACGTTTTCTTCTTGGTTAGTTTTTGGTCTCCTTTTTCTTTCCCTACCTATCCTTGGGCTTTGAGATTGACCCTCTACTCATTTTATGCTATTTTCTATTCCTAGGTGATCTGGTTCATGAAGAGCTACCTGTGGAGGTCTCCAACATCCTCATCTCCAGCCTCTCTTCAAATAAAATAGCCAACATAATGAGTGAGTAAAATAAGAATTTTGTTTAAAAGTTTAATGTTTTCAAAGTATTTATCTTTAACTCAATGGCATAATACAAAATATAAGAATTATTAGCACCATGTATATTACTTTAACTTGCACTTTACTTTTCTAAGAGGCAGAAATTGAATTTGGTATATACTTAGTAGACTGCTCATAACATGATAAAAATTAATATTGAGTCTAATCCTATGAGAGGAGAGTGTTAGGAAAATATGCTCTATTAGAAGTAAACCTCTCCTCTTAGTAAATTACCATCGTCTGGGACATTAAAAATGTTAAACTGTGGTCTGCCTTCTTGTATTCTGGAAGGAGTAATTTACTTTGAATGAACAAAAATTTACGTTCAAAATAGAACTTTGTTTCTCTGACAACTGTGCCTTATATCAGCTAGCAAAAGGGTAGTATAAATGGCATACTCTTTGGGAAAATCCTGTGTATTTGCTTAAAAGGTAATGATAGTATATATATTTTTAAGTTAAGGAATTTAGGAAAAAGCCCTCAAAAGAAGATGGGGAAATAGAAAATTTGATGATTATTATGTTTGTCTGTGTCTACACCTGGACATCACTCCATATTCAGACCTAGATAAATCATTTAAAATGTGTAAGCGGGCTTCATTTCACTTTGACTATTTCTCAGTTTATTCACTAAGTTTTCAAACATTTTTGGATACCTGTTATTAGCCATAATCAGAGTTCAACATCAAATACCGTGACAAAGTGACAGAGGCCCAGCACTGGGAATACTGACTGTTAGCACAGAGGCTGAATACTGGCGATCAGTGAGCAACATCTGACATGCAGATGTGTTTGTTTGGTCTGCTTTGGTCACCACCATTCCCACCGCTCTTTATTGTTTCTCATTCCTGTCTGGGCCACGTACCATTGTGTTTACAATCTCTAATCATGTTTGTTCAGCTTTGTGGCTGGGCCGAAACATAACCAGCAGGAAAAAATGAGGAGAGAGAAATACACTGTCATGAAATAGCTATCAGCCCAAATACTAATGTGGAAGAACATGATAAACTTGGATTTGATTTAATAGGGCATTCTTTATCCAATGACTTATCCAATGGGTAAACCTGAGAGAGAAGGTATGGGCTTTTCAGTTGTTGCATTTAAAGTGATGAAAATGAATGAAATCATCTAGGTGGTGGTAGACTTGTTTTTTTTGTTTTGTTTTGTTTCTAATCCACAAATCCTTTGTTTTAAATACATTTAGAGACTGTATATAATGCTGATAAAAGTGGAGTTACCATGATTGAGGTGTATATGGGAGTATGTGCACTCTATATGTAGAGCCTGGAAACCACAGGAAGAGCAAACAGTCAAGAATAAGCTCTAAGGGACACCTACATTTGAGTGTCAAAAATAAAGAAGAACCAGTGGGAGAAAGTATGAAATTGAACGGTCAGTGTAATAGAAGGAAAACCAGAAATTAGCATAGAGGGGAGTTTTGAAAAGAAGGCATTTGATTTGGCAAAGACATTTAGAATAGAAATTGAGACCTTTGCAATTAGTTATTTATACATTAAATAAAAAGAGAAAACTAAGTGAGGTGGAAAGAAATCAGAGAGCAATCTTTCTAGGAGTAAAGGGAGTTGAGAAAGTAGAATTTTGTTGTAGTAGAGAAGAATGTGACTGTAACAGCTTGAACTAAAAGTAGAGTCAAAGAAGTTTTTATTTGTTGTTTGATTTTAGCACATTTACAGTTTTTGAAGGAAAGGAAAAACATCTGGAGAATTAAAGCAACAGAAGAAAGGGTGACAATGGGCAGAACAAGATGCTGGATTACATGAGAAGTTGAGGGATAAATAAACAAAAGGAGGGATTCACACTTTTAGAAAGGACAGATATTCATGCATTTATGAAAGAAGGAAATGATGGATAATTTGAAGACCAGAGAAGTTCACAATGGATAGCCTTTATTTTCCTTGTGATACAGAGCACAAGGAGTTTGTTAGAATGAAGTAGGTATAGATGAGTAGAAAAACTGAAAAGAATAGTTAAATTATGAAAGAGCAGATGAGAAAAGCCCAAAAGCATATTAGCCAGGATCAAGTAAAAACAAAATTGCTGTACTGTGTTGAGGGTCTAGTTATTGTTATAAACCATGTCATTTTTACTGGTGTCTACTTGAACCGTTAGCATCATTCTCTTGATTTTATATTTTCTCATTGGTAAAGTAGTAAAAACAATTCTGATTTTTAAAGATATTTCAAGTGCCTTGGGGTGACATATCAATGCAGAAGTTATAATTCTATTCACATCAAAATGATAGTCTGTAAATAAATGTTTTAAGATCAATTTTAGATCATTTTCACCAACAGTTCATATTTGGAATCCACAGATAAAATAGGATGAATCCAAAATGTAGTCATATTCTGGCTCCACTGTGAAAACTTTGGATCAATTTCATTTGACATTTGGGATAGATCCACCTTGAAAAAATAGCCGTACAAAGATTTGGATTTATATGAAAAAACAACACTTTATCATGTCTTGATTTTATGGTCAATAGCTTCTTAATCTCTACCTGTTACACAATCCAAGATTGTCACTATTTTTAGACATTGAGTTTCAAAAAAGGTTAGTGTAATATATCTTTCCATTCATGATACTGACCATTCTGGGATTATTATTTAAAAGCCCATAAATACTCATTTTTAGGTCTTTTAGCAAATTATGATTATATACTGCAAGGTTAAAAATTATTATACATATTACAATTCATCATAGTTATAAAAATGAACTCAATTTCATATACAATGATGCTACTGCAGATCTACTAGAAGATTATTGGTGGTATATGTACTATAAATTACTTTTCCAGGTCTATATATACATGGTCTGAGCTGATTCAGTCTCATGCTGCTTCTAATGAGTCTGTAGCACCTATTTGCAAAGGATCTAGGTTATGAGTAGTATCCATTATCATGAGGAGGATTTTCTTTTTAATTCAAAACTAACTGGCCCTTATATGATCTATGACCTTGGCATCCCTAGAACAGTCTTTAACCATCTGAGCATATTGCTTTAGGCTACAATTTTTAATGTCTTTCTTGCAGGAAATTCCTCAATCCTTATTTTAAATGTTCTAAATTTCATAAGGTTATTTTATAGGATTTTCTGATTTACTCCTTTTTATGGTCCTCCAAACAGAATAGCTGAGATTATTTAACCTCTACATATATCCTAATTTCTACAGCAGCCAGCTTCTGGGACATATCAAAAGAGCAATTCAAAATATTCTGAGTCACCCACTAAATCAGCCCTTTCCCCAAATCATACTTGAGTTTTCTTATAGAGATTCCTAATCACCCCATATTCCAGTCCTCTCAGAGGCTGAATTACTGGTCTGACTATATTCCCAATTTCAGCATTACTAGTATAACAAAAGAAAGTAAAATAGGACATTAACTAACTAAAATCAAGGTTTTAAGCCAGAGTTCTGAAGCTATGGACTGGTGGGTTATTGATAGAAATAAAGGTGGGCATAAGTAAAATAAGAATGATAGAACCGAAGATCATAGAGTATGAAAGAGAATAGCAGTCCAATAAGAAGTTTGCTCTATTATAATAATGGAGTATGTCAAGGAATAAATAATGAGAGTACACTGAAAGAATGAATAATGGTCCAGCACCCAAAATTACCACATTATATTGGTTTGCTCTTGATCATCCTTGTATTGTCTAAAGATGCACATATATAAATTTAATTTTTCCAGTTTTATTGAGATATGAAAAACAATACTATATAAATGTATGGTGTATAGCATAATGATTTGACTTAGGTATATTGTGAAATGATTACCATAATAAGCTTAGTTAACATCCATCATTATCATATAAATACAAAAAAAAAGAAAAATGATTGTTTTTTTCCTTGTGATGAGAACTTTGAGGATTTTACTCTCTGAACTTTCAAATTTACCATATAGCAGTGTTAACTATAGTCATCATGTTGTACATTACATCCCTAGTATTTATTTATAACTCAAGTGTGTACTTTTTGATCAACTTCATCCAATTCCCCTCCCCCAACTCCCCACCTTTGGTAAACACAAATCTGATATCTTTTTCTACATATTTATTTGTCCTGGAGGCTGTTTTTGTTTGTTTCTTTAGATTCCACTTATAAGTGAGATCATACAGTATTTGTCTCTCTCTGACTTATTTTCTTTAGCATAATGCCCTCAAGGTCCATCCAGGTTGTTGTAAACAGCAGAATTTCATTTTTTATGGCTGAATAATAAATTTATTATTAATAATAAATTTATTATTAATAATTTATATACATACACAATTTTGTGTATGTGTGTGTATATATAAATTTTACCTATATACCCCATCTTCTTCTTCTTTATCCATTCATCCATCAGTGGACACTTAGCTTCCTTCCATGTCTTGGCTATTTTAAATAATGCTGCTATGAACATAGGGGTGCAGGTATCTTTTCAAGTTAGTGTTTTCATTTCCTTTCGATAAATACCCAGAAGTGGAATTGCTGGATCATATGGAAATTCTATTTTTAATTATTTGAGGAACCTCCATACTGTTTTCCTCAGTGGCTATACAAATATACATTCCCACCCACAGTGCACAGGGTTCCCTTGTTTCCACATCCTCCCTAGTATTTGTTATCTCTTGTCTTTTTGATGCTACCCATTCTGACAGGCGTGAGGTGATATTGTGGTTTCAAAGATTAGTGATGTTGATCACATTTTAGTGTACCTGTTGACCATTTATCTTTTTTGGAAAAAAAGTGTATTCATGTCCTTTGTCCATTTTTCAGTTGGATTATTTATTTTCTTGCTATTGAGTTGTATGAGTTTTTATATATTTTGGATAGTAACCTCTTCTCTGATATATGGTTTGCAAATATATTTTTACATTCTGAAGATTGTCTTTTTATTTTCTTGATCATTTCTCTTGCTATGCAGAAGCTTTTTAGTTTCATGTATTCCCACTTGTTTTTTGTTTTTGTTTCTGTTTTGTTTTTTTTTAATTTAATTGCTTGTACTGTAGGTGTCACATCCAAAGAACCACTGCCAACACTTATGTTAAACAGATCTTTTCCTCTTTTTTTCTAGGAATTTTATGGTGTCTGGTCTTACATTTAAGTATTTAATTTATTTTGAGTTTATTTTTGTGACTGGTGTAAAATAAGTGTCTAATTTCATTCTACTACATGTGCATATCCAATTTCCTCAGCACAATTTATTGAAAAGACTCTTTTTGTCTGTTGAGTAGTCTTGGTTCCCTTGTCAAATATTAGTTGACCATATATGCAGGGTTTATTTCTGGGCTCTCAGTTCTGTTCCCTTAGTCTATGTGTCTTTTTATGCCAGTATGATACTGTTTTTATTATTATAGCTTTATAATATAGCTCAAAATCAGGAAGTATGATGTCTCTAACTTTGTTCTTCTTTCTCAGGATTGATTTGGCTATTTGGAGTCTCTCTTCCATACACATTTTAGGAATTTTTTTTTCTACTTCTGTAAAAAATGCCATTGGAATCTTGATCAAGATTGCATTGACTTTATAATCAGCTTTGCATAGTATGGGCATTTTAACAATATTCATCTACAAATTCATAAACAGGATACCTCTCCATTTACTTGTATCTTTAATTTGTTTCATCAGTGTCTTGTAGTTTTTAGAGTAGAAACCTTTCACTTCCTTGGTTAAATTTATTCCTAAGTATTTTATTGTTTTTGATGTTATTGTAAATAGAGTTGCTTTCATTCTTTTTCAGATAAATTGTTGTTTATAGAAACTGTTGTGTTTTTTGTATGTTAAATTCATATCCTGCAACTTTCCTAAATTTGTTGATTACATCTAATAGTTTTTTTGGTTGAGTCTTTAGGATTTTCTATACAAAATCAATCATCTTCAAATACAGCCAGTTCTACTTCCCTTCCAGTTCTGATGCCTTTCATTTCTTTTCCTTACCTGATTTTTCTGGTTGAACTACTGGCACTATGTTGAATAGGAGTGGTGAGAGTGGATGTCCTTGTCTTGTACCTGAACTTAATGAGGTTTTAAACTTTTACCACTGAATATAATGTTAGCTGTGAGCCTGTCACATATGGCCTTTATTATGTTGTGGTACATTCCTTCTATACTTAATTTGTTAAGAGTTTTTAAATGAACAAATGTTGAATTTTGTCAACTGCTTTTTCTGTGTTAATTGAGATGATCATATGATCTTTAAATTTCATTTTATTAATGTGATGTATGACATTGTATGATTTGCATAGGTTGCACCATCCTTGTATCATAGGAATCAATGCTACTTTATCATGGTGAATGATCCTTTTAAAATGTTGCTTAATTCTGTTTGCTAGTATTTTATTGAGAACTTCTGCATCTATATTCATCAAGGATATTGTTTTGAAGTTGTTGTTTTTTTTTCTTCTTTTAGTATCCCTCTCTGGCTTTAGTATCAGGGTAATAGTGGCCTTGTAAAGTGAGCTTGGGAATGTTCCCTCCTCTTTGATTTTTTGAAGGATTTGAGAAGGATTGGCTTAATTCTTCTTTAAGTGTTTGGTAAAAATTAGCAAAGTACTCTTGGTCCTGGACTTTCCTTTCTTGGATGATTTTTGATTACTGATTCAATATCCTTAAGAGTAATTAGTCTATTCACATTTTCTATATCTTTCTAATCAGTCTCGGTGGATTGTAAGTTTCTAAGAATTTTTCCACTTCATCTAGGTTGTTGAATTTGTTCACATATAGTTGTTCATAGTAGCCTCTTATAAACTTTTGTATTTCTGTGGTGTCAGTTGTAATGTCTCATTTTTCATACATAATTTTGTTGATTTGGGTTTTCCTTTTGCACCTGGTTAATCTAGCTAAAGGTTGGTAAATCTTATTTACCTTATCGAAGAACCAATTATTAGTTTGGTTAGCCTTTTCTTTTGTCTTCCTGCTCTCTATTTCATTTATTTCTGCTCTAATCTTTATAACTTTCTTCTGTCTACAACTTTGGGCTTAATGTTCTTTTTTTCTAGTTTCTTGAGGCCAGAAACTAGGGTTAGGTTATTTATTTGAGAAGTTTCTTGTTTCTTAATGTTGGCTTTTATCATTATGAACTTCTCTCTTAGAACAGCATTTGCGACATCCCATTAGTTTTGGTATGTTGTGTTTCCATGTTTGGTTTTCCAAGATAAGTTTTTAGTTACCCTTTAATTTCTTCTTTGACCTATTGGTTGTTAACAAGGGCATTTTTAATTTCCATGTATTCATGATTTTTCCAGTTTTCCTTCTGTTATTGGTATCTAGTTTTATACCATTGTGGTCAGAGAAGATACTTGGTATGATTTCAATCTTCTTGAATTTGACAAGATTTGTTTTGTGGCCTAACATATGGTCCATCCTAGAAAATGTTTCAAGTGTGTATCAGAAGAATGTGTATTCTGCTGTTGTCAGATATAATGTTTTATGTTTTTTTGGTTAGGTCCATTTTGGTCTATAGTGTGGTTAAAGTCTGCTGTTTCCTATTGATTCCCTGTGTGGATAATCTATCCATTGTTGAGAGTGGGGTATTAAAGTCCCCAACTATTACTGTACTGCTGTTTATTTCTTATTTTAGCTCTGTTAGGTTTTGCTTTTTTAGATGTTCTAATATTGGGTGCATAACTATTTATAATTGTTATATCTTCTTGATGGTTCAGATTCTCTATCATTATATAATGACCTTTTTCTCATTTTACCATTTTTAGTTTAAAGTCTATTTTGTCTGACATAAATACAGCTAGTGCTCCCCCCTTTTTTTGGTTACTATTTGCTTGAAATATCTTTTCATTCCTTTATTCTCAGTCTATATGTGTCTTCAAGGCTAACGTGAATCTTTTGTATGTAGCATATTGTTGGATTTTTTTAAAAATCCATTTAGCTATTCTATGTTTTCTGATTGGATAATTGAATATATTTACATTTATAGTAATTATTGATGGGTAAGTGCTTAATATTGTCATTTTGTTCATTGTTTCTGGCTATTTTGGAGATTCATTTTTCCTCATATCTTGCTCTTTTTTTGTGTTTTAATGATTTTTGGTATCAACATGCTTTGACTTCTTTACCATGTTTGTGTATTTACTACAGGCTTTTCCTTTGCAGTTACCATGAGGCATACATAAAATATCTTGAAATTATAATATCCTATTTCAACTGACAACTTAAGTTGAATAACATTTCTAAACTCCACACTTTTACTTCTCCCCCATCACATTTTTCGTTATTGTTGTTAACAATTTACATATTTTATATTGTGTATCCAATAACAGATTACTGTAGTTATCATTATTTTTTATTTTGTTTTTTAAATTAAAACTAAAGTTATAAATTAATTACACACAACCATTACCATATTAAAAAGTCTAATTTTGACTATATATTTGCCATTACCAGTGAGTTTTATGCTACATTCTTATGTTTTTATGATATTAATTAACATCCTTATGCTTCCATTTTGAAAATTCCCTTTAGCATTTTTTGTAGGGTTAGTCTAGTAGTGATAAACACACTCATCTTTTGTTTGTTTGAAAAAGTCTTTATCTCTCCTTCATTTTTGAAGGACTGCTTTGTCAGTTATAGAATTTTTAATTGACAAATTCTTTTCCTTCAATATATCATTCCACTTTCTCCTGGTCTGAAAGTTTCTGATGAGAAATCCACCTATAGTCTGATTGGGGTTCCCTCTTCTCTTGCTGCTTTCAAAGTTCTTTCTTTGTCTTTGACTTTTAACAATTGCTTATAATGTGTCTTGGTGTAGCCCTAATCAGGTTCAACCTATTTGGAATCCTTTGGGCTCCATGAATCTGGATGTCCACTCCTCTTTGGGAAGTTTTTAGCTATTATTGCTTTAAATATACTAGCTGTCCTTTTCTCATGCTCTTCTCCATCTGGAACTTCCATAATGCAGATATTGTTTCTTTTGATTGTGTCCCTTAAGGCTCATTGGCTTTCTTTACTCTTTTCTTTTTCTGTACTTGCTGGATAATTTCAAACTGTGTTGTCTTCTAAGTCACTAATCCTTCTGCATGGTGAAGTCTGCTTTTGAAGTTTTCTATTGAATTTCTCAGTTCAGCCATTATATATTTTAGCTCTAGTATTTCTTTCTTTGGTGGGGGATGATTAATATTTTATTGTTGAACTTATTTTGTTCATGAATTCTTTTCCTAATTTCATTGAATTATCTGTCTGTGTTCTTGTAGTTCACTAAATTTCTTTAACAGAATTATTCAGAATTCTTTGTCTGATGGTTAATAGAGCTCTATTTTTTAGGGTCAGTTATTGAAGATTTATTAGTTTACTTTTGTGGTGCCATGTTTATCTGACTTTCCATGATCCTTAATTTCGTACATTGGTATCTGCACTTGAGTAAATGGTTAAGTGGTCTCCTCTTCCAGACTTTACAGTTTTGCTTTAACAGAGACAGTTCTTCAACAGTCAACTCAGTTTGGGTTTCTAGATGTGTCCACTGGTAATGTTCTTAGGCAGATAAGCTTGATATTAGGATCTATTTTGGGGTGAGACCACCACCCAAGCTCTGAGGTCAGAGGTGGAGTATGTGACACTGGCTGAGAAGAGTTGGGTAGGACTGCTGGTGTGGTTCCCCTCCTAAGCAAGGCTATAGGGTAGGATTCACAGTTGCTTGAGTTCTCTGGTCAGGCTTACTGGATGGTCAGATTAAATACTGTACTTATTAGTAGGTGGGCCTACATATTAGCTTTCCTGCCTTGTCAGAGCAGAACAGTCCCTAGGACCTACATGGCCCACTGTTTAGGGACACAAATCATGCAAGACTATGCACAAAATTCCCTGGCCAGATGGGGCCTCTAGTTTTGCTCTGCACACAGGGAAAGCCATGGGTTGTGCTCTCTGTTTACAGTGCCACTGTAAGCAGAACTGCTGGATGAGCTATACAGCTTCCCATGTGCTCTGATTAGGTTCCTTGGTTGAGTAGACTGAGTGCAGTATTCAGCAATGGACAGGGCTATAAATTAGTGTCGCTGCCCAGATGGAGATGGAAAACCATCTCCAAGTTTGACAAGGCTCTTTGTCTGTTGTCTTGACTCAAGCTAATCAGTGCTTCAAGTTCACTGGCTGAACAGTGCCATGAGCTTTGCTCTGTGGACAATCAGCTCTGCCTGTGGTACTCTCTCCTCAAATGTTACTGGGATACACATCTTCCAGGTGTTGTTGCCAGCCTTTCTGGTTGGGTGGGGCCAGGAACTACATCAGCCATTGGCCTATCTATGATTCAGCTCCCTTGTGTTGGCAGGAGCAGACCAGGCTCCAAGGTTAACAAGACCCTTCACTTAAGGACACAAATCGAGTAGACCTGCACCCTGATGAGTTCCCTGGTCAGACCATGTCATTGTCTTGACTCTACAGATGAGCAAATCAGCTGGCTGGGAATACTACTTGGGTGCTGCAGAGAGGAACTTTGTTTGCCTAGATCAAAATGCTACTGGTTGCAAGACCCTCCCCACTTTTTTGTCACAATCCAATTCCAAGTGGTGAAGCCCTGCAGATTCCCCTGCAATCTTCATAAGGTGAGACTGCAGTGGGGGCACCTAAGAAGTGACCCACCATGCTAGGGGAGCTGGATGTCCACCTTGGGCCCTCTTTTCCCACTGGAGAAACCATTGTCTCAGAGGAGACCTCTCGGTGTGGTGCTGCACCATCCTGGGAAAAGGGCAATGAAATCAGTGTATAGGGACTCCTTTTACCCTTCTCATGCAGTCTGTTTTGGTCTCTATTGTGAAGCTGGGTGGGGCGGGGGGGGGGGGGTTCAGCTTCATTCCATGTTCTAGGATTTATTCAATAGTGTCTTGTCCATGAATTGTAGTTAGTTGTGATTCTTTTGAGAGAGCATGTCAGGAATGCCCTATGTTACCGTCTTGGTGACATCACTCTCACACATTTAGAATAGGGGTTTTGGGACAGAATTTTGCTTTGATACATAATCCACAAATATAGTACGTGTTATATTTTCTTGATTTTAATTAATGAGTCCTCTCCCAATAAATATATTAGAAGAAATTGTAAATCAGCACTTAGGAGCTTGTTTGTTCTGTTCTGCTGTGTGTTCCATGGGCTAAGGGAAATTAATTTTCACTCAACAACTTTTATTTAGTGTCTAGTATGAGCCCTTGTACTAGGTATAAGTGTATAGTATTGAATAACACACAATGACTGTCATGGGAATTATAGTCTGAACATTTATTAAGCATCCCATCTCATGTTAAGGATTAGAAGGGAAACAAAAGAAAAAATAATGTTTATAAATTGTAATGAGTTCCATGAAGACAGTAAAAATTCTTGGGAAGGAGAGTAAATTGAGTGGCAGGAATCAAAAATCTTTTGAAGAAAATTTGTAGAAATCTTCAAGGTGAAATCTTGGGGTTGGGGTGGGGAATGTATTCCTGTCAAAGGAAACAAAACATTGATGCAGTTACCTGAGGTGGGAAAGGACTTGTTACATTTAAGGAAGTTTAAAAAATTCAGGATGGTTTTAGGACACCGTGTCTTGTCCAGATGCATTAAAAAGCAGCCAGTGACCAGAATTTTATGGGTCATGCCAGTAGGTTTGGGAAGCAATTAAAGAATATAAATTATTTTTTTAATGACATAATGTAAACTGCTTTCTATAAGATTACTAAAAGTGTTGTGTAAATCATGGAGTAGAATTCCTAAATCTCAGAAATAACCAGAAGTCAACAAATAGCATGATACTCTAACTGTAAAGCTAAAAAAAAGGCATGATTAAACAAATTATTTTTAGGGATATACAATACATGAATAAAAATATTTTGAAAACCAAAGCAAATTAATATTTAGAATAATGGTAACCTCTGAAAGGAGGCAGGATGCAGGATAAATACAACCGTTTGGTAACGTTCTATTGCTTAATTTTGGTGCCAGTTCAAAGTGTTTATTATATTATTTTGATTTCTAAGTTTCTAAATTACTATTACTTTTTAAATACGTCAAAGTTTATTTTTAAAATAGAGGTTAAGAAACTACTTAAGAGGTCTGTTAATTTGGTCTTGACTAGATGGAGTAGGTGAGAGAGGGTAATGGGTCAAGGATGGCTTCTAGGTATGTGGCTCTATTAACAGGAAGAAGGGTGTTGCCTGTTCCTGAGATTGAGAAGATTAAAGGAGGTCTGGGAAAGACAAAATGTTTTGAACATTTTGTTCTTGAGAGACACATCTTAGAAGAGATGTGAAGCAGGCGGTTGGGCTTAGAAATTTTTCACTCAGAAAGAGATCTGAAGATATACATTTGGAAGCCATCAGTTTATAGAATGGATCTGAGGTCATAGGAATAGATGTAAGTAGGAGAGAGCAAGAGGAGGAAGAGGGAGAAAAGATGAAGAAAAGTCCTCCAGCTTTAGAAATCCTTTGAGGAGTTGAATTTGAAAAAGGAGAGTAAAAGGGTGACCCTAAATGTTGGGGGGATTATCAAGAAGGTATCGTTTCAAGTATTCCAAGAGAAAAATATTGTCTTAAGAAGTAAAAACTGTTTAACTTTGTTGAATGTTCTTGATAAATCTAATAATGTGACAAAAGAAATATTTCTACTTCATTTTGCAACACTGAAATAAAGACACTACAATGAGCAGCTTTTTTTGGTACAAAGAGAACAGATTTCAGACTGGAATGAGTTGAAGAATAAATGGAACATAAGAATACAGAAGCTGAGCTATAAAATGGTCTGGAGAGATAGGATAGTAACTGGAATTATTTTGCTTTTATCGTAGTTTTTATTGTCTTAAGACCAGAGATTCTAAATATGTAATGAAACAGGTTGATAATGCCAATGAAAGATGGATAGTCAGTGGTTGTAGTTCCTGGGAAGCTAACAGAAGATAGGATATAAATCTTACCTTTGAAAGAAAGAGAAAAATTTATCCATAGTATAAAGAAAAATGAAGAAAAATTGAGATTTATATGAGAATTGAGATTTATGTGAAAATATGACTAAATTTGTAGTCTTTGAAGCAAATTTTATCATTGTGGGGATATTTCTTTTCAGTGAACTAAAGGTAAAATTTGCTGAGGGTAAGGGAAGAAAAGGAATACAGAAGCTTTGAATCAGTACGTAAGGCACTGTGGATTAGAGGGGAAGAATAAGCTAAATATAGAACTTGTAGCATTGCTGCATGACCTGAAGTAACTTCAGAGCTTTGTGGTTATTCTTAATCCATCTGGCTTTGATTCTTCTCCAGGAATCTAAAATAATAAACCATCACACATCACACCATAATAAGCTCCTCTTCCTCATTTTTCAATTTCTATTATCATTATCCAAATCACCCAAATTCCAAGCCCTAGAGACACTGCTATCTTCATTTACTGACAACCAAGCAGTCCTCAAGTATAATTGTACCTCAACAATATGCATGTATTTTATCTATCTTTTTCCTTACACTGGTACCACACTAGCTTAGAATCTTATTACTTCTTACCTAGACTAATCTCCCAAATTCCATTTAATCCATCCAGATACTGTACTTATATTATACTGTCTAAAATGCAGACTGAGTAAATTTCATTTATTTACTAAAAGTCTTCAAAGATTCTCATGGTATTCTACATCACCTATAACCCCTCAATCTTATATACCTGGATTTTTCAATATGATTCAACTCTGTTTCCCAGTCTTCTCTTATATTTTTTCAGTGTTCATACTCCATGATTCTGCCAAGTAAATGTATCTCTTATTACCTATCATATCCTACATTTTTATTAAGTCATTTTTCATTAAGCTCCATGTTTTATAACTGTAATATTCCTACCTTCTAAGCTAATTTTATTCACCTGTATTTTAAGCCAGTCTCAAATCCCATCTTCATTATGGTGTATTTTCTCTTCTACCCTTCTTCTCTTCCTTTCCGCCAGTTTCCTATGGTCTTCATTTTTGCTTTTGCATATGTGTGGTAATTGTCAGAATCTGCTCAATAGAAGTAGATAACATGGATAAAAATGTGTACTTTTTTATTTTAAAAAATTTTATCATGGGTGATAGCTTAAGACAGTGAACTTTAGTTTCTTTAAAAAAAAAGCATAGGTATTATATTACTCTGAAGATACAATGAAACAACATATGAAAACAATAGAATATTAGATCTCCTCAAGCCTCATTTCCCTTCCATTTATTTTTAATATTCTATCACCTAAAACAGTAGCTTTCATAAAATATCTATTCTATTAATAATTGCCAACCTAACCTGAATATGTTAAAAGTTGTCTTTAATAATCATCTTTAATAATCTTTAAAAACATTAATGCAGAGTTATGTAGTAAGTCATGCACATATCACTGGGAATTGTTTTCAGGGAATTATTTTCACAATAACCAACTGAAATCTAGATAATAAAGTAATGAATTGGTGTTTGTTCGTTTTCATTTTTTTGCTTGTTTTCTTTTGAGATAGGAAGTTGAGGCACTCACTATCCACAAAAAAATATAACAAGTTGGAATGCTGCCATGAGAATAAAGAAAAGGAATGTAATAAATGAAAGGAAGGTTGGAGGAGAGGGCAAAGTAAGACAGATTTTGTCTCAAAACTTTAGCCTTGGGCCAATCCTGAAGAGAATAAATTTGTAGAAGAAATACCATGGTTCAAGAACTGAAGATACAGGATAAAACAACCTTTTATTAGGTCCCATTGTTTCCCCTTAGGAGAAGTAATTGAGATCAGCTAAGTACTAAAATATGTATATATTGAAAACAGAAACCACACATATGTGATACTCAACTCCTATTTCATAATTTTCACAAACATTTGAAATATATTAAAGTATTTCCTAACTATCAATTACAATATGAAAAGCTTTTTTTTTTTTTTTGGAAATCACATAGGCATATTTATGTCAGCAGGAACCTCTTAATGGCAACAAAGCTTTGTAATTCATAGACGCCTATTTTTATTCTACATTTTAGCTTGGTTACCAGAAATATTTATAATTCCATATTAAGTACAAAACTATTATATAATCAATTTGTTACCTCAAGGTTGGATTATGGATTTGAATTTTTGTGAAGTTTTAAACTGATGCTTCAAATGAAATATACATGCTTAATGGAAATAATATTTTCTGCATTTCTTGTTTACCATTCCAAAATTGTGCAAAAACACAGTGTTTTAAGTCTGCCATGGAAAGTAAAGGCACCTTGCAAGAGATCCAAGATGCTGCAAATGTAGGAACAGGAAGAATAATAGCCTCTAAAAACCCAGGAAAAATCCTTGATATGCAATTTTATCATAGTGTCAGTAGTTGGTTTCTAAACTCAAGTTAATGCAGGCAGTATTCCATTTAGGTTCAGCAAGTCTCAAATGTTTGAAAATCACATATTAGAATATGGAGTAGATTTTTTTCTTATGAAACCATATTAGAAGTGGTAGTAAGATTCATTTGGCCCCCCTACTCCTGAGCTTAATGAAACCAAACACCCCTCCCTCCCTCCTTCCCTCCCTGCCTCCCTTCCTCCCTCTCCCTCTCCCTCTCCCTCGAGGAAAGGTTGGAGGAAGATAGGCAGACAGACAGCAGGCAGACAGGTGACCCTTGAACAGCACAAGGTTTGAAATGCATGGGTCAACTTACACACAGTTTTTTTTCAATAAACACGCAGTTGGCGCTCCATATGGGCACTTCCACATCCATAGATTCAAGTAACCCTGGATCTCAAACTTTATACATCCAATCCACGGTTGGTAGAATACTTAGATGCAGGATCTGCAGATATGAAGGGCCAACTATGGGACATGAAGATCCATAGATTTTGATATCCATGGCAGGTCTTGGAACCAATTCCCCTCTGATACCAAAGTATGACTGTATATAGATAGATGATATAGATAGATAGATAGATATAGATAGATATATAGAGAGATATATAGATTATATACATATTATCATTTCACATATGTATATACACACATATATAAACCATTATATATTATATATATTATAAAATATATTTATAAAATATAATGGTATAATAATAATTATAGTAATTTATAGCTCTCTTTATTTTTTATTTCACATATCTGTGTCTAGGATTAGCAGCATTTGTTGTTCAAAATTCCTGCCACGTTCCCCTTGTTTTTTGATTAGCGGAGCTAGACACTGAGCCGGGGACTAGAAGTCCACTAAACTTGGCATTTAACATACATGCAATTAATTATTTTCATGCCCAGATATTTATATTGTTACATAGTTAACATATATTGATATTCTTGAAACAGAACATCAGCTTAAGGAAGGACAAACAGAACATGTTAGATCTGTTAGATCTGTTAGATCTGTTAGATCTTCATTAAGACAATGAAGGAACTAATAATGTCTGTCCATGAACCTGATTGTTATGTCTCTTTAGTGTTCAGTATGGTCTATGGGCCTTTCCTCAGGATGGAGTGGGAAGGATGCTTCTGTGAATTTGTGCATTTCCAAAATTTTGCCCTCTTCTTTGTTGCCTTAATCTTTACTTCCTCATTCAGCATCTTACTTACTAAATCTTCCATTATCCCCAGATGAATCATGAGTGTTCAGAGATTGATGTTATAATTTTCTTTCTTCATATGCATTATCTTAGTGGAATCTTACTCATTTTAAGTAGCTCCCACATTATGCAGCAAATAGATAGATACATAGGCTACTAGATTTTCACATCTGATGCCAAGGTTTTATGAAACCTTGGACTTTTCATGTTGTAATTTTACACACTGGTGTTACCTCCTAGTTTTATAACCTCTGCTCCAGTGAAGGGTATAAAACTACTTAAACATAGTTACTTAGTTTTCCCTATATTCCTGTTGTCATAATTTCTACAAGGGTAGGGGCTCTGTGCTACTTGCCTTTGGATCTCTAATGTCTAATACCCTCTCTGGCACCAAGTGATTGTTTAAAGCATAAACGTGTATAAGGAAACATTTTTAAAAACAAAATATTTATACTATAAATTAGTAAGCAAATGCAAGGTCTTTGGTAAAATCTGTGTTCTGTGTTTCTGATGAATTTGGATTTTGACTGAAATCAATAAGAAAAACCAATGAGATATTATAAGATTTAAAAATATTTTAAATTGTTACCCTGGAGTTGCATGTGGTAAAAGAAACTGACAAGAGTATCCTTTATGGTCCTTAAAAAGTGAAAACCAGAATTGAATTCACAAGTGATAAAAAATAATTTAAAAAATTGCTACATAACCCATGTAGATTTAATAGGTATAATTCACCTCCTTGCTCAAGTATTCTTACATGACCAGATTTTGCTCCAGTACTTTACTTTTCTTAATAAGCCCACTGTTAACCTGTTTACGGATCAGAGAAGAGGCAATGGGAATAAATAGTGAGTCTTCATTTTTGTAATACTGCCCAAAAGACCTTAATCAACAACTATTGATTTTAAGTCTAGAGGGAGGTCAGCCACAGTCATGTACATTAATATTTATTAAAAGTGGTAGGTGAGGTATAATAAAAATTAGATTTTCTATTTATCTGCATTTAGATAGCAAGGAAATTAAAGTTGTAACAGCCCCAATAATTGATTTCAGTTATTTACTTTAGCTTGGCAGGCTTCAGGTGCTGACTTGTGAGTGAATTCAGAGGTGATGTTTACAAGAATCAGACCTGAGAACAGAGGGCTCCAACACTTTTTCACAAAATCAGAGTTAAGGGACAAGCAGTTATCTACATAGAAGTAGCAATGCAATCTTAGATTCTCTCTAATCTGGTCTTTTTTTTTTTTTTTTTTTTTTGCCCTTCTCCCATAGGGGATATTAAACTTACAGAAGACTAGTAAGGGTGATGAAAGGGAAATCAGTATGACCCCCACACGTTTAGGGATCTTATATAACTTAAAGATGGAGAAATCAACTGAGAACAATACATTCAAATCAACAAAGGCTGATTTATATATTGAATTGGATGTTTGCAAAATTATATAAAGAGAGGGAAAGTAGGAAGGAAGACAGATGAAGGCATTTTATGTATTTCACTTTTTATATTTAAATTATTCTCTCCTACATTTCTAACATCTCAATATTGATGAACTTGGTTATTGCTAGGATTAGGGAGGTAAAATGTATAGTGAAAACGGTGGTATGGAGAAAGCTATAGGGTGTCATTTACTAGGCAATCCCATGGTGAGGTTCCATGGGTATTGTGGCAATACTGGGGCAACCTGCAAAGCCATGCATTTAAAAGTTTTGCTCATTCTTATATTCTAGAGATTAGGCAGAAATTCAACTTTGTCCCTGTCATTTGTAATTTTTACCCACAGAGGTCACTGCAGGGGATTATTTTCCCAGAAGTCACAAGGCAGTAGAAACCTAGAGTGCATGGCAGCACAAGAAATTATAGCAGTAAAGGAGATTAGCACTTACAGACAGGTCAAAGTTGACTCATAGTCCCATATAATTTGCCTTACTAATAATTTGCATTCATATAGTTACTTATGTTCTCTTAAAGCATTTTCATATGTCATTAGAAATACACAACAATTATCTTCAAGCTATAGGTTGCTGAATGATGTCATATCTCTTATGATAGCCTCCCTAACACAGTGACAGTCATATTTCAAGCAACCGCTGCCAATGGCTATTCAGTGATCTTCAGGGAAACTGTAAATAAAAGAGAAAGAATTTTAAGATCAGGAGAGAATAAGCATAGGGGACCTGGCTTACCCTTGAGAAATACTGATATAGCAGACAGCAAATCCAGCTAAGGACATGACAAATTTTAAATGATCAAGATTATCACCAGTCAGAAAAGGTGCAGCATGAATATTCAAACCCAGATATCCAGATGCCTCATCATCAGTCATGTGTCTTTAAACAAGAGTGTTTATAGTAGAAGCTGGCCAGCAGTTTAACCACACCCATTTTTCTTATTCCTAGGTACATAGCTAGACCACTATCTTTAATTCATTAGTAAATAGGTGACTGTAAAGCACAAATACCATTTTTTTTGTAGTAGTATGTGAACAAGAAATGTCAGTCACGTTTGAGCCACTATATACTTTCCATGGGTTTCCAAGAGCAGCTAGAATAATCTTGATTTATACCATAGCCCAACTGCATGAAGTCATCCAAAGGTCAACCAGTGGACCTCAGTCACTCTAGTCTCTTTTCTGAAAAATGATCTTATCATCTCCCCTTCCTGTTATTGGCTTCATTTCAATGGTTTCCATCTCTTGGTCCCTTGAAATTAACAGAAGAGTTTAGATTCCACAGTTTAACCCCTGGTGTACCCTAGGACAAGGCTTGCATAAAACTCTTCATTTCTGTGGCTGTCTGCTACTGGACACTGTGTAATGTCCTTGCTTAGCTCAGTTCTGGGGCCTGGACCCTTCCAAGTACTGGCCCTTTCATTATTGAGTGCCCTGGACATTTTTTTCTTCATGAAGATATTAAAGATTCTGCCACTAAGAAGTTAGAATAGGAGATTTTATGATTTCTCATTGATGAGTCACTATGCATGACACTGATAGCTGAAAATCAAAAGACAGAGTTATGAAAGTCAAAGTCCAACCCCTGCTAGGAAGAAAAAGAATAGACGCACTAGCACATTTGTCAGCACCCAGGTCAAAAAACTTGGTGTTTAGAAGCTCAGAAAGTACTGATAATGCTCTCTATTTTCATATGCTTATATGAAAATATTATTTAAAATATTTTAAAGTTATAGTATGTGTGTATAGTATAGTATGTTTTGGGGTTATTTTGTTTTATTGAAGTATAGTTGATTTACAATATTGTGTTAATTTCAGGTATACAGCAAAGTGATTCCATTATTTTTTCAGATTATATTTCTTTATAGATATTAATAAGATATTGAATATAATTCCCTGTGTTATACAGTAAATCCTTGTTGCTTATCTATTTTATGTATACTAGTTTGTATCTGTTAATCCCATACTCCTAATTTGTCCCATTCTCCCTCACCCCCCACTTTGGTAACTATGTTTATTTTCTATGTGTGAGTCTATTTCTGTTTTGTATGTAGATTCATTTGTATTTTTTAGATTTCACCTAAAAGTACTATCGTGTAGTATTTGTCTTTCTCTGTCTGACTTATTTCACTAAATATAATATTCTCTAGGTCCATTCATATTGAGCATCTTTTCATGTGCCTCTTGGCCTTCTGTATGTCTTCTTTGGAAAAATGTCTATTTAGGTCTTCTGCCCATTTTTTGATTGGGGTGTTTGTTTTCTCAGTATTGAGTTGTATGACCTATTTATATATTTTAATTAACCTCTTATCTGTAGCATGGTTTGCAAATATTTTCTCCCATTCCATAGGCTTTTTATATTGTTGTCTTTTTTTGTGTTGTCTTTTTATTTTGTTGATGGTTTCCTTTGCTGTTCAAAAGCTTTTAAGTTTGATTAGGTTCCATTTGTTTATTTTTCCTTTTATTTCTTTTGCCTTGGAAGACTCACCTAAGAAAATATTGCTATGATTTGTCAGAATGTTTTGCCTGTGTTCTCTTCTAGGAGTTTTATGGTGCCATTTAGGTCTTTAAACCATTTTGAGTTTTTTTATATGGTGTGAAGAAGTGTTCTAATTTCACTGATTTACATGTAGCATCCAGCTTTCCCAACACCACTTGTTGAGGAGACTGTCCTTTCTCCATTGTATATTCTTGCTTCTTGTGTCATAGATTAATTGACCGTAGGTGTTTGGGTTTTCTTCTGGGCTCTCTATTCTGTTCCACTGATCATTTGTTTATTTTGAGAAGTTACTGGCCCTGTTCAGACCAAAAGCTCCTGCTCACAGCTGCAAGACTAATTCCAGACTTTGTAACAAGTGGATATAAGTCTGTGAAAGCCTTGGTTAGTAATTATTCAGGAATTAAGAGGACCTGATCCCACAGATTGAGAGAGAAGCATCTACAGGAGAAAATGGGTGGAACAAGTAGGCTGACAATGATTTTGGATAAATAGCCAATTTGATAAATGCTGTTGTCTGGATGAATGACCCAATCTGTGATTTGTAGTGCCTCAAGTTACATTTTCTGTAGGTGAGGTCAAAGAGAAGGAAAAATCCTGTTTAACAAATAGATAAATTTATCAATCTTCATTTCAACATTCACTGTGTATAGCCAAGCATTTGGGGTCTCTTCAGTACATTATACAGATTCATGAAACTGAAGTACTCTTAGTTGATTTTTTTTTTTTAATTAACTGCAGGGGTCATGCTAAGTTCTCTCTTAACACTCTTTTCTCATTCAATAACGCTTCAGGGAAGAAGATTGCAAGACTTCAGACTTCATTTCTAACAGCACATAGACAACACTCATCTTCTCATTGTGTCTCATTCAAATACCAATTCCACAAGCTTTTAATTTTCTTGGATCTGTTTAGTACATTTAAATGCAGATACAGCATAGTAGAATTATCATAGCCCAATTTGTGTTACTCATTAACAAATAATATTTATTAAGTCTCTTTAAAATAGTTTATATCTATGGTGACCTTGGTCTTTCATGTTTTCTATTCTAAATTATTACTTTCAATTATTCCTCTTTATTGTTATAGCTTTAGAATTTTTAAAATGTCTTTTTAATGTTAAAAGTATTAACACTGCTCTAAATATATACTGTAGATAACCAAGTAAAAGCATACAAAATGTGAAATGTATTTTGTTAACATCTCAAATATGTTATGCTTTCATATATTTTCAAGGGCACTTTTTAAATTGCCACTGGTGAAAATATAATAAGTAGGAAATGCTCAATTAAAACTATCAGAGCAAACTAGTCAAAACGTTGTATTAACACTTTAGCAAAAAATTGAACTTCTGCATGCAAACCATGTTATTTTACATTTCAAGTTACTAGTGAGTGCACTGATATGCTCAAAGGAAACATTATTAAATAATTGATATTCAACAGCAACAAAAATTTGAGCAAAACTGGAAATTAAATTAGGTCATGATCATTAAAGCTAATACACAGCACTATATAATCCCTGTTTATCAGTATTACGATCTATTTCCTTTAATTTCTCCCCCAAAAAAGGAAGAGCTCTGTGCATATAATTCTATTTTTTAAGTGTATTACTTTCTTAAAAATTGAAAAATAAATGTATTCTGATGGAATATATTTTTAAAAAATATTGAAGAGAGTAAATTTCTCTATCAACCCCAAATTAACTCTTCAAAAAAAGGAAAAATAGTGTATATAGATTCCTATGTATTCTCCTAGATCTTTTCCTATACACATATAGATAATAAATTCTTATACTTTTGTGTGTGTACATGTAATTTTATGTGATCACACTATAAATCCTGTTTTGTAATGTGATTTTTTCCACTAAATATATTACTAGCAAAATTATCTATAGAGTAGTATGTATTTTGTTATTCTGTATTTCAATATATAATTATTTATTCATCTGCCATTTAATTGCTATTTGAGTTTTCTGTAATATTTCCCCATGCCCATCATTCATGCTGCAATGAATATTCTTGACAAGTTGTGTATTTTGAGTCAAAATTCTTAAATATATCAGTTAAATAATATACGCATTTTTATTAAAATATACATAACATGTAAATTTAAGGTGTTCAACATATTAATTTGATGACATATATTGTATATGATTGCCACTGTGGTGATTATTAGCACGTTTGTCACATCACATAACCATATTTCTCTTTAATGGTCAGAAAAATTAAGTTCTAGTCTCTTAGAAAGTTTGACAATTATAAAACAATATTGTTGTCTATATTCACTATACTGTGCACTAGAGCTCTAGGGCTTATTTACTACTTGTTGCAAATTTGTACCCTTAAAAAACATTTGTTCGATCCTCCCATCCCCTGGTTACTACCATCTTACTCTCCCTTTTTACCAGTTTGGCTTGTTTATATTTCACATATAAGTGATACCATATATTTCTTGTCTTTCTCTGTCCCACTTATCTCACTTAAAATAATGTGATCAAGGGCTTCCCTGGTGGCACAGTGGTTGAGAGTCCGCCTGCCGATGCAGGGGATATGGTTTCGTGCCCCCGTCTGGGAAGATCCCACATGCCGCAGAGTGGCTAGGCCCGTGAGCCATGGCCACTGAGCCTGCACGTCTGGAGCCTGTGCTCCGCAACGGGAGAGGCCACAACAGTGAGAGGCCTGCGTACTGCCAAAAAAAAAAAAAAAAAAAAAGTAATGTGATCAAGGTCCATCCATGTTGTCACAAATGAGGAATGGCCTTCTTTCCCATGGCTCATAATACTCGTTGTATTTATATCACATCTTCTTTATGCATTCATCCTTTGATTAATAGGTATTTCCATATCTTGGCTATTGTGAATAATGCTGCAATAAAAACATGGCAATGCATCTCTTCGATATCCTGTTTTCACTTACTTTAGGTGTATACCAAACAAGTGCAATTTGTTGGATCACATGGTGGATCAATTTTTTATTTTTTTAAGAACCTCCATATATTTTTCCATGGTGGCTGAACTAATTTACATTCTCACCAACAGTGTACAGGTGTTCCCTTTTCTCCACATCCTCACCAACACTTGTTACTTCTTGTCTTTTTTACAATATTCATTCTGACAGGTGTGAGGTGATATCTTATTGTGGTTTTTATCTGTATTTCCCTGATGATTAGTAATATTGAACATCTTTTCACTTACCTCTTTGTTATTTGGATGTCACCTTTGGAGAAATATCTCTTTAATCCTTCTGCCTATTTTTTTTTTTTTTTTTTTTTTCCGTACGTGGGCCTCTCACTGCTGTGGCCTCCCCCCACCTGTGGAGCACAGGTTCCAGACATGCAGGCCCAGCAGCCACGGCTCACGGGCCCAGCCACTCCACAGCACGTGGGATCCTCCGGGACTGGGGCACAAACCTGCGCCCCCTGCATCAGCAGACAGACTCCCAACCACTGCGCCACCAGGGAAGCCCTGCCTATTTTTTAATCTGTTTAATTTTTGTTGTTATTGAGTTATATGAGTTTCTTATATATTTTGGATATTATCCCTTTATCTGATACGGTTTGCAAATATTTTCTCCCATTCTGTAGGTTGCCTTTTCATTTTGTTAAGTGTTTCTTTTGCTGTGCAGGAGCTTTAAGTTTGATATAGTCCCATTTGTTGATTTTTGCTTTTATTGTTTGTGCTTTTGTGTCATATACAAAAAATAATTGCTTTGAACAATGTCAAGGAACTTAATGCCTATGTTTTCTTCCAGGAGTTTAATGGTATCTGGTCTCATGTGTAAGTCTTTGATCTATTTGGGTTAAATTTTGTGAGTGGTATAAGATAGGAGTTCAGTTTTATTGTTCTGCTTGTGTTTATCCAGTTTTCCCAATACCATTTGTTGAAGAGACTATTTTTCCTCCACTGGGTGTTCTTGTCTCCCTTGTCCAATATTAGTTGACCTTGTATACAGGGATCTAATTCTGGACCCTCTCTTCTGTTCCACTTGTCTATGTCTATTTTTGCCAGTACCATTTACTATTACTATAGTTTTTTAGTATATTTTGAAATCAAGAAATGTGATACCTCTGGTTTTGTTCTTCTTTCTCATGATTGCTTTAGCAATTTGATTTCTTCTGTGGTTTTATAAAAATGTTTAAATTGCTTTTTTCTATTTCTGTGAATAATGACATTGAAATTTTGGTGGGGTTTCTTTTGAATCTATACCTGACTTTGGGTTGTACAGATATGTTAACAGTATTCTTCCAATCCATGAACATGGGATGTCTTTCCATTTGTTTATGTCTTCTGCAATATCTTTCAACAAGTATTGTAGTTTTCATTGCACAGATCTTTCACTTCCTTGGTTAAATTTATCCCTAGGCATTTTATTGTTTTTGGTGCAAGTGTAAACAGGATAGTTTATTTCTGTTTCAGATGTTTCATTATTAGTGTACAGAAATGCAATTGATTTCTGTATATTGATTTTATATCCTGCAACTTTACTGAAATTGTTGATTAGTTCCAATAGTGTTTTGGCTTACTCTTTGGGATTTGTGTATACAAAATCATATCATCTGCAAATAGTGAGTTTTACTTCTTCCTTTCCAATTTGGATGATTTTATTTCTTATTCTTGCCTTATTGCTCTAGCTAGGATTTCCAAAACTATACTGAATAATAGTGGTGAGAGTGGGTATTCTTGTCTTGTTCCTAATCTTAGAGGAAAAGCTTTTAATTTTTTTCCATTGAGTATAATGTTTGTTGTGGGTTTGTCATATATGTCCTTTATTATGCTGAGGTATCTTCCTTCTATGCCCAATCTGATGAGGGTTTTTATCATGAAAGGATGTTATATTATGTCAAATGCTTTTTTGCATCTATTGTGATAATTGTGATTATTTGATTTTTACATCTCATTCTATAAATCTGATGTATTACATTAATTTACTTGAGTATGTTGAAACATTCTTGCATTCCAGGGGTAAATTCCACTTGACCACATGTGTATAATCCTTTGAAAGTGTTTTTGAATTCAGTTTCTAAAATTTCATTGAGAATTTTTGCATCTATATTCATCGGGGATATTGGTCTATAATTTTCTTCTTATAATGTCCTTATCTGACATTGTTTTCAGGATAATGCTGGCCTTCTAGAATGAGTATGGAAGTGTTCCCTCCTCTTCAGTTTTTGGAAGAGTTTGAGAAGAATTCGTGTTAATTCTTAAATGTCTGGTAGAATTTACCAGTGAATCCATGTGGTCCTGGGGCTTTCTGTGTTGGGAGTTTTTTGATTACCAATTCACTCTCTTAACTTGTTATGACCTGTTTAGATTTTTATTTCTTCCTGATTCAGTCTTTGTAGGTTGTGTGTTTCTAGGAGTTTATCTTTTTTCTAGATTATCTAATTTGTTGACATATAACTGTTCATAGTCATCTTTTATGATCCTATGCATTTCTATAGTATCAGTTGTAATGTCTCCTCTTTAATTTCTAATTTTAAGTAGTCTCCTTTTTTATTCTTAGTCTAAGACTTGTAGACACTGCTTATCTAAAAAAAAAAAAAACAACTTTAGTTTCACTGTTTCTTTCTAGTGTTTTTCTATTTTATTTCCACTTTGTTATTTCCTTCTGCTAACTTTGGGCTGAATTTGTTCTTTTTTCTAGTTCCCTGCAGTATAAAGTTGGGCTGTTTATTTGGGATCTTTCTAATATCTTAACATATACATTTATCACTATAAAGGTAGGGTTGTGGGTTTTTTTAGATCTTTATTACTTAATATAGGCATTTATATTTTCCTCTATGACCTGCTTCTGCAGCATCCCATAGGATTTTATATTTTCCATTTTTATTTGTTTTGAGATAATTTTTCAGTTTCCTTTTGATTTCTTCTTTGACTCAATTGTTGTTCAGAAGTATGTTGCTTAGATTCTACATATTTATATTTTAGAGTTTCCAGCTTTCCTCTTGTTGATTTCTAGTTTCATACCATACGGTCAGAAAAGATAGTTGGTATGATTTCAATCTTCTTAATTTGTTAAAATTTGTTTTTGGTGTCCATCATACTATCTATCCTGGAGAATGTTCCATGTGCACTTGAGAAGAATGTTTATTCTGGTGTTGATGGATGGAATATTCTATATGTGTCTGTTAAGTCCATTCGGTCTAAAGTATGGTTCAATTCCAATGTTTCCTTGTTGATTTTTTGTGGGGATGATTTATCTATTGCTGACAGAGGGGATTGAAGACCCCTACTATTATGGTGTTGTTTATTTTTCCTTTCAGATCTGTTAGTTTTGCTTAATGTATTTAGATGCTCTGATATTGGGTGCATATATATTTATGATTGTTAAATTTTCTTGATTTGTTGGTCCCTTTATCACTGTATAATGCCATATTTTGCCCTTGTTATCATTTTTGGCTTGATATCTATTTCATCCAATGTAAGTATGACTATCCCACTTTTTAAAAAATTTCTACTTGAATGAAATTTCTTCTTCCATCCCCTCATGTTGAGCCTATGTGTGTCTTTAAAACTGAAATCAGTGTCCTTAGGCAGCATATTATTGGGTCTTCCCTTTTTAATCCAGCCAGCTACTCTGTGCCTTGTGATTGGTAAATTTAATCTATTTACATTTGGAGTGATTATTGATATGTAAGGACTTACAAATTAATCCAAGGCAAAAGATAAGATGGAATTAGTATCTCCATTGTTTCTTTTTCCCTCTGTTTCTGACAACATTTATAAATTTGTGTTTTCCATGGTATATGTCCAGTCTTCCCTTTTTTGATGCTTTGTGAAACTCTTCTAGATTTTTGCTTTGAGGTTACCATGAGGCTCTCTTAAAACATCTCACAGATAAAGCAGTCCATTTTACGCTGATAGCAACTTATCATTGTTTGCCTATAAACATTTCACACTTATATTCCTCCCCTTTTATATTTTTGATGTTACCATTTACCTCTTTTTATGCTATGTATATGTTAACAAATTATAGTGGCTATAGTTACTTTGAATATTCTTTTCTTTTAAATGTTATACTACAGTTAAGTGGTTAAATCACTATTCTAATATAGAGTTACAGTTTTCTAATTCTGATTGTTTCTTTTTCACCTGTACCAGAGTGTTGTGTAGTTTAAAATAATTGTATGTTACTGATTAGCATATTTTCATTTCACCTTGAATAACTCCTCTCAGCATTTCTTGCAAGGTAAGGTCTAGTGGTAAGCTCCCTCAAATTTTTATTTGTCTGGCAGCCTTTACTTCCCCATCATATCTGAAGGATAACTCTGCCAGTTAAAAATTGTCAGCCAAGAATACTTTGTCTTTCCATACTTTGAATATGTCATTCTACACTCTCCCAGCCTGCACATTTTCTACTGATAAGTCTACTGTTAATGTAATGGTGGTTCCTTTGTAAGTTACTTATTTTCCCCACCTGGCTGCCATTAAGTCTTTATTGATTTCTGACAGTTTTGTTATAGTGTGACTTGGAAAAGGTCTTTTTTCAATGAGATAATAGGGTGTTCTATTAGCTTCTTGGACTTGTATGTCAAATTCCTTTCCCAAGTTTGGG
Organism: Leucopleurus acutus; assembly: GCF_964270905.1. Classification (NCBI taxonomy): domain Eukaryota; kingdom Metazoa; phylum Chordata; class Mammalia; order Artiodactyla; family Delphinidae; genus Leucopleurus; species Leucopleurus acutus. The sequence goes on along the minus strand of NC_139147.1, from coordinate 39,263,543 downwards.
AAGTTCTCAACTATTATTTCTTTAAATAAACCTTATGCTGCCTTCTTCCTCTCTTTTCCTTCTAGTACACCAATTATTTTATATTTGCTTCTCTGATTGAATCTGATTGCTCTTGTAGGGTTTCTTTATTTTTTTTTTAATGTAGTTCTCTCCCCTCTTGTAAATTAACTATTTCTATATTCCTATTCTCCAAGTCACTTTTTCTTTCTTTAATCTGCTCTGCCCGGTTACCAATGCTTTCTATTGTATTCTTCATCTTATTCATTGAATTGTTAAGCTCCAAAATTTGTTGGTTCTTTTTTATAATTTTGATGTCTTTGGTAAAGAAATCCTTATTATCATTGACTTTATTCTTGAGTTCATTGAATTGCCTGAATTTTCTTATAGCTTGTTGAATTTTTTCACAATAGCTATTTTTAATTGTTTATCAGTTAGATTACAATATTCCATTCCTTCCAGTTCCATTTCTGGAGAATATAATTTTCTTTTTGTGATACCATATTTCCTTGATGTTTTTTCCAAAGTATTTGAATATATCCATTTATGCTTTCACATTTGAAGTAGAAGACTCCCTTTTAAGTTACGGTTTTCTTTATTTTTTAATGGAAGTATGGTTGATGTACAATATTACATAAGTTACAGGTGTACAATATAGTGATTCACAATTTTTAAGGTTATACTCCATTTATAGTTATAAAATATTGGCTATATTCTCTGTGCTGTGCAAAATATCCTTGTAGTTTATTTAATACATAATAATTTGTACCTCTTAATCTCCTACCCCTATATTGTCCCTCCCCTTTTCCCTCTCCCTACACTGGTAACCACTAATTTGTTCTGTACATCTGTGAGTCTGCTTTTTTTGTTATATTCACTAGTTTGTTGTATTTTTTAGTCCACATAAAAATGATACAGTATTTGTCTTTCTCTGTCTGACTTATTTCCCTTAGCATGATACTCTTCAAATCCATCCATGCTACTGCAAATGGCAAAATTTCATTCTTTTTTATGGCTGAGTAGTATTCCATTGTACATATATACCACATTTTCTTTACCCATTCATCTGTTGACGGAAACTTAGGTTGTTTCCATATCTTGGCAACTGTAAATAATGCTACTATGAACATTGGAGTGCATGTATCTTTTCAAATTAGTGTTTTAAGGTTTTCCAGACATATACTCAGGAGTGGACTTTCTGAGTCATATGGTAGTTCTATTTTTGTTTTTTTGAGAAGCCTCCATAATGTGTCCCACAGTGGCTGCACCAATTTACATTCCCAACAACAGTGTATGAGTGTCCCCTTTTCTCCACATCCTCGCCAATATTTTTTTATTTGTGTTCTTTTTGATGATAGACATTCTGAGGTGATATCTGTAGTTTTAATTTGCATTTCCCTGATGATTAGTGATGTTGATAATTTTTTTATGTGCCTGTTGGCCATCTGCATTTCCTTTTTGGAAAAATGTCTATTCAGTTCTTCTGCCCATTTTTTGATTGGGTTCGTTTTTTTGATGTTGAGTTATATGAGCTATTTATATATGTTGGATATTAACCCCTTACTGCTAATATCATTTGCAAATATTTTTCCCATTCAGTAGACTGTCTTTTCATTTTGTCAATGGTTTCCTTTGTTGTAAAAAAACTTTTAAGTTTAATTAGGTACCATTTGTTTATTTTTGCTTTTATTTCCTTTGCTTTATTAGACAGATCCAAAATAAGTATTGTTACAATTTATGTCAAAGAATGTTCTGCCTATGTTTTCCTCTAGGAGTTTCATGTTGTTTGGTCTTACGTTTAGGTCTTTAATCCATTTTGAATTTATTTTTGTATATGGTATTAAAGAATGTTCTAATTTCATTCTTTTACATGTAGCTGTCGTTTTCCCAGTCCCACTTATTGGAGAGACTGTGTTTCCTCCTTTGTATATTCTTGCCTCCTTTGTTGTAGATTAATTGAACATAGGTGCGTGGGTTCATTTCTGGGCTTTCTATGCTGTTCCATTGATCTATAATTCTGCTTTTGTGCCAGTACCACACTGTTTTGATTGTTGTAGCTTTATAGTATAATCTTAAGTCAGGGAGCATGATTCCTCCAGCTCTGTTCTTTTTTTCTCAAGGTTATTTTTGTTAGGGTCTATTGTGTTTCCATACAAATTTTAAAATTATTTGTTCTAGTTCTGTGAAAAATGACATTGGTATTTTGATATGGGTTGCATTGAATATGTAGAATGCCTTGGGTAGTATGGTTATTTTAACATTATTAATTCTTCCAATCCAAGAACATTGTATATCTACCTTTCCATTTATTTATGTCATCTTAAATTTCTTTCTTCAATGCCTTATAGCTTTCCAAATTCTAGTTTATTTTTAATTTGGATCTTACAATTCAATAGACTACTAGAAAAAAAATATTCTAGAAGTGGTGTCACAGCTCAACTTTGTGATTTGTCCTACCCACATGCTCTCAGAATTTGCACAAGGAACTGGCAGTGGAGTACGGGGACATGGGCTTAGCAATTAAGGATTTGGTGGTACCCACAACCTGGTAGGTAAATCCTCGATTGGGGTACACCCAAAAGTCTGTGGGTGGACGTCCTGCTGAAGTCTTTTATTTCTTTCATTTCTTTTTTTAAAATTTGTATTTTATATTGGAGTGTAGTTGATTAACAATGTTGTGGTAGTTTCAGGTATACAGCAAAGTGATTCAGTTATACATATACATGTATCTATTCTTTTTCAAATTCTTTTCCCCTTTAAGTTATTAGAGAATATTGAGCAGAGTTTCCTGTGCTATACAATAGGTCCTTGTTGGTTACTTATTTTAAATGTAGTGTGAATATATCAGTCCAAACTCCCAATTTATCCCTCCCCACAACTTTTCCCTTTGGTACCCACATATTTGTTTTCTATGTCTGAGTCCATTTCTATTTTGTAAATAAGTTCATTTGTATCATATTTTTGGATTCCACATATAAGTGATATCATATGATATCTGTCTTTCTCTGTCTGACTTCCTTCACTTAGTATGATAATCTCCAGGTCCATTCATGTTGCTTCAATGACATTCTTTATTCTTTTCAATGGCTGAGTAATATTTCATCGTATATATGTACCACATCTTCTTTACCCATTCCTCTGTCATTGGACATTTAGGTTGCTTCCATGTCTTGGCTATTGTAAACAGTGCTGCCATGAACATTGGGGTGCATGTATCCTTTTGAACCATGGTTTTCTCTGGATATATGCCCAGGAGTGGGATTGCTGGATCATATGGTAGCTCTATTTTTAGTTTCTTAAGGAATTCCATACTGTTTTCCATAGTGGCTATACCAATTTACATTCCCACCAACAGTGTAGGAGGGTTCCCTTTTCTCCACACCCTCTCCAGCATTTATTGTTTGTAGACTTTTTGATGATGGCCATTCTGACTGGTGTGAGATGATATCTCATTGTCGTTTTGATTTGCATTTCTCTAATTAGTGATGTTGAGTATCTTTTCATGTGCCTCTGGGCCATCTTTATGTCTTCTTTGGAGAAATGTCTATTTAGGTCTTCTGCCCATTTTCTGATTGGATTGTTTGTTGTTTTGATATTGAGCCACGTGAGCTGTTTGTAGATTTTGGAGATTAATCCCTTGTCAGTGTCATCGTTTTCAAATATTTTCTCCTATTCTGTGGGTTGTCATTTTGTTTAAAGATTCCTTTGCAGTGCAAAAGCTTTTGAGTTAATTAGGTCCCATTTTTATTTTTGTTTTGATTTCCATTACTTTAGGAGATGGATTCAAAAAGATATTGCTGTAATTTATGTCAGAGTGTTCTGCCTATGTTTTCCTCTAAGAGTTTTATAGTATCCACTCACATTTAGGTCTTTAATCCATTTTGAATTTATTTTTGTGTATGGTATTAAAGAGTGTTCTAATTTCATTATTTTACATATAGCTGTCCAGTTTTCCTAGTAGCATTTATTCAAGAGACTGTCTTTTCTCCATTGTATAGTCTTGCCTCCTTTGTCATAGATTAATTGACCATAAGTGTGTGGGTTTATTTCTGGGTTTTCTATCCTCTTCCATTGATCTGTGTTTCTGTTTTTGTGCCAGTACCATACTGCTCTGATGGCTGTAGTTTTGTAGTATAGTCTGAGGTCAAGGAGCCTGAGTCTTCCAGCTCTGTTTTTCTTTCTCAAGATTGATTTGGCTATTCAGGGTCTTTCATGTCTGCATACAAATTGTAAAATTTTTTGTTCTAATTCTGTTAAAATGCCATTGGTAATTTGATAGGGATTGCATTGAATCTGTAGATTGCCTTGGGCAATATAGTCATTTTGACAATATTTGTTCTTCCAATCCAAGAGCATGGTATAGCTTTCTGTTTCATCTTGAATTGCTTTAATCAGTGTGTTATAATTTTCTGAGTACAGGTCTTTTGTCTCCTTAGGTAGGTTTATTCCTAGGTATTTTATTCTTTTTGATGTGATGGTAAATGGGATTGTTTCTTTAATTTCTCTTTCTGATCTTTCATTGTTAGTGTAGAGAAATGCAACAGATTTCTCAGAACCTCCTGCTGAAGTCTTAAAACTGACAGCAAAAATCTTATTCTTGAAAGACAGCCTGCTTCCTTTTTCTCTCCCTCCTCCGTAGTCAGAGAGGTCCTGCCTCAGACTTCTGAGAACTGTGTCCCTACATCTGCAACCTGCACAAATGGAACAGCCAAGCAGTCACTCACCACCTTTGTTTTCCTCCTCCTCTGTGGGAGAGGTTTCTGCTTTCCACAACCTTTGCCAACGAGGTCACCGCAGATGCCACCAAAAGCTTAGCACCTTGCAGTGTCACTCTATGCAGGGACTGCCTTGGTGAATTTTTCCCTCTCCTCTCCCTCTAAACTTGATGTGTATGAAAGTAAGGGACAATCTAGAAAAGGAAAGAAAGCCTGCCCAAGCCCCAAGCTATGCTTTTTCAAGGTTCTTTTGAATTCACAGAATTGTCTGTGGGGAACTGCATCTCAGGATTTGAAGAAGGCAAGATAATGAGTTGCCTATGGAAGACTAGAAAATAAAACAGCAAGTCAAAACAAGACTGGTATCATGTCTGATTCAGGAATGATCACCTAGTCTCTCAAATATATGAGAAGGAGATGGCTTTAAGAATGAGTGTTCTATTCCTGTTTCACCCCTACGTTTTTCATGACATTTTTTTTCTTAAATTCCATATATATGTGTTAGCATACGGTAATTGTCTCTCTCTTTCTGACTTACTTCACTCTGTATGACAGACTCTAGGTCTATCCACCTCATTACAAATAGCTCAATTTCGTCTCTTTTTATGGCTGAGTAATATTCCATTGTATATATGTGCCACATCTTCTTTATCCATTCATCCGATGATGGACACTTAGGTTGTTTCCATCTCTGGGCTATTGTAAATAGAGCTGCAATGAGACACAGACTTACTAGAGAATGGACTTGAGGCTATGGAGAGGGGGAAGGGTAAACGGTGACAAAGCGAGAGAGAGGCATGGACATATATACACTACCAAACGTAAGGTAGATAGCTAGTGGGAAGCAGCCGCATAGCACAGGGAGATCAGCTCGGTGCTTTGTGACTGCCTGGAGGGGTGGGATAGGGAGGGTGGGAGGGAGGGAGACGCAAGCGGGAAGAGATATAGGAACATATGTATATATATAACTGATTCATTTTGTTGTGAAGCTGAAACTAACATACCATTGTAAAGCAATTATACTCCAATAAAGATGTTTAAATAAAAAAAAAATGAGTGTTCTAAACTACACTCAGTGTCAAAATATATTTAAAGTGTAATAGAAAGTAAATATTTATATTTCATTTTTTGCAATATAATTATAATCAATTAAATATATACCTACTACCTTATTTGCCTGGCACTGTTTTAGGGACTGCTGATATGGAATTTCCTATTTCTTGGATCTTACACTTTAAAGGAGGAGAAATACATAAAAGTTACTAAACCAACTAACCCTCAAAATAATTTCAGAAAGTGATAAATAAGTGAGGAAAACAGATTGTACAAGGTGAGATAAAGAGACACAGCCAATGGAACAGGACTACTTTCTTTAGATTAGAGGATGATGAAAGATCTGAGAGAATAATATTTGATATGAGACATGAAAGGAGAAGGGAAAACAAAGGATTGTTCCCTCTGCCTGAGACAAATACTCCAAGAGATTTAAGCTGGAATGCATTTGTTATGTTCAACAAAAAGAAGAGGAAATAAGGGAGGCTCTAATGCAGTAAAAAACAGAGAAGTATAAAATGAGGGCAAAAAATAGGTTGGTAGTTAATTGATATTGTAAAGCACTGGTTAAGCACATATGGAGAATTTAAAACAAACACACAATCAGATTGCTAGGGTACCATTCTAGATCTTCTAATTCAGTAGGTCTGGTGTGGCCCCAAATTTTCATTTTTTAAAATTTTTATTGAAATATAGTTGATTTACAATGTTGTATTAGTTTCAGGTGTACAGCAAAGTGATTCAGTTATATATTATATACATATATATACATGTATATATATATATTTATTTATATATATATATATATATATTCTTTTTTAGATTCTTTTCCATTATAGGTTATTACAAGATATTGAGTATAGTTCCCTGTGCTATACAGTAAGCCCTTGCTGGTTATCTATTTTATATATAGTAGTGTGCATATTTTAATCCCAAACTCCTAATTTATCCCCCCCTTCCCCTTTGGTAACCACACATTTGTTTTCTGAGTCCACTTCTGTTTTGTAAATAAGTTCATTTGTAACATTTTTTTGGATTCCACATATAAGTGATATCATATGATATTTGTCTTTGTCTGACTTCCTTCACTTAGTATGATAATCTCCAGGTCCATCCTTGTTGCTGCAATGGCATTCTTTCATTCTTTTCTATGGCTGAGTAATATTTCTTTGTATATATGTACCATATCTTCTTTATCTATTCATTTGTTGATGGATACAGGTTGCTTCTATGTCTTGGCTATTGTAAATAGTGCTGCTATGAACACTGGGGTGTATGTATCTTTTCAACATAGAGTTTTCTCCAGTCTAGTAGGGGGATCACTGGATCATATGGTAACTCTATTTTTAGTTTCTTAAGGAATTCCATACTGTTCTCCATAGTGGCTGCACCAATTTACATTCCCACCAATAGTGTAGGAGGGCTCCTTTACCCTCTCCAGTATTTACTATTTGTAGACTTTTTGATGATGGCCGTTCTGGTGGGTGGAAGTGATACTCCATTGTAGTTTTGATTTACATCTTTCTAATAGGGATGTTGAGCATCTTTTCATATGTCTGTTGCCCATCTGTATGTCTTTTTTTGAGAAATGTATATTTAGATCTTCTGCACATTTTTTGATTTTTTTTTGATGTTGAACTGTATGAACTGTTTGTATATTTTGGAAATTAATCTCTTGTTGGTTGCATTGTTTGCAGATATTGTCTCCCATTCCATAGTTTTTTTTTTCTTTTTGGTTTTGTTTTGTTTATGGTTTCCTTTGCTATGCAAAAGCTTTCAAGTTTAATTATATCTGATTTGTTTGTTTTTAATTATATCTGATTTGTTTGTTTTTATTTCCATTACTCTAGGAGATGGTGTTAAAAAATATTGCTATTATTTATGTCAAAGAATGTTCCGAATATGTTTTCCTCTAGGAGTTTGAGTATCCAGTCTTACATGTAGGTCTTTAATCCATTTTGAGTTTATTTTTGTATATGGTGTTAGAGAGTGTTCCAATTTCATTCTTTTACATGAAGTTGTCCAGTTTTCCCAAAACCAGTTGTTGAAGAGACTGCCTTTCCTCCATTTTATATTCTTGTTTTCTTTGTTGTAGATTAATTGACAAGTGTGTGGATTTATTCTGGGAAAATTCTGCAAATTTTCATTCCTAATGAGTTCCCAGGTAGTGCTGATGCTTCTGGTCTGAAGACCCACCTGGTGGACTGATGGTGTAGATCTTTGAACACAGGACGGGAAATTTGCATTTATCGTATTGTTCCTAAGTGTAATGGAAAGCCATAGGTAACTTGGAGCAATAGCCCCTGAATGAAGAATAAATTGGAGGAAGGGATTAAAGAATGAATGTATATTATATGCTCAACCTATTTTTATCTTTGGCTCTAAAATCTGTCTCCTGTAGACAGCATAGAGTTAGAGCCTGTGTTTTCTTCTTTTTCTTTTTTTATACCAGTCTGACAACATCTGTCTTTTGAGTGGATTGTTTTATCCATTTACATTTAATGTTTTTATTGATATGGTTGGATTTAGGTCTGCCATTGTGCTTCTTTGTTCTATATGTCTCATTATTAATTTGTTCCTCTATTCTTCCTTTACTAATTTCTATTAAGTGGATATTTTCTAGTATAACATTTAAATTTCCTTAATAATTTTTAACTGTGTTTTTTAACTGTGTTGAGTTATTTTCTTAGGAGTTGCTTTAGGGTCTAGAAAGCATAGAATACAAAATTAGATTAGATGACAGAAACTGCTAATAGAAAATAATGTTCCAAAATATAAGTAGTTTAACACAATGGAAGTTATTTTTTGCTCCCATATCTCAATATGATTTTTATCTGGCAACTCAATGCAGTGATTCAGGGACATAGATTTCTTCCACCTCTTGGCTCCTCTATTTCTAGGTCTTCCTAATCCTTGATTTTAGCCAATGGATAGGAAAAGATAGGTTAAGCAAAGTCCACTTGCCTCTAAGCCACCTGAGTTCAGAAGTAATGTTGTTCATTTTAATACATAACCCACTGAAATAACTTATCACATTCCTTCTCATTTTGCTGATACAAGAAATTTTAAAAGGTAGTACCTGATTGGGCAGCCAAAGCAACAACTCTGTGTGGCAGAAGTGGTGCCTAAATCTTTCTGGTGGACTGAAAGTGGTTCCTGCTATGTGAGGAGACATGCTAGGAAACTACTTTATTTAGGCTAGAGATTTTAGACTAAGATTGTACTGTGAGAGGTAGAGAAAGGATAGATTCAGAATGTGTTATGGAGAGAGAATCAATAAATTTGCTAGTGTAAATAATAGTAATGTTATTTACAAATATGCAAAAAAGGTTTGAGAAAGAATGAATTAGTTTTGATACATTAATTCTGAGGTACTAATTAGATATCCAAATGAAAGCATAAAGCAGGTTTTAGGTTATATGTATTTTGAGTTCAGTAAAGAGGTAGAATCTAGATATATACACTTGGAAGTCACTGGCATAGAGATTATATATTTAAAGCCATAAGCAAGATTTTCTAGGGGAAATGTACATATTAAAAAGAGAAGTCGGGTCAAGATCTGAGTCCCAGTGGCTCACTAATAGTTTTAGAGGACAGAGAAGGTTGAGCAGCAAGAGAGGAGATATATATATATATATATATATATATTTTTTTTTTTTTTTTGCGGTATGTGGGCCTCTCACTGTTGTGGCCTCTCCCGTTGTGGAGCACAGGCTCCAGACGTGCAGGCTCAGCAGCCATGGCTCACAGGTCCAGCCGCTCTGCAGCATGTGGGATCTTCCCAGACCGGAGCACGAACCCGTGTCCCCTGCATCGGCAGGCAGACTCTCAACCACTGCACCACCAGGGAAGCCCAACACCATCTATATTTTTAAATAGCCTAATTATTTTATTTTGATGCTTACTGTACTTAGTACAACTAATAATATTGCTTCAGTTTTAATTAATTCACAATAAAAATATTTTCATAATGCACTTCCATTACATATTTATATCAAAGGATAGAGTCATTAATAGATTTTTTTCCACAGCTAGAGTTAATCAACATAGTTCAGAATTGAAGTCAAAACTCATGATTTCCATCTCTAAGTGATATCATGGAAGCCCTACAAATTGTATCATTGGTCTCATCTTTACCACCTATGAGCTTTTAAACTAATATTGCAGGAAATGTCAGATAATATATATAAATCAGGTCCTTCCATCATGAAAAGCACCAGAGTAGGAAGTAAATTCAATTTTTTATTTCTCCTATAGGCATAGAGAATTTCATTGTCTAATCTATCTATCTATCTATCTATCTATCTATATAGAGATATATTTTAATGTTTTCAGGTTGACCCTAGAAACTTCCAGCTGAAACCTGAATTTTTATATTTTTGCTAATAATGCTAACATTATTCAAATTCACCTTTGGATAAGCTGGTCTGAGGTAATTATATTTTTCTATATGTAAGGACTACAGACTGTAATGAAATAATCCCTTGCAGCCAAAACCATTTCTTAATGAGCAAAGTGAATTTCAGAAATGACCTTGAAGCTCTAGACAAATTACAAAGTATTGATTTATCAGAAAAAATTGGTATCAGACTAGCTGAGACAGATTTGCATCATTTAAAGATGTCACTCAGGATTTCCCTAAAAGTCAAATACTTGAGTCATAATATAATGTAGTATGAATAATATAGAGGACTTCCTCTACCATCAGACACATGGGTCTTTGGTTTTCTGCCTTCCACAGTTTATAAAGGAACTAAACTTGTTTGAAGTAAAGTTATTAAAAACAATTTGTTATACAATGGTTATTGACCTAGTTTTATGAAAACAACTGATTTGCCTTCTTTCTCTCCAAAGACGTTTTACTGAATTTTATTTCTTATTTATATATTTGGATTGTCTTCCAATCAGTGATTTTCTTTTCCTTTGTTGTAAACATCAGTGCTTCAGGGAGAGAAACCCGGAAGTCAAATGGAATTAATGGAATTTGATGTTCATCTTTTCATTTATCAGTTGAATCTAGTTATCCATACTTTTAGAGCATATAGCTAATATTTTATAATATGTATAATCCATATACATCTATGTGTAAAATGTGTATTTTGTGTATAATTACACTTAAATACTCTGTCATGCTAGATAACAATACAGATATTACACACCTGCAAATGGAATTACATCTGATGATGTGAGCAGCAGAAGGGAGAAACTACAGTGCTACAATGAGAAGGATGAAAGAAAATTTGCACCAAAAATGAGAAAGATAGATAGTCATTGAAGAGAAACAGAACAATAAGGGGCAAAACATTTACTTAGTTACTGTGCTTAGTGAAGAGTTGATTTTCTATTCTACCACTACATTTCCAGCATGAGCATTTTCCCTTGCATTAAGTGTAGTTCAGTAAATTTTCTTTAACTGATTGATTTTCCTTTTCTAATTCCATTCCTGAAAAGTCATAGACCACAATAATAGCTTCAGAAAGGTTCTGAGCTTAATTTGATCAGATCTAAGTGGAACTTCAATGCATTATCTCATACTCTGAATCTACTTTAACTTATTGTAGTTTATACCTCCTTATTACTGTAGCTCTCCAAATTTTCAGGATTTGGGGAGATTGCTGGGCATAGCATCTTTTACCCTAGATAAACAGATATTGGAAAATAAGCATCAAGAAATATCAAGACAAACAGAGGGGGGCCAAAGGAGGATGGAGAGGAGGAAAAGACTGCTGTAGCTCTTAGCTGAAAGCAGTCATCAAAAAGTAGATAATTGCCAAGGGAAAGAGGAGAACTTAGTTATAGGTTTACTATGGGAAAATGACGAATATGGTAAGAGAAAGAGGAATAATAATAAAGCAGTGTATTCTCCATCATAATGACTGGTTTAGGGGAAGGGTTTGCAAAGGCCAGAGGAGGATTTAGTTGAGAAAGAATGGAAGATAAGAGGAGGAAAAGTGAAAAGAACAGAGGTGAGATAGAATTAAGGAAGCTATTTTTCATAACACCTTTTCATAACACCTTTAAGAATGTTCTAAGGTAATATTCAGAATGAATGAATACGTCTATCCATAATAATAGGAATGTTTAGATCTCTTATGGATTATAAACTCCTTGGTGGCAAAGACCTTAACAAACCTTTTAATCAGCATGAAATACAATTATATGCACCTTGTGCATATAAGAGATCGGGTGGCATGAGATATCTGCAGTAACAGATTATGTGGAAGCAGAAGAGGATTGATGGCTATCAATACGTAAAGTGATAAAGATGAATCAGTGACTTCTTTAGGAAGACAACAGGGTGCTGTAGCCACTAACACCTTCTTTTGGTTTACTAAAAATTGCACTCAGTCACTGTTTACTGTGCTTTTTGCATACGTAAACTCACATCCATATAGTCCATGTGAAAAAATAATGTGAAAGCCAAATCTGGTCACCATTCATTGAATTCAAATGTTAAAGGAAAAATTGTGGTGATTTAACATGAATTTAAATTTGGTCATGATTACAGGCAGAAAATTACAGGCAGGAAAAAGCACTCTGCTTTAAAATCTAGAGATAACCGAAAGACATGGCAGCCAGGTCAACAGTAGTCGTTTAATTGATAGACATCACAGGCTGGTAGATGTTAAGATCACCTCAGTCAGGAAGAAAAATAAGGAAGTGATGTTTAGGAAGGAAATGGTATCACTAATATGTAGGTTTAAGCCACGCAAAGCAGCATGGGGGCATGACAATGTGGAAGATATTTTTATACATGTACATGATGAGAGAGAGAGTATGTGTTGTCAATTTGATATAGAATCTTTCTCTAAGTCCTATTCCCTCCTGATACAGAAAAATCTTCTGCAAAAATATTATTGGACAGTTCCATTATTGGGGAGATTTTGTAACTTTAGGCTAAAAACACTTCATTTTTAAGATTTTACTTTAATTATTCCTTTTAATGGTTCATGTAATAAAATTACTTTCTTCAAATAACAGAAATGTATAATTTTGATGAGAGTAATATTTCATTAATCCATCTCTTTTTCCCAACACTGTATCCCTAGCTGTAAATCACATTACATTGCTTTCCATCCTTCACCATAGGATTTGGCATGCTTTAGTTTGAAATATTTTTTCTCAAGTTATGTAGGATGAAATTCTTTCAAGGAAACACCCTTGCTTTACGCACTATGCAAACGAAAAAAAAAACCTTTAAATTTTACTTGAGAAGGTGTCTATCATTAATTAATGCTAAATAAAGAGCATAGTATTTAGTTTTTCACTGTGGGCTTTTGGTAGTTTCAATTTGAATTTACATGTATCAGACACACCCAAACTTGAGTGTAAGTGCAAAATGTAATCTTAGTATTTTCTGCTATGTATGTTTTGTTGATATATATTTCACATAACTATACATATTTATATATTTTTATTTCCACATCAAGAATTAACTGTGCATATATTCAATATCTTCACCTACTTCACTGTACCATAAAATAAAGGAAAATTAAATTTTTGAGTAAAATTAATTCATAAGTTTAGAAGGTATGCTTATATGGTATCCATATAGAATAAAGTGTTTATACTCCTATGACAAAGAAAATAACTTAAACCAGGAAAGGTATAAGATTTTCAAAGGAGAGTCAGCACAGATTAATTGTTTTGTAGCACTCCATTAAAAAATTACCTCAAATGACTTCACTTAATTATCATGTCAGTTACTGTTGATTGACCTTGGGCAAGTCACATAGCCTCTTTGGATCTCAATCTTCTTGTCTCTAAAATTAAGAGGCTAAGTTTGACAGAGTCCAGTGTCTTTCACTGTCCTTGAAGTGTCTACATTTTATGTTCTGAAAATGTACTGATAATTTTTATATGAAAAACTCAGCAAATGATAATAAATTTAATATATACTTAGTATTCCACAAAGACATGTGAATGCCTTTTTAACAATAAAATATTTCAATGATAGATACTATTTTATAAAGCAGTAATAATAAGATCCAGGATGAAATAAAAAGAAAAGTTATATTAAGAAAATATTAGTAGACTTTGGCTAAAATATGTTCAGATATCTTCACCTTAACCTTGAACAGGTATTTTATTATTACTAAACTTTAATAAAAGCAAACTTTGATTTCTTCAAGAATAGACATGCATTGACTTTATCTGGATTACTTCTTACAGTGACAGTGCACAAAAGAAGCTCAATAATTTCTTTTTGAATATAAAATGTATATTTAGAACTCATATTCTGCACCCTTGCTACCCATTAGAAAGTAATATATAATATAGCACAGTGGTTAAGAGTATGAATCTTAGAGCTACAGTAACCAACTCTAAACCCCGGCTCTGATACTTGCAAGTTGTATGGCTTAGAGAAGTGACATGAGCTCTTTGTGACTCAGTTTCTTCACACAGCTTTTATGAGGGTAAATGTGGGTTGTATATGCAAAGAGCATAGAACAGTGCCTGGCACAGAGTAAGTACAATAAAATTGCTAGCTGTTTTGACATTATGTCATTTTTTTACTTATTTTTTTTAAATTTTTCTTCTTATTATATAAATATAGAGGGATATATTCAATTAGAATTTTTCATGCCTAATAACCTTATGTATTTAGGCTATGGACTTCACTAGTCATGTTAAGACCTTTTTGTTTTAACAAGAATAGCTGGGATAAAAGCAAATTTACATTTAACCAAGCATATATCATAAAATGTGCCTATTACTTCATTTCAAATAAGAGAAGGAAGAGCAGGATATATTCCTCAAAACTCTGTTTACAATAAACGAAATCTGTATAACAAGAGGTAAAACCTCCATGTTTCAGATGTGGAATAAAGCATTTAATCCACCTATGGAACAAATATTCATTAAATGCCTATGTACATGACACTGAATATTCTGTTCTATAAATATGAAACTGTCCCTGCCCTTAAGGAGATATGATTTATTAAATGCACTTATACTCCAAGGCAATAAGAAACTCAATAATATTCAGAGAGGCGATGGGGAGAGATCTCAAAAACAGCACCATACAGCACATAAGAGAGGTGGCATTTGGAGTAGTACAATGCAAGATGGATGAGATAGAAGAACATTCCAGGCAAAAGGAATAGCCTAAGGCAAGACAGAGAAAAAAATGGGTGATGTGAAGGCAAAAACGATTAGATGGTATTGAATTCTCATGAGTGAGAGTGAAGTAAATTCACAAATATGTTTAAATAATTCTCTTATCAAGGAAAATTTAACTATAATTAATGAATTTCTATTTTTTTCTCTTATGGAAAATACTAACTCATATTACACTTTGCTAGAATCAGTAAAGTAATAAGTGTTACTTAATACAGAGAGAAAAAAAAGACATGAAATAAAACCCTTTGGCTTAGACTCTTTCCAGTTTAAAAAGTATTGATGTCTTTGGAGTTAATTGTCTCATAAAAAAATAAATACATTCTCAGCAAGAGTAAAGAAAGCTCTATATTTCGGTTAAAGTAAAGGAAAGATCAAATACAGAGAAGTAAACTTTAAGTTTAGAAACCATTTTCTAACTATGTAGTGCAGTACAGTTCTTTGCAGTAGTATGAAATTACTTTTAGAAAAGTAACTTAATTAGTTTTGTTTCATGTTTAAAACCTTCCATTACTAATAGTAGAATAAGAATCAATGTAAGAGCGTATGCCTTGAATTCAAAGGATATTATTTTTCTTTTTAGGATATTCTCTTACTGCTAAGCAATCTAATAAAACATAGCATCTGAAAAAATATATCAAAGCATTTTTAATCTTTTGGAAGGAAGGAAGGAAAGAAGGGCTGAGAGGAAAAAGAGAAAGGGGTAAGAGGTGAAGGTGAGAGAGGAGAGAGTTTTCCTAATCATTTAGCATTTTAATATCTGGAACAAAAATATTCTACTTGAAAGATTACTTGCTCCAGTGGTTTTAATGGGCATTTTAAAGGTGGCCTTTTTCTCGTACTAAAATTCAAGGTCACTGAGAAAAACATATCTTTTCCTATGAAAATAAGCAAGTTCGTGAACCTTCTAGAGAGCATATGGTCACCACTAATCTAGTGACTTAATCCTCTCCTTTGGGCCTCTTACTCCGTTTCAGGTTTTCTATCCTTGCCTACAGGCAGGACTAACAACTAAGTCATGTAAGACAGATGGGTTTCTAGCTAGTCAAGATATCCAGAGAAGTCATTTTCACAGCCTCTCAACATTAATCAAAATAACCAGCCCCAGAATTTAGGAGAAATAGCATAACGTTCCAAGCAGGCAAAACTTATTAGTAAAGAAACACAAATTAAATACTTTGCATACTATGTAAGGCTCTTTTCAGGTCCAGACCTAAGCTTTCTTTTGTTTCTGAATGTCATTTTTTGTTATCATTTTTTAAAGCCTTAAAGTCAGAGTGGTGATTTCTTCTCCCCAATCATTTTGATCCTGAAAAGATTGGAAAATTGTATTTTCTAAATAACAATGTGAAATTTTACAAAGGGAAAGGCAGCTGTCACAAAATAAAATTTAAATAAAATATGGAAAAATCCAAGCTGCTTACCTGACTTTTAAGACTTCCCATCGTTTTGCCTTTTTGTGTCATCAGGGTTTACAGCTAATTTAATATTTTTATCCTTCACAATTTCCCATCACCATTCACCACTTCCTCCTGTGCACCAAACATAAAGACCCTCTCCCAGGCTTTGTAGGCATACATGCTGCACATCACACAGTATACCCACCCATTCCTTATCAACATGCCTAAATCTAACGGCATCCATGAAAGTCTCACTAAAAATGACTCCTACAAAATGATGCCTCCTTCTACAGACTGAAAACAATGATAGCAGTGTTTATTAAACTCTATCATTATTTATTATTTACGAGTTAACATAGTTCAAGAACTGTGAGAATTATGATACACAAATTCACCTGTTCCAAGAGACATTCAATGAGCTAAGTATTATTATCCCTAATTTAAAAATTGAAAAAAATAAACCTAACATAAATAGTAATATTTACCAGCAATTTATTTGGCTCTTACTGTGTCTTAGGCACTGTTCTAAAATAATTCATTTTCCTCTTTCTATTATAGTAAGCTGTTATCCCATGAAATATATTAGTGATGAACAAACATTTTCAAAGTAGTGTTTGATTTTTCATTGTTTGGTTTGACATTGCTAAAAATTCTCTATAATTCCAGGACACTTACCAGATCATGATGACAATGAAATTTTCTCCTCAAAGTGGAACAGTGCTCTATGAAAGAGGAACAGTATGGAGTACTGATTCATATTTAGAACTATCTACTGAATTATTAATAGAATATTAATATAATATTGAAACTTCTAAACAATGAAAGAAGAATGCTGATCTTGGTGGTAAACAATGTCATGATTCAAGATAGTCACTGAGGAAAAAAATAAAAAGGGTGGGAGGAAACTTTTGGATGCAATGGATATGTTTATGGCATATATTGTGATGATGGTTTCATGGATATATACTTCTCTAACTTATCAGATTGTATACATTAAAAATATACAATGAGATTAGATCACTCCCTAACATGAGATTAGATCACTCCCTAACAAACACCATACACAAAAATAAGCTCAAAATGGATTAAAGACCTAAATGTAAGACCAGAAACTATCAAACTCTTAGAGGAAAACATAGGCAGAACACTCTATGACATAAATCACAGCAAGATCCTTTTTGACCTACCTCCTAGAGAAATGGAAATAAAAACAAAAATAAACAAATGGGACCTAATGAAACTTCAAAGCTTTTGCACAGCAAAGGAAACCATAAACAAGACCAAAAGACAACCCTCAGAATGGGAGAAAATATTTGCAAATGAAGCAACTGACAAAGGATTAATTTCCAAAATTTACAAGCAGCTCATGCAGCTCAATAACAAAAAAACAAACAACCCAATCCAAAAATGGGCAGAAGACCTAAATAGACATTTCTCCAAAGAAGATATACAGACTGCCAACAAACACATGAAAGAATGCTCAACATCATTAATCATTACAGAAATGCAAATCAAAACTACAATGAGATATCATCTCACACCAGTCAGAATGGCCATCATCAAAAAATCTAGAAACAATAAATGCTGGAGAGGGAGTGGAGAAAAGGGAACACTCTTACACTGCTGGTGGGAATGTGAATTGGTTCAGCCACTATGGAGAACAGTATGGAGGTTCCTTAAAAAACTACAAATAGAACTACCATATGACCCAGCAATCCCACTACTGGGCATATACTCTGAGAAAACCAAAATTCAAAAAGAGTCATGTACCAAAATGTTCATTGCAGCTCTATTTACAATAGCCAGGAGATGGAAACAACCTAAGTGCCCATCATCGGATGAATGGATAAACAAGATGTAGCACATATATACAATGGAATATTACTCAGCCATAAAAAGAAACGAAATTGAGCTATTTATAATGAGGTGGATAGACCTAGAGTCTGTCATACAGAGTGAAGTAAGTCAGAAAGAGAAAGACAAATACCGTATGCTAACACATATATATGGAATTTAAGAAAAAAAAATGTCATGAAGAACCTAGGGGTAAGATAGGAATAAAGACACAAACCTACTGGAGAACGGACTTGAGGATATGGGGAGGGGGAAGGGTGAGCTGTGACAGGGCGAGAGAGAAGCATGGACATATATACACTAACAAACGTAAGGTAGATAGCTAGTGGGAAGCAGCCGCATGGCACAGGGATATCAGCTCGGTGCTTTGTGACCACCTGGAGGGGTGGGATAGGGAGGGTGGGAGGGAGGGAGACGCAAGAGGGAAGACATATGGGAACATATGTATATGTATAACTGATTCACTTTGTTATAAAGCAGAAACTAACACACCATTGTAAAGCAATTATTCCCCAATAAAGTTGTTAAGATAAAAAAAATATATATATATATATACAGTTTTTTGTACATCAATCATACTTCAGATTTGATTTAAAAAAGATAGCTGTTGAAGAGTCTCATAATCTCTGTACCTGACTAAATTACTATATTATTTCTGAATATATGTATATTTATTATACACACACAGTTCCCAATTTTCCACATGGAGTTACTATTTAAAATGGTTAATCTAGGTAAATGACAAACCAATCCAGTTTTTAAAGTTATATATTCATTATGATAAATATGATTAAACGAATGGACCTGTAAGACATTGCCTGTCTCCTGTTCAATTTCAGAATTATATTAATTAGTTCAGTACAGTTTAGTAACTTCTTATCAATTATATTAATGTTTTCAGTTTTTAAAAATTTTTTAATACAGCAGTTTCTTATTAGTTATCTATTTTATACATATTAGTATATATATGTCAATCCCAATCTCCCAATTCTTCCCTCCCCACCACTTTCCCCCCTTGTTGTCCATATGTTTGTTCTCTATATCTGTGTCTATTTCTGCCTTGCAAACCAATTCATCTGTACCATTTTTCTAGATTCCACATATATGCATTAATATTCGATATTTGTTTTTACTTTTTCTGACCTACTTCACCCTGTATGACAGTCTCTAGGTCCATCCACGTCTCTACAAATTACCCAATTTTGTTCCTTTTTATGGCTGAGTAATATTCCATTGTAGGCTTTCACAGTTCTTTAGTAAAAACTGACGATTGATAATACAATAAAGAGAATAAGTAATTACCTCTATGGAGAGAAAAAGTCTATTGTTCTTTCTTGTCTTTGTACAAAAGTTGATGTGTAATATTTTCAATCTTACTATTTCAATTAACACCTAAAATTAAATCTATAGGTCTATAATTTTTAAAAAAATCAATAAAATCAAGATAAATAACAACAAAAAGCTGACACTTAGTGACATCAGAATTTTAAACCATAGGTAAAAGTTTTATATTCCTGCCACTGCTGTGAAATTTTCTACAAATTTCAGAATGAGTGGAATTTTAGATACAAAAAAAAAATGTGTTCAAGTGTCAGTTTAACTTGATGTATATTTTGAAAAAAAGTACAAGAATTCTTCATGTCCTAGTTTGTTCAGATTTTGAACAGATTCTTTTTCAAAAGACTGTTACTATCTTCATAAAGGAAACAATACAGATTGTATAAAAATGTTTCTAACATTAAGGTTTTCACTTATGTAAGTAAAATGTTTTGCAATTTGAAAATGATTTTTTCTTCATACTTGCTATTATAATACTTAAATGGTGCATAGTAACAAATTTTGCCTCATTACTAATTGTCTTCTTAATAAACTTGATTGAGATGATAAATAGAAATCTACCTCAGTTTGATTAGGAAATATTTTAAGAGTGATTTTATATAGGTATTTTTTCCTTCCCCCAAAATATCTTACCAAGTCAAACGACTCTTTCTTTTATCTAAGCATTGAGTAAACGATGTAAGCTAACCTTATATTGAAGAAAAATGTTTTCTCTCTTTAGTCCCTGCTAAGAATTCTATATTAAATAGAAATGCCTCACTCTAGGGATGGATGGATTTCTGCTGAATATGATGCATTTTCTTCCGTGGAAATTGTTTTGGGATTCTTTAAGATAAAAGATCTATATAAAAGTTATTATTTTCGGTTACCTGTCTTGGTTCCTTGATTCCTATATTGGCTATTTCCCAAAGGTAATTTTCATTAAACCTTACACTGTAACACTTCTGGACCTTCACCTCTTTGTGTTTGCTTCAGTCGGTGCTCTCAGACTCAGAAATGTACAGGGAAAGAGGGATCTTTCTTTGATTGATTCAGGGAAGCAGGTGCAAAATTTTGTGACCTGACTTTTTTTCCTGCAAATTTTCTCTTTCAAGTCCCTTAATCTGATATGAAGGACATGGTAGTCTCTAATCACACTCTAATCTCTATTGGTCTAAATCCAAATAATTTCCTTCCGCACCCTGCCTGGTTGAGACTTAAATCCCTTATTATTCAATGATCCTATTTTTAAACTCTGCCTGGGAAAGCAGTGGTGGCTTTTGATGCTAATACTATTCAGTCCACTGACTCTATCCCCTTCAGGGAAATGGCCAAGGATTTTAAGGGGGAAAATATATAGCCAGCCCCATAATAAGAGAAAGAGGAAAGCTAAGTTAGAATTTTCAAAATTACACAGGATAATAAAAATAGAGCCTTTATATTAAAACCCAAGTATATTTATTCTGATGAGCTATCTATTCATTCGATTGGAAATGACTAGTTAAATCCTTTAGCCACAGTTTTTCATGGCCTGGGAGTTCATAGCTACACAATTGTAGGAGTAGCATTTGATTTTATATTTAAGGCAACAGCACTGGCAAGTCCTCAGTCAGACCCTTCAAATGAAAATTGAACCTGACCACATTCCATATTCAAATTCTAAATAAATATGTTAATTGATATGATAAATAACCCTTAAGTTCTTTCTTGACTTTAAAATGGCCCCAAAATAATAAATTACAAAGAAAAACATACAGCGGAGAAAGCTCTGGATTGGGTGTCAGGACACCTTTGATATGAGTGTAATCTGAATTGCAGAACTGCACAACAGGCAGAGAACTGAATCTCTTAGAGAACCCCTATATCTGTTCAGAAGACCAAGAAAAGGGGATTTTGAGATCCCAGGGGTGAGAGAAAAATCCTTTTTTTCCTTTCTATTTTTCTTCTCTCACCTCTGCTCTCAGATCAGCCCTAGTCATGGAGATGCACTGCTATGGTGCTGATGATGGCATAGGTTCCTACCCTAAAGAGAGAAAAAACTTATCTTTAGCCAAAGGAACCCCTGTGTTCTGAATCACCACTATTTTATTCTCTTATTATTTGACACCTCACCTCAAGGATGGACCCAGTCATGTGGAACTGTGTGAGAGCACAAGGGCTAAAATTCTGAGGGAAACTATTTTTCCACCCAGAGGAGCTGGGAAACGAGGACCCTGGGAACCAGAAATTGTGGAGGGAGCACTGAAGAAGTGAGAGCTGAAGAAGCAGGTTCCCTAATCCTGTGTATGATGGTCCAATACATGAGCCTGAGCCTACTTCCAAGGTCGACACCCAGTTAGGGTAAATGATTTGAGAATAGAGCTGTGGTGTAAACCACCAAATATTTTAGTCCCAGATGAACTCCTGAGTGGCTCATGCACTGGCAGGCATAAACACATAGCAGAATTTATACGTACACTGACATTGGAGCTACTGCCCACAGAGGATGAAATAGAACTTGCCTTCTGAACCTAATCATTTTAACTGTCTTTTAAATAACAACAAGGATTTGACTAGGGCTCATGATCCCCCAACATAATATTCCAAATGTCCATAGTACAACCCAAAATAATAACATGCCAAAGTTGGGGGATGAGGGGACAAAGGAAAAATTGACTAATCAAGGAAAAAGACAAAATGTCAACCCAAGATTGCCATGACAATGAGATTATCACACAAAGACCTTATAAGAACTCTTAAGACATAAGCTATGAAGTAAACACTCCTGAATGGAAAGTAGAAGTTCATAGTGGAAAAACAGAAATAATAGAAAAGATCTAAATGAAAATTTAGAAATTGAATATAAGATATCTGAA
Organism: Leucopleurus acutus; assembly: GCF_964270905.1. Classification (NCBI taxonomy): domain Eukaryota; kingdom Metazoa; phylum Chordata; class Mammalia; order Artiodactyla; family Delphinidae; genus Leucopleurus; species Leucopleurus acutus. Next base: position 39,241,232 of record NC_139147.1, on the reverse strand, counting down.
TTTTAAAAAATGTTAGATGGCCTCAATAGCAGAATAAAGATGACAGAAAAATGAATCAGTGAAACTGAACATAGAGGAGAAATTTTCTAATAATAGTAGAGAGAAAGAGATTTAAAAAATCAATGAATTAGCCCCTCCCCTCCTATTCAATATTGTGCTGGAAGTTCTAGACAGTATAGCAAGGAAATAAAGAAAAATTAACCAAATAGAGGTTGGAAAAAGTAAAATAAAACTGTCTCTATTAACAAACAATTTATAATTGCCTATGAACTCTCATGGAATCTACACAAAACACTCCTATAACTGATAGGTTAGTTTAGCAAGATAGCAGAATACAAGATTAATAGTACAAAAATCCATTGTTTTTTCTAAATAGTAGCACTGAACACTTGGAAATCAAAGTTTACAAGAGCACATACACAAAATCTTATGCAATATGGCCTGAATCTGTCTGATAAAAACTCTAAAACATGGATGAAAGAAATCAAAGAAGACCTAATAAATAGATATACTAAGTTCATAATTGGAAAACTTAAGAGTATTATATCAATACTCCTCCTATAGATGAATGTAATCCAAATGAAAATTCCAGAATTTTTTGTAGATATTAAAAACATTTTTCTAAAATTTATATAGAAAATAAGAGTTGAACTCACACTATACAATTTCAAGACTTATTATAAAGCTACAGTAATCAAGAAAGTGTGGTATTGCTGAAGAATGCACATATCAGTAGAACAGAATGGTGAGTTCAGAAATAGACCCACCATATATGAATAATTGATTTTCAACAAAGGTAAAATGTTAATTTAAGGTGAAAGGATAGTCTTTTCAACAAATGGTACTAGAAAAATTGGATATCCATGGATAAATAATTGAATCTTTACCTGTATCTCATACTTTTTGCAGAAATTACCTCAAAATAAACCATAGATGTAAATGTAAAACCTAAACTTTTAGGAGTAAACATAGTAGAAAATCATTGTGGCCACATTTTAGGCAAAATGTTCTTAGATATAAACCAAAGTGATCATCACCAAATTGTACTTCATCAAAATAAGCAAATAAACAAATTTTAAAAATAAGCAACATCGCCAAAACTGACAGTAAAAATATAGGTGAAGACGCAGAGCAACTAAAACTATCATACATTGCTGGGGGGAAGGCAAAATAGTAGAGCCTCTTTAGAAAGGAGCTTAGTAATTTCTTATAAAGCTAAACATATACAAACTATATGGCCAGTAATCTTGACCATAGGTATCTACCCAAGAAAACTGATTACCTACTTGTGAATGTTTATAGCAGTTTTATTTGTAATTGCAAAAAAGTGGATGCAACCCAGTTTTTCTTCAACTGGTAAAAAAAAAAAACAAAAAAAACTGTGGCACAACTATATGATGAAACACTACTCAGCAATAAAAAAGGAATAAACTACTGATACATGCAACAACATGGACAAACCACAAATGCACAATAAGTGAAATATGCTAGACTAAAAAGACTACAAACTGTATGATTCCATTTTTATGCTGTTCTGGAAAAGGCATGACTATGAGAATGGAGAACAGTTCTATGGTCATTAGGAATGAATAGGGGGAGTGACCAACTTTAAAAAAGCAATACTAGGAAATGTTTTGTGTTGATGGAACTGTTGATGGTATCTTTATTATAGTGGTGGTTAAATGATTCTATGCCTTTATCAAGACATACAACTGTACACAAAAATGAGTGAATTTTACAGTAGGTAAATATTAAAAAGTATATTTTCTTAACTGTAGTGTCTGTTCTTCCTAGTTTTCTAACTGTGTCCTCTTTTCCATTTGTTTATTGAAAAAGTAAGTAATTTGCCAAATACTAGAAAATAGATAAACATTTAAAAAACAAAATATATGTTTGCCTTCATGAAGCTTACTTTCTAATGGGAGGAAACTCACAATGGGCATGGTTATTAAGCAAAATATAGAATGTGTTATTTGATGATAAGAGTTAGGAGAAATATAAAACAGGGGAAGGAATTAACAAGTGTTAAAATGGTTGTATCATTTCTTAGAATGGTAGGGAAGATATCATTGGCAAGAGAAAACCTCACTGAGAAAGTAATATTTTAATTAATATTGAATCATCATGAAATCTACATCAGTTGCATTTTTCAGACAACTGAGGAATGATAAGAAAAACAAATTGTGTTTATATATATAGATCATCCATGATAACAATGTAGAAAAATTAGAGAAAAGGTAGTGAAAATCCCTTCCTAACTTTTATCCATAAGACTTACTATGTCTTCAAGAATCAGCCTAAAAAAAAACCTTTAATATTCATAGCCACACTTTGTGTTAAATTGCTCTGAAAATCCTCAGATGGTCACACCTCTTGTTATTAGGAAGCAGTGGTGTAGAAAGAAACAAGGTGTTTCAATAAAATATATGGACAGTTTAATTGCTGATACGACATTTACAAGTATGGGAAATAATGTGATATTTTTATATTATTGCATGATAATTCTGGAAGTTAGCACTAATGATAATAGACAGTCATACTAAATATATATGGGCAAGAAAAAGCATAAATTCAAACTGGCAGAATCAGGTCTTATTTTGAAGCAGCAGAAGTCTTATTTAAAGTGTTCCTGAAAAAATGGAAGGTATTATCAAGGTATAAAGGCATTGGAAACATGATTCCCAATAGAAATACCAATGTAAAAACACATAGAAAATAATCATTAATTTCTTTTAAAAGAATATAATTTGATGATGGTAATTTCAAGCAGTTATTTACTTAAGCTATAGATACTTAATAATACTATTTTTAATATTCTATCATAATAATTTTCATTATAAATAAGGTATGTTATTAAATGTTCATGCATTTTATTGAAAGGCTTAAAATGGTCTTGATATTTAATTTTCAAATTATAAAACCCTTTTGGTTTGTGTATTGTAGCATAACAGGAAATCTAGGCAGGATAGATCTCTTTATAAACTATTTGTATCTCTTCTTATTTTCAATTTTATAAAATATACTTCCATTAAGTGTATATCTTATAAATTATGCTCTTAAGATTAAAGTGTGAAAATATAGTTCACCACACCCTTAAAAATATAGAGGCATCTCTTTATAGAGAATCAATACTACACTTAGTCTTGTATCATAATAGCAGTTAAGTATAGGAACTTTACAGTTTAACTGCCTTAAGGATGCTTCAGGCTTTTCCATTTCTATTCTCTAAATTTTGCCTCATTTTAATTTTTCATCTTTCTCTGTGGAGATAAATTTAATATTTTATTATTTGTGCTTGTATGTGCTTGAATGGAGGCCCATAAACCCTTTGCTCTTTTGTACTGTTGTTTCCTTTGAAAATTATTACTTACAATTCTAGGATTTTTTTGCCTTTTCCCCCATTCCTTTACTATTATAATCTCAAAAGGAAAAATGGTCTGAGAAGAAGCTTTGAATATTGGAACTTCTGTACTTGAATACAGAGTTTTTGTCTACCATGCCCCAGAATAATAGCCAGGCTTCATCTAGTGTAGAACAGAAGATCCCAGGACCCAGTAGCACTGATCCTCAAAGGGCTAATTGCTTCTCAGTATTTACAGATGCGGATGTAAGGCAAAGGATACATTAAGGTTAATGATGCTCTGTTTACATCTTACAGATTTGTAAATTATATTACAAATTTTAAATTGATTCTCATAAAAACCCAAGAAGTAAGTATTGTGGACAGTCATTTTCCTTATATTACAACTCAGGATGCTAAAGCTCAGAGAACTTAGGTGGCGTGCCAGAAATCACCCAGCAAGGAAGTTAGTGTCCTAGAACTGAAACCTGGACCTTTAATCTCCCTCACTTCAGCGCAGTGCTTTTTTGCAAAGCACTACATTTAAAATAAAATATACTGAATGAGTTTCTATCAGACTCCACCATAACATAATTGTTGTTTTGATGTTCATGGCAAGGGCATTAAACTTGACTTTATTACTTTATTTATTATATGTGAACTTACCAAAGCATATGTATAATCTGATAATTAAAACAGGTGAAATAACTGGGCTACCAGTAGTTGTTTTTGGTCAAAATAACAAGAAAATCAGATTAATCAATATAAATTTAATATTCTATCATAAGGGTGTTGACCATAATACTTGTAAGTTTGACTGCATATATATATATAAAGTTGTTTAAAAGGGCACAAAGATCACTCAGATATCAATTTAGCTTCATCATTTTTTGACTGCACTATCTCTTTTCTCAACATCTATAGTTTCATTTTCTTTCTTCACATTGAGCCATAATATATACTTGTATTACTAATGTCTAGGTATCAATATATTATGTTCCTAAACAAGTATTAAATTATTTAAGAATAGAAACAATGTTTTACAATTTATTTTACATACCTCAAATACATGCTAATTGATTGATTTAAAATAGACACAGCAGCATACACACACAGCTATATGCACAAATTTCATTTGCCTTAATTCACTATTCACTTATTGAGCACAACTTCTCTTATTTATGTTTATATATCTAAATGTTTTCTGCATTTATTTTTTAGACGTATTGTTATAACTTTAAATAACCAATCAATAGAAAAAGAAAACAAAATTAAGGCAACAAATTTCTCTATATTTAAATCAGGGTGCACTCATATTTGAGGATGTGTGGTAATATAATTAGTTGACTTTTTACATCCCCATTACAGTAAACTCCAATTTTTAAAAGCTACTTCTCCACATAAAGTTCATGTTATAAACAAATATCAATTAAATTTTTCCTACATATGTTTCACATCTTTTTACTGTGATTTGCTTTATTACAGTCTGCACTCACTTTTTATGATTGCCATTATTCTGTTGTTACTCAATAAAGGTGTTGGTCTTATGAATTTTATTATATTCTTCATTGAGAGAATTTACAAACACACAGAAATGCACACTGAAACATTCTGTTACCAGTATTGTGGCACTTAAAATAAGAAAATTGAATGCCTTTAACAAAATATTTATTTGTACCTCAAGAGTGGATAATAAAATAATTTTTACTATGCTAATAGAAATCACAGAAAAGTAGTTAGAGGACTAAATTTTACATGGAGGTTTTAATTTAAGTCCCATTTTAATTATTAATCACCTGTAATATTAAGTAAGTCATACTCTGGCTGAGCTCCTTTATTGGTAAAATGAGTATGTTGAGTGGGAAAAAGACAGAATAATTAAAATTAGTTTAGGGTAACTGCCTAATTATTTTTGAGAAAATAAACCTGAACACAAAACTTATTCCTTAAGCTAAGATAAATTCTATGTCCTTAAGGATTTAAATGTACAATAAAAAACCATTAAAAAATACTAAAATTAAAAGTTATTGCACAGGTTCTGGATGTGCAGGCTCAGTGGCCATGGCTCACGAGCCCAGCCGCTCCGCAGCATGTGGGATCCTCCCGGACAGGGGGACAAACCCGCGTCCCCTTCATCAGCAGGCAGACTCTCAACCACTGCACCACCATGGAAGCCCGGGGAAATTCTTTTTAATCATAACAGAGAACTCAAAGGCCACAAAGAAAAAATGTAGTTGATAAATTTTAGACTATATAAATTTTAACAAAATATAAATAATTATAAAGGACAAGAATAAATTCGATAAAATATACAGAAAATAAGAACTAAATGGCTAATGTCCTTAATATGCCAAAACCTCTTAAAATCAATAAAATTTTTAAAACAATAAAAATGAGCACAAGATTAATAGAAGTCTAGCAAGAGAAAGAAAAGTATGTTTAAAAGATGCTTTTCTGATTTCTGGCTATGAATCATTTGACAAAAATCTTGCCCACTAAAAGCATCTGGAAATTGAAGATAAAATTATTACAGAATTATACTTTAGTTCATAAGAGGAGAAGGAGGGAGAGGGAAGACATGGGGGAGGTGGAAAGAGGAAATAGAAAAAGAAAACAGAAAAGTAGAATGGTAAGAATGTAAGCAGATATTGTCATTACCCAGGGAAATATAGGTTGACCTAGGTAAACTAGAGGATTAGCTTTTAACTTCACAGGGATAGAGGAATAAGTTATAAGTCTTCAAAAGATGAAGAATTAGAAATGTGGCCAACCCTTGAAGAGCTTCCAAGTCAGTGAATGGTTGGATTAAAAAGAAAATACACCCAGAGGGGAAGGGAGATACCGAGGAATCCTGTTTCTTTTTGTTGGAAATTTAAAGACCTGTGATTCTGTCAATGCGACTCACAGAGAGGGGATAAAACCTTATAATAATTTGCATTGCCTGGAAATTCTCAAGCTAAGAAATCAGTGTAAAATTCTGTTCTAGTCAGGTGGTGATGACTAATTAATGTGTCACCTTGACTAGGCACCCAAATATCTTGGCACCCAGATATCTGAACAACTTTCACAGATGACTCTGTGAAGGTATTTTTTGAGTGAGGTTAACATTTAAATCTTTGAATAAGGCAGATTGCCTGCCATGATGTGAGCGAGCCTTATCCATTCAGGTGAAGACCTCTAGAAAAAGACTGACATCCCTCAAAGAAGAAGGAAATCTGCCAGTAGACTGCCTTAGGTCTTGAACTGCAACTCTTCCCGGAGTCTCCAGCCTGCTGGCCTACTCTGCATATTTTGGACTTGCCAGTTTCCACAATCTCATGAGCCAATTCCTTAAAATAAAACTATATATGCACATCTTATTGGTTCTCTTTCTCTGGAGAGCCCTAACAGAGCAGGTGATATATTTGGAAGTAGTACTACAAGAAACAATTACAACAGCACTCTGAAGGGAAGAACCATAATCTAGGCTAGAGATACTCACAGGAAAACAAAACAACCAAAAACAACAACAAAATTGTCCTCTAAAAAGTCAGCACAAACACATAAAAGAGAAAACACTAGTTTAAAAAAATCCACTATGAGACACAAAAAAATGTCACTTTCAGAGTAATATACTCTATGTAATATCATAGTAATCTGAAACAGAAATAAAATAGGTATACTTAATATTATTACAGTCATGAAAGAATAACTGAATGATTAGGAAGATAAAAACTATCAGGCAGATGTGAGACAGACCAAAATACAATTAAAAATGAAAATATATAGACAGTGAAACTTTTTAAAAAAACTCATAATTTCTATAAATTAGAAATAGTTGAAGACAGAATTGGAGAACTGGGTCATTGCACTCATTAGCTAGAATGCAACACAGAGAGATAAAAAGTATGACAGAGTAGTAAAAAGACACTGAGGCTAAAATGAGATAATCTAACATACACTTGAGTTCTCAAAGGAAAGTATGAAAGAGAAATAAATTTGAAGATTCCACGTGGATACACACATCCCTTATTTGCACCGTGTGTTCCTTGTCACCTCATAGTGAAACTACATAATAATAAAACAGAAAATAGTATCGAAGCCACTAGAGAGGAAGATGGCTTATTTGCAAAGGAACCTCACTTAGACTCAAACTTGAATTCTCAATCACGGCATTCAAAGAAGATGGCAAAGGATAACATCTTCAACGTGTTGAATGAAAGTATATATAAATCTAGATGGCTATACTCTGGCAAATTACTACTCAAACCTGAAGTTGAAAGTTATAATGGAAACTGAATAAAGTTTACTGTTTCTGGATCCTGACCTATTATTCAGCTGGTATTCATCAGAACAGCCACAAGAGTTGTTAAAACATTGAAATAATTCCATCAGTTGGAAAGCAGCTGATGCTGTAAGTCTTGTGACTGCCTTTCTGAATGATAGAATGGAACATGAGAAACAATCATTAAGCATTTAGTTAAAAATAAGGCAAGAAGTACATAAAATAGGATAATTATACCAACTAATATTTAGATTACAAAAAGAAGATGGAATTAAAATCCTGGACAAAAGTAACCTGTGAGATAGAAGGAAATATGTTTTAAGTAATAGAATTGGTCCATAATAAAATAATTGAAAATCTCAATAGTCACACACCATGAAGAAAATCAAATCATCAGCTAAAATTCTTCCACCTTCCTAACCCACATTTGAAAAATACATTTCAAAAATATCTAGGTCCATAAACAAGATGAAAAGACAACCCTCAAAATGGGAGAAAATATTTGCAAATGAAGCAACTGACAAAGGCTTAATCTCCAAAATTTACAAGCAACACATGCAGCTCAATATCAAAAAAACAAACAACCCAATCCCCGAATGGACAGAAGACCTAAATAGACATTTCTCCAAGAAGATATACAGAATGCCAACAAACACATGAAAGAATGCTCAACATCACTAATCATTAGAGAAATGCAAATCAAAACTATAATGAGGTATCACCTCACACCAGTCAGAATGGCCATCATCAAAAAAATCTACAAAAAATAAATGCTGGAGAGGGTGTGGAGAAAAGGGAGCCCTCTTGCACTGTTGGTGGGAATGTAAATGGATACAGCCACTATGGAGAACAGTATGGAGGTTCCTTAAAAAACTAAAAATAGAGCTACCATACGACACAGCAATCCCACTACTGGGCATATACCCTGAGAAAACCATAATTCAAAAAGAATCATGTACCACAATGTTCATTGCAGCTCTATTTACAATAGCCAGCACATGGAATCAACCTAAGTGTCCATCGACAGATGAATGGATAAAGAAGATGTGGCACATATATACAATGGAATATTACTCAGCCATAAAAAGAAACAAAATTGAGTTATTTGTAGTGAAGTGGATAGACTTAGAGTGTATCATACAGAGGGAAATCAGAAAGAGGAAAACAAATACCACATGCTAACATATATATGGAATCTAAAGAAAGAAAAAAAAAACAGCTCTGAAGAACCTAGGGGCAGGACAGGAATGCAGACGTAGAGAATGGACTTGAAGACACAGGTAGGGGCAAGGATAAACTGGGATGAAGTGAGACAGTAGCATGGGCTTATATATACTACCAAATGTAAAATAGACAGCAAGTGGGAGGCAGCCGCATAGCACAGGGAGATCAGCTCAGTGCTTTGTGACTGCCTGGAGGGGTGGGATGGGGATGGTGGGGGGAGAAACATAGGAAGAGGGAGGTATGGGGATGTGTGTGTATGTATAGCTGGTTCACTTTGTTGTAAGGCAGAAAACTAGCACACCATTGTAAAGCAATTATGCTCCAATAAAGATGTTAAATAAATAAATAAATACAAGGTTGTAAAAAGAAAAATATAGGTCCAGCTATTTTATAATAAAGTATCTTAAAGTCTTTTAGAAATAGATATTTGTCTTATTCAAACTATTTGCATTAAGAGAAAAAGCAGAAATATGCCAAATAATTTAACTTTGATATTAAACTAGATAAGGACATAGGAGAAAAATTACAGGTGACTTTCACTTAAAATATAAGTGTAAAAGTTATAAAAAATAATTTTAAATAAATAAAATATTAGCAAATCGCCACTAAGTCAAAATTATTTAAGGAATATAAGATTTTACATTTAAAATCTTTAAAAGAACTAACATCTCAATAGATAAGATGTTCATCATCTTCATAATAATAAATATACTTAGATGAATTATCATTGTTTATATCTAGTATTTATAAGAACTTGGAAGAGGAATAAATTGCTACGTTTTTTGTGGCTACTATTTAGTAAAAACTATAAAATAGTGCATACTCTTCGACTAAGCAATCCTTCCTCTAATAGTCTATATTGAAGGAATAATTCAAGCACTAATCAGCTTCTGTGGATATGGATGTTCATTTTGCATTATCCATAATAGCAAAAGCTGGAAACAACATAATCAAAGAAGTGGTTATTTAAATAAATTATGATTTAGTAATACAATAGCATATTATGTAGTTGTGGAATGAGACAGATCTCTAAGGACCAGCATGGAGTACACTCATGATATATTGTTGAGTGAAAAAGTAAGTACCAGAACCATATGAATTGTGTAAAGCAGTATGTGGTTTTAAAAAATCTATCTGTTTATGTATTCATAGAAAAACATCTAGAAGGATAGACACAAATCTATTTATAGTGGCAACCTCTGGGACATGGAATTGGAGTGGTTTTAATGTGAATTTGTTTATTCTGCCTTACAGAACTTTTTGCATTGTGGCACTTTAACCACCAATATTACTTTTAAAATAATATTAAAATAAATGATCACTAAATGATTAACTTTTATACCTGAGAAATTGATCACCAACCTTGAACTCTGTTTCCTTCATATTTGTTTATCAAAACCTCGCCTCTACAAAACATAGGCAGAACACTCTATGACATACATCACTGCAAGATCCTTTTCGACCCACCTCTTAGGGAAATGAAAATAAAAACAAAAATAAACAAATGGGACCTAATGAAACTTAAAAGCTTTTTCACAGCAAAGGAAACCATTAAAAAGACAAAAAGACAACCCTCAGAATGGGAAAAAAATATTTGCAAACGAAGTAACAAAGGATTAATCTCCAAAATATACAAGCAGCTCAATATCAAAAAAACAAACAACCCAATCCAAAAATGGGCAGAAGACCTAGATAGACATTTCTCCAAAGAAGATATACAGATTGCCAACAAACACATGAAAAGATGCTTGACATCACTGATCACTGTAGAGATGCGAATCAAAGCTACAATGAGGTATCACCTCGCTTGGGTCAGAATGGCCATCATCAAAAAATCTACAAACAATAAATGCTGGAGAGGGTGTGGAGAAAAGGGAGCCCTCTTGCACTGTTGGTGGGAATGTAAATGGATACAGCCACTATGGAGAACAGTATGGAGGTTCCTTAAAAGACTGAAAATGGAACTACCATATAACCCAGCAATCCCACTACTGGGCATATACCCTGAGAAAACCATAATTCAAAAAGAATCATGTACCACAATGTTCATTGCAGCTCTATTTACAATAGCCAGGACATGGAAGCAACTTAAGTGTCCATTGACAGATGAATGGATAAAGAAGATGTGGCACATATATACAATGGAATATTACTCAGCCATAAAAAGAAATGAAATTGAGTTATTTGTAGTGAGGTGGATGGACCTAGAGTCTGTCATACAGATGAAGCAAGTCAGAAAGAGAAAAACAAATACTGTATGCTAACACATATATATGGAATCTAAAAAAAGTAAAAAAAAAGGTTCTGAAGAACCTAGGGTCAAGACAGAAATAAAGACGCAGACATAGAGAATGGACTTGAGGACATGGGTGGGGGAAGGGTAAGCTGGGACGAAGTGAGAGAGTAACACTGACATATATACACTACCAAATGTAAAATAGATAACTAGTGGGAAGCAGCTGCATAGCACAGGGAGATCAGCTGGTGCTTTGTGACCACCTAGAGGGGTGGGATTGGGTGGGTGGGAGGGAGACACAAGAGGGAGGGGATATGGGGATATACGTATGCATATAGCTGATTCACTTTTTTATACAGCAGAAACACAGCATTGTAAAGCAATTATACTCCAATAAAGATGTTAAAAAAAAAAAAAACCTTGCCTCTAGGTAATACAACTCCCTGCTTATTCCACACTTGTACCATATAGCTGAACATGGCTAGACAGAAACAGCCAATCATGGTGACCAGTGTCTCTTTAAGTTCATAATCACAAACATCAAGCATGCTCTTTAGTGATGCCAAGTAATCAAAATGCATTTCCCTAAATTCAGTTAATACCCCATGCTCCCAGAAAGCTATTTTCTTTCCTTTTTTTCTTCAGACCTTTATCTCCCCAGTCCTTCCTCCTGGCTGATAACCTTGCTTTCTATTTGAACAAGAAAAAACAGCAATCAGGAAGGAATTTCCACCAACTGTAACCAAACTCCCTAACCCGTGTTCTTTCCCTTCTATTACTATGGATAACTTATGTGCTAAAATCAATCTTCCTCATATGCATTGTGTTTTGTTCTTTCTCATCTACACAGGAACACAGCTTCAGCATTTCTCTTACTAAATTATTTCTACTACCATATCAGCAGTAACTCCTCGCATCTTCCAAAAAAATCAAATTTCTTGGATCCATATCCTCTCCTGACAATAGCTCATTTCCCTGCCCTATTTTTACAGCAAACCTTTTAATGTTTTGGTCCCTGAGTGCTTCTCTATTTCCCTCCTTCCATTTTCCCTTGAGCTTACCCCCTCCATTCAGCCTGTTGCCACTACCACATTATTCAAGATTACTCTTATCAAAGTCAGCTATCAATGATGAGTCCTCATTTCTCATCTGACTTGGCATATCTTGATATACTCTTGACTTTGCTTCCATATTATCCTCCTAGTTTCATCCTACCTTACTGGCTAATTCTTCCCACTAGCTTTCTTGATATCCTTTTCTATTCTCCTGTCTTGCTAATTCGAAGAGCCTTAGGGATTAGTCCTTGCTCCTCTTTTCTTCTATGTCTTCGCTCATTTCCTTGGTTATCTCATTCAGTCCCACTAACATAAGACCCATTTCCATGCTGACAATCCCAGATATACATTCCTAGTTCAGACCTCTCCTCTGAACTCCGTATTAAATGCTCCAGTTATCAATATCTTTTTTAGAAGTCCCATAGTCTTCTCACACTTGCCCTTCCACATTCTCTTCCTCCACTCTTCAATTAAGTGATTAAGCTAAAACCCTGTGGTCACATCCCATAGCCAGTCTGTCAGAAAATACTATTCTCTTTACTTTTAAGCATGTTCAGAAACTGACCATTTCACACAGTCTCCACCATGAATACCCTAGCTCACACCATCATTATTATTTATCTGGATTTTTGCAGTAGCTTCCAACTTATATTTCTGTTCCTCTTTTCTCCCCTACTGCTTATCTCAACACAGTTCAGAGTATTCTTTAAAAATAAGTCAGATCATATTATTTCTTTGTCCCAAACCCTCCAATTTTTTCCCAAATCACTTATAGTAAAAGTGAAGGTTCTTAAAATGACCTAGGGGGCCCTACATGATATGTTTTTCTTTTTATTACTTTTCTGACCTCATCACCTTCTATCCTCCCCCCTCATTCAGTTCATGCCCTACTACTTATTGAACACACTAGACAAACTCCCTCCTGAGTGCCTTTGTGCTTGCTTTTTCTTCTGCCTGGAATATTTTTCCACTACATAGACACATAAATGCTTGCCTTCTTATCCATCCCAGCACTTTGTAAAAATTCTACAAAATTCTGCCTTCTGACTGACAACTTCCTTGACAACCCTATTTAACATTGTAAATCTGTTCCTCACCCTAGTATTTCCTAGTTCCCTCCTCTGCTTTACCTTTCTCCAAAGCACTTATCACCATGAGAAATATATTAGATTTATTTATTTGCATATTTATATACTATAATATGCCTTTCATAATATTATGAAAGTTTAAAATTTATTAAAATTTATTATATGGTCCCCCATCTAAAACATGATTGGAAACAGGTTTTCAATAAATATTTCTTGAATGAATGGATGAATGGTCCAGTTCTATCAGACTCAAAACAAATTTTTTGAAATGCATTAAAGGACAGAAAACTAGGAGATTTAGAAAATCAACCTAAAGAAAAATGTAAACCCATTTCCTAAAATATGTAATAAAATGATCTCAGTTATCATAAAGAGTTATGTTTACCTATTAAAATCAGTCATTTATAGTCCAAAGCATAAATATTCTCAGTCAATGGTAAATAGGCTAATTTTATCATTAAGACTAGATACTTTTGCTGAGGACTTCTTAATTATATTTAGGTCACTATTTAATGATAGTTGCAACATGAATTTATACAATGTCTTATAAAACAAAATATAAGTATTCCAGTATAATCAATTTTAATCTAATTTATGTGTTTGTCATTGGCAGGAACACAAAAATGTGTAAAAACTGAAGAAAACCTCCTACCTATGCAGTAAATATTCCTATCAGCATCTAACTGCAATGCTATAACTTAAAAAAAAAATCAGACATTTTCTTATTTTTAGTTAGTTATCTAGATATATGTTCCTGTAGAGAAAGTTGTAGCTTGGTCAGAAACCTTTGCATACCTCTGCAGGTATAGCTTCCTATCAGAAAGTCGCAAAGCAAATTATTATGTGGTAGACAGAGAGACAGTCAGTACTAAAGTAATCTATATAACTGGGTTTAATCCATGATTTTGTAAACTTATTTGAGTATCTAACCCTTTTTTCACAAATTAAAACACAAATTAATATACTAAGGAATTAAAAGGCCATAAAGCACACATGGATATATCGTTGATTTGTTTGGTACACTGAGCCTTTGTAATCATTTTTTTTTTCCTCAACTGGGTACGGCTTTTGAGAAACAAATCTTTGAGAAAATTGTTTTTGTTGAATGTACAATCAGTATGATATTCAGAAAATGATCTTTGTAATATTTAGCATTTTATCATGGATATTGTGAATTTTTCAGTAATGTTATTTAATAACACATGTAAGTTTCTAAATAACATCTAAAACCAAATAAGTTTAATATATCATTCCTGAATGGATGTATATCTAATTAAATTCATGCTCACACATATATGCACAAAAAGAATATGTCAACTTACTCTTAAATATTTAGCAAGTCAATATAAGAACTACTAATACAGTTTTCCAGACATCTTTTTATGAACAAATAATATCCAGACATCTTTTTATGAACAAATAATATAAATATAATCAAATATAATTAGCTCACTAATATCACAGAGGGCGGAGCTGATAACAGACTTTTTAAATACTAAGTGAGAGTCAGATATTTGAAAAAAGAGCTACTACTAAGTTATTACATACAAAAGCAGAAATGAAGAAAACTCAAACTATGGCTACCGAACTGTGTTAGCATAGAAAAAAACAAGTGCTTCTGGTCATGTATATTCAAGTGAACACTGTGAATATTTTTTTCTCAGTGTAGTACCCCAGGCAGGCCAAGGACCTACTCAAACTTCACTCCTCTGCTGAACATGCTCAGTGGTGGGGCAGTTTCATTTTTGAAGATAACTCAGTAATAAAATTTTGGGGATTATAACATAATGGAATTGATTTGCTTATATAACTCTAAGTCATTTTTAAGGCAATTCCAAAGAAGATATCAAAAAATGGTTTGAATAACAATATTTTAACTGTATTTTCTTTCCCACAGTAAATAAGGATATTTAAATTATGTTTCTCAACCCAAAACCTCCTGAGTTTAGAATCATACTTCTTACACACAAGTACAACATCTATCTACACTCACAGGAACTTCTCTTTTTAAAACCTGAAGTTTACTTTGTAAATCCCTAGAGATTTTAAATGATTCCCTATTAACATTTTAGATATCACAGTAACATTCTAATGTGGCAACAGCAAAATTTCTCAAACAGGACCATCTGTAAACTAAATTCAGAGAATTCACAGGTTCTGTAGCATGTTTAAAAATATTCTGTTTTCATTTTGACAGCACCTAAAACACTCAATATATCTGAACTATCTGAATAACCTGCCCTATAACCAAGAACTGACCAAGGAATTCATTGGTTGAGTTTGTTTTTAAAATCACATTGACACCACTTTAAACTATTTTAATTTTCAGGTCAACAAATTAAAGAATAATGGTGACTCAATATGATAAAGACCCACTTACCTGAAGAAAATGAAAACACTAATTCAAAAAGATACACATCCCCATGTTCATTGCAGCAATACTTACAATAGGCAAGCTATGAAAAGAACTTAAGTGTT
Organism: Leucopleurus acutus; assembly: GCF_964270905.1. Classification (NCBI taxonomy): domain Eukaryota; kingdom Metazoa; phylum Chordata; class Mammalia; order Artiodactyla; family Delphinidae; genus Leucopleurus; species Leucopleurus acutus. Next base: position 39,225,547 of record NC_139147.1, on the reverse strand, counting down.
CATTGATGGATAAATGGATAAAGAAAATGTAGTGTGTGTGTGTGTGTGTGTGTGTGTGTGTGTGTGTGTGTGTACACACACACACACAATGGAATATTATATTCAGCCATAAAAAAGAATGAAATCTTGCCATTTGTGACAACATGGATAGATCTGGAGGACACTATTATGCTAAGTGAAATAAGTCAGACAGAGAAAGACAAATACCGTATGATCTCATTTACATGTGGAATCTAAAAAGAAAAAGATCCACTCTTGCTTTGAAATAACAAATAATATCATTATGCAGTACACTAGCAAAGGTTTTGTAGTAGTTTAAATTAGTGTACAACATGTTGAACTTAAAAAAGAACATGCTCAGAGCAGCCAAGTTTTTATTTATGTTTGACACATTAAGTAAATTATATTACTCATCGTATGAAATTTATGTTGATTATTAGCATTTAAGTGGCTTACATGAATTTACATCTGTGTGGATCTTATAAATGTATAAGAGCTATAAGTTTGAGAAATTTATCACTAGATTCATACTTGCATGTATTTAAGTAGTAACATTACAATAAATATAAAATTAAACAGAAGTGGTTTGTCCACAATGTAAGACTCCTGAGAATGACTTTTCTTTTAAAATGAATCTCTACATTACTTAGATTGATTGTTGTCATGCAACAATCAATCTAATTTTAGAGGTACACCATCCAATAAAGTGATCACTCCACCGTGCGTCTGATGGGCACAGAAATGTGACTTGTCTGCATTGAGATGCACTGTAAATATAGATAACATTCCAAACTTTAATGACATTTTTTAATGCAGAATATTTCATTGATAATTTTACACTAATTCCATGTTGAAATGATAATATCTTTGAAATATCAGGTGAATAAAACATATTAGTAAAACTGATTTTACCATTTCTTTTTACTTTTTGAATATGGCTTCTAGAAAACTTAACATTATATATGTGGTCTGCATTACATTTCTATTGGGTGATTTACAAGGTTACCGGCCGTCTTGTACCATGTGCACACTTACTCTGGACACTTCTAGGTTATCTTGAACATACCGCTGCTTTTTATACCTCTGTATTTTTGCACATATTACTTCTTTTTGGATTGTCCTTCATACCTTTCTGTTCTTAAAGAATTCCTAATAATTGTTCACTACTTAATTCAAAGGCTAATACGTCTGAAACCTTCTCTGATTTTTCCAAGTAAGATTTTTTTCCTCTTCTGAGCTCCTCTAGCCCTGTGCATGTCTGTTTTAGGAACCAACACACATTACAACTGTTTTTCATCATGCTTGTATCCCTGTGAGATCTTGATGGCCAGGGTATTGTTTTAACTAGCTTTTTGTTCACAATCTTTAGGCCAGCATCCAGTGAATGTTCAGTACACAGTGAATGTTCAGTAGATATTTGTTGAATGAATTATTAAATGAATGAAAGATGAATAATTATATTTGCAGCTGAAAGTGTATACTTTACATTCCTGTATAACTAACTCAGATGTCAATTGGCTTATCTTTGCCCGACTGATCTATGAAAGGTAGACTAAAGCCGAAGAAGTTTAAAATACTCTTCATTAGAGCTGTGAATCTATCACTGAAGTTTCTGAGATCTTGCTTTGTATAATTTATTTCACTTATAGATTGCCTCTCCTTCCTATGGATGCTATTTGTACTCCTTACTTTATCCAACCACACATGGAATTAGGTCATTTTCTAAATTTCCAAACACACTCAAAGATCACACAAAGAACTGTTTGTAATAGATCTTGTTTAGGACTTCCATTGGTAAAAGGAGTTTAGATTGCAAAAATAAGACAATTTCAAAAGAAATGTCAGACATTAACTACTTAAAAAGCCTTTCCTATGTGCTCCAACACTAGAATTTTTTTTTGTCTTTTCACCACAAAGAATCCCAATCACACATCATTTTTTCGGCTTCTCCTATTTCTTCCCTCTAAAACTCTTTTCCTTTCCTTCTCCCTCTTGAATGTCCAAGAAGTCTTGTCCTTATACATTATTACAAACTCACTTATTTCTCCAGACCTTACTTTCAGACTCAGCTGCAGATGTACTCTACAGCTATGAAGAGAATCAGAAGAATGAAGAGATCTTTTATTTACTCATAATCATCATTTATTATGTGTTTGTGTTGGAAAATATCATTTTATCCTCAACAACACATAAAACATATCATGGCAAATATCATTACCTTTCTGCTATTGGATTTAGAACCATTGAAATAAATCCAATATTTGTGAAGATAAACATCTAGAAAAATATTGTAATTTTTAAATTATTTTTCTGGATTCTAAAACTAAATTGCTATTTTCAGTTTAATATGCTCTGTGGGATAAATGTGAATTACCCAAGATTTAGATTTTTGCATTATTCTGCAATATATTTAAAGTTTGTTTTTTTACTAACTATCAAATATATTACTAAATGGTAAGCAAGTTCTAGTATGTTAATGAGCAACAGGGTAAAATAAGAACTATCTTCATAAAGTAATTGGCATCAAAAATTCTAGAACCACAAAACATAAGTGAGTCTGCTGGTTTACCATAAAATAATCAAGAGCTTAAAAAAAAACCCACAGATATTTTGATTAAATCCATCTAGTGCTAAGTACATATTTAGAACAGATAAATATAAAAAATGTATTCAGAGCAATTTCAGTATTTGTTATTCTATTAAAAAGTAATTGTTTGAAAAAAAGCTCAGTTTTATTTTACTTTTGTATTTATTTATTTTTGGCCACGCCCCCTGGCATGGGGAATCTTAGTTCCCTGACCAAGGATAGAACCCACACCACCTGCATTGGAAGCATGGAGTCTTAACCATTCGACGGCCAGGGAAGTCCCCAAAAGTACAGTTTTAAAAAGCAATTTGCCCTCCCACTCCAGGCATTCTGTTCAGCATCAGCTCAATTTTATTTTAAGGTGTGTGTTTCACTAATGCCATTCAATAGTGATGTGGGTCTAAACTAAGTCAAGAGTGGTAACCAAGGTGTTAAGGACAAAAAAAAAGTTTCAAGATATATTTAGAAGGTAGAGTCAATAAGGTATAAAATGAATTGGATGTGTTAGCAGAAGGAGTAATATAGGATGAGTCTCAACTTTTGAGATTCATGCAAATAAAAGACTTTGATAGACAAGAGGCAGGAAACTAGAGATTCTTCTTGGTGATCTCTATTTTATGTGACAATTAGAAAGTAATTGAGAGCTAAAAATAGTAGAACTTGAAGAAAAGAATGTGAAATCAGAGTTGATCTGCTGGATTGCAGAGAGAATGAAGGGATAAAGGTCTAGGATGTTTCCACATAGCTAAAGAAGAAATGTGCATTATGTTTTTATATCAAAATTCATTTATCCTGACAGAAAACACAAGTTTCCTGGATCAGAACACAGACTGATTATTTACTCACACGGCAATCTTAGCACAAATTTTCTATGCCCTAATTCCCCAAGGGGGAATGCAGTGAGAGTCAGATACATCCTTCTTGTCAATACCACAGGAGAGGATCTCTGAAATTACAAGTGCTGGAGATTATCGAGGGCAGCTGGCACACTTACCTCTTCTCCTCTCTGAAGAGAGAATGACCTTTGGTTTGGAATGCAAAGGAACCCTGACTGGGGAAAGGAGGTAAAAGTTCCTAAGTATTCTCACTTGATATGTAAATAAGTGGTCCAGGGGAGTTGTCTCTAAATCTCTCTGAAAGTCTTGTAGGGGAAGCAAAATTTTGTCTCTACCCACTTAGGGTGTCTGGCTGAGCTTAAGAATTAAGTTGACATAAGACTGATTAATAGGAAAAAAGCATACGTATTTTATTTTTACATATACATGGAAGCCTTCACAGGAAAATGAATGCCCAAAAACAGTGCTTAGGTCTAAGTACTTAATACTAGGTTGAACAAAGAGAAGTAATGGTGAAACAGCAAAATATTTGGGGAGGCTAAAGGAAGATAAGGGTTATCTTAACAAAGTGTGTTTGTACAGATTCTCCTCAGCCACAACCCCCCTTTCCTGGTGATAAGAATGTTCTCTTTTTGGGTTTCCCTGGTGGCGCAGTGGTTGAGAGTCCGCCTGCCAATGCAGGGGACACGGGTTTGTGCCCCGGTCCGGCTAGGCCCGTGAGCCATGGCCACTGAAACTGCGCGTCCGGAGCCTGTGCTCTGCAACGGGAGAGGCCACAGCAGTGAGAGGCCCGCGTACCGCAAAAAAAAAAAAAAAAAAAAAAGAATGTTCTTTTCCTCCAGGTTCAGGAAGGGCATCTTTCACATGGGAATTTCATCTCTCTTTTCAAGAAGAAAAGTGGAGGTCAGATGCTTTTTTGGGGCATCTGCTGTTTTCTAAGTACCTTTAGCTCAAAAAAGTCAATATGCCAAATTGGCATATTTCAGGGTGGCATGTTCTGAACGCTTTCATTCTGTCTTTAATTTTCAAGATTTGTTTTCCTTTCAAACATTCCTCTAACCGTGCATCCAGCAATCTTTGTTCCAAAAGCTCCGTTGATGCAGAAACATGAAAATATTCAAAATATTATTTCAGTGCAGTGGTAATGTGGCCCCTATGTCAAGGTGAATGATTCAGTTTCTGTACCAGGTTGTTCATGCAGAGCACAGTGACTGAGGATGAGGACTAAGGGAGCTAGATGGGTTAACCCCACAGACTCCCTAATATCTCTCAAGAACAGAAATCAAAGTTTTTCAGTCCTTAAAGGTGTGTTGAAATACCCTAGTATAAAGGAGATTAGCATATGCAGAGGGCATGAGTTACAAAGAAGGAGGGCACTTTATAAGCAGGCAAGAAATAATAGCTGAAAGCCCAAAGACTTTTGACTCCCCCTTCCACTTTTGAATCAATTTCACTGGAAGATAAGTAGCCTTCCTCTAAAAGGACCAAAATAAAGAATGCTATAGGGAGAGCTGGGTTTGAGTTGAAGCAAAATGAGGCTGCATATGTTCTGTGATGTGGCTGAGCAAATACTGTTTACCACAAAACCAGCATTTCAGAGACTTCAGGAGAAAGGAAAGAGAAGAATCATCTTTAGGACAAGAAGTCAAGGTAGATAAATGGAAAAACTCATGTTTTCTGTACTCTACTACACTTCACTTCTGACACCAGATGCATGGTTTTCTCCACAACAAGCAATTCTCCAATTCTGGATGAACACTAACTCGGTGTCCCCAATTCTGACACTGTTTGGAGTTGGTGAAGACTCCACAGGTTAAGGGCTCAGTACCATAAGACTTCCCCACCCCACCTTCAGACACTGATCACAATTTTCAGGTTGTTCTCTGTATTTCTCATCAAGCAGTTATAAATTGGAGGTTCCCACAATCCCATCCTCAGGTTCTGTAGTTTGCTACAATGGCTCACTGAACTCAGGAAAGCACTTTACTATTACTGATTTATAACCAAGAATATATTACAGGATAAAAATGAACAGGCAAATACAGAGATACACAGGATAAGGTATATAGCAAGAGGTGATGTGCATTTATGTCCTCCCTGGACAAGCCACCCTTCCCACACCTCCATGTGTTCCCCAACCCAGAAGCTCTCTAAATCCCTGTGGTTAGGGTTTTTTACAGAGGCTTCATTACCTAGGCACGACTGATTAAATCATTATCCATTAATGATCAACTCAACCTCCAGCCACTCTCCTCGCTCTGGAGCTTGGGGGTTGGGCTGAAAGTTCCAACTCTGATAACACAAGTCGGTTCCCCTGGCATTCCGCCCCTCAGACTTAGGGGCTTTCCAAAAGTCACCGCATTAACATAAACTGAGGTGCCTTTCATCTGAGTTGGCATGTGTTATGAATAACATAAGATGCTCATTCCATTTCTATTGCTCTAGAGCTGTTTCAGGAACTGGAGACAAAAACCAAATATTATGACAAAATATACTCCTATTGCTCTTAGGAAATTAGTAAACTACACTTAAGAATCACTTAGGAAATTACAAGGCTTTTAGGAACTCTGGCCAGGAGCCTGGACAAAGAAGGAAACTATATATATATCTGTGATTATATAACAATTTTACAGTAGAGAAAGTTTCAAGCAATTCGATGATGAATTTGAAGAAGGGTCAATGAATTAAAGATGTTTTTTAAAGAGACTGAAGACCATAGGAATATTTGATCTTAATTCCTTAGGATAAGGCTCTTTTAAAAAATTAATTTATCTTCTGAAATCAACATAGTACTTGAGTTAATTTTCGTTAGTTATTGGCAATGCCTGTTATTTCTTCAACATCCTAATTCATTTGTAACTAAGTTTGAATTTTATTGTTCACAAAAGATGAAATAATGGTAGAAGTTTGGTTTGAAGAGATTGTTGAAAGCATCTCCACGTGGTGATCTGTATGTGGCAGGGCACACATAAAGAAAGTCCTGAGGGAAGCCTTGCCCTGCATGCCTGAGACCTAGATTATGAGGAACAGGGAGGTCTCCTCAGATCAGCCTTAAACAGATATTAACAAAAAATAAAGGAAGCTAGAGAGAAACCACTACCACTTATTCCCTCTTCCTATTTCTCCCTCAATTATCTTCTCTTGCTCTTCCTTCACCTTTATTTTTTGCTTCTTACCCATTACTCTTCACCCTGCTTTTTTCTTCCTTATATCATCACCCTTCCACCCTTTTTCCTCTGTCCCTACTTTTCTTTTCTTTTTCTTTTTTTTTTTTTTTTTTGCTTTTTCCTTCTTATTCTCTTTGTTTCCTCTGACCCAACTTTCTCCCTTCTCATTTTTCGTTCATTAAACATTTTTTCTTTTCATTCTCCCTTCTAGGATACTGCTGGCCACTTTCCCCAAAGGAAGACAGTATTCTGTTTTTTCAGCTTGCTGTGTTCCAGTGAGTAATATGCCCCTTAGAGGTTGTCTATGTTCAATTTTTTAAATTAGGAGTGTGGGATTAACATATACACACTACTATAAATAAAATAGGTAATCAACAAGGACCTACTGTATAGCACAGGGAACTCTACTCAATATTCTGTAATAATCTTTATGGGAAAAGAATCTGGTATTGTATATGTATAACTGAATCATTTGCTGTACAGCTGAAACTAAAACAACATTGTAAATCAACTGTATTCCAATATAAATAAAAATAAATAAATAAATAAAATATGTGTCTTCAACAACTGCTGATTGGCTTTAAATCATGTGATGATAGTCTGAGTCAGTAGGTGGAAGAATACTAAACTGTTATGACCTGGCTTATGATTTATTACTGAGACCCAGATTAAGGAAAAGGCAATGCAAGTGTCAGTGTTAGAACATTAATAGTGATATCTGCATTTTTCTGAGAAGGCAAGGACATTTGGGAGTTATGATTCCTCTAGAGTGCTTATCTGTGACTCATATTAGTTCTACTTTTGAGGACTCAATTTCTGACAATAATGTGCATCCTTGAAACACATTCTTTTTCATTAGTAGCCTTACCTATACTTTAACACGTACTGAAGAATGGACAGCTATATAAATTTATAAGTGGACAGCTATAAATTTAAGTTTATTCAGAATATGACCCAACAGAACAGTGCAATAATGATCACTGAAACATGAAACACCACAAAGTATATATCAACATGCAATAAAATGTTCAATACCCTTCCTCAAAAATCTTGTGGAAAATTAAACATTTATTGGTTTGTATTCTTTTAATGTTTACTTGAGAAAAAGAACCCAAGAGGAAATTCACTTAAAAAATAAAATTTATTTTTACTCAATTTGGGGGTTTAAATTTGGGTTATTAAAATTTGGCATACGTCTTGTTCTATACTTGTATATTTGGTTATTTTTATTTTAGAATTCCTTTCTTAAGTTAATCAAGAAATAGGATGCCCCCAATCTTTCATTATAGAAACAGGACATGTGAAATTAGAGGGAAAAAAAAGAAGTTTGGCAAAATATTTTAACCTCTTTCAGGGTCATTTCAGTTCAAGCTTTGGGCAAAGATTCAGGCCAGTTCTTATTTTACCCAAACTAGTGCATTCCTAATCATAATGCCATCAACCAGCTGTGTTGATTCACTTGTATCTAGTACATGCTTTTATTGTGCTGCAGAGGAAAAGAAGATCATTTCATTTGTGTTCAGGCAAGGGTATTTTTCATCAAAAACAACATAATACCATCTCTTATTTTTGCCATGTTGCATACAGTATTTGTGAATGATCTCACAAAAAATTTATGATGTTTTAAGCTAGTCTATGACTTATTTTAAATCATTTTGCCTTTCGTGGATATGAAAATAGAAGTACTTAATCTAGTATTTATTATATAATCATTTATAATACAGAGTTAACAGCCTCTATATAAAGTCATTAGTTAATGGATTATGCTAAAAGATGTCCCAAACCACATTAGATGTTAATATAAAGTTGTCTGTCCTGTTATATTTATTAATGTACATTCAAGAAAAGTTAACATAAATGTGGAGATTGACAATGCCTCTATATATATTTGTTCACATATATAAATGCACACACACAGGGACGTTATTCAGCATTAGTTTAGTATCAATTTGTTTCCACATTATTATAAAGGGAAGTCACTTTTAAATTCACTTCAAAAATAAATTCAGCTGACTTTGTCTTTATTTTTAAATGAATCAAAGTATAGTGAGCCTGATAACTGCTAATATCCTAGAATATTTTTCATCAGTATGTTATTTTAAGATACACCTTCTAAAATATGTATGGTCATGGACAAATTACCTGCTCAACTAAGTGTTCCGTATAAATACCATGTAATCTTAGTTATTATTAAATTCTGATTAAATGTAATAAAGTTGTATTTTTCAGGTACTCCAAGATTGAAAATTAGGTAAAACATATCTAAAAATAAATGCAAATATGTTTATACATAGAGGATTCTCTTGCTCTGATCTAAATGATCTGGAAAACCTATTAAGTTAGAACATATAATTTATAGTAAATTCAAAAGTCTTCCCTATTTTATTTGTAACAAGTTATTTTAATTACCTTGATGTTAAACTACACTTGACAAAATATTTCCTCTAGAATTGTTTTGCTTGAATACATTTCTGAAACATTGAGAACATACATCTTATTTTTATAACAAAAGCATGCATGCCTGACTGGTAAGCAAGTGATACATATTGGAATAATGTATAGTACAGCATTTTAATATCAAAATAACACTATTTCTACATGATGTGATTGGGACTCAGTAGCTGAGAAAACATAAAATAATAAAGAGTAAAACAATGTATCCTGTTACTGAACAGTTTCAACTGATGATCCAATAAAATTACCAGTCTCATTTTTGTAAGTATCATCCTATTAAATAAATCAATATGAAGAAAATGGTTTTGTTGGTGCTTGCATATAATTCCAATTCCCTTTCTCTTGTTTTTCTTCAAGTCTCTGTCCTAGAAATTTGTGGTCAGTGAAGGGCAATTCCAGTAGGTGGAGTAATAGTAAAGCAAATACTGTGTGTGAGGCTGTAAACTTCTGTTTCTATTGTCATTTGGGGCAGCAATTAGCATAAATCAGATGAGGTTAATATAGAAGTAAAAAGCATAATTATAAATAAATTATAAATAAATTATTTTACAGAGTAAATGTATTGCTGTAGAACAAAAACATATTCCCTCTTGTCTTCAATTTTCTCTATATTTTTCCTTTTCACTTTCAAAAGTTTCCTGGAGAACTTGCATTTAATACAAAAGACTGCCTATTATCAGTAGTACCAAATTTGACAGAGAGCTCCTGAGTAATGTATTGGGGGAAATCAGAGAAGACAGACTCAGGCAACTACAACTTTGGTATTTGGGTATTTGAGATATTAGAGAGAGAATTTTCTAATAAGGCCATAACCTTGCCAATCCACACTTGTTTAGCCTGGTCAGAGCCTTCATTGTTCTGAGCAGAAGCATGACAAAGAGATCTTTGCCAAGTCGGGGTGGGGGAGGGAGGGAGAGACAGAGAGGGCAGGGAGGTAGGGAGGGATCACGCATCTTTCTCTATTTCTCCTAGGGATCATACTGAGCTTTCACCAGCAAAAGTCTATCTACCAAACATGAATATATTTATCTACCAAATATAATATGTGAGGGAAAATAAACTCAAGTTATTATACCTCCATATCTGTATTTATATCTGTATCTCTATCTATACAAAAAACTGGAGGAAAAAAATTAATGTTTGTACTTTATTACCATCTTTTGTAATTTGCTATAGGAGTCTCTCTCCCCCCTCCAGACTCTTATCATAATATCTTGGGAAAAGCTCCACTTGAACAGGTAAAAATGTGCCTGGTGTCCAAAAGAAGGCCCTGGGATTACTCTCTGAATGGACAGCAATTCATAGATGTCCTTTCTGAGTGTTTTTCATCTCATGTGGATTAATTTAGAGATTACTTCAGGATGCCAGGATAGTCTAGTTTAGAATCATGGCAAGCTGAAGTCTAGTTTGTCTTTATGCTTTCCCTTCGGCTTGTCAAATTGAATATGTTAGCCGATGCCTTGAAATCTAGGTAACATATACTACAGCCGTGATATACAGAAACAAATAGTGTCTTCGATGTTTTTCTTATGTTCAAAGTAGTACAAATAAAGACTCAATTAGAAACAACTGAAATAAGACACATTTCCTTAGTCTAAAACTTGTTTTTGTCATATCTAACCTTGTCTTATTAACTGAATAAATATACTATTTTATCAAAATGCTGAATGAGAAAATATTAATATAAGCCATGAATTCCATATTCTGTATTTTACTTCCTATGAAATATTTCTCCTTAGGATAGTTTAACAACATTATAATTACATATCATCACAAAAATTTAAAAAATGAATACGACTACCAAAGTTATTCAAATAAAACACAAGTATTTAAATTCATTCTCTCATTTATATCCTCTTTATTTATATGTATTTAGCTTTGTTAATTTAGGGAAAATATATAGCATGTGATTTGCATACTTCTACATTCTATCTGAATTTAACTTAGTGAGAATCATTAGATAATTGAGCATAAAATTCCAAAATTCTGAAAGTACCCCATAATAGCAGTTTTCATTAACAAAACTGAATAGCATGCAAGTTAATAAAAAAATAATTTAAGATCTAAACAAAAGTGAATCTTTAATCAAGACTAATCTTGATTATTTTTATAAATGTTAAACATTAGAGACAAAAATCAGTACTCTCATGTAAATATTTTCCACCTAATAATCAACCCAATTTTTTGGTTATTTCTCTTGTCCATATAATTCCATGTCCCTTACAAGTAGATAACCATCTCTTTTTTTTTTTTTTTTGCAGCAGAGCTACAGAATCCCAGAGGACACATTGACATTTTTGCTTAATTTTGAGGGGATAAAAAATTAATGAGTCACTATTAGAGGGATCAAAGTATCTTTTCAAGGAATAGTCAATCAACAAAGTGAAACACATTTTATTAGAATATGTTATGCTAGTGGGAACACTCCCTTTCTCTGATATCACATTTTCATATGAAGATGCTTGTGTTAGAATCTCTCCTTGCTATACTCCTCACCTTTTATTTCTCTTTTGACTGATTATCAGGCTGGATAAGAAGATGCTTTCATTTACTAACTGGTTCATACTTCTTGACTTTGTACAAATAAAGCATTGAAAGGTTTAATTTCTAAGCATTTGCTTTATTTTTTCCCCACTTCAACCCGTGAGAGACAGCTGTCTTGAAAACTCAAATTGCTTTGTAAACACAGCTTTTTCCTGGGATAGGTGGTTCCAAGGCATTTATAAGTATAGGAAAAGGGGATGCTGTGGGAGAAGGAAGGAATAATAGTCATCCCCTTTTAGATACAAATCTAGACTAATTTTCTATACTTTTTTACAATAATGATTTTTATATCCACCTGCTGTCTCTTATATTTTTCAATTTGTTTCTAATTCAGGAGGGAAAGGAGTGCTATATATATTGACACCCTTAATCCCTAAGATAGGTTTGACAGTCTGAGAACCTCTCAGTTGAATATAATTAAATGCTAAATATGGTACCAACTTTGAAATACCTTACAACTTATCTGAAAAGAGGACATCATATCAGAGCAATTTTATATGCTATCATATTATTTTATATAATTATTAATGTCTTCTAAAATTACCTATAACAAGAAGACAGTCATAAAATAACAATACACTCTACTGAGGATATGACAGCTTGTTCCTTGATGAAGGACATTCTTAAATGTTTGGACCTTCAATTAGGCCTCTGTAACATTAATATAACATTGGATCTTTCCTAATAAGTTTTAGTTTCTGGATCATGAAATGTACCAGTTATATATAAGTGGAGGCTATGAAAATAGAAGAGCTCATTTTGTCAATATATATTGCCTTGAAGCTTTCTATATATGAAGCTTCAGTTTATTAAAATGTGTCAGTGAAAGCATAGATAACACAATATTATTTAAGATCACCTCAACTGGTCATAAGCCAGGATGATACTTTCAACACAATTAAAAGCACTTTTTTTAATAACTCAGTCAAACTTCTATAAAGTTTTTCACTTCAAACTGATATGAAATATAGATTATTGTATAATCACCTTGAGAGAAAAATATGTAGTTTCCATTAATCTTATAATATTCATTTAAAGACAACATCAGTTATCTTGAATTTGAGGTAAAAATTAAAACAGGCAAAATAATTTGGTCATATGGCCCTATTAACATACGAAGGCACAAAACCCAGGAGAATCAGCTTAACAATAAAGCAAAAAAATTAAAAAAAAATGTCTATATGTAGGCTATTGTTCAAGGACAGAAAGCAGACTTTTTCCATAAAAATGTAAAAGATTAATGGATTTGTGGATAGGAATTAATTTTTAGAGACTCATCTCCTAATCTCTCTGACATATGGACACAGACTTGTATGACTTTAAAGGCATAACATGATTTAGAGTAGAATATTATATATGGCACATTGTGACTTGAAAATGATGTTTCCAGTATGAATGTAATACTAGCACAAAGAAAGTACATCCCAGAGAAGGAAAAAATTATGCGGTAAGTTCCATTTTATCTAGATGGCAAAAGAGGTCATGTCAGTCAAGAAGGACAATTCCAAACTATTGCAGCTGAGCAAAATTCCATTATAAATCATCTCAATATAACATCTCAATATACATAGATTCAATTTTACAAAGTCATCAAATCATGACCTCATTTTGATAGGGATATATAACATAACTGTAGATCTGGTTTCATTACTAACTAGTTGTGCAACTGAAAATCGATACTTCCCTTTTTTGAGGATTATTCTCTCCATCTATAAAATATGAGGATTAGAAAAGACGATCTCTAAAGTCCCCTGGAGAGTGAATAGTCTATGTTTGTTTCCCTAAAAACACAGAGAATGTAGCAAGAATACTATTCTTGCTTCTAAGTGTCAGGACTCTTTAATGAGACTGTTACATTTTAAATGATGAATAAAAGAATTTCAGGTTCAGCTAAGCTAGATGCATCAATTCCCTGGAAATGTGTGAATACTTCACTTGCTCAAGGAAGAGAAGAGTCACCCATCATTGCTTTACTTATTATAAAGGCAATGTTTCTTGATATTTGGGAGCCTTCCAATTAAGTTCTATATGAATGACTGGTTCTCATCACACACACACACACATTACATACTAAAAATATAGATATATAATAAAGAGCCATTAACATTCCCAATAGTAATAAATCAACAACAGATAGTCTCAAACTATTAAATGTTTCAAATTAGAAAAGTAAGCTTTATGTTCATGAAATAGTCTACTGCAGGGTTTTCCAGCCTCAACATTATTTATATTTTGGACTGGATAATTCTTTGGCATGGGGGCTGTTCCATGCAATGTAGGATATTTAGCAACATACTGGATTCTAGATGCTACTATGAACTTATCCCAACAAATTGCAAAAACAAACTGTGTCTCCTGGGAGAAAAGTGGTCCCTGATTGAGAACCACTGTTCTCAATATGGAGAGGTATACTATCAATATACCAATATATAGAGGTATACTATCTGGAAAGATCTAAGTCTTTGAAAAAGTACTGATCTCAATGTTCCAGGATGAATTGTTTCATTTAGGTTTGAACATGTATTACTACATTTAGTGTGGGCTTCTAGAATGTAAAAGTTAAGAAACAAAGACTATTTAGCCTAGTTTTTCCTAAAATAAAGTTATAGTGAAGCTACATAGAAATAAAAATAAGGTTCACAACAGCCAAGATACTGACAATCTAAACATACTCTGAGAGATGAATGGATAGAGAAAATGTGGTATACCTACACAATGGAATATTATTCAGCCACAAAAAAGGAAAATCCTGAGACAGCAGAAGAACTACAATCCTGCAGCCTGTGGAACAAAAACCACATTCACAGAAAGATAGACAAAATGAAAACATAGAGGACTATGTACCAGATGAAGGAACAAGATAAAAACCCCAGAAAAACAACTAAATGAAGTGTAGACAGGCAACCTTCCAGAAAAAGAATTCAGAATAATGCTACTGAAGACGATCCAGGACCTTCGGGAGGCAAACATCGAGAAGATGCAAGAAACGTTTAACAAAGACCTAAAAGAATTAAAGAACAAACACAGATGAACAATACAATAACTGAAATGAAAAATACATTAGAAGGAATCAATAGCAAAATAACTGAGGCAGAAGAACAAATAAGTGACCTGGAAGACAGAATGGTGGAATTCACTGCTGCAGAACAGAATAAAGAAAAAAGAATGAAAAGAAATGAAAACAGCCTAAGAGACCTCTGGGACAATATTAACCACACCAACATTCACATAATAGGGGTCCCAGAAGGAGAAGAGAGAGAGAAATGACTTGAGAAAATATTTGAAGAGATTATAGTCTAAAACTTCCCTAACATGAGAAAGGAGATAGTCACCCAAGTGCAGGAAGCACAGAAAGTCCCAGGCAGGATAAACCCAAGAAGAAACACACCAAGACACATAGTAATCAAATTGACAAAAATTAAAGACAAAGAAAAATTATTAAAAGCAACAAGGGAAAAATGACAAGTAACATACAAGGGAATTCCCATAAGGTTAACAGCTGATTTCTCAACAGAAACTCTACAAGTCAGAAGGGAGTGGCAGCATACACATAAAGTGATGAAAGAGAAAAACCTACAACCAAGACTACTCTACCCAGCAAGGAGCTCATTCAGATTTGACAGAGAAATAAAAAGCTTTACAGACAAGCAAAAGCTAAGAGAATTCAGCACCACCAAACCAGCTCTACAACAAATGCTAAAGGAACTTCTCTAGGCAGGAAAAACAAGAGAAGAAAAGGACTACAAAAACAAACCCAAAACAATTAATAAAATAGTAATAGGAACAAAGATATCGATAATTACCTTAAATGTGAATGGGTTAAATGCTCCAACCACAAGACACAAGCTCACTGAATGTGTACAAAAACAAGAGCCATATATAGGCTGTCTACAAGAGACCCACTTGAGACCTAGGGACACCTACATACTGAAAGTGAGGGGATGGAAAAAGATATTTCATGCAAGTGGAAATCAAAAGAAAGCTGGAGTAGCAATACTCATATCAGATAAAACAGATTTTAAAATAAAGAATGTTACAAGAGACAAGGAAGGACACTACATAACGATTAAGGGATCAATTCAAGAAGAAGATACAACAATTATAAATATACGTGCACCCAACGTAGGAGCACCACAGTACATAAGGCAAATGCTAACATCTAAAATAGAGGAAATCAACAGAAACACAATAATAGTGGGGGACTTTAACACCTCACTTACAACAATGGACAGATCATCCAGACAGAAAATTAATAAGGAAACACAAGTTTTAAAAGACACAATAGACCAGATAGATTTAATTGATATTCATAGGACATTCTATCTGAAAACAGCAGATTACACTTTCTTCTCAAATGCACATAGATCTTTCTCCAGGATAGATCACATCTTGGGTCACAAAGCCTCAGTAAATTTAAGAAAACTGAAATAATATCAAGCATCTCTTCTGACCACAATACTATGAGATTAGAAATAAATTACAGGGAAAAAAATGTAAAAAACATAAACACATGGAGGCTAAACAATACATTACTAAATAAGCAAGAGATCACTGAAGAAATCAAAGAGGAAATAAAAAAGATACCAAGAGACAAATGACAATGAAAACACGATGATTCAAAATCTATGGGATGCAGCAAAAGCAGTTCTAAGAGGGAAGTTTACAGCAATACAATTCTACCTTAAGAAATAAGAAACATATCAAATAAACAACCTAACCTTACACCTAAAGCAATTAGAGAAAGAAGAACAAACAAAACACAAAGTTAGTAGAAGGTAAGAAATCATAAAGATCAGAGCAGAAATAAATGAAAGAGAAACAAAGAAAACAATAGCAAAGATCAATAAAAGTAAAAGCTGGTTCTTTAAGAACATAAACAAAATTGATAAACCTTTAGCCAGACTCATCAAGAAAAAGAGGGAGATGACTCAAATCAATAAAATTAGAAATGAAAAAGGAGAAGTTACAACGGACACCACAGCTATACAAAGCATCCTAAGAGAATACTACAAGCAACTCCATGACAATAAAATGGACAACCTGGCAGAAATGAACAAATTCTTAAAAAGGTATAAACTTCTAAGACTGAACCATAAAGAAATACAAAATATGAACAGACCAGTCACAAGTAATAAAATTGAAACTGTGATTAAATATCTTCTAACAAAGTCCAGGACCAGATGGCTTCACAGGTGAATTCTATCAAACATTTAGAGAAGAGTTGACACCCATCTTTCTCAAACTCTTCCAAAAAATTGCAGAGGAAAGAACACTCCCAAGCTCCTTCTACAAGGACACCATCACCCTGATACCAAAACTAGACAAGATACTGCAAAAAAAGAAAATTACAGACCAATATCACTGATGCATATACATGCAGAAATCCTCAACAAAATACTAGCAAACAGAATCCAACAACACATTAAAAGGATCATACAACATGATCAAGTGGGATTTATCCTAGGGAGGCAAGGATTCCTCAATATGTGCAAATTAATCAATGTGATACACCATATTAACAAATTGAAGAAGAAAACCCATATGATCTCAAAAGATGAAGAAAAAGCTTTTGACAAAATTCAACACGCATTTATGATAAAAGCTCTCCAGAAAGTGGGCATAGAGGGAACCTACCTCAACATAATAAAGGCCATATATGACAAACACACAGCAAACATCATTCTCAATGATGAAAAACTGAAAGCATTTCCTCTAAGATCAGGAACAAGAGAAGAATGTCCATTCTCACCATTATTATTCAACATAGTTTTGGAAATCCTAGCCATGGCAATCAGAGAAGAAAAAGAAATAAAAGGAATCCAAATCGGAAAAGAAGAAGTAAAGCTGTCACTATCGGCAGATAACATGATACTATACACAGAGAATCCTAAACATGCCACCAGAAAACTACTAGAGCTAATCAATGAATTTGATAAAGTAGCAGGATACAAAATTAATGCACAGAAATCTCTTGCATTCCTATACACTAACAACAAAAGTTCAGAAAGAGAAATTAAGGAAACAATCCCATTCACTACTGCAACAAAAAGAATAAAATACCAAGGCATAAACCTATCTAAGGAGGTAAAACACCTGTACTCAGAAAACTAAGACAGTGATGAAAGAAATCAAAGATGACACAAACAGATGGAGAGATATACCATGTTCTAGGATTGGAAGCATCAATATTGTAAAAATGACTATACTACACAAAGGAATCTACAGATTCAATGCAATCCCTATCAAATTACCGATGACATTTTTTTACAGAACTAGAACAAAAAATCTTAAAATTTGTATGGAGACACAGAAGAACCCAAATAGCCAAAGCAATCTTGAGGGAAAAAAACAGAGCTGGAGGAATCAGAGTTCCTGAATTCAGACTATACTACAAAGTTACAGTAATCAAGACAATATGGTCCTGGCACAAAAACAGAAATATAGATCAATGGAACAGGATAGAAAGTCCAGAGATAAACCCACACGCCTATGGTCAAGTAATCTATGACAAAGGAGGCAAGGATATACCATGGAGAAAAGACAGCCTACTCAATAAGTGGTGCTGGGAAAACAGGATGGCTACATGTAAAAGAATGAAATTAGAACATTCCCTAACACCATACACAAAAATAAACTCAAAATGAGTTAAAGACCTAAATGTAAGGCCAGACACTATAAAACTCTTAGAGGAAAACATAGGAAGAACACTCTTTGACATAAATCACAGCAAGATCTTTTTTGACCCCCTTCCTAGAGTGATGGAAATAAAAACAAAAATAAACAAATGGGACCTAATAAAATTTAAAAGCTTTTGCACAGCAAAGGAAACTGTAAACAAGATGAAAAGACAACCCTCAGAATGGGAGAAAATATTTGCAAACGAATCATCGGACAAAGGATTAATCTCCAAAATATATAAACAGCTCATGCAGGTCAATATTTAAAAAAAAAACAAACAATGCAATCAAAAAATGGGCAGAAGACCTTAATAGACATTTCTCCAAAGAAGACATACAGATGGCCAAGAGGCACATGAAAAGCTGCTCAACATCAATAATTACTAGAGAAATGCATATCAAAACTACAATGAGGCATCACTTCACACCAATCAGAATGGCCATCATCAGGAAATCTACAAACAACAATGCTGGAGAGGGTGTGGAGGAAAGGGAACCCTCTTGCCCTGTTGGTGCAAATGTAAATTGATACAGCCACTATGGAGAACAGTATGGAGGTTCCTTAAAAAACTAAAAGTAGAATTACCATATGACCCAGCAATCCCACTACTGGGCATATACCCAGGGAAAACCATAATTCAAAAAGGCACATGCACGCAATGTTCATTGCAGCACTATTTACAATAGCCAGGTCATGGAAGCAACCTAAATGCCCATCAACAGACGAATGGCATGGATAAAGAAGATGTGGTACATATACACAATGGAATATTACTTAGCCATAAAAAGGAATGAAATTGGGTCATTTGTAGGGACGTGGATGAACATAGAGACTGTCATACAGAGTGAAGTAAGTCAGAAAGAGAAAAACAAATATTGTATATTAACACATATATGTAGAATCTAGAAAAATGGTACAGATGAACCAGTTTGCAAGGCAGAAATAAAGACACAGATGTAGAGAACAAACATATGGACACCAAGGCGGGAAAACGGTGGGTGGTGGTGGTGGTGGTGGGATGAATTGGGAGATTGGGATTGACATATATACACTAATATGTATAAAATAGATAACTAATAAGAACCTGCTGTATAAAAATAAATAAAATTCAAATAGAAAAAGAAAATATCACCTCACCCCATGACTCATCAGGCCTGAGATTGTAGTGAAGATCAGAAGACTAAAAATCATATGATATCATTTACATTTGGAATCTAATAAAAAATGATACAAATGAAGTTATTTACAAAACAGAAACAGATTCACAGACTTTGAAATCAAACTTATGGTTACCAAAGGGGAGCATTGGGGTGAGGGATGGGTAAATTAGGAGACTGGGATTAACACATACCCACTACCATATATAAAATAGATAGCTAATAAGGACCTAGTGTACAGCACAGGGAATTCCACTCAATATTCTGTAATAACCTATATGGGAAAAGAATCTGAAAAAGAATGGATATATGTACATGTATAACTGACTCACTTTTCTGTACACCTGAAGCTAACACATTGCAAGTCAACTATACTCCAATAAAAATTTAAAAAACAAAAACAAAAAACCAAAGGCTAGGGCTTCCCTGGTGGCGCAGTGGTTGAGAGTCTGCCTGCCGATGCAGGGGACGCGGGTTCGTGCTCCGGTCCGGGAAGATCCCACATGCCGTGGAGCGGCTGGGCCCGTGAGCCGTGGCCGCTGGGCCTGCGCGGATGGGAGAGGCCACAGCAGTGAGAGGCCCGCGTACCACAAAAAAAAAAAAAAAAAAAAAAAAAAAACCAAAGGCTAGAGCTAAGCCCAGCACAGGTGCTGGGGAGCACAGTGGGTCCATCGAGATAAAGGTACCAATAAAAAGAAAAGGAAAATCCTGTCATTTGTGACAATATGGATGAAACTGGAGGGCATTATGGTAAGTAAAATAAGCCAAACAGGGAAAGACAAATACTGTACGGCATCACATACGTGAACAACAACAAAAAAGCCAGGTAGCAGAAACAGAATAGAATGATTGCTAGGGGGTAGGGAGAGGGAGAAATGGGGAGATGCCGGTTAAATGGCACAATCCTTCAGTTATAAGAAGAATAAGTTGTGAGGATCTAGTATACAGCATGGTGACTATAGTTAATAATATGGTATTGTAGGGGCTTCCCTGGTGGCGCAGTGGTTGAGAGTCCACCTGCCAATGCAGAGGACACGGGTTCGTGTCCCGGTCCGGGCAGATCCCACATGCTGCGGAGCGGCTGGGCCCATGAGCCATGGCCGCTGAGCCTGCGCGTCCGGAGCCTGTGCTCTGCAATGGGAGAGGCCACAACAGTGAGAGGCCTGCGTACCACAAAAAAAAAAAAAAAAAAAAAAAATGGTATTGTATACTTGAGAGCTACTGAGAACAAACCTTAAGTATTCTCACCACAAAAAGAGAGAGAGATTTAACTGTCTGAGCTGATGGACATATTAATTATCTTGGATTTGGTAATCACTCCACAATGTATACGTATGTCAAATCATCCCATTGTACACTTCAAATATATAAAATTACATTTGTCAATTATTCTCAATAAAGTTGGGGGAAAAAACACAAAAGAGGTTTCTGCCGAGAAAACTGAGTTCTACAAATGTGCTTTCTTTAGCGAAGAATCTCCTCATTACTGGACAAACGCCCTTAAGTTCCTGTGTGCTCTATGACTAAGGAGCGCTGATTGAATTCTGTGTCCTGTTCCATGACCTCTATCCTCTAAACATTGTGTAATGCTAGCAAAATAAAAATTTACCCTTTTTATTAGTGGTCTTGAGCCAACAAGTCTGTTGGTTCCTAATGAAAATTCTTTATCTACCAAGAGTTTTGTTTTCTTTTTCCCTCTTTGTTGATCTGTGACGATCCCATTATTTTTCATTTGAATATATTGATAATTATTTCATATATTTTCATATATATATATATTTTAAGAGTAAGCATGATTCAAGCCACCATGTATCTATGCTCTGGGGTGTTCTATTGAGGCAAAATCACAACTGGCATTAAAACTAGAGAGAATTATGCATGGCCACAGAGAGAATGTTATTCACTTAGAGCTTGGCCACATAGTGACTTCAATCAGGTTTACTTTTCAAGTGTTAAATGGACTGAACGACTCTAAAGGTTTTTGGACACTTTCCAAAATTGGAGTAGGGCAGTTTTTGTTGTAAATTCAAGTTCTGTGGTTAAATTTGAAGAATCTTTAATATGAAGTAAATAAGTAGGATTCCAAAAAGAAAATGCATTCAGGAAAATGAGGTTGTAATTTATTGATATGCTAATTAGTAAAACATGATGCAAATCTGAAGGCAGCCATGGAGTTTTTTCCTTCTAAGCATAAAAAGAAAATCTAATGTTACATAAGCTACAGTCAGTTACAGTAGTGTGAGACTCAACCACATAGGCCTATTTTCCTTAACAGCAATGATCCTTTTTTCATCACTATTTACTTATTACTAGTCTACAAAAAGTCTCCAAATAATATATTTTGTTATCAAATGCATAAAACTTCTAGTGCATAAACTTACTTGCCATATTCAGTCATAAGAAAAATCATCAAAATGTAAAGAATATATGTATGTGTGTGTGTGTGTGTGTGTGTGTGTGTGTGTATGTATACACACATATATATGGGGGTTTTTTTTGAGGAAAGATATCTCATGTGGAGAAGCAGCCATATTAGTTCACATAATACTGACAGTGAACACTTATGTTTGCAGAGATATAAATTTTATGAGTTGAAGGTGACCTTAAAAATAATCTACTTAGTTTTTAAATAGGAATAAAGAAGCCCAAGATCACGTGGTCAGTTACCATAAGAGTGAAGACTGGAATACAGCCCTCCCTTCTCCTAGACCAATTTTTTTCCTTTTTTTTTTTTTTTTTTTTACAGAACTATCTCTGAGCTTCCAAAGCTATGTTCCTTTGAGCCACTGGGATTTTCATGCAAACAGCCTGCTTCTCAGCAACACAGACGTATTTCCTTAGTGTTACAGATAGATATATGGGCCATTTAAAATCTGTGCTAGTAATAACAGTGAGATGTAAACACTATGTGTTTGGCTGGTTTAATTCTCTAATCTAGCACCCGTTAGCAAGTAAAAAACTTGCTAATAAAAGTGGTCAAGAGTGAGGGGTTTGTTTGTTGTTTTTGTTTTGTAGAGCTCTATCAGTAGCCAATCATTTGCAAATGCAGGGATTATATTTTGTGTATCCACCATGTTGATAAATTAAATAAGTTCACACTGTGTAAAAAATGATCCTATCAGAGCAAATGAACACAAGCTTTCATGATCTTACCTTTGTTTTTTTCTTGGCACCCCAGAACCAGATTCTTTATGACTTGCATCAGAGCTATTTGGGGTAAAATCGTTTTTTCCCATGGATATCACCTTGTTGTTGTTGTTAGGTTTTATAGATTATTTTTACAGAATTAAATTACCACACTCTATACTTAATGTAAAGTATACAACAGAGGGGTTTTTATTGTTGTTGTTGTTATTGTTGTTTAAACCAGGAGTTGACTAATTCTGGTAATTTGACTAAGGTTCTGGTTCAAGACAGTGACGTAGGGAGGTCCTGAACTCACATCCTCTCGTGAATACACTGAGTCTACAGTTACATATAACACAATTTCCTCTTAAAATAACCTAAAGCCTGGCTGAGTGAGGACTACTGAGCAAACAAGAAGAAAACCATATCAAAGTGGGTAGGAGAGGCTGGGACACAATCTCACCATAAATCCTATCCACAGCACAGTGACCCACAACTGGGAGAAAACTCAAAACCCAGAGCTTATCTCCAAGGACCAAAGTGTTCAAACCCTACATGGGGCTTACATGTGAGAGACAAGCCACCAGAACTTTGAAAACCACAGGGCTCACATCATGAGACCCCCAAGATTGTGGCCATCTGGGAAACAGCTCTTAAAGGGCCCTTGTGATGCTCAGACTTACCCACCCCAGAACCTAACTGAGAGGCAGCTGATGGTGCCCAGACTGAAAGTAAAGGAGGATTACCTGCTTATATTAAAGCATCGGCTCAAGGAAAGACATTTAATTTAAAATATGCATCTAGGATCCTGTTGGAACACTATCTAGGCATGGAGGCTAGCAGGTTCCATATTTATGCTTTTCCTTTCCTGCACTCCAGAGCACCAGTATCTCCTGAGAGGGAGCTGTCTCACGTGTCTGGTGCTCTGATCCCTGTGGCTCCCACCCAGGGAACGCCTCTTGACTGCCTGACTCTGGAGGCCAGGGGAATTTTGGTTCCTGGTCCCAGGGGACTGTAATAATTAGTGTCACTCAGAAAGAATCTCCTATGCCTGTCTGGCACCCCAATTTTGGTGACTTCTGTCAGGGGACACCTCTATATTGCCTGGCTCTGGAAGCTAGTGGGGCTTACTCTCACGAGTCCTACAGAACTATTACTAACAGAGAAAACGTTCTTAAACAGCTACCACCCCCAGGGCACAACAAGAGGCAACAGACCCAGGAGCTCAGTCTTTCTGTGAAGGAAGACTGTTAGCTAATCATTATGGCTGTGGCCTGAGAGGCAGGATTCTAGGGGCTGACTGAAGTCCTTTCCAGATACCTATCTTTGTGCTCTCCCTCTGCTGTGATCCAGAGCTTAAGTATCTCCTGGATGGGAGATTTACACATGGCTGGTAACCTGGCTTTTATGTCTGGTACCCTGGTTTGGGCAGCTGCCACCCAGGGGATGACTCTTGATCATCTGACTCAGGTGGCCAGGGCACTTGCATTCCTAGGTTCCACCAGACTGCAGCTGCACCACCCTCCACAAGGCACTGCACAAACTAAGGCACACCCCTAGTCTTTCTGGGAAGGAGGCCTCTTTGCTTGTCCTGGAGCTTTGGCCTGAGGGAACGACTTTCAGGTTTGACACACATCTAGTAGGCTATGGAGCTGCTCTCAAGGAGTGTATGCTGTGGGCACCATCTTGGCACTCTCCCTCTGTCTCACTCCAGCTTTCTCTTATATCCCAGAAAAAAGCTTATATACTCATCTGGAGTCCTGATTTTTGTGACTGCTGCCCAGGGGACATGGCAAGATCCTCTGGACAGTGAGGTTATGGTTGTAGCCCCACCTGACTATAAATACTGACATACTTTTAAAAGCTACTGCCTGAGAATCTGGTTTCCAAACCTGATTCTATGTGCTGAGGTGTCTTTTAGGGATACTGAAAGGCTTGGCACTTCCTCAACTATTGAAAACTATTAAAAATATAATAGGCTGAGTGGACAAGCACAAAGGTTTGAAAGACAATAAGGAGCTGAAGCAGGGTTGAATGACAAGTTTCATCTTCTACACAAGGCCAATCCTTTAAGATTGGGAGAGGTGATTGTATTATCTGCTGTATAGAAACTAACACAGAGATCAATCAAAATGAAGAAACAGAGGAATATGTTCCAATTCGAAGAACAAGATAAAGCCTCAGGAAAAAACCTTCATGAAATGGAGATAAGTAATTCATGTGATAAAGAGTTCAAAGTCATGGTCATAAAAATGCTCACCAAACTGGAGAGAAGAATGGATGAACACAGTGAGAATTTCAACAAAGAGATGGAAAATATGAGTGCCAAATAGAAGAAAAAGAAATGACAAAAAGTGAAGATAGCATAAGAGACTTAGGGGACATCAAACAAATTAACATTTGCATTATAGGGCTCCCAGAAGGAGAAGAGGGAAGAGGCAAATATCTTATTTGAATACATAATGGCTAAAGCCTTCCCTAATCTGGGACAGGAAACAGACATCCAGACCAGGAATCCCAGAGAGCCCCAAAAAAGAGTAACTCAAAGAGGCACATCAAGACATGTTAATAATTAAAATGTCAAAACTTAAAGACAATAAGAGAATATTAAAATCAGCAAGAGAAAAACAAGTTGTAATGTACAAGGGAATCCCCATAAAACTATCAGCAGATTTTTCAACAAAAACTTTGCAGGTCAAAAGGGAGTGGCATGATATATTCAATGGGGGTGGGGGGGGGGAACTCCAGCCAAGAACACTCTACTGGCGAAGTTATCATTCTGAATTAAAGGAGACATAAAGTTTTCTCCAGATAAGCAAAAGAGTTCATCACAGCTAAACCAGCCCTACAAAAAAATGTTGAAGGAACTTCTTTAAACTGAAAATAAAGGATTCTAATTAGTAAGGAGAAAATATATGAAAGAGTAAATCTCATTGGAAAGTTAAATATATAGTAAAGGGAATGGAATATTTCTTATAATGCTAATACGAAGGTTAAAGGCAAAAGTAGTAAACATAACTGATTAAAATAATTAGTAAAGGGATACACACAATAAGATGTGAAATGTGACATCAAAAACATAAAATATGGAGGGTAGAGTAAAAATGTTGAACCTTAGACTGGGATCAAACTTAAGTTGTTATCAGTTTAAAATAGACTGATAGAGATGTAAGTTTCTATTTATAAGCCTCATAGTAACCCCAAAGCAAAAACCTATGTTAAATACACACAAGATCAGAGAAAGGAATCTAAGTATATCACTAAAGAAAGTCATCAAACCACAAAAAGGAAAAGAAAAAAAGAGGACAGGAACAACATAAACAATAACAAAACAACTGACAAAATGACAATTACATACCTATTAATAATTACTTTAAATGTAACTAAATTCCCCAAAAGACACAGAGTGGCTGAATGGATTTAAAAAAAAAAAAAAACAACACATCTATCTGCCTAAAATAGACTCACTTCAGACTTTAGATATACATACAGACTAAAAGTGAAAAGATGGAAGAAAAGATACTCTATGAAAATGGGAACCAGGAGAAAGCAGGAGTAACTTACTTAGACAAAATAGACTTTAAAACAAAGACTATAATAAGAGACAAAGATGGGTGTTACATAATGATAAAGAAGTCAATCCAACAAGAAGATATAACAATTGAAAATGTATTTGCACCCAACATAGGAGCATCTAAATATATAAAGCAAATATTAACAAACTGAATTTAACAATACATTTGATGAATTTATTCCAGGGATGCAAGAATGGTTCAATATCTGTAAATCAGTCAATGTGATACACATTAAGAAAATAAAGGATAAAAATCATATGATTATATCAATAGGTGCATAAAAAGCATTTGACAAAATTCAACATCCATTTATGACAAAAACTCTCAACAACATTTTTATAGAAGGAACATACCTCAACATAAAAAAGGCCATATATAACAAGCCCACAGCTAATAGCAACTGAATAGTGAAAAGCTGAAAGACTTTCCTCTAAGAAAAGAAACAGGGATGATCACTTGTGCCAATTTTAATAAACATTATTTTGGAAGTCCTGGCCAGAACAATTAGGCAAGAAAAAGAAATAAAAGGCATCCAAATTGGAAAAGAAGTAAAACTGCCACTATTTGCAGATGATGTGATATTTATATAAAAACTCTAAAGACTTCATTTAAAAAACTGCTAGAATAAGCAAATTCAGTAAATTTACAGTATATAAAATCAATACACAAAAGTTTTGCATTTCTATAACCAATAACTTATCAGAAAGAAAAATAAGACAATCTCACTTATAATTGCATGAAAAAGAATAAAACACCTAGGAATAAATTTAACCAAGTAGGCAAAAAACCTATACATTGAAAACTATAAGACATTGATGAAAGAAATTGAAGACAACATAAATAAATGGAGACATATGATGTGCTCATGGATTGGAAGAATCAATATTGTAAAAATGTTCATACTACCAAAAACAATCTACAGATTCAATGTAATCCCTGTTAAAATTCCAATGGCATTTTTTCAAACAAATAGAATAATCCTAAAATTTGTATGAAACCACAGAAAAAAAAACTGAATAGCCAAACCAATACTGAGAAAGAAAAAGTTGGAGGCATCACGTTTCCTGATTTCATAATATACCATAAAGCTATAGTAATTAAAACAGTATGGTACTGGCATAAAAACAGACACATAGATCAATGAGACAGAATAGAGAGCCAGAAATAAAACCGCTCATATATTGTCAATTAATTTATGACAAAGTTGTGAAAAGTATACAATGGGAAAAGAACAGTCTCTAATAAATGGTGTCAGGGAAACTGGACAACCACATGCAAAAGAATGAAACTTGACCACTCCTTATATCATACATCAAATTAACTCAAAATGTAAAGAGTATTAAAGAATATAATTGCCATACATCTAAATTAAGCTTATAAAAAGTAAACTGTAATGTCATTCTGCAGATTTAACTTTTACTCTTCTCAATGTCCAATCACATAATGAGCTGAAATCAGAATTGGCAATTTATCTCAGCCACCATTTACATAAAATACCAAGAGTATTTTACAACTTATTTTCCATTAGCCATTCAGATACACATTTAAAAATTATTCTAAAGATAAGGCAAAATAAATACATTTTAATTGTTTTGGTTTTAATACTGAAAAAAAATAGTTTGAAGATCACTTCTATGTCCACATAATATAAGGTATGTAAAACAGATGTTTACTCAATTATTTAGACTCATATAGAAAAACATAGAAAATATATGTTTAAATGTTGAAATTGTCTAGTATATGGAGAATAATTCACTTTTTTCTCAGTCAATACTTTTAGTAGAGGGTAACAGTATTATAAAGAGATACTGGCTCTAAAGTCTACTATTTACTTTTATCTTCTAACATCTATTTTATGGTTCTTGATAATGGGCAGTTTAAGTTCTCTGTGCTTCAGTGTCTCTGTCTTTATATCACTATACATAGGAGTATAATTTAAATTAAATTACATACTACATATAAAGAATTTTGAATAGGTAATCTAGGCATTCAATAAGCATTAGCCTTTATTATTATGTACTTCCCACTTGATGCAAATTATAAAACTATTAATACATCTTCAAACATGGATAGTGAAATGATAAAATGTGTTACATAAGGAAGGATCATGCATAGTGTTGTGAATTTCATGTGTAAAATATGTATATTTGTATATTTCAATAAAACTCTGATAGTAGTAGTTTTCTTCTACAAAAAGTAAAAATTCTAAAAATAAAAATCAATGATTCTAGTTTGGCTTTTAAGTTGTTTATAAAATATGAAAATAAATTTTTAAGATCACTTTCATAAATAGGTGTGATATCTCTACCCACTTCTAATTAATATACACTAATAATTGTTGGCATCTCTTGCACTGTGTCTGCTTACTTGGCATTTTGTACATATCTTCTAATTTAATCCTCATAATGACCTTGTGATTTAGGTTTCACTACTATAATGTATCATGTGAAACAACAGAATCCACAGGTTCTAGGAGATCTGTGATTCCAAATCAAGTCCTGTGATTCCTAACATATTACTGCCTGAGTAAAATAAAAGACCTGAGCTTCTAGAAATTCTCTCACTTGAATGCAAATGTTTGCTTGAAGACTTGATTTTTGGAAAGAAGACAGAAAAAGATAAATCCTAATAAAAAAATGATAATCATCCCAAATCTTTCTGCCACATACAAGCAAAATAAAATTAGCCCGTGGTGAATTACTGATTTTTTTTCACCTATTTTTAACTCACTACTCCATTTCTCAGTCTCGAAATTATTCTAATCTCAAAGGAAAATGTATGTGTGTGGGGGGTAGTACAATGAAATCTTCGGAAGGAGCTGAGCCATATGACAGGGGCAGTGCTAGGGATGATATTATAACCACGTATTACAAAAAGAAAACCTTGGGGGTGGGAGGAGGTGTGGGGGGAAGGGAGGTGTGGACTTAAAAAAATGAGGAAATTTGCCCAAAGTTATTTCAAGTTGAGTCGTCTAACGCCAAAACTTACTTGGAAGTAAGAATTTGTTCCTTTCATTAAACTAATTCAAGGATTTTCTTTTCTACAGAATATTTTTTGCCTAGTCCAATTTTGCTTAATTTAGTGTTAGCTACTTAGACAGTAAGCTTCAAGAAGGCATAGGATTTTTAAAAATTAACTTTCTGGCCCTGTATATATACATCCTTATTTTAAAACAAAAATGACCAATGAGACTAATTGTGGTTATTGTTTGTAATTCACAGCCACATCCCTTCATTAAACATTAGCAGGGTAGACACATTAACTTCTGAGTTAAACTCTGGTATCCTTAATGAACATGAATATGTATTAAATATTTTTTACACTATCTGCCTAGTTAATGTATTTTATGTCATGAAATTTAACTTCAAAATATTAATACATAGGGATAGTAAATATATTCAACCATGATAGTTTATAAATTTTAATGAAAAAAGTAGATTATAAATCATTGCTTTGCATAGTACAATCCTTCAAAAATATCAAAGATACCTCAAAAGATGGTTACTTTTAAAGAAACTAAAATATTATCAATGAAACAGATTCTCAGTAAGAACAGCTTACAAAAAGAAACTGAGGATTAAAATTGTCCTCATTATAAAGGATTTGCAGTAAGAAGTTGGGTTATTTCTAAACTCCGTATAATACAGATACAGTGGGACATGAACCTATAGGCAATAGCCAAAATGACTATGGATAGGGGTTAACTTTGTTGCAGTAATTTACAACTACAAGATCAATATTTCAAGGATGGCATTGAATTCTATTTAACCTACTTCTTGCTTCTGAAAAGATCTAAATATATAAGAGTTTAAAAATAGAGCATACCATTATATATGGGTTTACAACTATTTCCCCCATTATACTTTTTAAAAATAATACTTTAAGAAAAAATTATCATTTCCTTTTCTCCCCCTTAATTTAAAGTGAGTCTCTATTTTTGGTTCATTTATTCAGCAGGTGTCAAGAAAAATTCAAAAGAGGGGTAGATTAATAACCTGCATTATTAGCTTAATACATATTTGAATAAGTGAATGAGTGAACAAACTGGTACTAGAGCTTTAAGATAATAATTTTAAATGGAGGTGTTGTTATTTTCAAGGTTAAATCTGAGCTGCAAATTTGTGAATAATTTTAATATTGAAAATATTTATTCCTATAACATCAATATAACTTACTTTCCCACATTTTTTTTTTAAGAGAAGAAAAAATCAAGTTAGAATTAATAAGCTGGAAATAGTGAAGCACCCTCTGTATGCTCATGGAAAGAGGAACCATCTCTCTTTTTATTTTGTAAATTTTTCCTTTACGTGGCTGTCTACATAAGATGACTTAGTGCCTACTTAAACATGGGAGAAAGTTCAGCAATTTTTAGTTTAGAAAAATAAGAAGGAGAAAAAAAAATTCTTACATAAAATCATCTTTGTTCTCCCCAAAATGATTTTTATTGTTTTACATAAATGAATTTTTTTAATGCCACACAGATTTTCTTTTACCTAGAATCAGTAGGCCTCATCCTTCTTGGGGAAAAATTCTCTCCATTTGGAAAATTTGTGGTAATATTAAGGTTTTAATAGTACTGACTAAAACTTACTGCCTTTAAAAATCCTTCAAATGAATCCCAGAACTAATCAGAGATAAAGTCATAGAAATAGGATCCATGATATGTGTGAAAAAATATAAATTATAATAAAATTGCAAGAGACTATTGATAAAAAGTAGCATATAAAAAGAACATAAAAGAAGTACTAATAATGATGTGATAGACCAACAGATTAACTGCAGACTTATCAACCACAATGGAAGCCAGAAGACTGGATGAAAAAATAGCCAAGAACCTAAATTTGCTTGTACAGGTAAACCATATATTAATAATGAGTAAAATAGTTATATTTTCTAACAAACTAAAGTTAATTTTTTCCACAAATAATTCTTCCCCAGAGAAATGTCTAAAAGATATATTTCAGGAAGAATAAAATACATATACCAGAAGGATGGTCTAAGATGCAAGAAAGAATAGTGGGAAGAAAAAAAAAAGTGGTTTGGGGAAGATGATGTAAAAATACAGAAAATTGCCAGGTGAACATGAAGACACCATCTGCAAGACAAGGAGAGAGGCCTAGAACAGATCTTTCCTTAATAGCTCTCAAAAGAATCCAACTCTAGTGACACTTTGATTTGGGGTTTCTTGCTTCCAAAACTGTGAGACAACAAATTTTTGTTGTTTAAGCCCCAAAAGTGTTATAAATTTATTAAAATTTAATTAAAATTTTAATCCCATATGCCACAACTAAAGATTCCGCATGCCGCAACTAAAAAGATCCCACGTGCTGCAACAAAGATCCAGCGGGCTGCAATGAAGACCCAGCACAGCCAAATAAATAAATAAATATTTTTTGAAAAAGTTACCTGTGTAATATCAAATATGTTTGGCTACAAAGAAGAAAGTAAAGTCATGAACAGAATGATCTATAAAACAGATTAGAGTTGAAACAGTGAGAGTCCTTAGGTGTTTGAATCATTCAGAGGCCAAACATCAATATTAAAGGATGCATGGAAAATGACAGCCAAAAGCCACAACTTCCCAATTTTACAAGGTAAAAGTCAATGAAAAATAGGGAAAAAAATTAACATTTACAATTGTTATGAAAAAGAAAGGAAGAGGGCTTCCCTGGTGGCGCAGTGGTTGAGAGTCTGCCTGCCGATGCAGGGGACACAGGTTCGAGCCCCGGTCCGGGGAGATCCCACATGCCGCGGAGAGGCTGGGCCCGTGAGCCATGGCCGCTGAGCCTGCGCGTCCGCAGCCTGTGCTCCGCAACGGGAGAGGTCACAACAGCGAGAGGCCCCTCCCCCAAAAAAAAGAAAGAAAGGAGGAAAAAGGGTCTTAAAAAGTGAGACAACCATAAAACACTAAGTAAGATGAATAAGTCAAAATATATCAATCATCAAAAGGACTAAATTTTTCAGTTAAACAAAAGCAGAGAAAGTCCAAATGGAAAATCAAATAACACCCCACAATATGCTATTTACAATAAACATACAGAAAACATAAACAGCCCCAAAGTTTCCTATATATATAAATAGGAAAGTGAGGGTCACTACACAATGATCAGTGTTCAATTAACCAGGATTATATAGCAATTGTATATTTGTTTACAACTAATAAAATTGTATCCTGAGATTAGTTAGAGCTATATGTGTTACACAATTTAAAATAGCAATGGTTGAAGTAGCTTTCTTCTTCCTTTTATACATTTAAACTTCCAGTGCTGGTATTAGAAATTTGCCTTCAAATTCCTCAAGGACCAGGTTTCTTGCACCTCATCTCTCAGTCACACTTAGATATAGTCCTCATGCTCCTGGTCCAAGAAGGTGACATTTGTGTCCCATGCTATAGGCTAGAAAAGGGACAAACAGGGCAAAGGTTCTCTGCCAACTATAGGGAAAAATTGACAACCACTATTATAGTGAGAGATTTCAATATTCCTCTCTCAAAATCTGAGAAGACCACTAAAAGTATTTTTATCTCTGTAAATAAATATATATTTAAAAATTTGAAC
Source organism: Leucopleurus acutus (assembly GCF_964270905.1). NCBI lineage: Eukaryota > Metazoa > Chordata > Mammalia > Artiodactyla > Delphinidae > Leucopleurus > Leucopleurus acutus. The sequence continues at coordinate 39,192,866 of NC_139147.1, read as the reverse complement.
AAAAGGTTTACCAAGCTAGATTAAAAGACATATATGTCACCCTGAAACCAACAATTGAGGAATGTTCATTCTTAAGAACATAGAGTGCACCTACAGAAAATTGGTCACATACTAGGATATAAATAAGATACCGAAAAAAATTTTAAAAGTCTGTATCGCAACGGGAGAGGCCAAAACAGTGAGAGGCTCGCATACCACCAAAAAAAAAAAAAAAAAAAAAAGTCGGTATTGGCTTCCCTGGTGGTGCAGTGGTTGAGTCCGCCTGCCGATGCAGGGGATGCGGGTTTGTGCCCCGGTCCAGGAAGATCCCACATGCTGTGGAGCGGCTGGGCCCGTGAGCCATGGCCGCTGAGCCTGTGCGTCCAGAGCCTGTGCTCCGCAACGGGACAGGCCACAACAGTGAGAGGCCCGCGTACCACAAAAAAAAAAAAAAAAAAAAAAAAAGTCGGTATCAATTGTATCATAAATAAAATGCAAATAAACTATAGTGATACATTTCTTAATATATGCATATGCTTATAAATTAATCTCTTTTAACTATCTAATGTAACAAATAAGAATCATTATAGAAATTGAAATGCTAAGAAATGATTGTGTGTGTATATGTAGATATAGTTATATCTCAGACTTTGATGAAAAAGTGAAAGCAGTTTATCTGCTATTTGGGAAAAAAAGGACACTTTCTTAGAAAATCTATGCTACCGGATCTGAATTAGAAAGAAATTAAGCTCAAACATTACTTAAACAAATAAATAAACTAATTGAATCAGTTTTTTAAAAATGTTCCAAAAGGCAAATTTCAGGACAAAAATGTTTTATGAGTAATTTTAATGTAATTCTAAGAAGAGACAATTTAAATCTTACATAAACTAAAAGAATTAAAATGAAGAAATACTCTCCAACTCATTCTATGAGGTGGTGTATTTTCATTATCAACTTTAGACGAGGACATAATGGAAAGGTTAACTATAGGCCACTTCTCCTTATAAATATAGATATAAAAATCCTGAACAAATATTATTAACTTAATCTAGCAGTGCATGAAAAGGTGATAAAGCATGACTATACTTGGTTTATTCTAGAATTGCCAAGGTTGGTCTATCACTGAAAAATCTGTAAATGTGATTATCAAATGATTAATTCAATAAATGCAGGCATATCAAGTTATTAATTCAAATGTTATCATGAAAAGAACTATTGGCAAACTAGAAGTATCCTTAATTTAATAGAGATAACCTTAAAAGTGTTCCATTTAAAATCACAACAAATACAAGGATGACAACACAGTTGTCTCTTCACATTGTATTGGAAAACATACCAAATGGAATAAGACAAAAATTAACTTTATAAGGATTAGAAGGAAAGAAATAAATTGCCATTATTCAAGGATGATATAATTGTGTAGGGACTAAAATATTCATAAAAATATTAAAACAGGTATTAAGAAAGTTGCTGAATGTAGTATAAATGTAAAAATATTAATTGCATTTTTGGAGAACTAAAATAAATATTGAGGACACATTCAAAAGGAAAACATCAGACATCATTTGTCATGGTGATTAAAATATGTCATCTCTGAGTAATCTAAAATACAGTAAGACATTTTTGCGGAAAATTACAAACTTCATTATGAGACATAAATAGAGAACACATACAATGTTCTTAGGTTATAAGAATCTACCCAATCATTTTTCTCAACATTGACCTATAGATTCAATGCAATTGCTCTAACATTTTTAGCAGGATTTTTGTAAAATTTGTATGGAATTGCAAGTCCCAGGAGTAACTAAGAGGTTCCTGAAGAAGAGCAAGTTTGGAAGATCTTTATGAAATAAAGATTTATTAGAAAACTGAAATATTTAATTGAATGTGGTCTTGAAACAGGAATAGTCAAAACAGATTTAAAACATCCATTAATTGAAGAACATGAAATATATGACAGAAGAATCATGGCAATTATTAATAAATAATTGAGAAAAGAAGAGATTGTTTAATTAGTGTTACTTGGAGAATTAGTTATTCATATAGAGAAAAGAAAATGAAATTAGTTCATGAGATCCACGGTAGTCAACTTCAAATAGATTAAAGACTTAAGGAAAACAAAAACTACAAAACCTTTAAAAGAAAAAATGAAAGAATCTCTTATGGGCCTTGGCATAGAAATACTATTCAAACATAAGAGTTTACTTAGAACATTAACCAAACAAGAAAAGCAAAGGAAAGATGCTCTCTCATTACTAATTAGGAATATGCAAAATTAGACTCTAATGAGAAACTTTTATATTCATGAGACTAGCAATGTCTGACAATACCAAAAATGGCGGGAATATAGAACATAGGGAACTATGTATACTGCTAGCAGAAAAAATTGATGTAATTATATTGGAAACAAATTTGGCATTATCTTATATAAAATGATATGTGCAAATACTAAAAAACCAGCAACTCCACTTCTAAACTAGGCAAACTCCTGCAAATGTGCCCTAGAAAACAAGAATATTCAAAACAACATTGTATTAACAAGAAATGGAAACTGCCCCCAAAGTATAGGAAAATATACAAATAAATCATAATGTATTTATGTAGCATAATATTATAAAATAATGGCAACAAATGAAAAGAACTTCATAGGAATAACATGGATAAAATTTAGAAACATGTTGAATGATAAATAAAAATATCAAAAAATTCTTAAAGTATTAAAACTTTTAAAAGCTCAAAGTAAATAAAATTAATAACGCATTGTGTGAGAATACATACATATAGTAATTACATACATATAGCATGTGAACAAAATTCCCAATTTTTAAAAATTCAAAAGATTAATTTTTCACTACAATGAGAGGCATGACAATGGAATGGGGAAGAGTAATAAGGTAGCAGTAATGGTTGTGGTTTCATTGATATCTGTTGTTATTATGCTTTATAACTTACAAATTTGTTACATACATATTTATGCATCAAATAATACAAGATTGTTCCAAGATTTCCAAAAGCAAAAACAAAATAAACTGGTATCGATTACAGCTATTTTTTTTTTTAATCACAGAGCTCTATTACTGAGGTATATTCAGAAAACAATGGCTACGAAAATTATATTGTGCCATCAATAATAGGTGATAGTTCATTTATTTTGTAGGGATTAAAGATTTTATTAGTTAAGATGAATAAAATGCACACATAAATGGAGAGAAAGAGAGACAGCCAGACAGGCTGAGAGTGCTTTGTGATTAAATTTTGGCTTCCAACTATAATCCTCACATTAATATCCTATGTCACTTGGTCAAAGTCACTGGTGCTGGCTATTGAATTAGAAGCAAGAAAAATGCTCCTTTCCAAAAATTTCCCAAGTGTCAGCAAAATGTCCAAATCATCTATTTCACATTGTTGTGCCTTTAAAAAATTTTTCCCTTCAAATCAAGGGCACTTCTTTGTTCCAGATTTAAGGAGCAGATGAAATATATTCTAATAGATTCATATCATAAATCTCTAGTGTCTAAGTAGACCTGAAGAAACATCTATCTGTCCTGACCAGTATCTCCAGAGGCTATTATATTCCCATTCAAAAAAAAAATGTCATCTGTGTAGAGCCCATCTCAGTCTCTAGCTTGTCAGTTCAAGAGCATTAGAATGCCTCTTTAGTTTTGCTCATTAAGATGTGTATCTCTTATGCCCCATGATAACCATTAATATTCAAAAAGTACAGGGAAAAGCATAAGGCAAGTGCTTAAACTAAAGAATACAGCTATGCCAAACATTCGGAGCTTCCCAATGACTACTGGACCCTATTTCCGTGTGGCAACTGAGGGTTATATCACAACATAATGCCATTTTGAGGATCAAGTAAGCAGCGTCAATCTAACTGCTAGTTGCAGGATGACTTTGTAGTCCTAGAGGATTGCAAGATGCAGATGATTGCTTCTTAGAGGAATAACTGTTGACAGGACTGGTGAAACAACTCACAAACGATGAACTGAGAAAGTGCCCAGCTGTTCATGCAGACCTGTAAATGTTCCACACCACAACCTTAGGAAGGATTACAGCAATTTCCCCATGTCCTATTATCTGCCTCTGACCAAAAATGACAGAGATGCACAGCATCACTAGGCATAATCTAGATGTACATTTCACACATCCTGATCTTTAAACATCATTGAGTTAAGAAATGTCATCATACAGAGTTAAATCTTGAAGCTCTCTATTACACCTTGAACACATATCAATGTCCTTTGTTACAAAATTAATGACTAAAAGCAACTCTAATAATGTTTAAAATGAAGGAAGAACTTGCTGAGAGTTCAACATTGTACTTCTGTTTAGCCTTCTATTCCCAAGCCTAATCGGATGCACAAGGACTTTGATTAGGACTCACAACATAACAATTAAAATAAATCAGTCTGACCATCTGTGTGAATTTATGTAAATATAAGCATATAATAGGCATGCCTTGAGTTGCTTTAATCATGGAAAAACATTTACATAGTAATCTAAAAATAATATACGGTTTAAAAAGAACATAATTTATTCTTCTGCAGGTAGTACTCTCCCTGGTAACAACAGTGATAGCATTTACAAAAGGGAAAATATGATGCAATTGAGAAAAAGAATACATACACAAGAATGGGGTCATTTACTGTTTAACAGAGCAATCCCCTTCTATTATGTCTTTGATACATCTACCACTATAAACTGTTCATCATATTTGCTCAAATACCACACCATATAATTTAGTAGTTTAAAATTTGGCAGTTAAATAACACAATCAGTATATGAGCAAACTTTTAATTCCCTCCTTCTCCTACGTATTGTGCCATCTGTCTCATTTATTTTTCATTTGCTGGTGATCCCTTTGTTAGCCATTAATGGGTTACTTTATTCAACCATGTGTATCATTCATTGCCTTCTACTTTTATTATTATTATCATTATCGTTGTCGTTAAGAGCACTTAACATGATATATATTCTCTTAACACATTAAGTGCACAGTATAGTGTGTTAACTATGGACACAATGTTGTAGAGCAGATCTCTAGAACACATTCATCTTGTATATTAAAACTTTAATAACTGTCAAACAGAAACTCTCCATTTCTCTTCTACTTCCCACTTTGCCTTCACTGTTTCCCAAATCACTCTGGTGTCCCTGTGTTTTACCACTTTCTTTGTTCTTTTCCCTATTTTATCTACCTGACTTCTTAGAAAATACATTGATTTTTTTCTTACTTTTATTCTCAAATTCCAGATAAAGGAATTTAAATTCTACATGTGAATAATGTGTGAATAGTTAAGTCTCACACTTTAAGAAGAAAATCATTATCTAGTAAATAGATTTTATTTTATGCACATTAGATAAACACATCACAGTATCAATATTTTAGGAGGACCTCTCTGCTAAGGAGGAAAGATTATGCTATCTAATACATTTCTTGTCATCCAGCCTGTTAAATTAATGTTTTTAATCTAAATTAAGTATCTGGTTGTTGTCTTTGCTGATTTTTAATATCTTAGTCCCTCCCATTAATTCAGTCTTTTAAACAAAATGAAACAACGATGTTTAATAACCAGTAACACCCTAATAAAAGTTAGCATTTGGATGAAGAAGACCTAGTTTCCAGCAGGATGAGGTAATTGAACAAGAATTGCCACAGCTGCTTCTCATCAGGAGGAATTTAAATGCTCTGTTTTTATTTTGTCTTGATTCATTTTTTTTCAAATATGATTTTTTTTTATTTTATTTTCTGCACCACACGGCATGCGGGATCTTAGTTCCCTGACCAGGGATACGCATGCCCCCTGCAGTGGAAGCATCGAGCCCTAACCACTGGACCGCTAGGGGAAACCTTTTCGTCTTGATTTTTAACCAGAGTTTAAAATGACAGTGAAGCCCAGTTCTGCCTTATTGGTTTGTTGATGACGGTTTTGGTAAATATAATTAAAATTCATCCTAAATTTGTTTTAAAACTCACTTTTTCAGCAGGCTTTATGTGAGAATACATGTTCAGTTATATTTATGTAAGTGTATTTGAAATTTTTTTTAAAAGCATATAGCTTAAAAGTATGGAACATTTGAGAAATTAATATAGAAATTATTTTTACTTATTTTCAAAAGGAACTATAATCCTTATTACTACATAATCCTTTGGGTAAAAAATTAAAATGTACCACAAATACCCTTCTGTTCCACTTGCCATTTTGAGAAAAAGATTGAATCACACACATTTGAAAATAAAAGGCCTTAGTAAAGATAGAAAACATTATTTCCTTAAAAATATTTCTTAAGAGGTAACCTAAAAGATTACATTTAAGAAATTTCCTCTTTTCAATATCTTATTTTGATATGATTTTCTAAGAAAATAGGGTATTAAGACGAAGTAACTTATTTGGAACATGATTTATAATGAAAATATATTGGTCCCCAGGTACTTATATATGTGGATTATGTTCTAACATCACTTAGAAATCCATGTTCATCAACATTTATTAAATATTTCTCAATGGATTATAAATTTATGATATATTTATTTATTAATAGTGACAAAACAGACTTCGCTTAATCATTCTCAAGTATTCAATTGGTAAATTGAATATACTACACATTTACAAAAACAAGGCATTTACCAGAAACGCTTTCCTCTATAACTTTGTATGTTTGGGATTACTGTATATGCTTCTAGGAAACAAAGGGACAAATTATAGTAACTTATCTTGCAGTATTCTTATGTTTGTTATAATAACAATCATCTTTAAAATATACAACTAAATACATTTAAGTATGTATATGTTATAATTTAACATGCAATAAATTTTCTGTAATTACTAGGTACATATAACAGAAATAAGACTATCATAAACAGTGATCATCTTTTTTCTTATGAAAATTTAGTTGGTCATGATAGCACTAATTTATTATGCAAAATTAAAATTAAGTAGACAAAACACTTTTATTATTGAATGTAGGAAAATACATCCCCTTAGGTTGTCAGAATTATACTCAGACTGAATTTTGTGGCGAGAGACGCAGCCTTTTAAATCTTGTACCTGCTACTTACATGTAATGTAATTTTAAGTTAAAGTGAGAATTTCAACATCTTTGAAATCATTCAAAGTATGTAGTGTAGATTATGAAAATTATATGAAAAAAATCTACATAAAGGACCCAGAAAGTAACCGGTCAACAATGATATTGCCAAAATATTAGTGAAATTTCTTCCCTTCTTTATCATAACTTCAAGTAATCAATGGTGTAGACAGATATTTTCCCCTATACTTAAAAAAATGTGGTAAATATGAATAACATAAAATTTACCAATTTAACCATTTTTCAGTGTACAATTCAGTAGCATTAAGTACATTTACATTTTTGTGCAACCATCATCACTATAAATCTGCATAAGTTTTCATCATCCCTAACTGAAACTGTATCCATTAAACGATAACTTCCTATTCTTCTGCCTCCTGTCGCTTGTTACCACCACTATTCTATGTCTCTGTGTATTATTCTATTTACCTTATATAAGTAGAATCATACAACATTTATTCTTTTATGTCTGGCCTATTTCAGTCAGCATAATGTTTTGAAAGTTCATCCATACTGTAGCATATAACAGAATTTCATTCTTTACAAAGGCTGAATTATATTCCATTGTATGTATATGCCACATTTTGTTTATCCATTCAAACTTCAATGGACATTTGGGTTATTTTCACCTTTTGAGTATTGTGGAAAATGCTGCTATGAACATGGTGTACAAAGATCTGTTTGACAACTTGCACTCAACTGTTTCGAACTCTTTGGGGTATATACCTAGACGTGGAATCGCTGGGTCATATGGTCGTTCTGTTTTTTTTTGAAGAAATACCATACCATTTTCCTCAGGAACTTCATCACTTTAAAATTCCCACCAGCAACGCACAAGTGTTCCTATTTCTCCACATCTTTTCAAACAGTATTGTTTTCTGGGGTTTGTTTTAATAGTAGCCATTATAATGAATATGAAGTGGTATCTCATTTTGGTTGAGATTTAGCATTCTGATAATGCTGATAATGATTAGTGATGTTCATCTTTTCTTGTGCATATTGGTCATTTGTAAATCTTCTTTGGAGAAATGTCTGTTCAAGTCCTTTGCCTATTTTTTTAAGTTAGATTATTTTTGTTGAGTTTTAGAAGTTTTTTGTAAAAATATTTTCTGGATATTAATCCTTCATCAGATACACTATTTGCAAATATTCTCTCCCATTTTGTGGGTTGCCTTTTCACTCTGTTGATGCCTTTTGATGCAAAAGTTTTTCATTTTGATGAAGTTCATTGAATCCATTTTTTTCTTTTGTTGCCAATGCTTTTAATGTCACATCCAATAAATCACTACCAAATTTAATGAATATTTTACCCTGTGTTTTCTTTTTATGTTTAGTTCTTATGTTTAGGTCTTTGACCTGTTTTGAGTTAATTTTTATATATGGGTATAGAGGTTACATTAAATAGAAATAGAGGTTACATTAAAAGGCTCAAATAGATTTTTATTTTTTGTTTATTTATTTTTGGGGGCTGCACTGTGCAGCATGTGGGATCTCAGTTCCCCAACCAGGGATAGAACCCATGCCCCCTGCAGTGGAAGGCCAAAGTCTTAACCACTGGACTGCCCGGGAAGTCCCAGAATAGTTTTTTAGATAAATTTAATATTTTTAAATGCTGGTGACAAGAATGAAGGTGTTACAAGGGACCTTTGAAATGTTATTCAAGACAGTGAATAGAATCTACTGTCACAACAAATGCTGAAATTATGTAGAGCAGTACTTTAGCTACTATTTTTATTTTCTTTCTGTGTTTTTGACATATTCCTATAAACTTGTTCTCAAAATAGGGGATATTCAGGTACTTCCTGGTCATCATTACAAAGGCGACCCAGCTATGACATTGATTAATTATATTTTCAGATCATGCAAGAATCCATTCTTGTGAACAGCATCAAGCTCCATCATTTAAATATTATCTTCAAAAGTGAAATTCACTGCTATGGGAGGTGCTTCAGAATAAGGGAGAGGGTAAACTTAAAGTCTTGAGTAGCAGAATATCAGCCTTGTATATTTGTTAGTTGATTATAAACATATATATATATATATATATATCTGATATAAATGGTTATGGATATCTTCTATAAAATGTTTTATTTATATAATATATATCATAAAATAATTTATTTCAGGTCTGTGAGGCTAAGATTATTAAACAGCAAGGTTACACACATTTTCTTATAATGTAACTCTGAAGTTAGCCACCCTACACCCAATGTCCTTACAAACAGTTGCAAATTCCAAGGATCATATATATTTCTTCTATTCACCTACGGTCTGATTCCCACCTTTGGCTAGACTTTCATTTTTCACTTTCTCTTTTGTAGCTGCTTTAGTCTTTTCCCTATCTTCGCACGACACATTTTAGATGTCTGTGAAACATTTCATACTCTATTCATTAGACATGTATCTATTTAGGTTCAAAAAGATATTTGATTCATATACTATACAAGTAGTATTCTATTTAGATCTCTCTCTATATATATAGAGAGAGAGACTAAAACAAAGGCTAAAATAATGCCTTGCTCTCCATTTTTCTTCCTCTTAAAAAGCTCCCAGAATATGGTAAACCTATAATAAGAAAAATAAGATACTTATCCTAAATAAATGTAGTAGTATGAGGTGCCAGATTCCTCTATTTTAGAATTTACCAATCTAGTTAATAAAATCTTGACCATGGCTTCTAATTTATTAAATATTTTAATACTTTAGTAAATATTTATTGAATATTAAAAAATAAATAGTAAAAATATGTTTCTCTATGGGCTGTACAAATAGATTTCCTTAGCATTAATTTATTTTTTCCAGGAACTTACAAAATCCTAATGGTATTGGTTAATCTTGGTGGCTACTACAACTATTCTCAGAGGGAGTATATCCAAAACTTAATTCTCATAAATGTGTCATGATTTATATGCATAATTGTCTACGTACATGCTGTTGTCCTCACTGGAATGTACTACCTCACTGTCATTTCTTAGTTTCTATTTGTCCTTTGGATTTTACCTGAAATGTCTCTTCTTCTACAACATTTCCCCTGATATTCCCCTAGCTGTAATTGTCTTTTGTCATCATTAGATGGTGATTATTGGTTGCAGGGATTGTGTCTTTTATTTCTTTACCCCGATACTTAGTTTAGTACCTGGTACACAGTAGATACTCAATAAAGTTGGAGAATGAAGTAATTTTTCAAATCTTATACATTTCCCTTTTCCTTGTCTTTGATTTATTTACATAGTAATTAATTTACTGAGCTCAATGCTGAAGCTGATTCAAAATTTTACCTAAATATAGTTCTTGCTACTTATAAACTGCAAATAGATATTAAAAGGAAAAGAAAAATCAGGTGGAAGATTTGGCTAGGAGGAAGATGATGGCTTTCCTTAGTTTCTGGCACAGTCAATGTTATGTGCTGATCTTTGGCACAGAGATAGAAAACTTGCTTCCTGAGTTTCCTACAGAGTCAGATTTTTGAGGCAGCAACATATTATTTCTTTCTCTTTTTTAAAAAACTGAACCTCATTCATGGAATCTAGCTTTCAGTGTTTCAGCTGTAAGTATTTTAAATTGAACATTTGAGGGCTTTCAAGAAATAAATATATACATCTACAGTTTGTCCCCATACTTTCCATGTATTTGGTTTGGCTATGACCATAGCCACATCCTCAGAATAATCCTTCTTGATATTCTGAAAACCTTATGTAGCTAAGATAAACTATACATTTCACCACCTCTATCACATAATGTCTATGAAAACACATGCATTTAATAAATAATGTTACAATTAATAAGACTAGATTCCATGTCCCACAGCTCTATGTGAACAAATAAGGCATTAATTTCCCTAGGAGAAAGCTAAACTCCCAAGACATATTTCAAAGCCTCTTTCAATTATCATAGTTTGTGGGATTCCTTTAGTCATGAGTGAATAATAATGTCCTTCCATCTTCAATGCCACCTTTGGATGTTTTTAATTCCACCACACCACCTTTCAAAAATGTTTGGGGAATATCTAATCAATGAAATGTGTAAAATTTAAAAGCTCTAAACTTTACTACAAACTTTATGTTTCACCTATGAAAGATTAGTCTTCATACATATTTACGGGTTTTTTGTGTGAGACTCATATTTTGAAATATTTCTTTACTGAGCAAATCTCTACTGATCATTAATTACCATCTGTGATTTAACAATGCTTCCTGTTCTTAGTGATACTACTTGTAATATCTAGAGGTATCATATATCCTAATGCAACTCTATTATGCCAGGCTCATAGAACACATAATATTCAGCTCCTTTACTGCACGAATTATGATCTATTTACCTTAAAATAAGAGTCCCTTTGTCATAAGGCCTGTTGAATTTCAGCTTGCATTGGGTGGTATCTGCATACCCAGTTGGGGCTTGAATTATTATCCTGCTATGCCAGGCTGTGAAATATACCTCATTACTCAATTTTTCTTCTATAGAGATCTCTAAAAACAAAAAATTTCAAATGTACTTCAAATGAGCATTCTCTTCTCATTTATTCCTCTATGTGTGAAGTTTTTAGAGCTCTTGGAATCATAGGTTCTCAAACTATAGTGTGCATTAAAATCGCTGTAGGTTCCATATCCAGAGATTCCAAATCAGTAGGCCAATAATGAGACCCCAGATATGATACTGTCAGCAAATTCACTGGATGATTCTGGTGCTGCTAACCTTGGATCACACTCTGAGACTAGCTATTTTAGAGTATGAAACTCTAGGTTCAGAATTCATGGAAAACAGAGAAATTTCTGAGAGACAATACTTTCACCCCCTGCCGCCTACTGTGTTTCAGTGTTTCATAACATTTTGTATGAAGACAATTCATGATAAATTGATTGTGATCCTTAATTAATAAAAATAGTGATATTCCAAATATGTGTTATGTAAAAGGATAACTGGCAAAACTAAGTGGATTACACATTTTAATAATGAAAATGCTTCTAAGTGATGAAGAAGGAAGAGGAAGAGGATTATTAGATGCAAATGTAGCTGTAGAAATCACCATTAGGAACAATTACATCAAATAGATCTTAAAATTAAGCAAAAGAAAAAAGGGGAAATAAAAAGTCATTATAACTAAAAAACTTTTTGAGTCAATAGTGAATATAGGTATATGAATATTAACTCAAATACTCTGCAAATTGTGATTAAGAATTAATTTTATAATGAAAAAATAGAAAATTCTTTTAAACCCTGAATCCTACACCAGGAGCTTATCTTGAGCAAGGCTATAAAAACTATTTGTTGTGATTAATTGTATTGTTTTCAAATCTAAACTGAGCAAATACATTCATTGAAAAGGTAGACGCTGGTAAATTGTCTTTTGACAAGATGATATATTCTTAATGGCTAGAGTTTAGATGATCAGAGCAGAGCAATACACAGTGGCAGTCCTATGACAGGGATGAAAGACATCATGGCATCCTGATCAATAACTTTGTGTTCTCACAGAGTCAGGTACAATGTGGACGTGGACCACAATGATAATTAATACATCTGTGTTCCTCTTGGTATTTTGATATGCTTTAATGCCACATTGTTTCTGCTAATGTTCTTGATTCCTGCTGCAGATTATAACATTCCAATAGGAAAAGATCTTCGTTGCCTAAATTTTGAAATGTTCCTGCTATATTCTACCATTTTGAGCTATTTCATATACTGCTTTAATCCATCCCTGAGGTGAGGTTGGTAGACTGCTACCCAGATAGGTGCTAGATAAGTTAATTTGAAATGTGGATTCCATCAACAGGTGAGCTGACTTCAAAACTGGGTATCACCAACAGATATACATGCTCTGTCCTTAGCAAGTTGTGATGTGATATTTGGATATTAGCACCTAGATCATTTTTTTTCCATAGCAAAAGTTTCCCACTTGCTTCTTTTATTTTTTAATTTTTAAAGCATTTTATTTTTTAGAGCAGTTTTAAGTTTACAATAAATGAGAAGACGGTACAGAGATTACCCATATACCCCCAGCCCCACATATACATAGCCTCTCATTATGAACATCACTCACCAGAATGGTACATTTTTAACCAGGGATGAACCTACATTGACACATCATAATCACCAAAAGTCCATAGTTTACCTTAGGGTTTACTCCTTGTGTTGTACCTTTTATGGTTTGGACAAATGTATCATGACACATATCTAACATTACAAAGTCATACAAAGTGTTTTCACTGCCCTGAAAATCTTCTGTGCTTCTTTTGACTATTCTCAGCTCTCAGTGTGATATGGGGACACACACTTGATGACTAATACTTGAAAATGGCCAATATAAGGTCAATTTCATTTTATATCAAATTTATGTAATTTTCTAGTTCCTTTTTGTGTTTATCCTCCAAATCTTGCCACTTTTTGGTTACCAAATAATATACAATAGATCACATATAGGAAAACAGAGAGAGCTACAAGTTTTCAGTATTATCATGTTTGTTTGTTTGTTTGTTTATCTTGTTCTTTGATTCAAACAATTCTAAAACTCATGTTTATATAGGTGGGCAATATTTGTCATATTTATTGTATAATTATGCTCAAAATTTCATTCAATAATTTCAACAAATATTTATTGAGTACATACTGGATGCCAGGCACAGTTTCTGGATTCTGAATAGATAGCAACATACAAGACCAACCATAACACTGATGCATGAAGCTTGTATTTTAATGAGGGAAGAGAGATATGTGGGGAAGATTTATCTGCCCCTGACAAATGTGTAGTTTGTCAGGGGGAGATAAATGACAAAGCAAAAGAATAACACATCGTGGATGGTAGAGAGTGAGATGATGTGGCTCCTCATTGTTGTATAAAGCAGGCAGGAGAATCCCCTCTGAGAAGGTGGTTTCTGAGCAGATGCACATCTTACTCTACTAAGTATGGGTCAGTGTTCTCATTGTACCCTGAAGCGTACTCTTTCCTAAGATAGTCCCTTCACACTGTGTACCAGTGCTCATTTGGTTTAAAACAAAGAAAAAATAAAAATAAAGCTTAAAAAAACACTAAAAACTCCTTCCACATGGATGTGTTATGAAGCCTTCCTATCTGACCAAAAGAATCTCAGCCCAGCTGAACAGGTATTGTGAAACTGGGACTCACTTTATCAAATGACCATAGCTCGGGTCCAATTTTTCTCATAGGTACAATTTAACCAGCAGTTGGAAGTTTCAGTGAATATGCATTGCTTTCCAAGGTACTGGCTTTATTAAGTTAAACCAGATACAGCTCTGCCATACCAGGGCTTAAAATTACAACTCTGAATCCCTCAAGGACATCAACACCCCAGGCTCTCAGGTCTGTACCGGCCCTTGTACCTCAGTAAGTCATATACCTTCAACTTCCACTTTACTGCCACAGCTAGGAAGTCCCTTTAAGTACCTGAAGATTTCTCTTTTTCACTCTCTTTTCATCTATGTCTTTTCATTGACAATAATATATATTTACTTTTATGTATTTGAAGCTTAAGGTATGAAGCTTGGTAGAGGTGGGAGTATGTCCAGAATTTACTCAGTCCCCTAACAGAAGTCCTCTCAATTGGAAGTTGAAGAGTCTACAGTGTTTTCTGTGTGCTAAGCCTCAATCTTAAAACCATTCATAAGAAGAACTACATGTATTTTATTTGATGTATTTTAACAACTCATTCTATCCATTTAATTTATGGTGACAAGCACTACTTTATTAGTTGGAAATTACCTGACTACCTATCAAGTAAGACAGTAGCCAAGTTTGTATTGTTGCAGAGAATGAGAAAAGTAAGCCTGAAGGTTCAAAGTTTGGACAAGTTAGTGTTCATCTTTAGGCTTCCGCTTTCCCTGTTAACTCTAGGAGGCTTGACTGGAGTGATATAAAACACTTTTATTGTCCATCAAGGTCACAATGGACCACTGAAAAAATGCACTTCAAATGGCTGAGCAAAACAAAGTCACAGTGTTTGGCTTCAGACAAAGACCTCAAAAGATTTAAGTTATGCTTCAAGTTATGCAACCCTCAACTACAAACATTTATACATGATGGTTATAGAATCCTCTTCCACTAAAGATCTTATGAAGCCTGTTGAAATGCTTCCTCAAGAGATAGACACACATCGATTTATAAGATGTTCTTTCTTTCATTGATTAGGTAGCAAGAAAAGTTGTCTTCTATAGGAAATAAACAGACTTTTACTTTTAAGGATAAAGACTCTAAATGCTACATTTAAAATCCGATATCAAATTGGGCATGTATCCAGAAAAGACAAAAACTCTAATTTGAAAAGATACCTGCACACCAATGTTAATAGCAGCATTCTTTACCATAGCCAAGACATGGAAGCAACCTAAATGTCCATCAACAGATGAATGGATAAAGAAGTGTGATACATATAGAAAAGGGGAGGGAGAGGGATAAATTAGGAGTATGGGATTACAGATACATGCTACCATATATAAAATAGATAAACAAGGATTTACTGTATAGCACAGGGAACTATATTCAATATCTTGTAATAACCTATAATGGAAGAGAATCTGAAGCTGTACACCTATAACTAACACAATATTGTAAATCAACTATAGTTAAAATAAAACAAATTCCATATCAAATTGGCAATTAGTATGAACCAAGAATGTGGACTATGTTCAAACTGAGTTATTAAATCCATAAAAATTTCGCACTACATATTTGTTTCACATTTTCCAAATGAAATAGAAATCCGTTCAAAGTCATATCATCAATTTTATTGATATTTCTTTAAAATGTGTTACAATTCTATAAAGCCTTGAAATAGATCTTATTGTACTGTGTTAATTTTTTAACCATATATCACAGTGAGTATGCATTTGTTTTGTGTTTTTGTGAGTTTTGTAATTTTTTTTAAACCTACAAGAAAAATTTCAGTAGTTTATCTTATTTTTCCTCCCTAAAATTACTGTCTGGTTTGCAAAGGAAATCTCTCATTAGGAAACTTAGTACAACTATGAATAATATGAAAGAAGTTATCAGGAAGGACGTTATCACTCCATGGAAGTGAATGAAGCATAAGTGGGTGAGATGGTGAAATCTCACCCTCACTCACGAAGTTAGAATTCCAGTTAATGATTCCTACGTGTTTAAGTTTCAGGTCAGAAAAAAACCTCAAAAATATATGTGGCCCGATTCATACTCTGAGAGATCCAAGCTACCTACCAATTTCAGATGCTCAATCACCTAAACATCTTGGATATGGATATTGAGTTTAAAACACCAAGCTCCAGAACTGTATACGAAAGATTTTTTTTAAAAAAAAAAGTAAGCTGAATTACAATTTATATTGTATTATTTTGAGAAAATAATTTTAACCTACCAGAAATTATATTTCTATAAAGTAAGTATAAACTAAGATATTTGATTTATCTGAAATAGTCAGATAAGCAAAAACAGAGTATAAATAAGTTATTACTGTATTGGACCTCATTTTGCCCACCAGAGGATGGGGCGGACAAGAAACGGATCCCTTCAGAATGAGCTCAGACAATAAGGATGTTTGTGTTCCTTGTAAAAGCTCATCAGAAAATTCCCTCTATATTAGAGGCTCTTAACAATCAAGTGGGTACAATGATCTACTCTGTGAATGAAAAATCAGTACCTTTGCTATTCAGCCCAGTGCATGGATGATCTTCAGACATTTTATGGACTCATAAAAATGCCCAAGGTGGCAGAAATAGAGGCTGTCACTGGATTTCTACTCACAAAGACTGTGACTGACTACTCTGATCTAGATTGTATGTTTCCGGCTATGAAAATAAACAAGCAACAAATAAATCAAACTTTTGGTTCCCATTTGACATGATGCCTTCAAGAAACCAACCTGGAAGCAAGTTATTATACAGAGCCCCTTTTATATTAAAAGTTACAGTTGGTTTTTCTTCCCTTGAATAGACTTTTTTTTGTGGAGATGGATGTGCCTCCCCTCCATTCAAATAACTGCCAGCACTTCTACAAATAGATTTGCCACATGCATCAAATACTATCCATCATACACAATCTTACAAAGCACTGACTCACTCATAGAGTTTATTTAACAGCAAAAGTAGGGCAACAGGCTGATGCCTTTGGGATTCTCTAACACTACCTACTTTTCCACCCAGGAACAGTTTTACTGAATAATGCAGTGATGTACTGATTTGTAG
Source organism: Leucopleurus acutus (assembly GCF_964270905.1). Classification (NCBI taxonomy): domain Eukaryota; kingdom Metazoa; phylum Chordata; class Mammalia; order Artiodactyla; family Delphinidae; genus Leucopleurus; species Leucopleurus acutus. The sequence continues at coordinate 39,175,619 of NC_139147.1, read as the reverse complement.
GATGTGATTAGAATCAGATGCCAATTAATATTGCAGTTTCTCCTATAGGTAAAACACATGAGTCCTAGAATCAATGGCTGGAGTTGTCAGTGACTTCATGTTTGTACCCAAGTATATACCTTCACAATATTTTTAATTTTTTCACCAAGAGGTCAGGTTCTATGGACATCCCGATTTTTTCACCCAAGGGATACTTTCTACTAGGGGACCCAACAATAGTTCCACTAGTTTGGAATCTAAGAGTTGGTGACTGAGGGTTGTGCATTCCACTAAACATAAGAAAAAAGAATGTTTCAGTATTTGATAGACTATTTCATAGTAATAAAACAGTAATAAAGGACAATAATAAAACCACTGTAAAATAGGAGCCCAGAAAAGTACAGTTGGAGTTCAGGTGATTGAGACACTTTCTTTTCTGAACTATGTCCAAAATTATGGTTACATTACTGCAAAACAAAACAGGAAAGATCGTCAAGGCTTTAAATCACTCAGGAAAGGAAGTTTGGTTCACTCCACCAGTGAAAGATTAGCAACAATACTATAGATCTGATCCAGGGAGCTGCTTTCTCTGCCACAATTAGTAAGACAGGGAAATCAAGAAACAGCATTTGGGATGGTCATCTTTGGGGACATAGGTGCCTTCACTTCAGTTTAGAATATCAGAAACCCCTACCATCTCTGCAACTGTTTGTCCTCTAGCCATGCCTGTTGCTTAATGTGCATGGGTAATTAATCAATGAACACACAAGTCTCAGCCTTGCAGGCTGACACCTTAAAATACAGTATCTCCATTGACTGGGGTAGGCACCATTATACAGAAGAAGCAGAAGAAAGACATTCTTCACCTCAACTAAAATTCCAAATCTTACACTTGGCAATTTGCACAAATGTAGGAACTGGTGAAAATTAAAACAGGTCCAAAAACCTGGTCATAAGATTATCTGGGAAATGAAGTTTGTTGGTTGCTTGCTTGCTTCGTCCAGCTTCTGGAGGAGTCTTACACCAGAAGGTGGTTTAATGGATGTGTTGACCCATGATCTGTACTATATGAAGAAAATCAACTACAACTTGGGTTTTATTTGCATACAAGAAAAGAATCATACTCTCACTTCATATCCCAAATACATGTTTAATCATGTATCTTGATAGTCTTAGCTTTCCACTGATCTTTCTCCTACTAATACATATAAAGTGTGTTAGAGGTAGCTAAACTTACCTTTATGTTCATAGTTTATAGACTATCACATCATATTATGACATTTCACAGGAGAAAGGGGGCATCATTCAAGGCCATGTACTTGTCATTGGTATTCAGGCTATCACCCTGTAGAAATAGGGTAAAGCATGCGTGTGTGCGCATGCACACGCATGCATGCACAATGTACAATTATGTAAAGTGGGGGCATTTTAAAATTGTATCTATGAAGAAAAGTATTTCTGTGTGTGACTGTCTCTTTATATTTTAAACACACAAGAGATGAATATAGTAGATACTTTCCAGCCATTGTCTCTCATCCATTTTCTTTAAAAATCAGTATCCCTCTTTTCCTTTGTGGAACAATTCTCACATTCCCTGTGTTCTTCATGGAAATGTCTATCAAAGATCTATCACTCTGCATGTTCCTTCCCTCATCCCTTGCAGAGTGCACCTGACCCAGGTAGACCACACACACTCTCCCTTCCAGAAATTAGAATCCTAAGAATAAAAAATGAACAAAAGGCAGATGAAACACTGAAAAGAGGTTGTTTTAAAACTCCTGGAAAACATCAGGGAGATTCATGGATCCCATGATTCCTAAGCTTGTTTTCTCAGATTTTTCCTTATTTCTGTGAGATTCCCAATATTATTCCAATATATCTGTCTTAGTCCATTGGGGTTATTATAACAGAATTCCATGGGCAGGGGTGGCTTAAATGACAGAAATTTATTTCTCACGGATCTTGGTGTGTCCTCGGATGGTGGAGAGAGAGATCATCTCTTTGTGTCTCTTCTAATAAGGCACTAATCCCATTCATAAGTTCTCCACCCTCATGACCTAATTACCTCCTAAAAAGCCCCACCTCCAAATGCAATCATATTTGGGATTAGGGTTTCAACGTAGGAATTTGGGGGGGCACAGATATTCAGTCCATAGCACTGTTCATTTTCTTCAGTTATCTTATTGATTCATACAATAATGAAATCTTATTGATCAATTAATATTGGTTATAAACAGACATATCTCTTGGGCACTATGTTAATAGTTTCACATACTTTCTCATATTTAATGCTTACTATAATGAGTGAAGCAAACGTTATTATAATTTTAAGATTGGGAAATGAAGATTTTAGAAAATCAAAGTAACTTGAGTAAAGTATCAGACAAGAAACTAGCAGACACAGGACCCAAGGCTACAGTTCTCTGACTTTAAAGTTGTGCTCTTAAATAAAAACATTGCTGTATAGTGAGAGGAGAAGAGAGGAGGGGAAAGAGGAATTTATTATTGTTAGTTAAAAAACTATTAACAATTCTGTAGAACAAATGCTGCATCTTTATGCCTGATATTTTTCTACCCAGAATCTAGGAGAATATAAAATACTGGACCAGAACTAGTATTGAATCTTTAGTAATATAGAGAAAAAAAGACAATGTAAAAAGAAAATTTATTCCTTCTAGTTTGAATATCTGCAGTTTTTGTCTGATAGGAAAAGATGAGACTGATGTGTTAAATGATTTTCCTAGTAGACACACTGGTATTCAGAAAAAGTAAACACACACACACACACATACACACATGTAAAATATATCTTATGACACACTAAGGTTTTCTATTGAGGTTTCGACTCCTTAGCAGCAACTTATGCTCTGAGTAAAAGCTGCAGGAACAGGAACATATTGATTCCCAAGTGATGATATGAGAATTCCATGCCATGTATAACATGTCCTAAGGATGTTACCGACCCTCATCTGGATACAACTCTTCTAAACAAATATCTATTCCATCTATTCCACTGAGCAACATTAACACTCTGTGACCTATAGTGACCAGATAAGGCAAGTTTTGAGTATTAAACAGTCATTCCCCAAGCCATCTACACATCACAATCAGAGATGAGTTTGTCATTCCCCAGACCTACTGAAATAGAATGCAGGATACGGGTGGCCTGACATTTGTATTTTGAAAAATGACATGAGCTTCTGATGGGCAATTGGTCTTGATATGTAATACATGATATGGCCAAGTGAAGAGTCAGATTTGCTATTGATCCTGGCCGTGCTCCAAGAAAACTGTGTGGCCCCAAGAAAATTATTAAAATTAGGTAGGCTTTTACTTCTACATTGGTGAAGTTAGATATTCACATTTTAAAGGGTATGTTTTAAAAGGTACATTTTACATTTATCATAATAAATTATTGAATTATAATAAGCCTGCTATGGCACTAGTATATAAAAAGTGATTTGTTTAAGTTGCCATAGAGATAACATAATCTAGGTTTACTCTGAAAGCAAGATTTCTTGATTTTTGTTTTTTAATGTACCTAAATATTTCCTTCATAATTCATAGGAGTAAATTTCCCTGTCTTCATAAATGTGATAAAAATAATTGATTCTAAAATGTACCATCTACATGGCATCTTTGAGTTTAAGGGAGAAATTGAGTTAGGTGCCAATATACTAATGTAGACATGTTTCGGCCTTATGTTGGTCATTTTGAAGTTACAGATATCATAGAATTGGACCTTACCTGAACCTTAGTTTTATTTCTTTTCTTTGCTATAGCAAAGCACAAATGCCAAAATCATCATTTGGGAAACACAGCAGTTGTCAGGAAAAGTAGACGGCTGCATTGTCTTCCTTTTCTCATACTGACAAACTTATTTTTGAAATGCTGATGGAAAATTCAAATTGCAGTTTGCCAAAAACAATTCAAACTGTATTTTCACAAAAGTCTCTGTTCTTCACAGGAGAAGATAATTTTTGTTATGAAAGTCATAATTAGGGATAAATTCTTTAATTGAATATATAGCTAATTTTGTAGTTAAACTTCTATGTGAAAACTAAAATGGCATTTTTTTATAGTATTCTAGATGTAGGAAGTTAGAGGCTTATACACAATAAAATATTAAATATATATATTATTTATTTAAAAAGAGAATTGGTTTTATTTGAATTAATTCATTTTGATATGCCTATGATGTTTACCTAGACAGAATGTCAACTTATTTGCAGAAAATTAAAATCTATGTGGAAAATATAACATCTGTTAATTATTTTTCTGTTGAAGACAAATAATAAGTGAGTAGATTTCTAATAATTAAAAAGCTCGCTGGAAGGTTGGATAATTGTTTATCTATGCCCATATTTAACAACTAAAAATGCAAATTACTCACAGTGGCTGTAAGTAAAATGTCATCTTCAAATATTCACATGGAATTGGGGAAATTGAAGGATGTTAAGAGAGTTTGTAAAACCTGCTTATTTTACAGGTAAGTAACTTCTTCAAAGGAACACATTTAGATCATATTAAAACTGAGTTTGGAGTCTTATTTCCAGGTTTATTTCAATTCAGTGTCAGTTCCTGGATGATTTCCATTACTCAGTCTATTATTAAAAAATAAAAAAGAGGAAACAGATGTTGGGAAACAAAGACCAATAAATTCAACCAAAGAAAAGAATTCAGATGAAATTATACATCCAAGGCTGAATTTGCTTCCACCATATGGAGCTTAAATAAAATGGCCAGACTTTCTCCTGAAGGAGGGATGCAGAACATTTATAGGAATCATGCCAATAACCTTGTCACCAACAACACATTAATCTCTGCTTTGCTCAACTTTTCTTTACATGTAAAATTTTAGTCCTAACTTTTCCATTCTCTCTTCAATTCACTTCAGTCTGGCTTTAGCCCCCATTTCACAGAAATTTCTTTCATTAACAATGATTATGACTTTAAAGTGAATGGTCAATTTCTTCTCACTATACCTGACTTCCTAACTTTGGATGTATCTTGCCGCTACTTGCTTCTTGAAATATTATTTCCCCTAGCTTCTATTTATGATTTTCCTCTAATGTTTCCGGCCTCTCTTTAGTCTCCTTTGTTGACTACTATCCTTCCTCCAGACCTTTAAATAATAGAGTGCATCAAATTTTGGCCCTAATCTATTTTTGCATTCCCAACACTCCTTAGGACATCTCACCCATTCCACAGCTTAAGTTCCATTCCTTACACAAAACACACAAACATTTATCATTATTTCAAACCACTTTTCTGTGTATGAGAAACAATAGCTGACCATTATTTGTTGTATATGTGAAGATGTCCTGAAGGCCCTTTGAATCTCATACGCCCTAAAGTAAACTCATGATCTTCCTCAGAAATGAATTGCAAAATGATGTTCAAGTTGGCATTTCTTTAGTATTACTTAAAAGAAATTGTACCCAACACAAAGAGAATTCCTATAAGCCCCATAGAGGATGTGTTTCAGACAATACCTCTCTCTATAAAGTTTCCTTAAACATATCTTTATGACAGGCCACCACCAATCTTATAGTGGCCTCTCAAACAGCCTCTTCCTCTGCAAGAAAGAAATCATGCTCTGAGTTGTAAGTATAATATCACCAAGGCCAATATTCTTACAGTTAATTCATTCATTCACTTATTAATTATGCATTTAACAAATCCTGAACTTATAGCAATGAAATAGAGAAGACAAAGTCCCTATAAGTTCATGGAACTGACAGCCTAATAGGAGGAAAACAAGTAATAAATATGTAAGTAAATAAGATGATTTCAGATAGCAATTAAATATTAGAAAATTAAACAGGAAAATGTGTACAGGTTGTCTTGGAGTTGGGTACTACTTTAGCTTGAATAAAAAGACAGTTTTTTAAGGAGGCAATGTTTTTGGTGAGACTAGAAGGATGGAAAGATCCAGGAGAACAAAAAGAAAAGAGAAAAACAATCTAGGCAAGGATGTAGAAGTTCTGATGGCCAGGGGGGCAGAAGAGGTCTGAGTGAGTGTGCATGTTTGAGGACAGAAGGACAAGGGTGGACAGAAGAAAATAATCAGGAGAGAGTTTGTGGGGTGGGGGAAACAATAAAAAAGATGAAGTGGGGGGTAAGAGAAGCAATATCCCTTTCATGTAAGGTCCCTGCCTGTGGAAAAAATAATTGTTTTTAAATTTTAAATGTAACAGGAAGCCACTGGGAGTGAGGGGTTAAGAGGGTCAATGATATGATTTGGTTTACATACCCAAATGCTTTTTCTCACTAGTCAGAGAGAGAAAGTCAGTTCTTCTCTGATGGCAAAAGCTCTGAGACATAAAACTTAAAAGTAGTTAGAGGCCATGTCCCCACCTTGTAGAGAAAGTCATCATAATACAAATCAGCTAACAATCAGAGAGAGGCAAAAATAGAATACAGCAAAAGTTCTGCATTATTTATCTATTGATACATGACAATAGATAAGTTACCTGAAGTATTAGAAACTTAGAACAGCACACACATTTTGTTATCTCTTAGTGGCTGTGGGTCTCAAATCTTACACAACTTATCCTGGACCTCTACTTCAGGGTCTCTCACAGGCTATAACAAGATGCCCACTGAGCTTTCATCATGCCAAATCTCAAATGGGTAAAGATTTGCTTCCAAGATCATGTGACTGATAGCAGGATTCCATTTCTCGAAGGTTGTGAAGAAACTGACAGGCTCAATTACTCACTGACGATTGGCCATAGGCTGCCCTCAGTTTCTTGCCACATGGGCTTCCCCAGCAAGGCAGCTTGCTTCATAAAAACACACATGCTGAGAAGGCAACAGGGAGTCTACTAGAAGGACAGAAGTCATCATCTTTGAAAACCTGTTCGTGGAAGTGGCATTCCATAATTTTTGCCTTATTCTATCTTTTAGAAACAAACCATTAGATCCAGGACATACTCAAAGAGAGATTACACAGGGCAGGAATACTAAGACACAAGAATCATTGGAAGTGATATTAAATGATTCCCTACCATAGTCTATCCTCTGGCCTCCAACGATTTATGTCCCTCTAAAATACTCTCTCAAGGTCCTCGGAAGTCTCATCCCATTATATCATCAGCTCAAAGTCCAGAATCTTCATCACTAAAATCAGTTCTAGTGATGATTGTTCAGGACTTCTCTGTTACCTGTAACTCTCCAGGTTAACCCTTGTTCAGGACCTCTGTTACCCGTGACTCTCCAGGTTAACCCTGTGACACCTATTGATGCCACGTGGAGCAAAAGCATCACCTAGCCAAGACTTTCCAGATTCCTTAACCACTTATTTACAGGATTTAATAAAATGGTTATTATTTTAAACAACTGGATTTTTGCTATATAGCAATTGAGAACCAGAAAAATTTACTGGGAATCCCAGTCCTTAGAACAACATAGTGTAGGACCACAAAATATACCCTGCAATAGGAGCATGTCAAAAGTCTTGAAGCAAAGCATCCTTATGTTTCATGATCAGATGTTCAGAACACATTCCTTTGGGAGAATAGATGCAGAAGGCCAGACAGCTACAGTACAGCACACTAGGTAGGTGTTAGCACCAACCTTGATGCTTACAGAAGGCTTTCTATATTCCTCTATGGGGCACACAGGTAAAGCCATTCAGAGGCTGCAGATAAGGGGGTTATTCTGATAACCACTAAAGAGTAGCACGACATGCCACCCCAAAATATGCTGCTTTGGTATATTGATTTCTTTGAGCTGTAGGCACCTGATAAACAACAAATGCAGGTAGAAGCTTTCTCTAAATTTCCCTTATCTGCCAAAAGATATAACCTCCAAAAGGAACTCAGTTGTCATAAATCCCCTCTCTGGGAGTTTCATTGACCAGGGAAGATATACTCTTATCACAGGAGAAAAAACTATATTACACCCAGACAAACTTTGTCACAAACTGTCGTATCTTCCATCTTTTCTTCTAAAGCCCCATTCATCTTTCCTAAAAATCATTGATTCTACCTTTAAAAAGTATTCGCTATTAATATGGCATTTAGTCCTAAATTCTAAACCACCTCGAAGAGTTACTCATTTTTCCCTGGTATCTTTCATGTATACATGTGGTATACATGCTAAACTTCTGTTTATTGCTCTTTTACTAATTTATTTTTATAGGGGTCTCAGCCATGAACTCAGAAGGGTAGAAGGAACATTAATTTCCTTCCCCTACACCACTCATATGATATGCATTATTTCTGCATACATCAAGATGTGATGGAAGACACAGGGTTTCTCAGGTCCCCATTCATCCCCAATCTTATCAGGAAGAGCTGGGAACAAGAAAATAACATCAAGCAGTTCCTATCCCATTTCACTGTGTAGAAGAGATATCAACTGTCTGAAGGTGGGTGAATTTGTTCAATATGCGTCTCAGTAGGCACATGGCTGGACTCCCAAGTCTTTAAACCAATGAACAGTTGACTTCTGCTTATGAGGCTTTACCTAAGCAAAAGCTGGCTGATTTTTAAAGAAAGCTTTGAACAGCCTGTTGAATAGAATTTTATTCAGTTAAGAGAAAGAAGACCCATCTTTGATGGTTAGGGGATAGGAGGAATAGGACCATCAGTCTGGCACGAGGGAAATGTAGAAATCAGTCTTCATGGTTGTGGCAGAGACTTTCATGGCAGGGTTTTGACACACAGGGTAAAGTATTTACCACAAACTTTCTCTATACTAGAAGGCTTATCCTGGAACCGCCCTCATTATCTATACTCACTTCTGTTGTTATACAGGCTCATGACTTTAAATATCTTCCTACTGACGGCACTCAAATGTCACTCTGGTCTCTACCTATCACCCAGATACCGCGTTCATATTTCTACCTTCTCACATCTCCTCCTGGATATCTAATTAGCATCTCAAACTTGACGTATCGGAAATCAAATATTTGTTTTCTGTCCCTCAATCTGTGTCTCCTCCGATCGTCTAAAATCCCACATACGATTCTTCCATTCACCCATTGCTCAGATTAAAAAAAAAAAATTTGGAGTCACCTTTGCCCCCTCTCTTTCCCTCATATCACACTGTGATCCATCAGCTAAGTATACCTTTAAATTCACCCTAAATCTATGCATTTGACTCCATCTCCAGGCAACCCTTCTGACTCATGACACCACATTCTTTCAAGTGGATATTGCAGTAGCCTCCTGACTGGTCTTCCTGATTCTATTCTTACACTCCTATAGTCTAAAGCTATCGTGATCCTGTAAATGTAAGTAGGATTATGTTAAATTTGTGAATTCCAAAAAGGGTCTTTCTATTCCTAATAAACCAGCTCAAGGACTTGTCACCTGGAGATGTCATTTCTGCCCTCCCTTCCTACTTGAGCCCCATTGTTGGTATCCACTAGCAACCAAACCACTTCAGTAAGTCTTATCGTCACCATAATGACAGTAAGTGTAGTTTGAAAGCAGGTGTGTTACCAAGGAAGCTTTCTAGCCATTCCTAACATTATCGATAGTTGAAGGGCCAGAGTATCTCTGAAAATGGCCTCCTTCCCAACCCTGTGATAATATGTCTGTTACCTCCAGAAGTAGATTTGTTTCTGCCTATACTGATTACGCCTCTTATCTCCAAAGAGAAAAGTGAAGACTTCCTTAAGTACCAGTAGAAATAAACAACCACAGGAATGGTACAATATATTGGACTGAGTAATTGGACCCCAATATGTCCTATTAGATTTATTATTTGCTCATGGAGGCAGTATTAACTTATGAATGAGATAAACCATGTCCTTGGTCATAGCTTTCATTTAGTTCCTACATATTTCCCTTTATTGCAATTCCCATCCCCCAAACCCATGGGCATGCTGCACCTGGGCTTGAGGTTTCTTAAAAAAGGCTTTTGGTAATAACAGAAGGTGAGTGTAGTTCAATAATTTGTCATGGGAATTGGTGCTATATTTTATTAACAATATACTCAGACTGGGAATGTTCGCCCACTTTGAAGAGAAATATGAAAGGTAATATGATGAAGTGACTTCCTATCGTAGTTTACAAAGCTCCTTTTGTTTGTAACTTATTGTTACTTTCAGTCTTTATGTTTCAAAGGTTTTAGATTGCTCCTTAGAGTTTGAAATTTATCTGTCCAGAACATCATAAAAAAGGGGAAAATATCCCCAAGTTCAAACTTCTGTTTTCTATAATAAAGGTATAAAAATCCCACAGAATTCATTCTTCGTGGTAGAATTGTGTGACCCATAAGCTGAGACTCAGGACAAAGAACTGCGTACATCTCCTCTCCTTCAGTTCCCAGCGGTTTTCATTTTCGAGCAACCACTACAAAGTTCTTTTTCTAGTTACTAAGATGAATACAAAAAGATTTAATGCTCCAGGGCATTTCTGTGTAAAAAAAAATAAAGTCCTATCACCTGAATAACTAATGCAAGCCCTAATGTGATATTCAACTTTATGATTCCAGTTTAGACAGAAAGAAAACAGATGAATTACACTTGAATACATATCAAAATATATTTGATGCTTCAACTTATAATGTAATCTTTCAAATGAAAACAAAAAAGGTAGATGCCTTTCATATGCCAGAGGTACCCAGTTTTTGACAATATCTGCATTTATCAGTACCAAAATGACACTAACAGAAAATAAACCACAAAATGCAAAGATATCAACTCATCTCACATGAGAAAGCTACAGCTCCTGAGTTTTGACCTGCATTTTTTATATAATTATGTTAGTTGTAATCACAAAAAAAAATTATAAACTTCTGTAGTTTAAGAATCTAAAGTATTTGAAAGCATCTGAATCCACATGTTCCCTTTGGGAATTTGACTAATGCAAAGGTGCTTTACAGAGTCATGATTATCATAAAACTCCCTTTGGGGAAGAATACACATCTTTTGAAAGAATTAGCATATGCAGTCCTTTGAAAAAAAAATAATAGAAACTCTCTTTAACTAATTACATTTAAAAAACTAAGTAATTACTTTTATTATTCTTATATGCTTCCAAGATGTTAAAATCCAATAATCCTTAAAGATGAGGAAAAAATCTGAATCCATGTATGTAAAAAAGCCAATATATATAGTCATTTTATTTTAAGCTTTTCATCACAAAATTAGATCATGCTTTTGCAATTGCAAAAAGGTAAAATTATCCACAGATACATGTTTTCACTTCCCTGTCTTTGTCAATGACAACAGCAGTGTAATGGAAAGACTACTAATTGGAAAAACTGGATTCAAATTCTGCTTTGCAGCTCTCTGCTCCAATTATGGTAGGCAATCCAGTTAGCTTGTTTGGGTCCTAGTTGCAGTGCAAAAAAGTTTCTTTCTATCCCCATGGAAGGGTAATTAAACTTGTTTCTTTGGATCTCAGTAGTTATAATAGGACTAACAAGTACAAGCATCAAATTCAAGTTAAAATTTCTACAAGTTAGAGGTACACAAAGATGGCATGGGACACAGGAGGGATACATATTCAAACTTAAACTTATACTGGTTAATCACATGGCAAGAATCTGGGAGAGGAGACCCAAGCCTTGAAAGGGACACAGGACTAGAATTTCTACTAACCCTGAGATTTTATAATTTTCTGGCTTCCATATTTCTAATCTTCCTCAAATACTGCTTTCATCAGGGCACTTCCTTTTGAAAAGCCTCATTAGTTTAAACCATATTGTATTCAGTTCCTCTGAATAATTGTCATGGTGTATGATCTCTATTTAAATATATTTATCCCTCAAAAGTATCTTCTACTCTAGCCAGAATAGTCTTCACCTTGTGCCACAAATACACCATGGCCATGCCTATCTCCTTTTTTTTTTTTTTTTTAAACTCAGAATGCCATCTTAATTTTCCTTTTCTGTTTAGGTTAATGTCTTCATTATTCATAGGCTAATTCCTCAATATCTGGTTTAGTGTTTTAAACACCTCCTATCATCCCATTAATGAAGGACTTTTCTTGTCCTAAGGTTGTGGGAATGGCTGAACACACAACAACCAACTCTGGACAAATGAGATCAAGGGCAGTTTATTAGTCACAAATACTCACAGCCCGGAGGGGAGGAGGACCCTACCTGCCATTCAGGGCCCCACAGGGGTTGCACTTAGGAACAGAGTAAACAACAAGAGTTTTGTAGTATCAAGAGGGTGAGTGCCACCAGTACCAAAGGAAGGATACGATTGGCTTGTTTGAATAATTCCATGGGCTAGCAGAGAACTGAAACCTGCTACTCAGGTAGAAGCAAGAAATTTACCTGGTCCCTTTAATAAGAAGGGTTGTTTGGTTAGAGAACCATATTTGGTTAGAGAAGGGTTGTTTTGTTAGGAGTATCCTGGGGAGGGGAACTTGCAGAAAGGCCATTTGAGGCCCTCCAGATCTCAAGGCAGCACATGATACTAGACTTTTAATTTTAGGCCTTACACCACAATTATATCTTATCTTCCCCATAAAACCTTCTGATCAAATTAGATAAAGTACACAGATATGATTTTCAAATGACTACACTCATCTGTTATTTTCTCCTCTCTACTATAGCTTTTATTTATGTCCAACTGAATAGCTAGAATGTAAAACATGAACTGATATATGCATTCTTATTACTAATTTGCTATTTTTGTCTCATTGTCTAGATTTCACATCCCTTAAGGGTACTGAATTTATAAAAGCCAAACTTTTACTTCACTTGCTCTACTGAACAACACTGAATACATAGTAATCATTTGACTGATTTAATCATTCTGTAATGGGGCAGGAGGAAGTGAACACATAATTTGTAAAATACCCATTGCATTCTAATAACTTTGTTCATTCATCTTCACTTAACAGAATAGATGCATTTCAGGAAAACTAATTATGATATGTATTCCCTTTCCCATATAATTTCCATTATAAAATTGGAGATTTCTTTCTGTGTAAAACTAGGCCTTAATAGACTGTGTTAAACATCTCTAATGTGGAAGTGATTAAACTAATAGTCACATGAAATGCCTGGAAAGGGAAGAATTACTAAACAAGAAGTTTATGGACATTTTAAAAATAAAATTAAAACAATTGGAAATCAGAAAGGATTTATTAAGAAAGAATTACACAAAAATTGACTTAGGTTTTAGCAGTCTTACTGATATTATTGATTTGGAAACTACCACACAGTATATTTTAATTTTGTTGATATATTTGACATGACTTTCTTAATATTCTTGAGGATTAGAAATAAATTTTAACTGGTGGAGGAGTACATAGAGCATATCGATTAATGTCAACATGACTAGAATTTTCTTCTAGTTTGATGAAAGATTCTGTCTGGTTTGTCCTGTACAAAAAATTTAATGACTAGGATAGGACACAGGAAGTATGCTTATCAAATTTTGAATGGCATACAGTTGAGAGAGATGATAAATGAAAGAATCAGATATAAAAGTTTTCTCAACAAGCTAGAATGTTCAGTCCAAAAAAACAAGATTAAGTTTAATAGGAATACTGAAAATCAAGTCTTACATTTAGTTTAAAAATTAGTTGTGAAAGTTACAGGACAGGTGTATCTGGAAATACAGTTGGTCACATGGTTAATAATGAACTGGCAGTGCTATAAAGTTAAAGTGATCAATGGCTGGTGAAGCACAGGGTCTAGATTGATGGGGTGCATGACTGCACACCGCTGCTCTGCCCACACCCAGTGACTTCTTCTGTCGTGAATGTACAGAAAAGAACACGCCAGATGCATGAGATGACCAAGTAAAAGATCCAACGGCTATAAGGTGAGGGAAGGTAGAAGACAGAATAGGCACAGTATAATTTTTGAGGAAAATACTAGGCTGTGATTTACAAATAAAAGTTTAAGGTTTCTGTGCTTTGATTTTATACTTAATTCTAAATTGAAGAATGAAGACATCATTACAAGAGGTTGTAGTGGAATAATATACCTATATACTTGGATATACATCTAAAGTGACTCTGACAAAAATGACTACCGACCCAAAGTTGATCCATATTCACTAACCAGGTTTTCAAGTCCACGTCTCAGATCACCAGACTAAGAAAACAAAAGTATATACCTGAAGCCAAAAACCACTCAGAGGTCACCCACAAACACAGCTTCCCGTAGATATCTAACAAAAGGGTAACAAAAAGAAGCTGCAGGAAAAGATGAGAGATAGGATAACAATAGCACATTTCAAAGCTGTGTACTTCAAAGGGAGAAAAGTTGAAAGGGAGAAAAGAAAGCAAAGAAAGAGGTTGATAGGGATAGGAGAGGATCAGAAGCAAAAAGAACTTATTACAATGACTTTAAATTCACTGCTTCTCTTTTCTTTTTTTTAAAGCTCACCCTAATTATAATGCAACTTTGGCAAAGGAGATTTTCCAATTTGCATATTTACTTTAAGATATTCCAGTGTCAGGCAAATTGGATTTTTATTTATATTTAGCAAACTAATCATTTGCCTTGAGAAACAGAAAACTCTGAATGTTCTGAGACTTCTTTTTTAACAATTAAAGAGGCTGATATTCTCTCAGAATTTCCTGAGCTATTGGAAAACTGAAATTTGACAGAAAAATAAGTTTGTTATGCCAAAGAGCCTGACAGGTGGGCAAAGTATTTAAGGGGAATTGCAGTGACTTTCAATTATCTATCCTTAGACACTTATCTGTGCCTCATGGTGTCCTACCTAATGAATAACTCTTCTGCAGACGGTGAGAAAACCAGGATTATTCATTGCCACCAGGCTAAAATTAACAATCGTGAGCAATGTTGGGGGAAGAACCTGGTATAACATAGTTCATCTATCAAAAAAAGGAAGCTGGGGCTTCCCTGGTGGCGCAGTGGTTGAGAGTCCGCCTGCCGATGCAGGGGACACATGTTCGTGCCCCGGTCTGGGAAGATCCCACATGCCGCGGAGCAGCTGGGCCCGTGAGCCATGGCCGCTGAGCCTGCGCATCTGGAGCCTGTGCTCCGCAACGGGAGAGGCCATAGCAGTGAGAGGCCCACATACCGCAAAAAAAAAAAAAAAAAAAAGAAGAAGAAGGAAGCTGAATATTCACCTTGATGATATGTACTGTACAAGAGATGGTAAGGATCATTTTAGCATTATGAAACCTCATCAAATTCTATTGCTACTAAGAGCAAGTATTAATAAAAGTAAAGTAACTGTAAAACTATTTTCACTGGATTAATGTTCCTTGAACATGCTTTGATATTTATATTACCCACTCCTCAAAACTACCTTGAAAGCAAATATAATTCTGCTTACCCATACCTCAACATTAACCTCTGCAATGTGTTCAAGAAACTTAAGTTGACGTTACAACTCAAACTGATATGTAATATTTAAACTGTATACACCTTCTTCTCCCAAGATCATAGTTCATAGTCTAGCAAGTGCTACCATTGTTTCTCATATGAGCTTGCAAATATATATGCAAATAAATGTCAAAATATGGTGACAGAGTATATGGTGATAGAGTATATAGTATGATGTTTATCCATATTTAATATCACTTATTTTATTGTAAGTCATTCTATGCAAGTAATTTAATAATTAAGGTAGTAATAGAAAATTGCAGGAAAGAACAAAAAAAGTGAAAAGTAGTGATTGAGTAAACAGAGGCATTTTAACATAATTAATTTTCAAATAATTGTATAGATTTCTGTGTTTCAGCTGCTGGATTCCTGCAAACAAACATTGACTAGTTCAAAGTCTTGCCTACTGCCTCTTTCTAATCTCATTTCTTAATCACAACTTAAAAATAAGGAAATGGGACAAAAACAAGGCAGCAATTGCCCAGATAGCCTTTTAATTATAGTGTTCTGCTTAACTTTTGTTTTAGGGCTCCAACTTCCAAATAATCTAATGGTTTGGGGAACTGAGAAGTGACAGTGAAAGTTCTCCATTCCAAATCTCTTCTTTTATTTCAAGGTCTATGAGATTAAAAGCTTGGCTGCAGGTTACTGTTGTATGTAGAGACTTGAGTCTATGCCAAGGCAACTTAGAAGGTAGTACATGCTGGAATGTTTGAAATGATTTAAAGTGCACCCTAAAGCATCACTGAGCAGTAAACAGGGCAAACATACCTAGATATGTCCTGCTGGACCACTTCCATCTTAGAGTTTTCTAGAAGGAATTTTTCTTTAAGCAATTTCTAGGCCAACCATTGAACAATATCACAAAATTGGTCCAGAGTCAAGTGGCTCATACATAAGGAACTCATGATTTGCATCATATTCTCTTTAGTGTTGGAATTATCAAATATTAAATATTTTTCTCTTCCATCAAAAGATCTCAGAGGAGAAATATTCTATCAGCTAAACCCATTCCTAAGAACAAGTAGATTGATAAATGTAGGGACTTGTGATTATATTTTGTTTTTGTTTTTTACTGTGTTTATCTTTTGAAAGACTAACTTTTCTAGTTCTTCAGGTTGAATTTGAAGCTTGGTGAATTTTGCAATATTGAAAACCTTTATACAATGAAAATCAAAAATGTAAAAGACTGATTTTTTTCATCCTGCAACCATGTTTCTTGATCACGTCTCTTCATATTACCTATTGGATGACTTTGGAAAGCTGTTATGGTAAAAAAAAAAAAAAAAAAAAAAAAAACAAAGTGAAATTAAATGGCTCTTTTCCAAGCCTTCTTTGGCCTTGTAGGGCAAATAAACAAGCTATTAAGTGCCATGACAGCCTCCAACTTAAGCCCTCTCTATGAGCTGCAGAGTTAAGAACTACATGAAAAGGGTAAGAAATTAGAAGCCCTTAGATTATCAGCCTCCAAGATGAAGTTATCATACTTCCTTAAACCATGCAGTATTTATATCATTGGATATTGATATTGACTATCTCCTAAGATAGGGGAGATGTTTATTTCCTTATAGGAGGAACATAGGAGTTTTCATTGTTGTTTATTTTTGGTTTTGCTTCTCATATTGTCCAGGGGATTTAAATAAAGCTACTTTGGAAATTATAAAGAGTTGGCTAAGTGACATGATGCTTTAGCAAAAATCTCTGTGTGGCTTTTTACATTTTAATTATGTCTTCAAGCATCTGGATACTATTCAGTTGCTGCCCTGGGTGCCATCCATATCCATACTTGCTAGAAGTTGAAAGAGACAGTACCTGTGATGCTCTTCTGCAGTTTAGTGTTCCAGATTTTACTCATTATTGATTCTTGCAAATGCCAATATGCCCAAATCAAAAACTTTACCCCAAAACACAAATAAAATTTCCCAGAGCTTGTGTTTTTGTTTTGCACATTCCACTATCTTAGATAACTTGTCTATTCCATCACAATGGAGAAATGTTTTCCTTCCTACTTGGCATTAGATATGTACATTTTACTTTGTAATATATTTATCATCAATCCATTTTTAGGAGCTGAGTCTATTACTAACATAAAACAGTGGAATGCTATCTCAATGATAGAAAACAGAGAATGTCAGAGCCACGAAGACAGTAACTTGGGTAGACAGAAAGGCTAACACTTAAATGCAATTTCTGATTTTTTTGGAAAGGAATTATTGGACCTTCTTTAGTCCTCTTCACTTATTCTGCTGCTCCACAGGTCTTTCCTCTTCCGCTTTTAATATTGGATTTCGGGAGATTCGATTGACTGCCATGCCCTACTGCCTAATCAGTCAGTAAAAAAGCACCAAAGTCAAGAAAAATATTTTAAGAGATGTCAGTCCCATAAAAGTCAACAGAGATAAAGAGATTTATTGCTTCTATCCTCATTGCTGACCTGATTCTGTTGGAGTCGGAAATGAAGAAGATCGGATTGTTTGTGTGTGGGTATGAAAGCAAGCAAGCAAGCATGAGAAATAGATTGAGTTTGCAGGGGGAAAGGGATAATATTTGTAAGTTGTAGAAGTCCCCAGAAGTTGATATTTTACTGTGCTACCTCAATTTCTCGAACTTTTTTTTTCTTCTGTTGGTAGAAGAGAAGAAAACAAGATAAATTAAGGTGTAATATTCTCTCACTAGGCTTATTTGTTAATTCATGTACTCATTTGATCAATATTTATTATGCTCCTATTGTATGCTGAAAACTGTTATCTCATATAACTCACCAGAGTTATGAGTGAACCACCCTCATTTGCCTCTAATTTTATATTAACATGGCCTAAGGGAAAATACATTAATCTGTCATTTCACATAAAGAAAGATGAAAGGGATTGGAATAGAGCAAGAATGAGAGAAGAAACTACTCAAGATGTAGACCAATCAACTCCAGCAATTTCTGTAATTATAAAGTACGTTTCAGGTCAGAGCTAAGTTAGAAGAGACTGTGGGTCCAAACTGAATCCCTGCATGGTCGGAGGGCATCTAAGACATTGATATCTAGACTTTCTGGGACAGAAAGTATTTAGAGATAATTTTAGCATCCTTCCTTTTACAGATGACAAAAAATATGCAGCTCAGAGGGGTTGATTTGTTCTCATGGCTCATTATGATAGTGTGAAAACTAAAAATGCAGTTTCTTGTGCTCTATTTCATGGCAAATTCTGCCAGAATGTTTTAATGGCCCCTTATCTAAACAGCTTCTTTCAAAAGCCATTCTTGTTGTAAGGGTAATAGGAGTAGGTGCTATAGACTGTATAATGTAAGTTATACTTTAGTTCATATATGAGACACATGTGAAACATATAATACCAAACATTTTAGGCCTATTTACTGCCATACCCACAATCACAGTCAATAATTTAAATATTCCAATAATTAGTTGATTAATTCAACAAGGAGGAAGTACTCATGCACTTCAAGCTAGGAATTCTGTAACGTGAACACCCTGTTATATCATCTAAGCTCTCAAAATGTACTAGGTCAACACAATCCACAGTCTCTTAACATTATAATCATGTCCCTCCATTTAATATCATCTGGGAGAGGAGATAAAAAGGAAGGAGTTTAAAAATTACAGAGATTTATTTTTGTCAAAAACATACATGCTCAAGCATTATGGGCCTGGTTAAAACACATTAACTCCAGTATGCCCCCAAAATTTGTCCTCATCGCTTACTCTGAGGCCAATTAGCTGTTCTTTTTAAAAAATAGATACACTTAAGTCATTTTGTAAATTCTTTATAGATGTAAGAAGATATAGTGAAAAAACAGCTTTGTTAGAAATTTTAATAAGATTTTAAACATAACACACCATAATTTTCATCATTTTTTTCTGAAAACACATAGCCAAAATGGACAACATTCTTTGAATGCATCTAACTGCTCAGTAACTATTATGCATGGACCTGAAACATACCCATCTTCTAAATACTGATTCCAAATTTCAAATGCATTTCTTATGGGTTCCAGTTTATCATTGTCCTTGTTTTCCTTCTTGCATTTATATCACCAAAACATAATACCTTTGAATATTTTGACTGTCCTCATTTTTTAAAAAAGAGGATGTCCATCATCTACGCCCCATAACTGTAAAGCATTTTACTTTTAGATTTATGAAAACCAATTAGAGTAAAGAAGCCAATGAATTATTTTTCATTTCAATTTCATCAATATCCTTTCGATAATCTTTGCATGCATACTAGCCTTCAGCTTTTGTCCACTTGTGAAATATATCAAGTACATTTTGGTAAACAAACATAATAAAAAAATACAAAATACTTTCACGTTTTTTAAAGAAAAAAGCATGCCTCATGCCCTTATCATAAAACATGCATGATGAAATGCCTTCTATTGTATGAAGTACTGCACAAGAAACTCATAGCTCCTTTTTTGTCTTTAGAAATGATGGTTCACTTGTTCAATATTGCTAATTCTTGAGAAAAATCATGTAATTTATGGTCATCTGAAGACATTTCTGAGATTTCTATTCAACTTCACCATCATCATTAGAATCTTGAGCAGTGCCATCTGACTCTGCATTATTTCCTCATTTGCCTAATAATTTTGAAAAGTCTTTTTTCCAATGTTTTACTCATTGCCATTATAGAAGAAAATTTTTTTAATTTAGTTCTTAATTGTTTAATGAAAACTTAAAACAAACAAGCAAACAAAAAGGCTATAAAGAAGGTGGCACCACACTTCTCTTAAACCTTTTTGAAGAATGATACAGTATTTTAAGTGATGTAATAAGAAAAATTGACAAATGATTAAAAGTTGATTGTTTCACTATTGTATCACCCTACCAGGTGATTCCACCATTCTTCCATTTCCTTATTATAATCTTTATTAGAATAACTTGGCAATGTCCCGTCCAAGATGGCAACATAGGAGGCTCCTGAACTCACCCTCTCCCATGGACATACTAATTCTAAGCTACATATGCAACAACGCCCTCTGAAACAAATCCAGAAACTAGCTGAGTGACACCTACATGTCTGGTGAAGGAGAAAAGTCATATCAAAATTGGTAGGAGAGACGGAGACACAATGTCACCATAAACCCCACCTTCATTGTGGCAACACTCAGCTGCAAGGAACTCAACTCCCAACTTCTCCTTGAGGAGCGAAGGGTTTAGACTTAACAACTTGTAAGATTTCCACCTAAGAGATAGGCCCCCAAAACACCTAGCTCTGCTAGCCCTAAATGCCGAAGAGTGTGTGCCCACAGAACTATAAGGAACAAAGAAATAGTTTTTAAAGGCTCTAGAGCAGCGGTCCCCAACCTTTTTGGCAACAGGGACCGGTTGCGTGTAAGACAATTTTTCCACGGACGGGGAGTGGGGGGATGGTTTTGGGATGATTCAAGCACATTACATGTATTGTGCACTTTATTTCTATTATTATTACATTGTAATATATAGTGAAATAATTATACAACTCACCATAATGTAGAATCAGTGGGAGCCCTGAGCTTGTTTTCACTTGCCACTCACTGATAGGGTTTTGTTATGAGTCCACAAGCAACTGATTTATTATGGTTTCTGTGCAGTCAGAGACCCTGCTAATGATAACCTGTATTTGCACCCGCTCCCCAGCGCTAGCATCACCGCCTCAGCCCTACCTCAGATCATCAGGCATTAGATTCTTATAAGGAGCGTGCAACGTAGATCCCTCACATGCGCAGTTCACAGTAGGGTTCGAGCTCCTATGAGAATCTAATGCCATCACTGATCTGACAGGGGGCGGAGCTCAGAATGTAATGTGAGCTATGGGCAGCAGCTGTAAATACAGATGAAGCTTTGCTAGCTTGCCAGCTGCTCACCTCCTGCAGTGCAGCCGGGTCCGTGGCCCAGAGGTTGGGGACCCCTGCTCTAGAGGGCTCACCTGGCTATCCTCTCAGGGGTTAGAGCAGAGGCAGCAGACTGAAATTCCCAACCAAAAGTCCTTCCCAGAAAGGAGGCTTGTTTGCCTATCTTAAAAGCTGCAGCCTGAGGTTCAGGCTCCTAATTTAACACAAATCTAGGGGCCAACTTCAACCCTCTCCAGAGACCAGGGTGACTAGTGGGCACCACCTTTGTGCTCTCCCTCTGTCCCTTTCCAGGTCACCCATATCTCCCTGAAAGGAACTTGTGCATAGAATATATGGGGAAAGTAGATCATCGAGTTTCCATAATAAATCTTATATTTATAAAAGACCCCAATGAACCCTTAAGAGCAAGATAAAATGAGTTTTATTCTATTAAAAATGTAAATTTTCTCTTTATAGAAGAATCTTTTAAAAAGAATAAAAGTCATGTAACATCAATTCTCACAGTAGACAGAACTTCTTGAAAAGAAACCCCAAAAGTCTGAGTTCAAAGGACCCTGATAGTATTCCCAGGGTTAAATTTAAATACCTTATATTGATAAAAGTTGAATATCTTCCTTACAGGTACTCTTAAGGGTGGTAATAGGCACACTTATCAAAAATTGTCTCATCCAAATCTGCATCTTTAAACTCATGAAAGATATCTGAGATATGAACCTAATGCCCAGATTTTTAATTACTGGATTCCTAGTTAGTAAAATTTACTTCCTTAGGCTTTTCAGATTAAAAAGCTTTACTGAAACATTTGTGTTCATATATTTTCCTAAAAACTCATGGTTTTAAAAATATATTTAGAATAAATTTTCAAATATTAGAGATTAATATAATTCAGTTTCCTAATTTTCTTCTATGATTTCAGATTGAGATCATAGGAAAAACCTTAATTTTAATTAAATTTTTGTGTGTATTATATAACCTGCAAAGGTAAAGTTTTGAGTGCCTGACCAAAGATCCAGCATTTGGCCCTAGAATTCTACTGGGCTTCACACTATTCAGGGAGAAAGTTCTGCTCATCCAAGGAAATCAAACCTTGGAAAATAAACATCAGCTCTGCATGAGAAAGCAAGGCCGTGACATCACTGTGGCTGAAGATAACTAAATGTATTGATGGGGCTAGGAAGCCTGCACTGAAGTGGTTATGTCAGAGGCAGAGACCATTCAGGCAGCAGAAGACAGGTATTATGTGAATAATCTCCAGAGCATAAGCCATAGTTTACCAAAAATATCTAATAGTGGTCACTGTTCTTGCTTTTGATATGCCATGATTAATATAATCACAAGTGAGAAAGTCATGTTTGCTTCAGGGTATTTCCCTCTACAGCAAAGATTTCTCAGGTATTTGGATAAAGAATACAGTTACGGGCTTCCCTGGTGGCGCAGTGGTAGAGAATCTGCCTGCTAAATGCAGGGGACACGAGTTCGAGCCCTGGTCTGGGAAGATCCCACGTGCCGCGGAGCAGCTAGGCCCGTGAGCCACAACTACTGAGCCTGAGCGTCTGGAGCCTGGGCTCCGCAACGAGAGGCCGCGACAGTGAGAGGCCCACGCACCCCGATGAAGAGTGGTCCCTGCTGGCCACAACTAGAGAAAGCCCTCGCACAGAAACGAAGACCCAACACAGCAAAAGTAAATAAATTGATTAATAAAAACTACTACCCCCAACATCTTCTTAAAAAAAAAAGAATAGTTATTAAAATTGCAAAATAGAGCTTCCCTGGTGGCACAGTGGTTGAGAATCTGCCTGCTAATGCAGGGGACATGGGTTCGAGCCCTGGTCTGGGAAGATCCCATGTGCCGCGGAGAAACTAGGCCCGTGAGCCACAACTACTGAGCCTGCGCGTCTGGAGCCTGTGCTCCGCAACGAGAGGCCGCGACAGTGAGAGGCCCACGCACCGCGATGAAGAGTGGCCCCCACTTGCCACAACTAGAGAAAGCCCTCGCACAGAAACGAAGACCCAACACGGCAAAAATAAATTAATGAATAAAAACTCCTACCCCCAACATCTTCTTAAAAAAAAAATACAGTTATTAAAATTGCAAAATAAAGAGTCCTTCCTGCTATGTGTATGTTTACATACGTGTGACCTAATAACATCCTAACAGATGGGGACGTTTGAGTAGGTGAATTAACAACAGATTAACAATACATTGCATACGTGAAGGATCTTTGTCTTACACTGACCACTTGGCAAGCCTTTGCTTTTATAAGTTCTGGATATTTATCATTTCACTTACTCCATTACCCACTGATTTTAGATTGAACGATATCAGCATGATGGTTAAGCACAGTGATCTTTATGAGGTTGTCAAAAATACTTAGCCAGGTGGCTCAAAAACATATTGCCTACAAGTCAGGTCCACATATATCCTAGTTTACCTAGGGCAATCCTGGCTTATGACTAGTTTTTACAAGTTTTTAATATTGTCTGCCTTCACTCTCAAGGAGTTCTGGTTTCTGAGAGAAATTATGTGGTCACTCTACCTATAAGAATTGAAAAGGACTCATCCCTCATCCCTTAGTTTTCAATAGTTAATTTTGATTGTAATAAAAATGACTCAGGATAGAGGTGAGGAAAACCCAGACCTTGCCACCATGCTACCACCCGGAAAATGTTCTATTAGTGGAGGGTACTGGGTTGAAGGATCCAGCAAATAGAGACTTGTGATTCATTCAAAGGCCAGAGTTAAGTCTGATTTCTTTGTTGATTCTTCCACTGTATCTAGTTCAGTGTTGGATAGGTAGAAACAATAAGCACTAGCAGATAGATTAGATAAATTCTTCATTCAACAAATAGGAGAACAACCATTCAATATTAGAATAATATATATTTTTGGCGATTTTAGAGAAGGCCTCTCTGAAACAAACACCCACACACAAATAGGTCACTGAAACTTCATTTTTTTTTTTTTTTGCGGTACGCGGGCCTCTCACTGTCGTGGCCTCTCCCGTTGCGGAGCACAGGCTCCGGACGCGCAGGCTCAGCGGCCATGGCTCACGGGCCCAGCCGCTCCGCGGCATGTGGGATCTTCCCGGACCGGGGCATGAACCCGTGTCCCCTGAATCGGCAGGCGGAATCTCAACCACTGCGCCACCAGGGAAGCCCACTGAAACTTCATTTTGAGTAAACTTTTCTTTTTAGTGAATGCAGCAAAGAATGAATAAACTTCTCTCTGATGTTCTTTGAAGCCAGGTATGCCCTATAGTCATCAACGACTGATTTGGAAAAAAAAAAAAAAAGTGTAAAAATGTATTTATACTGAAAAAAATTTCTTGTTCTTACAACCGGATTGACTGTAGAACATGTCCTGAAAATGAAGCTTCAGATTCTAGTTAACACTATTTTTCATCAGTAAATTCTGTATTTCTCTAATTACAATGGCTTTAATACGGAACAGACTTTTCCAGCCCATGCCAAGCATTTATTTGTAATTTCCATACCTGAATTAAAAAATTATGATGTAGAACTGCCAAAAAGTATTATTAAATCAGTGAATTCTAAACTAGGAGACTGTGATATCCTGGTGTGATGGAAGCAGCAACCACAGTGCTATGGAAGCACAGGGGCTTTGGCAAGACCTGCTTCACTATCAATACCTCACCCTGAAAAGGAAATAGGACAAATCCCAGCAGAAACAGGGTGTTTAAGACAGAGCAGCAATAAACAAACACAAGATATTTTAAAAGGACATTTAAAATAAAATCTGAATTGTCATAGAAATCAGAACACTTGACAATGATTAGTTATTAAAAGGTAAGAAATGGTCAGTCATCTTGCCTGGTAGTCAGCTCCTTCCTTAATCCTGCCCTTCTTTATCTAGTCCCCATCACAGTAAATAACGCCATCATCAATCTGACAGCCTAAACCAATCCCTGGATTCAATTTTATCTCTTTCACTAGTCTCCTACTCATATCCCCACAGCCTTACCCAAGATCAATGAAAGTGTCACACTCATGCCACCTTCCTGTTAATATATGTTAATACTAGAATGGGGTTGGCCATTTTTTTGGACAACCTATTCGGGATGTTTGAGAGTTACCAGTTAATAATATGTCCCTTCTTTGGGCTAGAATCTACTTTTTTTTTCCTCAATGAGTCCCAGATGCTAAGAGATAGAAGCTATCAAATGCAATGCGTAGACAGTATCACATATTACTGCATGCTTCTCTAAACGTGAAGATATTCAATCATACGAATAGTACTAGGCTCCTGAAGATGGATGGCAGAATGGTCTTGCTCTCACCTTATCACCCAAACTCAGTAGAGGTTGAACTTCTAGGAAAGTATGTCTTGAGAATTGAGATTTCTCTCAAGATAGATTGTTGGCCATGGTAAAATCCAAGTAAAACTTCCTTTTTTTTTTTTTTTATATACAAAGGTAGTTTCTTCTTAAATTTTTAAGAAGCCAGGCTTATCAAAAAATAAGAAAGATTCCTAAAAGGGTTGTTTATTGGAGGTGATACTGAAAAATCATTTACATGTTCCAGGCACTGAACTAAATTTAGTGAATATGACAACAAGCAAAACAAACAAAAGTCCCTCTCCTCAAGAAAAACTACATGTTTTTATTCTTTAAACACTTAACTCATTGTTACAGAAAAGAGCAACGTTACCATGGCCCACCTAAGAACAAATTCATCTTGTTTTGTTTCTGTGAAAAATAAAAGCTTTTATGTGACAGAATGCCAGAGACCTCAATCTCCATTTGGAGACTGATGACCCTGAAACTTACCACTCTTACTTCAAACGACTACCCTATGTCCCTACAGAGAGGACATTTATTATGTTTATTTTCCAACATCCACTTCCTGTTCTCTCTGTAACCATTCCAATATTGTACTGGGAACAACATTTTCCCTACTGGATACAGTCTGATGATATGGCCAATCAAGATTGGAAAAAGACTGGAAAAGCTGCTCACAGATTCATTCCCACAATGGCGACCTAAAGAAACTACCCATTACGTTTTGCGACCTGGAATCCAGGCTCTGCTCTAGTTCCTGCCCTGCTTTCTCAGCATCCAGTTATCCCTGTGAGCTCCATAAATCACCACATGAAACTTGCCTTTGCTTAGTTAGCTTCAGTTTCCCTTGTTGGTAGTCCAAGATTCCTCATAGATACAGCATGGATTATTCCAGAGGCATTGACTACATTCCCTGGGATCAGAGCATGCGTTATAGTGCCTGGCAACAAGCACTGAGACAAGTATATTTTACTTAAAATGAAAATGAAAATAGCATAAAACGATGCATCGTCTAATTTATTCTTATAAATTATTCCTTGTGATTAATGTAGCTAGTAGCTAAAATTGTTGCTTGGACACAACACAAAAATGCCAGAAAGTTATTTTCCTGGATAGTAAAAAGCTACTGACTTTTATACCAGATTATTATTACAGCAATTACGCAGCTGACATGCAGAAGCCTCAAAGATATGTGGCCCTTGGGATAGCAAATAAGAAGTTAGAAATAAATAAAACTCAAATACTGGAGTCGTGTGGATGGTCAGCACGGCTCCTCTTGGCAAGAAAGCAGTTTCTTCTCTTCCAAGAAAGAATTTGCATGACACTTGCCATAGATATTACTTTTCCTCCCCGTCACACATTAATTGACTACCCAGGTGCTCAGAGTAAGGAGAATAACACCAAGTGCTTATTTAGGAAAAAAACCTTTCAAGAAAGCACAATGTAATCACAAACATGGTTGCCTTGATAATAATTAATACCTTGGGTTAGCTTCCAGCCTAAATCAATAATGGTTATTTTGCCCATCTATAAAATTCCAGACGTGATCCTTTTTTCACACCCCTTGCCATAAGAGCTAAAAGCAAAGCCTGTGTCAAATTCTTGATTCCATACCTATTGCAGCACAATGCAAGAAATAAAACCTAATGAGTTTCTACCAACACAACCAATTTGTTAGCAGTGACTGGTCACTTCAGTGAAAGAACCAGTCAATTTAATCAAATTGGCCAAACTGGCCTTAAGCTGAAGTGACAAATGGATGCAGTCAAAATAATCAAACTATGTAAATAGACTGGGTATGTTCACTTCAATATCCTTATTATGGTTCTGAATCTTAATATTTTTGCTAATAAGCATTCGTCTCTGCTGAGTGGGAAAATGTTAATACTGGGGAATCACAAAGCGAGATGCCTGCTTACCCCAGTGGTCATAACCGATCATCTGAATGAGCAAAACCTGTAGGCAAATGGAATAAACCTTCCCCCAACCTCTTGACTGAGGGCATGCCCAGGAGTCCTACACCAGGTTTTCTAATCATTGGTATGTGAAGAATCCAGAAGAGACATTGCCCCTAGCCACAGTATAATTGGTTACATACATAACAGTATAAACATACATTTACTGGACAGTGGACACAGGAATACTGAATTAGAAAACATACCCAAGTGACTCTACCAGGAATCTAAGAAGAATAGACAGCAGAGAGGGCTTTCTAAAGCCCCAAACAATCATGGTAATTCACTTCCAACTGTTGCCCTGCTGGCACTTTTCCTAAGCAGACAGCGGAGAACTGCTGCATCTCTCAGATAACAAGGTAATTAATGTTAAAAAGGAAGACCATATTGAGGAGGGTCAGCTGTAGCTTCAGGATTATAAAAAGGTAGAATTAAAGAGCTTATTTCCATTTGGCTTTTTTTTTTTATAAGGCTTATTTTAAAAAGACTTGAAAAGGCAGGGGTAGAGACGTGAATAAACAAAAGCTATTATAGGAAGATGAAATTCCCTTCCTCTTGGCCTCTTTCTATTACAGAACTTTTCTGAAGCCCCAATGGCATTTCATAACCCAACCTTCCAAAATTATTCATCTACTTAAAAAAGTCATATCACAGAATTTGCTCATAAACACCTTTAGGGGTGATGCCATCCTTTCAGTGTGCCCCAACTTTCCGCCCTGATTCTCTGTAAATACATGATCACTGTTAATTACTTAAACTACAATTATTGTCACATAACATCTGGAGAAATTTTACCATCAGACGATTGTGATGGGCTTACAGAAACCTATATGGAGGATTACATAAGATTTAAATGTCCTATTTTAAAAGACTAAGAGAGAAATTGAATATTACTTTCAAATCCATGACATTGATTTCATAATAAATAACAACAGTAAAGTTTGTCTTTAAATATCAAACAGAAGAAAATATTCAGCCTTACACAGCAGCTAAAAGAAATAAATGAGACTTTGAGAAATAGTATTAGGCTTACTTAGAGAAGCTGTAATCGTAAACATGATAATAGTTAACATGTACTAAACACTCTCTGCTAAATACTAGACTTGGTGTTCTAATATGTTAAAATATTTAACACATTTAAATTGCATAACAACCCTAAGGGGTAGTTATAACTTTTATCCTCATTGTTTTAAAGTGGTAAGAAAACTGAGGCACAGGTAGTTGGGCAACTTGACAGAGGTAGCACAGCTAATAAGTGGATGAGTGAGGATTTGAACCCTGAAAATAGAGCTCTGAGATTCATACCCTTAATCTATACATACAGAAGCCCTTAAAATAAAACATCTGGATATCTGTGTAAATAAAATATTTATAATTTAGTTTTGAGTATAATGTTCGATATGCAGGACAACCTCTCTAGGAATGCTAATGTTAATGGTAGAAGAAAATAATTATGGTAAATAGCATATAGCTTCTATACTGCATTCTAAAAAATATTAGGACACATTATATTTTTGATACTATTTACTTATGTATATGTATATATCACACTCACACACTTCCTTAGTGGTGAAATCTATGTCCAGAAACAACACCCATTACAGAAAGTTTTTAAAAGAGTTTTAATTTCTTCTATTTACCTATAGTGTTTGTTGTTTGAGTATTCATGCATTAATTTTTGATCATTAATATAACTGATCAGTTTGGATTTGGGGCAAATTATCTTGAATAAAATTATAAGTCTTAACAAGCTTCTAGAGACTGTATATAACAACTATTATCCTACGTCCACAGACATGAGAGGACAGGTTTAATGGTTTCATTAAAAGCCTGGCAGATAGAGGAGAAGTCAGAATTTGGAACATTTGGATTTCAAACTCAAGTAAACAGTTGGCTAAAATCTATGATACTGGCTATTTCTTAAAATATGTCTTAACACACGTTAAATGACTATGATATGGAACAACTATAGCCTCTGGTCATCCTTCCAACCTCTTAGCTTTCCTGCCTACCCAACACACACGGCCCTCCACCAATTCCACTACAGTAAAGCGGCAAAAAGAAATAAGAGGAGGGAGTCACAGAAGATCTCCGAATATATTAGAATTTCCCAAGTCTATCTTTATCATTTTGATCAGTATCAGTAAAGAAAAACCTAAACAGCTCACAACTCCTGAAATTGAAGTATGCCATAAACACAGGAAAAGATCGGTCATGATTCCCAAGAGATAGAAAGTCCACACAGAGCATTTTCACCCAGGAGAAGGTCTGCCTCATTAACCTTTAGGTGATGGCAACTCAGGGAGACAGCAGAAAAATGGGGAAGGAACAGCTCAAGGAAAGATGACAACAAGTCAGAAGTAAGATGGGTTGTGACAGGGATGATCTCTAAAGGAAGGAACATCGGCAACACAAATGGGAAGTGACAGGAAGAAACTGTCTGGGACTATAAACGAGCTCAGTGGGAAAAGAAGTGGAACATGCATTGGAATGAAACCACTGAATTATGGGATTATGCCCCCAGAACTCTTAGCATAGGAATATTGTCTCCTAGCCCACAGAGCAGGCCTAGGTTTACTACACAACCTCCTGCCTTTCCCATTCTGTTCTCAGAGAAGCAGCAAAGTCAATTGCGACTGGAAAATGAACCAACTCTTTTCTTTTTTGCCTCTTCTTTTCTTCTCAAATTAGTGAGAAAACATAAATGTAAATTTCCTCTCTGTGGCTGTATTCTGAGTGGTGACACTTTAGAAAATCCTGGTGAGAAAATTTAATTCCGTGTTTTCTTCTTTCCATCAGGACTGATGTCCCTTTGAAGGTGCTAATAGATCCTCTCCTGTTCAGAGGCTAGTACATTTACCTCTAACTCTTTTCTATAAAAGGTCTTCTAAAATGAAGAAATCTGGGATGTAAATGTCTCAACGTATCCCCTGTATTTGAACCTCAGGTGTTTCTCGGTTGTATTCCCCCCGTAGGCATTGTTGATAGATTGTATTTAGTAAGGAGGCTCCCAACTCTGAAATCTAGGTCACAAACTGATTGCTCCTTGCTCAGCATCCACTTTGCTTATAGGGATAGCTTCACTCCACTTGGAATGAAAGATATTTAGCACCTCTCTAATCCTGTGAAATGTTGCAGACTTATATAATCGAGTCCAATGGGGGCACATCAGCTCACACTTCCTGAATGTTGGACGGCAAGAGCTGTGGCCACACTACGCTTGACCCCATGCAGTCCAGCTTTCACCTGAGCAGCCAAATGAAAGCTTAACATGCTGTGTGTTCAGTGCCTCTCTGCATGCTTTACTTGCTTGAGAACAGATGCTTTAAGATGAAGAACAATAGTAGTCAGGAGGTAGGTTTCTTTGAGTAAAGCTTTTGAAACACAAAAATTATTTGATGCAGGTTTTTAATAGAACACACACACTCACTCACATAAATATAGACTAATTATAAATCAGAGTTTGAAAGCAAACAAAACTCAGATCTTGTGAAACCTTAAAGTTTATATATAATGGCTGTTTTACAACAAACCACAGGGTGATGGGGTTATAAGAAGGCATGGCAAACGAGTCTCTTTCATTCGTTCCCACTTCAAGCCCCTGAACTAGATGGAATTCTCCCTCCCTGGAAAAAATGAGCGATTTGCAGGGTTTGGAGAGATATATTAATTAATTAGAAAAGTTTGGGGGAAAAGATAGCATGAGAATGGGCTGGAAGTCCATCACCGCATCATCCACTGCACATTGGATAGGGTGGGGGACAGGGTGCAACAGCAGGGGTTGCCAAAATACAAGCATACACAGAAGATTGAGCTACTTTCTCTAGGTCACTCCCAGCTCCCTCAAGAGAGAAGGAAGCATGACGATCCAAGACTCAAGGTCCACACTCCTCATGTGAAGGGAAGTCTTGGCACAGAGAGGAGTAACTATTGACCTCCGTCAGGTTTCACTTCAAGGTGTCACACTATGGGATCAATTCTGCAATTTTCTTGTCTGTGAGATGCAAGAGAAAACATCAGGCAGCCTATATGAGCTTTCACAAATTGTAGGGAGAATTTCGCAGGTAAGTGAGGAGGGTAATCTGAAGGAGGAGGGGCTTCATATCGTCAGGGCCAGCAGGCCAAGAAGGAGAGTGAGGGGACAGAGCAAAGGATGGAGTGTATTTCAGTGTCTCAGAGAGCATGGCTGGAGGTGACGCAGAGAGCACCAGGTGACGTTCATAGTTATTACTAGTATTGTCCACAGGAGGAACTGACAATCCCAGAGCTTGGAAGTGACCACAGCAGGGACTCTGCTGCCTGCAGTTGTTCCAGGGGAAATACAAAGTTTTTGAGGAAGATACAAGAATCAGAGAGGATGATGTTTTCAAAGAAGAAGGAATACATTTCTTTCCATTCCTTTTCCATTTAAGATCTAAGAACTGGCCTAAGAGGGGGAATCAAATGCCTTAGAAATAAAATATTGGGACTGTTGAGTATTTTTATAAAGATGCTGGCACAGTTGGCTTGGCTCCTATGTGAAGAATATAATTTCTGATGAAAATAAGACTTTTAATCTGGAGAAAACAATTATTGAAATATATAAAGATATTCAAATGTGTCCTCATTATATTGTCTCATTATTGGATTATTTTTAATATTGCATTTGTTGTCCATTGGAGCAGGAAAATAAATATTTGTAAAACTTGGAAAATATTTAAAAATAATAGATCTTACAGCTTCAAAACGTTGACTTCTTAAAAAAACACACAAAAAACAGAAATAGAGATGATCTGTATTCTTATAAATGCTTTAAAGCAAGTTGTACAAAAATTTTTAAAAAATAAGCATGAGGGGCTTCCCTGGTGGTGCAGTGGTTGAGAGTCCGCCTGCTGATGCAGGGTACACCGGTTCGTGCCCCGGTCTGGGAAGATCCCACGTGCCACGGAGCGGCTGGGCCCGTGAGCCATGGCTGCTGAGCCTGTGCGTCCGGAGCCTGTGCTCCGCTGCGGGA
Source organism: Leucopleurus acutus (assembly GCF_964270905.1). NCBI lineage: Eukaryota > Metazoa > Chordata > Mammalia > Artiodactyla > Delphinidae > Leucopleurus > Leucopleurus acutus. Next base: position 39,143,262 of record NC_139147.1, on the reverse strand, counting down.
GAGGCCACAACGGTGAGAGGCCCGCGTACCGCCAAAAAAAAAAAAAATTAACATCATTAAGTTAGCTTAAAAGACATGTTTTCTAAGGGAACTTCTGTAAAACTACAATAGCTATGCTCTCCTAACAAAGACTCTTGCAAGACTTGAAGGGTAGTGTAGAAGCTGAATTTTGCCACTGTTACCTCTGTACATTTTTTCCTTTGAAGAGAATGATATTCAAACTGGAAACATAGTCATCTGGTCCCTGTCACCTGCATTTCAGTATTTGCTTTCTATTGTACTTGCCAAGCACCCTTCATTAAAGTCATAATTATTGACATATTGATTCAAAATTCACCTCTAAAATATCTGAATACTTCCAATTTCTCATACTCTCTAAAATTTTAGAGGAAATAATGAGATTACATCTAAATTTAATAACTTGAGATGAATAATTTGTTTAATTTACTGTCTAAAGAGTTTCTCACCTTGTACTTCCATTTTCTAACATTAAAGTTATTTCTAATTATAAAAAGTTATACATGTCATTTGATAGTTATAAAGGTATAGGAAGACAAAAAATTCCCATATCATCTAGAAATGATATCTGATATTTTGATATTTTTCTCCCAATAACCATGCAATTTAAATAGCTAAAACCATATTGATAAACTTTTTAATTTTGCTGTTTTGACAAACGTGATAAGCACTCCCTCATGTAAATAATAATCTTTGTTTCAATGATTTCAATTCAACATAAGAGTATATAGTATTTTTCCCTTAGCTTAAATACATATATTCATGGGTCTATTTCTAGACTCTATTCTTTTCCACTGATTTGTTAGTCAATTCTTGCAGTAATACCACCCATTCTAGCTTTACAATAAGTCTTGATCCATTATAAAGTAAGTCCTGCTCATTGTGTTTTAGAATCCCTTCGCAATTACATTTCCCTATGAATTTTAGAATCAGCTGTCAACTTCTACACACACACCCACACAAATCTGTGGGGAATATTCATTGGGATTTTAGTGAATCTATCAATCAACTTGAGGATAATATCTTTACCAAGTTTTCTCCCTTCCCTTTGTCTCTCTCAGTATGTTCCAATCCATGATCATTATGCATTCCTCCATTTATTTAGGTCCTCTTTAGTTTCTCTCAATATTGTTTCATTGCCTTGAATATCTTTCATTCAGTCTGGTTCTATTTGATTTAATGTTACTGTATATAGCATTTTTTAAGTTTATGTTTGGTGCTGCTGAAATAATTTTCTTATTCATTCCTGTACTATGGAGCACTTTAGTTATTTTTAGCTGAAAGTGTGTGTGTGTGTGCATGTGTGCATGTATGCGTGATTTCTCTGCATTCTTTAGCACTTTATTGTAGCAGTTAAAAATGTTAATTTTATAGGTGATAATCAAATTTTATTATCTTAATTCTCATTTCTTTAATTATTAGTAAGGGTGAATATTTTAAAATGTTCACTAGCCATTGTAACTGAATAATTGATAATTTCGCAAGCTACAGAGAAATTCAGAAATATTAGCTGAATTCTGATCATACGCTTTTTATGCAAAAGCATGTTTGTACATCAGCCTTTTTAAGCATTGTTTTATTCTGTACAATACTATGACTATGCTTTATAGTAATATCTGAATTTTCAAATCCTTTAGTTATGTCCTTGTTACTAATTGGATTCACTTACGCTATTATCGGTATGCTGAAAGTTTAACAATGCCAACTTTTTATTTATGACAAAAGGTTTTAATATATTGAATCCTGACTTACAAGATTTTACGTCATATGCTCTGAGTAAAACAAATGACTGATTCATTCCGTACTTTGACGTAGTTGACCGTCTAGTAGTGTAGAAAGCCACATGTGCAGTCAAATATAATCAAGCCTGGGAACGGAATCTGAAATTAGCCAACCATAACATGGCAAGTAGAACATAAAATTTACTTTGTAGTTTAATTTATTTTGCCATGTTGCTTTCTTAGATGTTAATGAATAATCCTACCTGGCCACCTGTGGTGAAACGAGTATGTTGATGAAAAGGCTGAATTCGAAATTGTGGAAAAGTTTATTGAGAAGGATAGGTGAAAATAAAAATTCACTTGTTACCATGATAATAGACGTGGGAATGGAATTCACTATTGGAATGGAATTTGCATTCCCTTTATCATGTATTTTATGCTAATTTATAGACTTGTTCAATGAAACCTGGGATGTGTTCTGCCAGCCCCCACTTCCCTGTAAAGCAGCAGATTCTGGATCTTCTCACCCTGCAGGTGTTACAGTTAATTAAACCAGTCTTTCTACTTTGCAAGTATTAGGATTGTGATAGCTAATGGTGATTAGTCTAGATAATATTGTTAGGCTCTCACTTCACAGCTTAGGGGTATTGCTTTCATTCCAAAGTGTTGATTATTTCTTATCTAACTTTGAAAATAAGATTAGATGATTTTTAAACTGATGTCTCCTATACTGTCTAACTACGGAAATTTATATGGTAATTTAAAATCTGATAAGCTATGAGTGGCGTAAGCCTGCATAATAAAGCAATCATAAGCATTGACACATTGGGCAGAATTCAATTCAGTTTGCTTTTGCAAGGGAAAAAAATCTCCATCACATGCTGAAGAGTTAGAGGGGACATTGGAAATACTATTCATCAAACAGAATTATATTTATTTTATCCATTTTTGGCACATGTCTGGAAAAGTTTATTTTGGAATTTCAACAAGATTAATGAAGAAAATAAAGGATAATATCCCTCTCGTTAGCATTTTGTTCACTTTCTTCATTCAACAACTATTTTTTGAATGCCAACTTTGTAAAACAAGCCACTCTGCAAGGCACAAGAAAGGATCAGATGCCATTTTTTGGTTTTTTGTTTGTTTGTTTTTTGCGGTATGCGGGCCTCTCACTGTTGCGGTCTCTCCCGTTGCGGAGCACAGGCTCCGGACACGCAGGCTCAGTGGCCATGGCTCACGGGCCCAGCCGCTCCGCGGCATGTGGGATCTTCCCGGACCGGGGCACAAACCCGTGTCCTCTGCATCGGGAGGCAGACTCTCAACCACTGTGCCACCAGGGAAGCCCCAGATGCCATTTTTGACATCTAATAGAAGTCAGATCATTCACAGTCTATTTGCATCATTACAACCTGGGCACAAATTTGCTACTTAGTAGCAATGTGACCATGTAAAATCGTTTAATCAAAACTGTCCTTTTGACAGAGGCAAAAAGAGAAAAATATCTATCAAAGTTGTTCTGTGTATTACATTATATGTTATCAGCCCAATTTCTGACAGAGTAGAAACCAAAAAGCAACAAAAAAAAAACCCTTTGTTTTCCATCCTAGGCAGCTCTGACATGCCTCGTGATGATTCCAGTCTCCTGGTATTTATACCCTTGTATTAACCCCTCCCATTGAGAGTGGGCTGAACCCAGTGACTTGCTTTTTAAAAACAGAATACAGTAAAAATGACAGATGTTATTTCATTAAGTTAGAAAAGACCATGATTTCTCTCTTGCCAGCACTTTTTTACTGGCACTTTGTCTCCTCACTTGCTCCCTTTGATGAGAAAAAATGTAATGTTGGAGAGACCCATATAACAAGGAACTGAGGCCTTCAGTCCACCAGACTATGAGGGACAAAATCCTGTCAACAGCCAGTGAGTGAACTTGGAAGTGAACCATGCCCCATTTGGAGCTTGAGATGTCTACGGCCCCTACAAGTACTGTAACTGTACCCTTATAAGAGAGCTGGGCCAATATCTTGATTTCAGTCTTGCAAAAGACCATGAATCAGAGAAACCGTAAAACAAGGCTCTGATTCTTGATTCAAAGAAGTTATGAGATAATAAACCTGACGTGTTTTAAGCTGCTATGCTTAGGAGTAGTTTGTTATCCAGCAGTAGCTAACTAATACAGTTTACGTCGCATATTCCTTCTCTGAATCTGCATTTCCTGATCTGTAAAAGATAATGCATGACCTACTGACCTCAGAAAATCTTTATAAAGTTCAATTATGATAATGTGTATAGAATAACTTAAACTCTCAAGCACTCTAAAAATATAATTTTAAGGAATAAACAAGGTTAACACAAATGATTAGTGTCACAAGGCAAGTAATTACCACTTACTGAGCGCCTAAGGATGTTCCAAGCACTTTCCAAGATATTTTAGAAATACATCTAATTGCTATTGACATCTTATAATTGAGGAAACAGATTCAGCAAAGTTTAGTTTGAATTCCAAAGTGATGGTTTCGGAATTCATCATTCAGGTGTGGGTAAAAAGCCCATGTCCTTTCCTCTATGAAATTTTGTTTTCATGTTGTTTAATAAAACAAAAGGTTAGGTTGTTTAAATATGTCTTATAGTGAGTAGTGTTGGTGGCCCACCAATATCTCCTTAATTGAGCAGGTACACTAAGCCTCCAACTGTTGAGTATTGGCTGCCAAAGGGTCCAGCTGTCCCCTGATCTGAAGAAATCTCTTGCAGAAAGGGGACAGCCTGAGGCTTAGGACTGACTGACACAGGCTATCACATGAATGCTTAAAGTTAAGATGAACTCTGCTGTAATTCATTCTTCAAAGTCTCCTATAGGATGAAGCAGAAGCTAGTCTCCAGGTAAGAACACATCTTTGCCATGCTATTATTTCTCTGCCCTCTCTTGCTTCCACCACTCCATCTCTCCAGAGAGTACTTCCTCCCTGGATAAACCTCCCTCACCCACATCTTTGTCTCAGCCTCTGCCTCCAGGGAACTAAAGCTAAGATAGTCCTTTGCCTCCCTTATTTTCTACTTTACCCTTTACACATTTCTATCCCCCAACCCCACGTACACTTACACAGCTATATATTTAGTCAAACCTTCAGGTTATACTTACACAGGTTATTGAGCTGATAACAGAAGAACTAGCTGAGGTACAAGGAGTAGCAGCCCAAAGCTTGTGTCGTACTTTGCTGACAGACTCCTGAAAAAGTTTTTTTCATGGGTCTATGATATAAAATCTAGGGATACTGCATATGTGTTCATTGCACAAGAAAAATTCTATGTTGTATTAACAGATACTTTATACGTAGTTTATAAACTGTGTTTATTTTATTTGTAAAGTAATACAGTTGTGGTAGAAAAATTTGAAAATACAGGAAAATTTTTTGAAGAAAAATATATGCATACTCTTAATTCAACTATCAAAACTAATTTTAAAAATTAGTTTAATTCTAAAGGAACTTTAAAAAAATCCTAGTCCAAACTGATATTTGACTAGTCCAGAATATTAGTTCTTGATGGAAATTCTTGTTCTTTTACCAGTCATTACCCTTTGGGTACACAAGGCACCTTATAAATGTATGTTTTACTCTTTCAATGGAACTATTACTACAGTAGGAAAGTTCTAGTCTTCCTATTAGAAGTGCCTTTGGATAAGCAGTGGGTTAAATTACTATTGATACATCCTTTACTTTTATTAACTTTCTAGGACGGATTCCTCAGAACACAGATATATTGACATTCTCCACTTGTGGCTCAACATAGATACAAGCTCAATACTCACTGCCCTACCTTAAATCCTACTCATTGAGGTAATTTATCATTCAAGTAAATTATTATATTATACTTTTTATTAGCATCACTGAAAGAACATAATCATCAGTAATTATAATCATACTCATTATGATTATACCCCACAAAATTTTAGGGTTATATAATCCAGATACCATGTGACCTGAAATTAACAATGTACGTGGGGCTGAAGATTGTACCCCACAAAGATCTATCCTTTTTCTCCCCTGTGCAGCCTTCATTTAAACACACATTGGCAGGCAACATCCCCCTCAAGAATACTGGAATGCTACACAGCACTTAACACATGTTCAATAAATATTAAAAGGCTTAGTTCCTCGATGGATGATTCCATTGTTTAAAATCATGCAAATGGCAGAGTGCAGAGATAACATACTGTCTTCTCTGTTTGGCCTTGATCACTGATCCCTGAGATTACTCTGGAAATGTGTCTCAAGCAGATGTTAATCTTTGTCACTAGGTCTGTGATCAAAATGCTTTATTTAAACAGACAAGTCTATTAAGTTATATATTTTTCTAGCAAATATAAAATAATGAAAAAGTAACATAAAAACTTCCCCTTTGAGTACAAGTCAGTCATTATTGGGTAAGGGGAGCCTTGTTCCAGACTGTGCCAGCTGTCATAACTAGGGTGGTTACATTGCATTACCCCCATACGGTATATTTCTGTTTATTCTGCAGCTATTTCTTAGAGTATTTTGACTGTATATATCTAAATGAAGTATATAAAAATAAATGTTTTATATAGTCTGATAAACATGTATTTGCCTGTCTTTCAACATTTTTGCTTTACGTATCACAGAGTTTGAGTCCATTTGGACATCAATTTGGCAATATCATGCATGGTTGTTAGTTATAATGTAAGACACTATTTTAAGCCCTACCATGGCACTCTGGCTATGGTGTTCAGGTTCTTACCAACAATGTACTACTACCTCTCATTCCAAACACTTCGGAAGGTTATGAGCTCAGAACCCTGGTTGAGTTTCATAATCTTTAATTGTTTATATTCTTCTCTTTATCCCAAAACTTGTTGCAATTGCCCTTGGGCAACAGCAGCTCAATATTCACTTTGCTTTCCCACTTTAAAAAAAAAATACTTTAAAAAGTTTTAAACTTTTTTTTTTTACAAGTTTTTATTTTTATTTATTTATTTTTTTACAAGGATGCATTTCCTTCCCAGAAAAAAATAAACTTCTCTAGCTAGGACAGAATACATAGATTGTAAACACAACATTATGGTACAAAATAGAATTTTGACTGGTTGCCCAGTAAATAAACTAGATGGAAGAATAGTATGCAATTTTCTTCTACCAACAAAAACGTATACCATGAAATTATGACTATTACATGAAAAACACAAATAGATACACACCTTGGTTTCATTTATATCCACCTTCAAATAACTTGAAAAGAATCACAGAATTTGAAAAATTCTCACTGCTTTATAAGAGATAGTGTATGTGAAAACTAAATCAATGACAGATTCTAAGGAGTGGTAACTTATCTACATCTACAGAAGTTTCCCTAAGTACCATTTGAGTTTTAAATGCTAGAAAATTAGAAGTAAAATATCTTGCTATTTACAGTGAAAATCTTCTCCTGATTAGAAGTGAGTGATATGACAGGCTATCACAGAGTCGGAAAGTCAATCTTTTCATACGAATGAAAAATCATAATCCATAGACTCTTTGAGAGAAAGACTCTTTGAGAGAAATTTGATTTTCAAAATGGGGGAATCATGGCCCTGAAAGCTGAGTGATTTGCTTAAGTCTTTCTGTAACTCAGTGGTTGAAACTGAGCATCTCACTACCAGTTAGTCTCATTCATAATGACATGTAGTCTCTAGTTACTAAAATAGGCATGGTCTCTGGTATTTCAATCACATTTTGGTTCACATTAATTACCTCAAAATAAAGAACCCAATGATTTATGTCTTAAGTATTCCATATCAATGTCACACAATCTACCTACATGCTTAATTTAGGTTTTATATCCTTGCACCTGGTTCAAACAAGAATTTCTGAGTAATAAGTCTCTATTTCTTACTTTAAAATGTGCCTGTTTTGAACCAGCCATCTAATTAGGAAAGATGGTGTCTTTGTGAAGACATCTTCAATGTTTCATAAACAAAACTTTTAAAAAATAAAGGCTAACACAATACCATGTGCACATATGTGTATGTTTTGTCTTTACTGAAGTTAGCATTATGTGACTTGAAAACAAAGATCTCTGCATATGATGTAAACTCTACTATAATAGTATATAAAAAATATGTGTCCTGCAAACACGGGACTTAACTTCATAGTGACAAATTCTGAACAAGCTATAATATCTGAAATAGCTTAATCTAAAATCAAAACTTCCCTACAGTATAATGAAAGGGTAATATAGACCATGACATTTTGATTTTGAATTGTATACATATGTATATATATACAATTCTGATCAGTAATTTTTATGAGTGGGGGTTTTTCTCCACACTACCAAGGAATTCTTGGATACTAGCTGGGTGTCCTGCAAATCAACTCAACTCTGATACTCTCCACCTGGAGATAGCATCAGATCCCACAAGTTAAGGGTTCAAACCTGTAAGACTGCCCCTCCATCACTTCAGGTGCCAAGTGCAAGTCTAGGTTGTCACCTGTGCTTTTGACCAACCACCTAGAGAATGGAGGTTCCAAAGACACCCTTCTTGGGTTTGTTTAGTTTGCTAGAACTCAGAGAAACATTTTACTTATTAGATTACCAGTTTATTATAAAAGGATATAACTCAGAACAGCCAGATGGAAGAGATGCATAGAGAAAGGTAGGGGGAAAGAGCACAGAGCTGCCATGCCCTCTCCCAGTGAACCACTCTCCCCAAATCTCCACATGATCACCAACCTAGAAGTTCTCCAAATCCTGTTCTTTTATGTTTTCATGGAGGCTTCATTACATAAGCATAATTGACTAAATCATTCACCACTGTCAACTGATTTAACCTACAGGCCCTCTCCCCGCCCTAAAGGTAGGGAAGAGGGGACTGTAAGTTTTAACCCTCTAATTATGTGGTTGGTTCCCCTGGCAACCAACCCACAACCTTAGGCACTTTCCAAACGTCACTTCATTAACAAAAGATACCTTTATTTATCATTTAGGAAATTCCAATGGTTTTATGAGTTCTGTGCCAGATAGACATTTCTTATTATAAGTTATAATATCAAAATATGCACGTATATGAATATTCATCCATAAATATTCATAGTTACAAACATTTAAGGTACAAAATACAACAAGCACTTATATATTTACCACCCAGATTTATGGTAAAACATTACCAGTACACATAGGCATCCTCTCTGCTCACGCCCCTGTTCTCCCTCACTGACATAACCATAATACTGAATCATTTACCATTCTGTGGTATATTACCTCCAAAATAGCCACACATTTTCCCATTCCTATATGGTGTACTCTTTTGCAATGTGACTTTTAATTCTTCTCATGAAAAGGAAGAATCTGCCCTTCACTATATCAGGTTTTCTGGCCAGTTTGACTGTGAGAATGAACTTTCTGTGCCATCTTGGCTAAGACATGGTGCCCAGATATGTGGTCAAACATTATTCTGGATGTTTCTATGAGAGTGGTTTCGGATAAGAGTGACATTTAAATACGTGGTTTTTGAGTAAACAGATTGTCCTCCGTAACGTAAGTGGACCTCATCCAATCAGTTGAAAATCTGAAGAGAATGAAAGATTGACCTCCCCTTAACAAGAGAGAATTCTGCAGCAGGGAGACATCAAACCTGAACTTCAACATGAGTTTTCCCCTGGGTCACCAGCCTGCTGGCCCACTCTGCAGATTTGCACTTGCCAGCCTCCATAACTGTATGAACCAATTTCAATCAATCAATCTACTAATATACACACACACACACCCCACTGGTGCTATTTCTCGGAGAATCCCAATACATTGCTCTTTTAAAATCATGAAGCAAACAGAAGCTTGCAAAATGTTTGCATAGTAAGTCTTGACCTCTCTTCGTGCAGGTACTACTCCTTGGAAACTTGTGACCACCACCATATGAACAAACCAAGGCTAGCAGCTAAATGATAAGAGGCACAGTTAATTCCATCATTCATGTCAATAGCAAGTCTACTTTAAGAAATGGAAATGAGAAACTCAACTACCAGCTGCCCACAAATCCATGATCAAGCCCAGCTAACACATCTCAAAATTCAGCTTCTTAAAGCAACAAATATAATTATTATCTCATATGGTTTCTGAAGATCAGGAATCAAGAGTGGCTTAGCTGGTGTTTCTGACTCAGAGCCTCTTACTAGGTTGCAGTTGAGCTATCAGAACAGAAGCTATCTCAAAACTTGACTGTAGCTAGAAAATTTGCTTCCGGGATCACTTACGTGGTTGATGGTAGGCCTCAGTTCTTAGCTGGCTGTTAGATATTTTATTTCCTTATGTATCCATAGGGCTACTCACAAATGACTCAGCTGGCTTCATCCAGAATAAGTGATCCAAGAGGGAAAGCAAGAGATCATCCAAGACAGAAGCCAAGGTCTTTTATAATCTAAACTTGGAGGAAATATACTAGCATGTCTACCATATGCACTGGTCACATAGACCTTCACTGGGAAATGAGGGATGGGATTACAATACATATGTTTATCAAGAGGAGGGGCTCATTGAGGTATTTTTCGGAGGCTGGTTACCACAGGCTTTATGTCTTTCAGTGAAGACTTAATAATAATTCTATTTTAATACAGCTTTTGTTGGATTTAGTCTTACTTTATTTTATGAGTAGTTATTTTAAATGGCATTTTAAAAATTTACATTTTTAACATTTTCCTGAGGATACATAAAAATGAATACAACTGACTTGTCTATAATGAGCTTTTATACAGAACTCTAAGCTCTTTTCATTAATTTTGAAAATAAATCTGCACTTCACATTTTTGATATAAACCTAGTCATGTAATTAACAACTAATGAGAGCTCTATTTCATACTTTCTAATTTCTCTCTCTTATTTAGTGATAGTTTCAGATTAGCTAAAAAATACCTGCTAAGTCTTTTAACCTTCATTATTTAAGTATGATCCTTGTTCTACATTGTGGAATTTAACAATTAGAAGTCTCCTTCTATGAAAAAGGAGAAGTTACATCAAACACCATAGAAATGCAAAGCATCCTAAGAGACTACTACAAGCAACTCTATGCCAATAAAATGGACAACCTGGAAGAAATGGACAAGTTCTTAAAAAGGTATAACCTTCCAAGACTGAACCAGAAAGAAATAGAAAATATGAGCAAACCAATCACAAGTAATGAAATTGAAACCGAGTAAAAATCTTCCAACAAACAAAAGTCCAGGACCAGATTGCTTCACAGGTGAATTCTATCAAATATTTAGAGAACAGCTAACACCCATCCTTCTCAAACTCTTCCAAAAAATTGCAGAGGAAGGAACACTCCCAAACTCATTCTATGAGGCCACCATCACCCTGATACCAAAACCAGAAAAAGATACTACAAAAAAGAAAATTGCAGACCAATATCACTGATGAATATAGATGCAAAAATCATCAACAAAATACTAGCAAACAGAATCCAAGGACACATTAAAAGGATCAAACACCAAGATCAAGTGGGATTTACCCCAGGGCTGCAAGGATTCTTCATATATGCAAATCAATCAATGTGATATATCATATTAACAACTTGAAGATTAAAAACCATATGATCATCTCAATAGATGCAAAAAAAGCTTTTGACAAAATTCACCACCAATTTATGATAAAAACTCTCCAGAAAGTGGGCATAGAGGGAACATACCTCAACATATTAAAGGTCATATAGGACAAACCTGCAGCAAACATCATTCTCAATGATGAAAAACTGAAAGCATTTCCTCTAAGATCACGAATAAGACAAGGATGTCCACTCTCGCCACTATTATTCAACATAGTTTAGAAGTCCTAGCCACAGGAATCAGAGAATAAAAAGAAAAGGAATACAAATAGGAAAAGAAGAAGTAATACTGTCATTGTTTGCAGATGACATGAGAATACATACACAGAGAATCCTAAGTACATAGAGAATCCTAAAAATGTCACCAGAAAACTACTAGAGCTAATCAATGAATTTGGTAAAGTTGAAGGACACAAAATTAATGCACAGAAATCTCTTGCATTCCTTTACACTAATGATGAAAAATCTGAAAGAGAAATTTAGGAAACATTCCCATTTACCACCGCAATAAAAAGAATAAAATACCTAGGAATAAACCTACCTAGGGAGACAAAAGACCTGTAGACAGAAAACAAGACACTGATGAAAGAAATTAAAGATGATACAAACAAATGGAGAGATATACCATGTTCTTGGATTGGAAGAATCAATACTGTGAAAATGACTATACTATCCAAAGCAATCTACAGATTCAATGCAATCCCTATCAAATTACCCATGGCATTTTTTATGGAACTAGAACAAAAAAATCTTAAAATTTGTATGGAGACACAAAAGACCCCAAATAGCCAAAGCAGTCTTGAGGAAATAAAACCGACCTGGAGTAATCAGACTCCCTGACTTTGGACTATACTACAAAGCTGCAGTAATCAAGACAATATGGTAGTGGCACAACAACAGAAATATAGATCAATGGAACAGGACAGAAAGCCCAGAGATCAATCCACGCACCTATGATCAACTACTCTATGACAAAGGAGGAAAGGATATACAATGGAGAAAAGACAGTTTCTTCAATAAGTGGTGCCTGGAAAACTGGACAGCTACATGTAAAAGAATGAAATTAGAACACCCCCTAATATCATACACAAAAATAAACTCAAAATGGGTTAGAGACATAAATGTAAGACTGGACACTATAAAACACTTAGAGTAAAACATAGGAAGAACACTGTGACAAAAATCACAGCAAGATCTTTTTTGATCCACCTCCTAGAGTAATGGAAATAAAAATAAACAAATGGGACCTAATGAAACTAAAAAGCTTTTGCAAAGCAAAGGAAACTACAAACCAGACCAAAAGACAACCCTCAGCATGGGAGAAAATATTTACAAATGAATCAACGGACAAAGGATTAATCTCCAAAATATATAAACAGCTCATGCAGTTCAATAATAGAAAAAAAAACAACCCAATCAAAAAATGGGCAGAAGATCTAAATAGACATTTCTCCAAAGAAGACATACAGATGGTCAAGAAGCACATAAAAAGCTAGTCAACATCACTAATTATTAGAGAAATGCAAATCCAAACTATAATGAGGTATCACCTCATACCAGTTAGAATGGGCATCATCAGAAAATCTACAAACAACAAATGCTGGAGATGGTGTGGAGAAAAGGGAACCCTCTTGCACTGTTGGTGGGAATGTAAATTGATACAGCCACTATGGAGAACAGTATGGAGATTCCTTAAAAAACTAAAAATAGAATTACCATATGACCCAGAAATCCCACTACTGGGCATATACCCAGAGAAAACCACAATTCAAAAAGACACATGTACCCCCCAATGTTCATTGCAGCACTATTTACAATAGCCAGGTCATGGAAGCAACCTAAATGCCCATCAAGAGGTGAATGGGTAAAGAAGATGTACATATATACAATGGAATATTACTCAGCCATAAAAGGAAACAAAATTGGGTCATTTGTAGAGATGTGGATGGACCTAGAGACTGTCATACAGAGTGAAGTCAGAAAGAGAAAAACAAATATCATATATTAACACATATATGTGGAACTTAGAAAAATGGTACAGATGAACTGGTTTGCAGGGCAGAAATAGAGACACAGATGTACAGAACAAACCTATGGGCACCAAGTAGGGGAAGTGTTGAGGGTGGTGGTGGTGGTGTGATGAATTGGGAGATTGGGATTGACATATTAGTGCATATATGTATAAAATGGATAACTAATAAGAACCTGCTGTATAAAAAAATAAATTAAAAAATGAAGTCTCCTTCTATTCTGATTAAGCTATGAACCTAAGGATGGATGCTGAATTTTATTTAATGATTTTACTATAACCATTGAAATTATCATCACTTTTTGCTCATTTTATGTATTAATGTGGCTAATTACAATATCAATTTTCTTAAATTTAAACCAATCTGGCACTAGCAGAGAAATCCAACTTGGTCATGCTATGTTTTATTTTAATACATGCTGTATTTTACTTTGTATTATTATAACTGTTTTTGCATCTGTATTCAATGAGAGAAGGGTAATATTCCTGCCTTCTATTATCTTTGTCAGTTTTGATATTAAAGTTATATTGACTACATAAAATTTGGAAGAGTTCCTTTTATCCATTTTTTTAAATTGATTAAGTTTGAAATTATATTTACTGGTTTTTGGTAGAAATCTATAAAATCATCTAGGCCTGGTATTCTTTTAAAATATTTTGCAGTAAAAATGTATTTTACCTACAATTCAATAGTTCTAATGGTTGTATTTTTATAGAGATTTCCTATTTCTTTTTGAGCAAAGGTTGACTTTTTAAGGAATAATTCTATTTCATCTAAGATTCAAATTTAAAATGTAATTTTTAATAAACTACTAACTGCATAATCTCTGTTGAATACATATACATATATATATATTTATGTCAATTTCTAATATTGTTTATTTCTGAACTCTATTTAACATCTTTATTGGAGTATAATTGCTTTACAATGGCGTGTTAGATTCTGCTGTATAACAAAGTGAATCAGCTATACGTATACCTATATCCCCATATCTCCTCCCTCTTGCATCTCCCTTCCACCCTTGCTATCCCACCCCTCCAGGTGGACACAAAGCACCAGCTGATCTCCCTGTGCTATGCAGCTGCTTCCCACCAGCTATCTATTTTACATTTGGTAGTGTATATATGTCCATGCCACTCTCTCACTTCGTCCCAGCTTACCCTTCCCCCTCCGTGTCCTCATGTCCATTCTCTACATCTGCGTCTTTATTCCTGTCCTGCCCCTAGTTTCTTCAGAACCTTTTTTTTTAGATTCCATATATATGTGTTAGTATACAGTATTTGTTTTTCTCTTTCTGACTTACTTCACTTTGTATGACTGTCTCTAGGTCCATCCACCTCACTACAAATAACTCAATTTCATTTCTTTTTCTGGCTGAGTAATATTCCATTGTATATATGTGCCACATCTTCTTTATCCATTCATCTGTCAATGGATGCTTAGGTTGATTCCATGTCTTGGCTATTGTAAATAGAGCTGCAATGAACATTGTGGTACATGACTCTTTTTGAATTATGGTTTTCTCAGGGTATATGCCCAGTTGAACTCTATTTTTTATAAGATTTTCAAGGTTGTTAATTGCATGTGTTTCAGAACCAATCTTTAGATTTGTGATTTTTCTTTGCTTTATATTACTTTCATATCTCATTAACTTTCAGTATTCATTCATGCTTACATTTCATAGTATTGAAGGTTACTCTATGACTCCTTTTGTACCTATATAATTCAGTGCTTAGCTTACTAATTGTCAGACTTTTTCTCATCTAAGTTTTGCTAACATCAGCATAAAATTATATGTGATAATTTCATTATTAATTCTGTAGTTATTTGGATGTTTTTTAATTCCATAGTTTGGAGAATTTTTTTTGGAGAATTAGAAAATTTTTTAAATTCCATATTTTATAAGTGGTTGTATTAGTATGATTTTTAAAGTTCTAAATATTTGGATTATTTAAACATTTCAAAATTTCCCCTTGAAAACTTAAAGAAAAAAAAATACAAGGCCAAAATCTTTACTTCCACATTTGTTCATAATATGTATTCTCTAATAGTTTACTTTATATGTTCACCAGGACTATCTTATTTTGAAAAAATCTAATGCTACTTTATGGTGTGTTGCTGATTTCACCCACTACGAATATTTATTTATTTAGTTCTGCTAATATGTAATTTATGTATTTTGTTACTATTTCACAGATACATACATGTTTAATAGTGTACATATTTCTCAGGAAATACATTATTTTTTACCCATTTTTTCCTTAAACTATATAGTATATTTATATAACAGTAGTTACATAAGAATTCTTTCAATATTTCTTTTCATGAAATACTGTTTGCTTTTCTTGCCCTTTCAATATTTCTGTGCCTCTAGTTTTACGTATTTTTTTGTAAACAGCATATAGTTTCACTGTGTGTATGTGTGCATTTTCATCTAGTCTAGTCATTGTCATATTTTAACTGAAGATATTCAATTTACATGGATTGTGATTATTGCTATATTTGTGTTTTTCTAACATCTTATGCTTTCTATTTTACTCATGTTCTTGTTGCCTTTCCTCCTTTCTTGTGTTTTTTTAAATTATTTTCTCTTATTTCATTTTTTAAATCAGTTTGAAAACCTTACATTTTAAGTGGTTTCAATAAGTATTAACATGCATTTGTAACAAAGTATGAAGTTAATTATCATTCCTCCTTTTCTTGATACTACAAGGATGGAAACACATGTTACTTTTGACTTTTATTTTAGGTGTTTTTTTTTTCCTTAAATAACACAAATTATTAGTATTGTTTAGACACCATTTCTTGAGAAGACCAAAAGGCCAAATTGTGGTAAATTGACTCTTCCCTCCTGGAAGGCCCTGATACTATTGTGACCTAAATAGACATGCAATTCAGGTAGGGTTTGCCTACTGCCTGGAAGGCATCTGTCAACATTCCCAAGGGATTAAAGGGTGCTTATTCCCATGGTAGGGGATTCCATATAACATCAAAGACACCAGCAATCCACGTTATAGCAAAGGAGGTCCTAGAGATGGCTCATGAACACAGGCTCCACTGTTTTGCCACATACCCTACCACCCAGAAGCTGCTGGTCTGATAGAACAATAAAATGACCAGCTGACAGCACAGCTAAAGAGTCAGCATGAAGGCAGTACTCTATGAGGATGGGGTACTCTTCTCCCAGATGCTGTGTACTGATTGATTCAAAATCCTTTAAATGGCACTAGGTTCCCAACAGGAGGGCTACTCCAGTCTGGAATCAAGCAGTGAAGCAGGAATTGCCTCCCTTATCATTCCCAGTGTCTCCCTATGAGATTACATGTTTCATGTCCCCACAACTCTGGGCTCAGGTGTTAGAGGTCCTGGTCCCCCAGAGGCACAAGTTTTCCAGGGGACAGAGTGATTTATTTGAAATAAAACTACTAGTGCTATATAGGCAGTTTACATTTCTTCTTTTCAGAGACCAGGAAGTAAAAAGAGAATCACCATCTTTGCAGAGTAATTGACCTTGATCTTCGGCAGGAGACAGGGCTGCTCCCACACGATGGAAGCAGCAAGAAACACGTGTGAGCACTTTGGGTACTCTTGCCTAAAACGACTCTGAATGAACAGGTAGAGCAACCTATCTTGAGAAAGTCATGGTGACTAGGGGCTCAGTCGGCTCAGGGATGAGAATTATCAAGGAAGACAGTAAAGCAGACAGAGGTGGTAGCTGTGAGTAAGGGGGAATCTAGAATACTCAATGGGGAAGGGACACAAAGAAAATCCATCTCGCTACCAAATTCAACTGCATAGTGAGAACCGTATTGTCTTAATGACCTCCCTCTTTTAAGTTTCCTTTCAGGATGAAAGATCCACTGGAATCCTGATGGAACTATCCCCTAAATTTGTGGGGAGTAGCACATCTGGGCAGTACATGGAGTGGGCTGTGATAGATGGAGATGTGCTGCCCAGATCCTCCTCCAAGTAAGGACCTGCAGCCCACCTGTAAGAAGCGTAGCCAGGAAACCACTGTGACCCATTAGGTCTTCAGAGGTCCGCCTCAGCTACAGACCTAGCCCAAGGTCATGAACTTCCCCAGGCAGCACACATTTTGTGACTGAGCAAAACCAGGGTAAGAAAGAGGGGTAACTCTGACAGAAAATACTTATTCCTAATCTCCCCACCAGTTTGATTGAGTTTTATTGGGCCTGTATACAAAAGTTTGACATCTTCCCCTGGTTAATCCTTCTTCTCCCTTCCTTTCATGAGAATTGAACCCTCATAAACATCTTGCACCCCAAACTCCTTGTAAACATTTGCTTTCAGAGACGGTAACACACCAGATACTCTTTCATGTCTTCAGAAATAAAGAACAGTTTCAAAGTAGCCAGTTTTATACTTGTGTCACATGCTGTTGGTAGCTTCATTGAGCAAATAACTAAGAGAGTCCAGTTTGGAAATAATTGAATTGCTCTACAGAATCTTTATTTTCCTTTAACATGGTATTTAAAAAGAAAAACAAAATCACGCTTATGTATTTGTGCAATATAATTCCCTGGTCTCTCATTACTTGTGGTTTGACGGGCCCTCTGAACTTATACCCCCAGCACAGACACTCCTAAGCATTTGTATTCCATAGCTTATTAACATTTGCTTTTCACCACCTCATTTAGTGCTATATTGAAAATATTCTAATTATATTAATTGAGAAGAGTATAGCTAATAAAAATTGTGCAGACAAATGCGATAAAATGAATAGTTTTAAGATGGCTTCAGAAAAAAAAAAAACCCACCATAGCCCTATCTATCCTCTGCACCACCAAAACTAAAACTAAAATAAAAACTAACAAAGTTATACCTGTGATTCTATTCATTCTCCTTGATGGAATTTTGATATTATGATGTAGTGCCTTGATTCCTTATACAGAAGCTGCTAATCCAGGAATTGTTATGATAAACTGATGACACACTCAGGGCATAATTTAAAAAGAACTGACAGAGACCTTTCAGAGACCCACTTATTCTTAGAATATGGATTTACAATTACATACATTGGTTATGAAGTAGTTTTCTCTCTAAACATCAATAATCATAATCAAATCACATAGACTGAAGTTGTCTTTGTCCTTTTGTCAAAAAGAAAATTTGTCAGTTACTCCATATATCTTTGGAAGACATTTGTCAGTATTCATTAGAATTGCTCACGCAGCTCCATAAATACAACACTCATTTGGTACTCTTTTGCTGTTCCACATGGCTCAAACAGGGAAACATTTGCCTGGAAATTGTCTTATTTCCTAGTATTTTTCACAAGGAAATTGCTTATGTGTCATTCATCAGTTTTATGGCCTTTCCCCCCAGATTTTAGAAAGTGGAAGCACGCTCAGTATTCAGTCACACACAGAGCAGGCTCATTACAGGATTGTCAATGGGCAATTTACCAAGCAGAAAGTCAAATTAGCTTTACTGGAAAGTTGACTATGGTGTGTTATCCTCCGTGCAAGCAGTGAGTAAAATTTTACCCACAACTGGTTACATAGGGGTAATTAAAACCATTCATCTTTTTATTGATCTTTGACTCCATTGCCTACTATATTTAGCAGATAAGACTCATGAGCTCCTGGAGTGTGTCCATTGTCACAGACCTCCATCGATAGATATCCCCTGAAGAGGGCCCCAGGGTAAAAGAGCATTTATCTGATTTATGCCTATTATGTGGTTCCTTTAGACCTGAAACTAATAAGTGTTATGCTTTATTAAGAAGCAATATTTGCAAACTGCAAATCCTGTGAAAAGGGTAACTTTTCTCATGCTACAGAAAAGTACCACACAATAAATGCCTTTTGAGTCATATCTGTTCCACTTATTTTTTACATTTGAAGGAGATATGGTTCTACTCAATAACATCCTAAAATGCTATAAGGCAATGCATAATTTTATACTTAGGTGCTCTTTAAAGAAAGTAAATGTTTGACCTTATAGTCCATAATTATGTCACTGAAGTGGTAACAGTCCATCACAAAAGCATGGCTTGGTTCACAGATCATTGATACAGTTAGTTTCAGCAGATGCTTAGGTGCCATTATAATTTTTCCTATCCATCTGACCGTCATAAAAGCTAGAGCCATGTGTCCGACTTAGGCTATTATTTCCACAGAGCCTTTGCTCTCATACTATGAACAATTAGTAATTTACAAGACTGGAACATCGACCAGTGACCTTCATCAATTAGGGAGTTTTTTTAAATTAGGCATGTGGTAGCTACTCTGAATATTTATTGAGGAAAGTATAAGATTAGAAGATCTTTCACTGTGGGGTCCCATGGAGAGGAAAAGTCAATACAAGCCTGAGGATTTGGTATCTTGATAGCTGCGGTTTTGGAAACTTAATGGTGAGGGTCCAAGCCCAGTAAATACTGGCTACAATTTTCCATGCTCTCATGAAACTAATCCGTGCCAATGCAAATAAGTTACTCAGGCATTACAATTTTACTGATCAAAAATGCAGAAATATTATAATATATGCAGTGAACAGTTCTCATTTGAAGATTGCCAGTGTCTGCATTCTTTCTATTTGCAGGGTAAGCACGCATTGTGTTGTGGCCTTGATGAGAGTCAAGAACGCCTTTCCTTTACCTAAACAGTTAAAAGGGAAGCAAGTAAGTCTTGCAAAGAACCAGCTTGAGACCAAATTTAGCAAAAGTGGACAAAACCAAGCAGAGGTATTCCTAGGGGACTGGAGGCGGAAGCTAAGCCCAGGGAGAGGCAGCAGGTGAGTGTGCAGAAGTCAGCCCACCAGCATGGACAGCCTGCTATCCTACTTGTGACCCTGGCTAATTCTCAAGGTTTTAGGTTTATTCGAGTCTTCAGTTTCCTAAGCCAGGTTCTCCGGATTTCTAATCATTTTGGATAGCCATTCAATAACCTTGCAATCACTTAGTTTCTTCTGAAGTTACAGAGCTCACCTTCATTGTTTTAATCAATAATCATGACTGATAATACCTTGTTACTAGGTACACATGCAACTATGTACGTATGTAATGTCATAACTCATTTTGTTTGATGGACTCTCCTGGCTAATGAATATTTGTTGTCATAAGATTTTATCACTTCTCTGTATGCAGATTAATATCAGTGATTTTATCCATTTCTGGACTTCTGCTTTCAAATCTCAAAACTATAAATCCAGGACAAGATATCTAAACTTATTTCTGATGAGTATTTTTAATATTTCTTGGGCTCGGTATCTCACGAAAATTATGTTCTAAGAGACAGAGGCTCAAAATGTATTCATTAACATGATTTACACACTGTCAGGGAGGGTTTAATAAATATTCTAACAAATTTAGTAAATAAGTACATGAATAAACATATATTTCTATTTCTACTACATTTATAGTTGTAACAAAGTCTTATCAAATAGTCCTTCATAGTTTTGTTCTGTTTTTGCTTCCATTACATGTAGTACTGCCTCATTTTGAAAACTCTTTCACTCCCTAAATCACCGCCTACCCAGATGACTGAATTCGCTCAATCATTCAGTAACCATTTATTAAGTACCAGGTCTGTGACACGAGGCATTTGTTAATTAATGAAACATACATGGATTCTGCCTTTTGCCAGCTTACTCCTCTACGGGAAGTAAACAATAAACTTATCACATAACAAATGTGCGTGTGTGTGCGCGTGAGAGAGAGAGAGAATTATGAAGAAAACACACTGAAAGCAGAGGTAGAGAATAACCCAGTAACTGACTGAAGGAATAGCAAGCAAAGACCTCTCAAATAATGCTACATATAAAAAAAGGACTCAAAAGTATGCAAAGGAATTAGACATGAATAGAATGAGGACCGGCATGTGTATGTGTGTTGGAGAGAGGAAGGAACAGAGAGGAAAAGTAAAATGTGTGACGATTTCTGTACTGTGGAGAGTGTGGAATACATTAAAAGCTGACAGGGAGTCCGTGCGACTGAATTGTTGGAGGCTACGGAGAAATGGCAAGAAAATGACACTGGAGAAGTGGGCAGACATTTCATGTAATATTTTACTGTCCATGGTAGAGTTTAAATTTATCCTGAGGAGAGTGGGAAGCAGTAGAAGGGTTTAAGTCGAAGACGTGACAGAATTTGACGCGTTTCTATTAAGCTGCCTAATATGTGGAGAATAAATTGAAGTTGTTAAAATTGGAGTCAGGAAGAGCAGTAAGGATGCAGTTGATGATGCTGGTTAGACTAGAGTGGTGGCAGGTGAGAGCTGGAGAGAAGCTCACTGAATACATTTTTGAGATAGAAAATACAGGACTTGATTGGCGGTCTGGAGTTAAAGTGAGAAAAAAATAAAGGGGGACTTCATGTCCCAAATATATAGTGATTTTAAGAGCTGTGAATAAAATGCAGTTAGTTCTACTCTTTGGTACTATTTCCATAAAGAAACTCCATCACCCTGTCCCTCCCTCCCTCCTTCCCCCGCCCCCATCTCTACCCTTTTCTCCCTCTCTGCTTCAGAAAACTTCTGAAACTAAGGCTATCTAGATGTCCTACAAATCTCTCAGTACAAAATACAAGAAGTACTGAGTAAAATATAGTATTACAGCACAATTGGGATCGCAGTTATTTAAGGTAATTCAAGGAAGAAAATCATTCTTTTTGTCTTTTTGTTCAAGATACTCCTGACTCTCTCCTGAAGGCTTTGCTTTCCCTGCGAGCCTGTCAAGCAGTGGCTGTGTCTTCTCCGCATAGCCCTGTTTCTCTGTAGCTGCCCATGATACCTCTTTAAAGACTTTTAGAACTTTCTTTCTTGTCTCTAAAGACAACACATTCATCTTTGAATCTCATGTTATCATATTATGTTACCAACTACTCCACAAATTTTTCTTTTATCTATCTAACCCCTAGATTATCTCCTCTGATTTCTTCATGAGTTTAGCTCTATCATAAGTGATTTCAAGACAAGTATAGACAAACCTTTCGTTCTCTGGTCTATCAGTTCTACTGATTGCTCCCCTTCCATACTCTTGTCTTCTTTACTTCAGCTGCTAACTCCAATGTTGAACCAATGATCTAATAATTGTAACCTCTCCATAATCTCAATTTCATGTATCCTTCTGAGTAGCAATAGCTGTACTGTATAAATGTTAATTTCCTGAATATGATGCTTATTTCGTGATTACATAAGGCGATATTCTTGCTTGTAGGAAATATAAAGTATTTGTAATTGATGGAGGTTGATTTTGACACCCTACCCTCAGATGGGGAAAATGAAGAGTTTTATTTGTGCCATAGTTCCAACATTTTTCTAAGTTTGATACCACTTAAAATTTTTTAAAAAGTATCCACAGAGTAAGTCCCACCAATAAGGAATTCACAGCCTATAGTCACCAAAGATACAATGCAACGACTCACTGTAAATGAAGTCAGGATTGCTAGAAAGGAAACATGCAATTTGCCAACACACAATGAGGAAACATTTTGATTCAAGGAAGCCTACAAAACAAACTTTCAACCTAAGTCTAGATTCAACCCTCCAAACACATCCTATTGCATGAAAATTAATATTTGAATTTCCAACACAGACTTAAAATGCATGGCCTGACAACCTCTCAATCCTTGTCTTCAGTATTGCCCTTGGACCCCCCTGCAAGTGATATACTTCACAAACATCAAACCACAAGGTTTTCTTTTTCTTTTTATCCCCTTAGAACATTTTCTGAAAGTTCAGTTAACTGTCAAACAGGACTTAGAGGAGAGGGCGTGCCAGATGACGAGTTAGGACAGAGGGAAAAAATGCTTACCTCTGTTTAAAGCTGAGGGTCTCCCAAGTCATCCAAGACGGCAGAGACTTCAGATAATCTTGCTAGCTGCTCTGAAGTGAGGCACTTTGGGAAGGCTTTTAAAGCAGCCTAGAAATGCCACGTCAGAAAAATTAAGCATGATGAGGAAAACCTGCCCCATTTTGGCTTTCTGGGGAGTTGCACCAGGTCAGCTCCTGCTTGGGTTCAGGTGAGTCTAATCACCATCGAGGAGCCCAGTGTGCAGCCCCTGCTTCTCCCCTGCCCAGGCTCAAACCATTAGTGCTCTCAGTGAGGTTTGTGGACGCCAGGCCTGGCCAAAGAGGCAGGAAAAGTCACCTTTGACCTCCAGGTGGGGATGTTGGCCAGGCCACGAGTATAGCTTGGAGTATAACTTTCAAATATTCAGACATATTTAAACATATGATTTGGAACCCTCATTTGCACTCTAGCTCCAGTCCTAAAGAGTGTTGGGCTGGGCCTGTTCTTCTCTTCGCCTTCTATCACCTTCCCTACCCAGCTACTCGGGCTGCTTGTTACCTTATGCCTCCAAGCTCACTCCCACCTCAGGACTCTCACCTGCTGACCTTCTGCCCGTGAAGCTCTCCCCCACTCTTTTCTCCTGACTCAGGTGTCTGCAGCATTCAGATCTCCTCCACCCCCTTCCCAGCCTCCTCTGTAAAACAGCACACCAGTCCCCCTTGTTTCTCTCACTGTTTACTCTGCTTTATTTTGTCCATAGCAATTAAACTCTCTGAAACCGAAATAATTTTTTATCTGTTATTTCTCTCCTCATTAGAATGTACATGCTATGAAGGCAGCAATTTCATCTTTTTCATTTTGTGGCCCCAACACAACATAGTTGCCCAATATATACCAGATAAATGGATGAATAGACTAGAAAAGGATGCGAAGTAATGTGATTTTCACTTTTAAAGAAAAAATAAAAATTGCAGACCATTTGAATATATAAGTTTGTAATATCTAAAATAAGTTAGGTGTTATATAAGAGCTAAAAGTGTCTAAAAATACTGGAAAGATCATGATCACAATTAATTCTTTAAAAAAGATGCAGAAAAAATAAACATAGCTACATAGAAAAGCTCATACACCACTTTCTAGTAAAAAAATTAAAACAATCTTGGAATTTCAAGAAAAAGAAACATTTGATAAACTTTGCATTAATAAGACTTTTTTTTGGGTCTTTTTGTTAAAATCATGGGTAGCTGAAGTAAAACAAATTTACCACTTTAGCAGGTTACATAGATAGTCACAAGGTCACTTGTAGAGGTTTTAATTGATCATTGTCAGATTTAGTCTCATTCAGTGCTGAATGTTTTATTAACCTTGATGACTGAAAAAATATATTTACATTCACGAAGTTTGAACAGCATCCAAGCCAGGGAAAGGGGTAACTATAAGCAAATAATATAATAATATTAGAAATCTTAAAAAACTCTCCAAAGATAAGACTAACCCAATAATTCTGTGAGCAGGTGAATGTTAAATAAAAAATTACATTTTCTATGTTAGTGACATGTGATCTACAACAAGAAATATTTTGGTATATAAATAAATATAAGAATTGGCTTCTAAATAGAAATCATTTGACCTTGAACAAATCATTTAACATTTTGAGGTTTAGCATGAATTCAGGTGAAATAATCAGTAAGTACAGTGAAAGTTACATAAGGAATTTCTTTGACCTTCTCAAACTGGACAAAGTTCAAAGTTGATGTATGTGTTTGTCAAGTTAGTGAAGTGAACCAAAAAAGGGACTTTATACCTGCTTGCATAAATACTATTTTTAGGAGGTAGAATCAGGAAAATATATTATTTTCTTACAAACACCTGGGCTCAAATGGGATTTCACTGTTTATAAAGGCCATGATTTACAAATATTGACAAGGTAAGTTTCAGGAATGATTAGTTCTTCATGGAAAAAAGACATTCATAATCAGTTTTTGTTGAAGTTGTTTGTTTTTTAAGTGTATCAGCATGATGAATTAAGTGGTGCTATTTAAATTATATCTTAAATTTAGTTCTAAAAATCACCAGATAAATGATAAATGACTGTGGCAGGGAAAATTACAGAAAGGTTTCTATAAGATTCCCTGGTTATTTCAGCAAACACTAATCTTGGTACTATACTACTGAGAAGGCACTTTGCTGATGGAAAGAGGTTACTAATCAACTGACTTTAAAATGGGGAGAGCAGCCTGTCCTGTCCACGTGGGCCCAATATAATCACTTGAACCTTAAAAGCAGAAAAAATTCTCAGCTGGAAGCAGAGAGAGACAGGCAGGACAGGCAGAGGGGAAGTGAGTCAGAAGGCGAGAAAGACTCAACTCTCCTTTACTAGCTTGAAGATGGAGGAAGGGGGGCCATGACCCAAGGAAGGTGTGAAGCCTCTAGAAGATAAGAACGACCCCTGAAAGCCAATTAGGAAACTGGGGCCTCAGTCCTAAAACTGCATGCAACTGAGTTCTGCCAAAAAACTGAATGAGCTTAGATTCACCCCCATGGCCTCCAAAAGAGACACAACACTGCCAAAACCTTGATTTCAGCCCTGTGAAACCCAGTCTCACACCCAAAAGGTGAAATAATGAATTTGTGTTGTTTTAAGCCACTGATTTTGTGGTAATCTATTTTTACAGCAATAAGATACTAATTACAATGGCAGAAACCAAAATCGCATATTCAGTCATTCTGTCGATTATAAGTATGTTTAAACCATGTATTCTTAGAGGCGGGAAAATAAAGAAATGACTTTTGGTGCTCATGGAACTCGATTTCATTTTTAGACAAATTTTCTTTAAACAGCATCCACTAAACTGCTACATATGCAACTACATATGCAACTAAAGGAAAGATAAGTAAGTTATCTTTCCCTGTAAATGATCTGCTTGACCAGCAACGCAGTCTATCCACTCAGCTAATCCCCTAACACTAAGTCAACTCTGGGCTCTATACTAATTTCCTTGTTCCTTCTCACCTCAAACAAGGTTGACTGTTTGACCCTAGCCAATCAGGGTTGTTCTTTTTTCTCTTTCTTTTTCTTTATGCTTTGTCCTATAAAAGCTTCCTGTCTTTTGCCCCATTCTGCAGTTCTCGGAATGAAGACTATCTACTTCCTGAAGTGTTAAAATTTGTACAACCTAAATTGTCTTCTTTAATTATTCTTTAACAATACAAACACACACACACACACATACATACATTCCTGAGCACAATCTATGTGATATTAAACTAAGTAAAGGAAACACATTAGAGAGAGTAACTGATTATACAACAAAGACTGTATGTCACAAATAGCCTTTGTTTTTACCCTATACTAATGAGCATGTTTTCAAACAATGGAAATTTGTCTCCACAATTTTCAGTTTGATACCTGCCTGCCAAGGTGCAACTTTTTAAAGTAGCAGATGCTTTGTAATGCCTCCCAAGCATTACATTTTGTCTGACAAAATACCGCTGCACTGCATTAGAGGATGTGCTTTTTATGTAAACATTAGAGTTGTCAGAGACTGGGCATCGAATGATAATTGCTCTTTACTCATCTGATATTTTCTGTCTTGTTAGGAGACTGAGATTTTAACTTCTGTAAGGTCAAATTGGTCTTGGTGCAAAACTGAATCATCCTACTAATCATCATGTTGCTGAAATGCCTTAATAATCAGTTTTGCTTCCCTAACCTTTAACAACTGAGTTTTCATTTCATTAATTTTTTTCCCCTATTACTAAAAATATTTATTCTGGCTATAATGGTAATTTAATTTACCAATTTAAATGTTTTGCATCACAGTTATTTTTACCCACATCTTAGCCTCCCTAGTAAATGTAAATCCTTTTTTTTTTTTTTTTTTTTTTGCGGTACGCGGGTCTCTCACTGTTGTGGCCTCTCCCGTTGCGGGGCACAGGCTCCGGACACACAGGCTCAGCAGCCATGGCTCACCGGCCCAGCCACTCCGCGGCATATGGGATCTTCCCGGACCGGGGCACGAATCCGTGCTCCCTGCATCTGCAGGGGGACTCTCAACCACTGCGCCACCAGGGAAGCCCTGTGTCATCTTTTTATAGCCCCCAGCACAGAATATTTCACCAAGTTCACAGTGAATGCAAAACAGTTGTTTTGACTACATAGTGCAATATTTCCTGCAAACTTCCATGGGCTTTCCCATTAACTAGTTCGGCTGGAGTTATACACATGTTATATTCCTCTCTCCAAGAAACCTTACAACTCTCTGAAATAAATGAGCTATGTTCTCTGTTTTATTAAGAAGGTTAATTAAAACAAACAAACAAACAAAACAACATTAAGCATGTGGACTGAGAATTTCTGTAAACGTGAAACCTGAAAAACTCATAATTTCCAGATTGACTGGTTTAACTGCAGTCCCTAAAACTTCACTAAATGTTTTCCTGCTAACTATCTATGAAACCATCACCTACTTCCATTTGAAGCAGCCCATCTCCTAGCACTTGCTCTATTAGTTACTGTTACCAACTTCCAAAATCCATGGACCACACTATCATGAGTTTCTCATCTGACTTCTTCCAACCCACAGGCCATAGAAAACAAACAGTTCCTGATTAAGTGAAGGAGACTTGAATGGGTTTCAGTGGAAGGGGGAGTGGTGTCCCCTCTCCCTCTTCCCTGCCATGGCCTCTCTCCCCTTTAAAGTCGCTTTCACTCAGGGGAGTTGCTATAGCTGATACCTGCATTGCAGAACAATTGAGATCACAGACTCTAAAAACCAGACGAGAGTTCTAATCCCAGCTCCACTGTTTGACAAGCGGTATAATCTCATACCCCTTGCTTAACCGTGCTAAGGTGAGATTGCTATTTGGCTGATTTTGTTAAAGAAGCACATGAACTGGAAGGAGTTAAGATGATCAATGACTTAAATATAATAGAGGCAATTTTTCATCACATTCAGCCGCAACATTAATAAAGCTTGGAAAGAAAAAAAAAAGCTTTTAGAAAGGAGAAATCTACTGGATGCTCCGGAGCCTGCTGAGGCAGGAGCCACAGACAGTGCCATCTGTTGCTGTGTGTGGTTGGCTACTGCCACCACAGCGAGGTGGTTCTCCTACCGTGGAAGCTCGTGGGAGCTCCATGGTATTGAGTTCTATTCAGGGCAGTCACGTAGAAAGGGATAAGTGTAAAAAGCCCTTTTCACAATGCATATGTTTCTCGTTTTTCTATTATATCAGATTGTATTTTAGTTGTCATGAGTAATGATAGTTTCCTATCGGAACTGCTCTTTCTGGTGGTGGAATGCGTGTTCATTCATTCATTCATTTATCCGACCATGAAAACCTTGGTGTGCATAGCCTGGTTCACTTCCCTTCCTGGCACTGTATGCTATGTATAGTGTATCAAACATACATAAGTCAGCACTTAGGGGAGAAGATGTATTATCAAACTGCCAACTAAAAATGTCACTTGCCATCCAGCTCTAGAAGGATTGAGCCATTAGCCTCTTCAGTGGCTGATCTTCAAACACCCTGAAAGGAGTTCAGGGCAGAGATCAGGAATGAGGCATTCTGTGCTCTGAGAAAACATAAATAGAACTTTGGACAGATATTTGCAGGAGAAAGTTTTATGAACCCAATTTCTTGCATCTTCCCATACTTAGAAAAACACTAAAATCATTAACTAAGGTATCTGTGCCTCTTGACTAGTAGTAACCTTCTACCAAGATGTGTTTGATTGCCAGTACCCCTTCTCCAACATCAGGTATATGTTGATCTCCCCCCTTGCCTCTTCGGAGCTGTTCCTCAGAGCTATCTGGAAGGCTGTCTTCTGGGCTATAGTTCTCAGTAAGTCCCCAAATAAAACTGAAACAGCTGTCACATTGGCCATTTTTATTTCACTTGACGAAATCACCAATGTACAATATGCAAGAGGATTTTCTATTGCAATATGTTAAAAAGCACATAAAGGTGTTGGCTGAAATGAGGGGGAAATGTCCCTCTAAGAGAGTTAAGGGCCTCACTGAGGAGAGCACAAGAGAAATGTCTCTGACATTAACCCTACCTCTAATAATGACACTTTTGGTATTCAGATATATCTACTTTTTAAAAATAAGGTACCCTAATATTTTACATCAAAAATAGTCAATAATCTCTTAGTGAAAACTCTAATATGGACTCTGTAATAGAAGCTTTAACATTGAAATTCACAACCCCTTTTCCCTTTAAGCACAGGAAGATTATTAAAGTAGTTATGTATTGATCAACTTTTGAAATGCCAAGTCTATACCTACAATATATGAATGTGTCTCTGGATAGTAAGCCTCCATGGAAGTTGATCTATGTATGATTACCTTATCTGAAAAATAATTTTTAGAAATTCTATTGAGGTGTTTTTTTTCATATCCTCTATGTATATAGATAATTTACTGAAACCTTGGATATTACTTAAAACTAGAGGCTATCCAAATCAAAAAAAATCCAGACTTACACTTTTTATTTACTCATATGGTATTTCTAAAGCCCATCATCCCTGTTGTTTTAATCTTCTTTGCTTCTGTAATGTCTCACCAATATTAGGTATCGTATTCTCCAATCTCATAACTACCTGCAGGCTGATTTTATTTAAGCTCCACCTAAAACCCTCAGTCCTCACACTGATGAGAATTTATTATGTTAATTTTATCTCTGTGGTCTTCTTTTCCTAGCTAGAGTATTAACTATATTACAAGAGGGTTACTTATATTATCAAAAGCTCCCTCTAAGACAACTTTGGTAATTACTTCCATCGACTAGAAGGAATGCATGTGGTTCACTCTTTGTTTTTTTTTTTTTCACATCTGTATTGGAGTATAATTGTTTTACAATGGTGTGTTAGTTTCTGCTGTAGCACATACATACAATGGAATATTACTCAGCCATAAAAAGAAATGAAATTGAGTTATTTGTAGTGAGGTGGATGGACCTAGAGACTGTCATACAGAGTGAAGTAAGTCAGAAAAAGAAAAACAAATACCATATACTAACACATATGTGTGGGTCACTCTTGATTCATTATTGTTTTAACCTGAATTCAACCTCATTTAATATGAAAACTCAAAAATTCAAAATAATCAAAGTCAAATTCTGATGATCTCTTCAAAATAACAGAGCAATGAACTATTAGAGAAATTTCTGCAGAGCACTTAAGCTTAAAATAAGCTGTTTGTATTTTGTAAAGCATGTTGGAGGTAGTGCTACCCAAGCAATGCTAACCCAATTCCTATAGGGGAGTAAGAAGTTATTAATTCACTGGTTAAGAATTAAATAGAGAATCCATCTTCTCAGTCTTGCTTATTTCTATGGGAGAAACACATTCTCTGATAAAGTGTTGCCCTTTCCCTGAGAGCTGCAACCACTCACTGCTCACTTATCAGTCAACACTGACCACTCCACACTATGGTGTCTCAGCAGCCTTTTTATATTCTAGGACTCTGCAGAGTAGAAGGGACCAGGAAAGGACACTTAGCAGTGGAGTTACTCATATTGTCTGCATATGGATGGACTAACTACCAGACTTGACAGCTATGGAATGAGGTGTGCATGTGTGGAGGGGAACAGGGTGGGGGAAAGTTGGGGTGGGATTGGGGAGGGCACATCTTCTGCCATATTCATGGAGAAGCAGGGAAAATTGGGCTAACAAACTGAAACAGGCACTCAGAGGCAGGACACCATATGAGTCTGGAAAGTGGGAAATTGAGAGCTGCATCACTCCCTGATTCCATCTAGTTCCTCATTCTACTAGACCCTCAAAAGCCAGGCTCTCACTTACTCACCTGGGAGGCTATGGAGGTGGCATTTCTAAATAAGGTCTACAGTTTTGTTTACACTGCTTTGAAGTTGACTTCTAGTATGTGAAACCTCAGAATCTCAAAGTACTCATGCACTCTATCCCACCAAAATACATTTAGCATTTTATAATTTATTACATTTGTAGCACTTTCCTTCTCAAATTTAGAATGCTAATTTATGGCTCATCCTCTGACCCGCTTTAAATATTAGGAAATATTAAATAAAGCTTGCTATATAATTTTTTGAATATGTGCCACTACCTAAGGTAATCTGGTGGGAAATTGAGAGTTCAAATCCTCATTAAGTTTGGCAAATTTATTACCTTCAAGTATATATATATAGATATTTTTTTAAGAACCACAATGATTCCAATTTAAAGAGGCTTTAAAGTTCCCATGCATTTTAGATCAGGAATTTATAAGCTATAGTCTGAGAAATCTAATATTATAAAGAGTTTTTTTTTAATATTCTATATTTTTTGGTATGATTTCACTTTCATAAAAATATTTTTAAAACACTCAAATGTGAATAATGTCACAATTTAGCAGATTGTACACCACTAATACATTGTCTTATCCTGTCTGGTTTATCCTTTGAAGGGCCCTTATCAGGATAAATTTTTTCTTACTATCTCTGGAATTAAATTTGAAATTTTGTAAATGTGTCATTTCTTTCTATTAATATATCTGTATATATCCTCATAAAATTTGGCCGCTAGGCACTACCATAATGCACATGTTCCACATGCAACTAAATGTGTAGGTGAAAGCAGAGCTCAACCATTACCTACCCATTATGTGTGATAGTCAAGTGTGCATGAATATGTGAATATATAGCAGATAGCATAATGATATCATGTGCAATTCTTAAGCATGTTTTGTGTTATCCTTATAGGGTTTTTCTATTTTTGGAATAGAATTTAAGAAATTGTTATGTATCATTTGTAATTCATTTTGTAACAGTTTCTCTACTACTTTCATTTAACTTGCAATGAATGGAATTTTTGTTAAATGTTCTTAAAAGGATAATATACATGTTTAAAACTGTACTGCTTCTGGGACTTCCCTGGTGGCGCAGTAGTTAAGAATCCGCCTGCCAATGCAGGGGACACAGGTTCAATCCCTGGTCTGGGAAGATCCCACATGCCGCAGAGCAACTAAGCCTGTGCACCACAACAACTGAGCCCGCACGTCACAACTACTAAAGCCCGTGCGCCTAGAGCCTGTGCTCCGCAACAAGAGAAGCCACTGCAAATAAGAAGCCCACACACCGCAACGAAGAGTAACCCCAGCTCACCACAACTAGAGAAACCCCGCATGCAGCAACGAAGACCCAACACAGCCAAAAAAACTTATTTTAATTAAAAATAAATAAAATAAAATATACTGATTTTAAAAAATGTACTGCTTCTAGCAACTTAAATATGCGAGTCAGAATTTCAAGAAACTGCAAAATATTTTTAAAAATTTGATACTCATACTGATATGTGGGTTTAACTTGTCAGATATAACCTGTAATTTCAGATTGTTTTATTCATCAAAACAACTTCTGTTCTCATAGATTGACTCTGTATTTATCGATTTACAGAAAACAATAGCAGATCTATTAATTTCCTATCTTGAGATCAAAACAAAATGATAAAAACAAATTAAATAATACAATAATAATGATGAGAATAAGGAAGGAAATATTAGAAAATCACCTGGAGAAGGTGACATTTCAATAAAAGTCTGACTGTGCAAGAGTAGAAATTAATAGGATGGACAGAAAAAGCTGCAGCGTAATGCACTTCCAGAGGCGGGTATCAAGAAGGAGCTCTTTTGCCCAGTGCAACTCAGAGTTAGGACATAGCAATGTTGGGAATGGCAGATTGCAGAAGAATCATGACTGGGGTTTGGTAACAAGGAATTATTTACAAGTCTTACAAGGAAGATTTTCCACACTTTGCATGCATTATAACATATTTCTACCAGGCAAGGATCAGAAGGTTCTAGAGTCAATTAACTTAACAGTATTGCCAAAATCTCCACATTGGTCAAAAGCTCCACTCAGTTCTTTGCATGATCTCCCTAAAGCAAAACCTACAAGTTGACTCAATCCTCCCACCTACACCAAGTACCAAACCAGCCATTATATTTCTTTCTGAAATATGGACAGATGATCAAGGCTAACAAACTTTTGTAAAATGTATCAGCGTGAAAGAAAAATATCTGTATTGAAGAGTGAGATGATGCAGAAACCTAAGTCATTAACACTCTAAACCACAAATGTATATGGGACAGAGTCATCAGCATTCTTTGGAAGACTTTCAGAAATTAAAATTATGATGGAAGAAATTAAAAATTTAGTAAAAGAGAGAGAAGATAAAGTCAATGAAATATCTCAGAATGTGCGACTAATGGGCACATTTGGGGGAGAGAATATACAAAGAATGAATTCAAGAGCTCCATCATCTGAAAAGCTGAAATTCCAGAAAGAACAAAAAGAGAATTAGAGAAGATAATACTTGAGAACAGAAAGAGAGTAGCATTTACATTTAAAGACACACAGATGAAAAAGCTTAGGCATTTCTCTGTATGGTAAACTGGTAAGGGATATAGGGAATTATGTATTATCTTTGCAATTTAAAAATTTTCCAAAATACAAAGCTTATTTAAGATAATATTTTTCTATCATTTCCCTATATGGTTTCAGATCCATCCCCTACCCTTCCTTTGCAATTGACCATACAAATAAAAATGAATCTTGGTTCTTACATTGCATCATATTCAATAATTAGCTCTAAGTTTATCACAATCCCAAATGTAAGATATAAATTTATTACACTTCTAGAAGAAAGCACAGGAGAAAAAACAATTTTACCTTGGGTTAGGCAAATAATTCTTAGAAAGGATAACAATAAGCATGAAACATAAAAGAAAAACCATATAAATTGCACTTCAACAAAATTAAAAACTTGCGTTTCAAAAGACACTTAATAAAATGAAAATGCAAGCCCAAACTGAGAATCATATTTGGGAAAATATTTTAATAAAGAACCTGTATCCATAATATGTAAAGGATTCTTTCAACTCAATGAAAAAAAACAAATACTACAATGAAAAATGGGCCAAAAATGGACGTGCAGCCAAGATGGCAGAGTAGGAAGACCCTGAGCTCACCTAGTCCATAGGCACATGAAAATAGCTATTTACAGAGCAATCCTATATGAGAATGACCTGAAAACTAGCAGAAAATATTTTTCACAACTAAAAATATAAAGAAGAAACCACAATGAACATGTAGGTAGAGCAGAGATGCAGTATAGTCAAGACCAACACCCACAGGGGAGGTAACCCATAAATTGTAGGATAATCACAATTGCAGAGGTTCAACCAAGAAGTGAGGGGTCTGAGTCCCACGTTAAGTTCCCTAGCCCAGGAGTCCTATGCCAGGAACATGAGCCCCCAGAACATTTGGCTTTAAAGGCCAGCAGGACTTGCATACAGGAGAACCAGAGGGCTGTAGGAAAGAGAGACTCTGCTTCTAAGGGGCACTGTGAAAATCTCACATGCTCTGAGTCCCAGCTCAGAGGCAGTTGTTTGAAAGGAGCCTGAGTCAGATCCACTTGCTGACATTGGAGAGCTTCCTGGAGAGGCAAGAGACCTCTGGAACTCCCCTTGGGGACATAGACACTAGTGGCAGCCATTTTTCAGAGCTCCTTCCACTGTGAGGACACTGGCAGTAGCACAACCCATTTTGGAATTCTCCTTCTAGCTTATTAGATCAGGGTCTTACATGCCCATGAGTGGGCTAGCACCAGCCTCTAGATGCCCTGAGCCATACAACTGGCCACATTGGGGCCCAGTCCCACCCACTAGCAAGTTGGCAGCCACTGCACAAGGCAGGACCAGGCAGCCAACCAGGCTGAGGGCCAACCCTGTCTATCAGTGTGCCCATAGTAGTCAGCCCACCCCAAGAGAAGGACATATGCAGCCCACAAAGAGGTCACCCTAGAGCATATGGCTCTGGTGACCAGAAGGGAGTGTGCTGCTGGGCCCCATAGGACATCTACTACATAAAGCTACTTCTCAAAGACCAGAAAATGTAACTGAGCTACCTAATACATAGAGATAAACACAGAGAATTAGGCAAAATGAGGAGACAGAGAAATATGTTCCAAAAAAAGTAACAAGAATAAAACCTCAGAAAAAGAACTAAACAAAGTGGAGATAAGCAAACTTAACCAATAAAGAGTTCAAGGTAATGATCATAAAGATGCTCAGAGAACTCAGGAGAACAATGGATGAACACAGGAAGAAGTTAGATGTTTCTAACATAAAGAAAAAAGTACGTATATAACAAACCTATAGCTGACATCATATTCAATGGTGAAAAGCTGAAAGCATTTCTTTTAAGATCAGGATGAAGACAGGGAAGCCCAGTCTTGCCACATTTATTTAACATATTATTGAAAGTTGTAACCATAGCAATCAAACAAGAAAAAAATAAATAAATAAAAGGAATTCATATTAGAAAGGAAAAAGTAAAATTGTCACTGTTTGCAGATGACATACTATATATAGAAAATCCTAACGACACCACCAAAATATTATTAAAACAAATAAATTCAGCAAAGTTGCAAAATTAATATACAGAAATGTTTTGTTCATGCACATTAACAATGAAATATCAGATAAAGAAATTAAGAAAACAACCCTCTTTTGATGGCAACAAAATGATAAAATACCTAGGAATAAATCTAGCTGAGGAGGTAACAGACGTGTACTCAGAAAACTGTTAAGACACTAATGAAGGAAATTGAAGATGACACAAACAAATGAAAAGATAGACCATGCTCACAGATTAGGGGAGTTAATATTGTTAAAATGGCCATACTACCCAAGGCAACTTGTAGATTCAATGCAATCTTTATCAAAATACCAATGGCAATTTTTATAGAACAAGAACAAATAAATCTAAAATTTGTATGGAAATGCAAAAGATCCTAAATAGCAAAAGCAAACTTGAGAGAGAAGAACAAAGCTGGAGAGATCATGATTTCTGATTTCAAACTGTACTACAAAGCTACAGTAATCTAAACAGTATGGCACTGCCACAAAAAACAGATGCATAGATCAATGGAACAGAATAGAGAGCCCAGAAATAAACCCACACTTATATGGCCAATTAATCTATGACAAAAGAGGCAAGAATATACAATCAGGAAAAACACCCTTTTAAATATACAGTGTTGGGAAAACTAGACAGCTACATACAAAAGAATCAAATTGGACTATTTTCTCACACTATATATAAAAATGAATTCAAAATGGATCAAAACCTTAAATGTAAGACCTGAAACCATAAAACTCCTAGAAGAAAACATAGACAGTATGCTCGCTGACATCAGTCTTAGCAATATTTTTTTGGATTTGTATCCTCAGGTAAGAGAAACAAAAGCAAAAATAAGCAAATGGGACTACACCAAACTAATAAAGTTTTGCAAAGCAAACTATCAATAAAATAAAGTCACCTTACTGAAGGGGAGAAGATATTTGCAAATGATATATCCAATAAGGGGTTAATATTCAAAATATAGAAAGCACTTATAAAACTCAACATCAAAAAAAAAAAAGCCTACTTAAAAATGGACAGAGAACCTGAATAGACATTTTTCCAAAGAAGACAGACAGATGGACAACATACACATGAAAAGATACTCAACATCATTAATTAGCAAGGAAATGCAAATCAAAACCACAATGAGATATCACCTTACACCTGTCAGAATGGATATCATCAAAAAGACAAAAAATAACAAGTGTTGGCAAAGACGTGGAGAAAAAGGAACCCTCGTGGACTGTTGATGGGAATGTAAATTGGTGCAGCCACTATGGAAAACAGTATGGAAATTCCTCAAAAATTACAAATAGAACTGCCATATGACCCAGCAATTTCACTTCTGGGTATTTACCCAAAGAAAACAAAAACACCAATTCAAAAAGATATATGCACCCACCACAATGTTCATTGCAGCATTATTTATAATCACTAATATATGGAACCTAAGTGTCCATTGATAGATGAATGAACAAGGTATGGTGTGTGTGTGTGTATATATATATATATATATATATATATATATATATATATATATATATAAAATAGAATATTACTCAACCATAAAAAAGAATAAGATCTTGCCATTTAGGATAGCATGGATGGATCTAGTTTATATTATGCTAAGCGAAAGAAGTTAGAGAAAGACAAATACCATATGATCTCACACATGGAATCTAAAAAATAAAACAAACAAAACAAAATGAAAACAGATTCAAAGATACAGAGAACAAACGGATGGTTGCCAGAGGAAGGGGCTGGGGGCAGGTGAAATAGATGTAGGGGGTTAAGAGGTACAAACCTCTGGGGCTTCCCTGGTGGTGCAGTGGTTGAGTCCGCCTGCCGATGCAGGGGACGTGGGTTCGTGCCCCGGTCTGGGAGGATCCCACGTGCCACGGAGCGGCTGGGCCCGTGAGCCATGGCCGCTGAGCCTGCGCGTCTGGAGCCTGTGCTCCGCAACGGGAGAGGCCACAGCGGTGTGAGGCCTGCGTACCGCAAAAAAAAAAAAAAAAAAAAAAGGTACAAACCTCCAGTTATATGATAAGTAAGTCAGGGGATATAATATACAGCATAAGGAATATGGTCAATAATATTGTAATAACTGTATGGGAACAGATGATTACTAGACTTACTGTGGTGATCATTTTATAATGTATGCAAATATAAAATCATTATGTATACCAGCTACTAATATAATATTGGAAGTCAACTATATTTCATTAAAAAGGGCAAAAAAATGGAAAAAAGATATATCAATTGCAGATAGGCACACAAGGAGATCGTCAGTCATTACTGGAATATAAAAAGCACAAATGACATTCCATTGCATACAATTTAGAATGGCTAAAAACAAATAAACAATACTAACAACTGTTGGAAAGATAGAGATCAATTGAATCACACGTTGCTGAAAATGCAAAATAGCACAAGCATATTGGAGAATAGTTTAATGGCTCCTTAATGAAGTTAAACGTACTCTTACCATATTACAGACATTCTATGAACACCTATGTTTTTAACCAAGAAAAAGAAAACACATTTCAAAACAGTACTAATAATCAAATATCCATAGCAGTTTTATTCATAATAGTCAAAACCTAGGAAAAACCCAAAAGACCACCATCTGCTTAGTGAATAAACAAACTGTTATATACTCATGCCATGATAACTGTTTCACAATAAAAAGATAAAAACGTCTGTTAACCTCAACTATATGGATGAATCTCAAAAACATCATGCCAAGTAAAAGAAGCCAGAAACAAAAGACTGCTGGATGCTGTATGATCCCATTTATATGACTTTCAAAAAAGGAAAAATTATAGTGATAAAAAGCAGATCAGTAATTTCCAGGGCCAAGGGTTCAGGCAAGGCATGAAATCAAAAGAAGTGCATGTGGTAAAGCTCAATAATGCCCCTCACCCCATGTGGTAAGAGGGACTTTGCAGATGTGATTAACTTAAGGACCTTGAGATGGGAATATTATCCTGGATTATCCAGGTGGGTCTTTTGTAATCACAATGAGCAGATGCAGAAGAAGTCACAAGGATGGTCACAGGAGGAGTTACAGGAAGAGGAGAACCAATGTAACCATGAAAGATTGGGGTGATGTGGCCACAAGCCAAGGAATATGAACAGCTTCTAGAAACTGCAAGAGGCAAGAAAGGCAATGGATTGCTCTGGGAGCATTCACAAGGAGCTAGTTCTGTCAATACCTTATTTCCATAAGACTCACTTTGAACTTCTAATATCTAGAAGTGTAAAAGAATGCATTTGTGTTGATTTAAGCAACTACTTCTGTGGTGGTTTGTTCCAGTGGCAATAGGATACTAATACAGAACATGAGAGAATTTACCTACAAGTGATAGAAATGTGGTTGTGGTTATAAGACTACATACATGTATCAAACTCCATAGAACTATAGACTTTTATGAATTATATGTAAATTATATAATGCTAACAAAAAATAAAATTATGTTATGTACATTCCATCCTCATTCTTTCAAGTAAATTTACCTGTAATACCCTAAATTTCTCATCCTCATCTTCTCCTATTAATATCTTAGTATCCTTCCAAATGCAACTGAATTCACAAAGACTTCCAAGATGACTTTAGCTTTCTCTATGTTTCAGTAGATCTCAAATTTTATCTCTCACATAGCTCTTATGATTTTCTGCCTTTTGGTATAAATATTTGTAATAATTCGTCTTCCCTGGCAATTTGTAGGTTTCTTGAGATCTAACACCATGAAGATTTGTGTTCTGAAAGCAGTGCAGCACAAATCCTTGCAAATAGTACTCATTCCATAAAGATGTGCTGAAAAAAATCATTAATTCATTCATGCCTTTCAGCAAACATTGCCCGGATCACTACTATGTGCCTGGTTCTATATTAGATACCAGGCATTAAAATGTCTTTTCTGGTTATCACAAAGTTCTTTTTCTTTTTTTACCTCTATAGCCAGAGAGTCAGTACATTTATTGTGCTAAGAACTCCTATTTATTCATAAAAAAGAGCAAGATAAACACAGTACAGACATCTCCTAAGGTGATTAAAACACACTCAAACAGTCCTGTGTGTCTGGGCTCCATTTACTCTCTTAGGTATAGAGATCCACACAGCCTGCATGACCTGTGATGTCAGTGTGTTACTGCCTACAGTCCTGATTCCTGCTTTGTTAAACAGCATGATGAGCCAGCTGTTTGATTTCTTCTTCTCAACTCCTAAAGCACTACATTGTGCTTCCAATTATGTAATAGATTCTGCTGTGGTGGTGACTGCTGTTACATTTTTACCATGTATAGCCAGGCTTTGTATCATGCAATCACATTAAATAACAACCTAGCAATTCTGCAAAAGACAGGCAAATAATCTAGTCTGGATGACAAAACATTATACTTTATGTTAAATTTTAAACTATGGGCTAATAAAGTGTCTGGGAAAATGAGGGTGGTCCCAGTATGCACTGACTGGATTGCATTTTTATGCTGGCATGTACAATTTTCACCTCACAGGATTCCTATGAACCAATTTTATTTTTAAGAGCTTTGAACTAAACCATTGTGTTCACTGGTCTCATAAAAGTTTGATATCTGATTCATCTATTACTCTTATTTTTACAGAAATCGTACTGAAAAATGGAAAATAGTGTTTCATGTTTTTATTGTATTACAGAAAAAACCTCTAAAGTGTCACCTATATAGAGCTGTAAATGATACTAATTTCTCTCCTCACAGTTTAGGAGAGATGTAACTTTGTAAAAAACATTTTCTCAGATCCTGGAAGATTTTAGCTATACACCTTCGGCAAGAATTGACTTTTATCTTTGTAGATTTCTACAATGTTTCCAAAGTTTCTTAATTCTGGAAAAATAGTAATCATTTATATTGGGACACTATTAGACAATGTATGTTTCAAACCTATTACCTATCTCCTACTTTAAGTGTTTACCCTAACATTTTACTATATTTTTTTCAAAATTAAAGCAATTTTGAGAGATTTTTACAGTGAATACCTGTTTCACTATACTTACTTTTTCACATGCTTATCAACTCCTCTATCTATGAATCCATCTTATTTTGGACACGTTTCAAGTAAATTAACTGCAGACATCAGTAAATTTTATTCTAGATACTTTAGAACTCGCAGCATTATTAGAATTCAATATTTATTTACAGGTTTTATTTTTAATAAAACTTATATATGATAAAATGCAGATAATAAATGTCGATTCATTGATGTAGCCTACAGTTTTGTTTTTTCTTTTTTTTTTTGATGTAGCCTACAGTTGTGTAACCAAAACCTCTGTCAAGGTATATATATATGAACTTCACTCTCAGGCATCTCTCTCAGTCCTCATTTCCAGCCAATATCCCCTACTCCACGCTCAGGATCAATCTCAACTCTGTTTTTTTCCAATTTATATTTTAGTAGCTATTTATCTATATTCTTGAGCCAAGAAATTTAGTGAACTTTGAAACAGAAATTACAAAAACAGAAGAACGGTCCAAAATGACAGAGCAAAGGCCTCTGAAAATCTGCTTCTCCACAAACGCAAAAAGAACACTAGCAAAAACTATCAAAATCAACTTTTTCAGAACTCTGGAAATTACTAAAGACTTAACTATCTCAGAGGCATTTATTTAAAAATAGAAAGAAATCAAAC
This sequence comes from Leucopleurus acutus, assembly GCF_964270905.1. Taxonomy (NCBI): domain Eukaryota; kingdom Metazoa; phylum Chordata; class Mammalia; order Artiodactyla; family Delphinidae; genus Leucopleurus; species Leucopleurus acutus. Next base: position 39,102,065 of record NC_139147.1, on the reverse strand, counting down.
AGCTGAATCTCAGTAAAAAAAATACTGCACTTTCTGTCATTTTAATTTGCCCTAATCCCACTCCTGTCTCTTCAACTCTTCAGTTGGTTTGAAAACCAATAGCCTTGCAACTATGGTAGCTGTGAAAAACAGTGTGCTAAAAGCTATTGGAGAGGAAAAACAGATTTGGAGCTCCACAGAAACATTATCCCCAAGAACTGTTACTATTTTACCTGTTTGGCAGCTTGCTGAAAACTCCATTATCAGGGTCTGTCTCAAACTGACTCTATAAGCGTCCACTGTGGGAGCAGTCTCATCCCCAAGGCATTTGTGGCAAATTATCAGGGCTAATTGTTTAACACTGAAGCTGCCTGAGGTGGAACTAACAAGAGTCTGACAAAAAGTCTTAATCCTGGGAATCTAGAAGGCCATGCATATAAGAAGTCCTCTGTGCATGCCCAGGGAAGACATGAGAAGACTCTAATTTCTCTCTTCTGACTGACCTTAAGGCTCTGCTCATGCAAGCAAAGGCTAAAGAAGAGTTGTAAACTACCGTCAGACCATTAAACACATACCTCAATACACACATGGAACTCCTTGGCAAAGGCTGGGAGAATTAATGTTTCAAGACATCTAAGGAAATCTCTGTCCAATCATTAGTTGTCTGACAACTGAAATAACCAGAGACATCAATGGCCTCATGTGAAATAGAATAAAGACTTCAGAGAATCAGTCCAGGAAAGTCACTAAACAAACAGAAGCAACATCAAACAGTGAAAACAACATATCCTGGAGGGAGGTGGTATTTTGATTTCCAGAGTTTCCACAATATATTACTTTTAAAAATCAAGTTGTTATTTTTTAAAATAAAATGTCAATTGTAATCCACAGGAGAGGCATTAACAAAATAACTAGAGTATATACACCAAAAGAAGCAACAAGAGAATTAAATTGGTGTACAAGAAAGTATCTTTTTAATACAAGACAGAAACAAAAAATAGAGGAACAAAAATTAAATAAGACATATACAAAGAAAATAACAAAATGGAAGACATAAATCATACTTTATTAATTACATTAAATGTAAATGGGATAACACACCAACTCAAAGGCAAAAATTAACAGTAAATTTTAAAAATAATTAACCATATACTATCATATGAGACAAACTTAAAATGAAAGACACAAATAGGTTGAAAGTATAAAGATGTAAGAAGTTAAACAATGCAAACAGTACCAAAAACAGAGCTGTAGTGGCTATATCATACATAATATAAACTTCAAAACAAAAAAAAAAAATTGGTAGACACAAAGAAGGATATTTTAAAGTAAAAAAGGGTCAGTCCACTAGGAAGATGTGAAAATTATAAACATATATGTACGTAAAAACAGAGCCCCAAAATACATAAAGCAAAAAGTGATAGAACTGAAGTTAGAAATAGACAATTCAACAATAATACCTGGAGAATTTAATACCTGATTTTCAGTAATGCATGAAACAAGACATAGATGAAGAAAAACATAGAAGACTTTAATAACACTAGAAACCAACTAGACCTAACAGATAACTATCAATCATTCTACCCAACAATAGCAGATAACACATTTTTCTCAAGTGCACATGGAACATTCTCCAATATAGACCACTTTTTATACTGTAAAACAAGTTTAAATAATTTCAAAAGGATTGAAATTATACAAGGTATTTTCTCTAGCCATGTGGAATAAAATTAAGAATCAATAGAGAAGAAAACTTGGGAAATTCAGAAATATATGGAAATTAAACAACTCAATTTTAGAAAATGAATGTTTCAAAAAGAAATAACAAGATAAATTATAAAATACATTATGATGAATGAAGTGAAAATGAAACAGCCCAAAACATAGTGAGTGCAGCCAAAGCAGTGCTTAAAGGGAAGTTTATATCTGTAAACACCTATATTTAAAAAGAAAATAATTTCAAATTAATAGCCTAAACTTCCATCTTAAGAATCTAGAAAAAATAGAGGGAAACTTTCTCAACTTGACAGACTATCTACAAAAAATCTGCAACTAACATCATACTTAATGATGAGAAACTCAAAGCTTTCTCAATACGATCAGGTATAAGGCAAGGATGTCACCTCTCATCACTCCTTTTCAACATTGTACTGGAAATCCTTGCTCATGTAATAAAGCAAGAAAAGGACATTAAAGCTATACAGACTGGGAAGGAAGACATAAAACTATCTTTGTTCACAGATTACATGATCATCTATATAGAAAATCTAAAAGAATCAACAAAAAACTGCTGGAGTGAATAAGAAATTTATAGCAAGGTTAAAGGATACAAAGTTAATATACAAAAGTCAACAGTTTTCTTAAAAATCAACAATGAACAACTGGAATTGTAAATTAAAAACACAATATCACATTAGCACCTCCAAAAATAAAATATTTAGGTATAAATCTAACAAAATATGTACGATATCTATATGAGAAAAACTACAATATTTTGATAAACATAATAAAAAAACTAAATAGATGAGGAGAATTCTGTTTTTATGGGTAGGAAGACTCAATATTTTCAAGATGGCAATTCTTTCCAACTTGATCTATTGATTCAGAGCATTATCAATCAAAATCTCTGCAAGTCATTTTATGGATGTCAACAAACTTATTCTAAAGTTTATATGGAGAGACAAAAGACCCAGAATAGCCAACTCAATATTGAAGAACAAAGTTGGAGGACTGATACTACTTGACTTCAAGTCTTACTATAAAGCTACAGTAATCAAGGCAGTGTGGTATTGGTGAAAAAAATAAACAAATAGGTCAATGGAATAGAATAAAAAGCTCAGAAATAGACTCATAAAACTATACTCAACGAACCAATGATAAAGGAGCAAAAGCAATACATACATTGGAGCAAAGGTAGTCTCTTGAACAAATGATGCTGGAACAACTAAACATCCACGTGCAAAAAAAAAAAATCTAGATACAGACCTTACATCTGTCACAAAAATTAACTCAGAAGGTATCATAGACCTAAATGTAAAACACAAAACTATTAAACTCTTAAAAGATAACATAAGAGAAAACCTGGATGACTTTGGGTATGAGGATGACTTTTTAGATGCAACACCAAACACACAATCACGAAAGAAATAAGCTGGACCTCATTAAAATTAAAAATTGCTGCTCTGTGAAAGATAATATCAAGAGAATTAGAAAATAAGCCACACAGTGGAAGAAAACATTTGCAAAAAATACATTTGATAAAGGACTGTTGTCCGAAATACACAAAGAATACTTAAAACTTGACAATAAGAAAATAAACAGCCTGATTAAAAAATGGGTAAAGACCTTAACAGAAACCTCACCAAAAAGATATACAGATGGAAAATAGGCATATGAAAAGATGCTCCACATCATATGTCATAAGGGAAATGAAAATTAAAACAACAGTGAGATATCACTACACACCTATTAGAATGGCCAAAATCCAGAACACTGACAACACCAAATACTGGTATGAATGTGAAGGAATAGGAGCTCCCATACATTGCAGGTGATAATGCAAAATGGTACAGCCACTCTAGAAGAGAGTTTGGTGGTTTCTTACAAAACTAACCATACTCTTATACAATCCAGCAATCATGCTCTTTGGTAATTACCCAAAGGTGTTGAAAACTTATCTCCACACAAAACCTTGCACAAAGATATTTATATCCTCTTTATTCATAATTGTCAAAACTTGGGAGCAACCAAAATGTGAGCGGAGAAACTAAAGCACATCTAGATAATGGAATATTATTCAGCACTAAAAAAAAAAGAAGGAAAAAATAAGAGCCACCAAGCCATGAAAAGACCTTGATGATCCTTAAGTGCATAGTACTAAGTGAAAGAAGCCAATCTGTATATACTGTATGATTCCAAATATATGATATTCTGGAAAAGGCAAAATAAGGAGTCAATAAAAATCAGCAGCTGCCAGAGGTGAAGAGGGAGAGAAATGAACAGGCAGAACACAGGATTCTTAGAGCAGTTAAATACTCTGTACAATATTATAAGTATGGTTATATATCATTATATGTTTGTCCAAACTCATAGACTATACAACACCAAGAGTGAACCCTAAGGTAAAATATAGACTTTGGGTGATATTGATATGTCAATGTAAGCTCATCCTTGGTTAAAAAAAATATATATATAATTTTGGTAAGTGATATTGATTATGGGGAGGCTACGCATGTTGTATGGATGGGGAGATATATGAAAAATCTCTGTACCATCCTTTCAATTTTGTCATAAACCCCCAAAACTGCTCTAAAAAGATAAAAGACATCTAAAAAATTAAAATATAATTAAAAAATAATCTAAACTAAATCAAGCAGAAGAAAATCAATTATAAAAACTAGAGTGGAAAAAAATGAAATAAAGAAGAGAAAAACAATAGGAAAAAATTAATGAAACCAAAAGTTGGTTATTTGAAAAGAGCAACAAAAATGGCATGTCTTTAGCTATACTGACCATGAAAAAACAAAAAGAATCACATGTTTAAAATAAAAATTAAAGATGGGACATAATTACTACTCTTGCAAAAATGAAAAGGATGATAAAATTATATGGTAACACATTAGATAACTAGATGGCATAAACAAGTTTCTAAAGACACAAATTATTGACACTGACCCAAGAAGAAATAGAAAATCTAAGTGGACTTATAATAACTAAATGGGTTGAATTAATATTTACACAAACTTCCTACAAAGAAAAATTCAATCCATATGACTTCACTGATCAATTCCAAATACCAAATGTTTATAGAGGGGTTAGCAACAGTCCTCCACAAACATTTAAACAACAGAAGAGGAGGGAGCACTTCTCAATTCACCCTATGAGGCCAGTAGATTTTTGATACAAAAAATAGAAAAATACATCCCAAGGTGGGAGGGAACAATTAGAGGTCAACAACCTTTATGAAATAGACCCCAAAAAATTCTCAAAAAAATACTGGCAATCCAATTCCAGTAGCACTTAAAAGAATAATAACACTATAACCAAATGGGATTTATTTCAAGAATGCAAGTTTGGTTTAAAATAAGAAAACTAATAATTGTGATACACCATATTAATAGAATAAATGACAAAACAAAACCCACATGATCATCTCAGTAAACACAGAAAGAGCACTTGGCAAAATCCAATACCTTTTCATTGTAAAAACACAAAGTGTTCTCACTCTGATAAAGGGCATCAAAACACACAACTCTCATCAATAGTGAAAGTCTGAATGTTTTCCCCTTAAGATAAGGAACAAAAAAGATATCCAACACTTGTATGCAACACTGTACAGAAAAATTTTGCCAGAGCTATTAAGCAAGTAAAATAAATAAAAACATTCAGATTGGAAAGAGAGACACAAAACTATCTCTATTCACAGGTAACATAACCTTGTATTAGAAAATTACAGAAATCCAAAAATTCCATTAGGATTAAGAAAGTTCAACAAGGTTTCAGGATAAAAAAAATCAACATTCAAACATCATTTGTATTTTTATATATTAGCAATGAAGAATCCGAAAACAAAATTAAAAAAACAAAATTTACAATAAGATTGCCAAAAAAGATTTAAATATCAGGAATAAATTAACAAAAGAAGTACAAGACTTATACATTAAAGTTTTAAAAAAATATCACTGAAAAAAGTAAAGAAGGCCTCAATAAAAGGCAAGACAGAAAAATCAACTGATAGTCTTATGGGGGTTCCTTTGTATATGACACTTCTTTCTTCTCTTGTTGCCTTTAGAATTTTCTCTGTCTTTAACTGTTCCATTTTAATTATTATATGTCTTGGTGTGGGTCTGTTTGGGTTCATCTGGTTTGGGATCCTCTTTGCTTCCTTTTGCAGGCCAGAAGAGAGTGACATGATGTATTCTCTTTCAGAAGGGCTGAAAGAGAAAACCTGCAACCTCAGATACTCTACCCAGCAAGGTTATCTTTTATAATTGAAGGAGAGATAAGGAACTTCTTAGATGAGCAAAAACTAGAAGAGTGCATCAGTACTAAAGCCACCATAAAATAAATATTACAGGGTCTTCTCTAAGAGGACAAGAAAAGGCTATAACAAGAAGTGTCAGTTTAAAATAAGTAGATATAGTTATAGATCAACAATATGAACCCCATGGTAACAACAATTCAAAGACCAATAACAGATCCACAAAAACAAGAGAGAAAGGAGCACAAGCATACCACTAAAGAAAATCATCAAACCACAAGGGAAAAAAACTAAAAGAAGAAAAAGTCAACCAGAAAACAAGTAACAAAATGGTAATAAGTACATACCTATCAATAATCATTTTAAATGTCAATGGACTAAGTGCTCCAATTAAAATACATAGGGTGGATGGCTAGATAGGAAAAAAAAAAAAAGACCCAACTATATGCTGCTTACAAGAGACTCACTTCAGAGCTAAAGGTACACACAGACTGAGTGAGAGGGTGGAAAAGGGTATTTCACACAAATGGAAAAGACAAGAGTGGGGGTGGCAATACTCATATCAGACAAAATAGACTTTAAAACAAAATCAATAACAAAATACAAAGAAGGGAATTATATATATAATTATAAAGGGATCAACACATGAAGTGAATGTTATACTAGTTAACATATGTGCACCCAATACAAGAGCACTAAAATATATAAAGCAAATATTAACAGACATAAAGGAAGAAATTGATAATAATATTGTATAATAATAGTAGGGACTTTAATACCCTATGTATTGTCTGTCCCTAGGGACAGAAAATCAATAAGGAAAGAGTGGTCCTAAATGACACAGTAGACCATTTGGACTTAATAGTAATCTACAGGACATTCCATCCAATCACAGCAGAATATATATTCTTTTCAAGTGCACATGGAATTTTCTCCAGGAAAGATCACATGCTAGGCCACAAAACAAATCTTAACAAGTTTAAGATGACAGAAATTATATCAATTTTTTTTCTAGCCACAACAGTATGAAACTGCAAACCAATTACTGGAAGAAAAATGAAAAAAAAAAACCTCAAACACATGGAGACTAAATAATATGCTAGTAAAAAACCCAATTGGCCAATGAAGAAATCAAAGAGGAAATCAGAAAATACCTTGAGATAAATGAAAATAGAAACACAGCTTTCTAGAATCTACATGAGGCAGCAAATGCGGTTCTAAGAGGGAAGTTTATAGTGATACAGGCCTACTTTCAGAAACAAGAAAATTCTCAAATAAACAACCTAACCTTCCATCTAAAGGAATTAGGAAAAGAAGAACAAATAAAGCCCAAAGTGAGCAGAAGTAAGGGAATAATGAAGATCAGAGAGGAAATAAATAAAATAGACACCAAAAACACAATAGAAAACAATAAAACCAACAGCTGGTTTTCTGAAAAGATAAACCAAATTGATAAACCTTTAGCCAGGTACATCAAGAAGAAAAGAAAAAGAACACAAATAGATAAAATAAGAAATTGAAGAGGAGAAATAACAACCAACACCATAGAGATACAAAAAAATCACAAGAGAATACTACAAACAGTCTGTGCCAACATACGGGACAACAGAGAAGAAATGGACAAATCTCTAGAAACAATAAAACCTTCCAAAATTGAATCAGGAAGAAATATACAATCTGAACAGACTAATCACTAGAAGTAAAATTGAATTTGTAATTAAGAAAACTCCCAGCAAACAAAAGTTCAGGAACAGGTGGCTTCACAGGGGAATTCTATCAAACATATAAAGAAGAGCTAATACCTATTCTTCTCAAAATATTCCAAAAACTTGAAGACAATGGAACACTTCCAAATTCATTCTACGAGGTTACCATTACCCTGATACCAACATCACACAAAAACACTACAAGAAAAAGAAAATTACAGCTCAATATCTCTGATGAATATAGACATAAAAATCCTCAACAAAATATTAGCAAACCAAATTAAACAATATGTAAAATGTATCATACACCATGATCAAGTGGGATTTATTCCAGGGATGCAAGGATGGTTCACTAGTTGCAAATCAATCAATGTGATATACCGCATTAACAAAAGGAAAGATTAAAAACCACATGATTATCTCAATAGGTGCAGAAAAGGTGTTTGATAAAATTCAACATCCATTTATGATAAAAAACTCTCATCAAATTTGGTATAGAGGGACCATGTCTCAACATAATAAAGGCCATTTATGACAAACCCACAGCTAACATCATACTTCACAGTGAAAAACTGAAAGGCTTTTCCTTTAAAATTAGAAACAAGACAATGATGTCCACTCTCACCACTTCCATCCCACATAGTATTGGAAGTTCCAGCCACAGCAATCAGATAAGAAAAAGTAATAAAAAGACATCCAAATTGGAAGGGAAGAAGTATAATTGTTACTATCTGTAGATGACATGATACTATATATAGAAAACTCTATAGAGTCTCCACCAAAAAACTAATAGAACTATAAAATGAATTCAGTAAAGTTGCAGGACACAAGATTAATATACAGATATCTGTAACTTCTCTATATTCTAATAATGAACTACCAGAAAGAGAACTTAGGAAGACAATCTCATTTATGAATTCATCAAAAATTAAAATACATAGGATACTTAACCATGGAAGTTAAAGACCTATACTCTGAAATCTATAAAATATTGATGAAGGAATCTGAAAATGATACAAAGAAATGGAAAGATATCCCATGTTCTTGGATTGGAAAAATTAATATTGTTAAAATATCCATACTACCCAATGCAATCTACAGATTTAATGCAATCCCTTTCAAAATACCTATGACAGTTTTCACAGAACTAGAACAAATGATGCTAAAATTTATATGTAACCACAGAAGACTCCGAATTTCTAAAGCAATCTTGAAATAAAAGAATGAAGCTGTATGTATCATGCTCCCTGACTTCAGACCCTACTACAAAGCTACAGTAATCAAAACAGCATGGCACTGGCACAAAAACAGACACATAGATAAAAGGAATAGCATAAAGAGCCCAGAAATAAATCCACATACCTATAGTCAATTAATCTATGGCAAAGGAGGCAAGAATATACAATGGACAAAAGACAGTCTTCAATAAGTGGTGCTGGGAAAACTGGACAGACACATATAAAATAATGAGATTAGAACATTTCCTCACACCATGCACAAAAATAAACTCAAAATGGATTAAAGACCTAATCATGTATCATAAAACTCCTGGGAGACAACATAGCAGAACACTCTTTGACATAATCGTAGCGATATTTTCTTGAATCAGTCTCTCAAGGCCAAAGAAATAAAAGCAAAAATAAACAAACTGGATCTATTTAAATTTCAAAGCTTTTGCAGAGCAAAGGAAACCACTCACAGAATGAAAAGATAATCTACTGAATGGGAGAAAATATTTGCAAGTGATATGTATGACCAATAAGGGATTAATATCCAAAATAAATAGAGAGCTCATACAATTCAATATCAAAAAAAAGAACCTGATTAAAAACTGGGTAGAAGATATGAATAGACATTTTTCCAAAGAAGATATACAGATGGCTTACTGTCACATGAAAAAATGCTCAATATTGTTAATTATCAGAGAAGTGCAAATCAAAACCACAATGAGGTACCACCTCATACCTGTCAAAGTTAGAAGACAATATTATTAAGATAGCAATACTCCCCAAGCTGATCTACAGATTCAGTACATTCCCTTTCAAAATACTAGCTAACACTTTTTGCATACATTAACAAGATAATCCTAAAAACTCTACGAAAATGAAAGAAAATCTAAATAACCAAAACAATCTTTAAAAAGAAGAATAAATTTGGAAGACACACACTTCCCATTTTTTGCATCATCAAGCAAAAACAACACATTTATTTCCAAAATCCAGAATTCCTGCTCTTTTTCATCCCTAATCCATCACACTTTCTATTTTAATGCAAATGTATATACATATTTGCCAGGCATACATTAACATACATTTTTAGAATTACATAAAAATTATTTTATGAAATACTTATTTTATGTTAAAATTCGAATGGAAAAGGAACTGGCCACTTATCTCTCACTCTTTCTTCCACGTTAGCTAACCAGAATTACTAAAAATTGCAACCCAAATTTAATATGAGACCCTGGAAGAGAGATACATATTATTTAATGCTATAAATCTTTAAAACATTCCTCTGAATTTTTAAAGGTAATAATGCCTTATAATCAAACAGGATTTTAGCATTTGCAAATAACATTATGTCAGCTCATGTAAAAATGTGTTTAATGAAATGATGGCCTATTAACATATATTAAGTCAACATATAATTGTTCTATATTTTATAGACAGTATACTTGTTTTCTTTCAAGAATAAACTTTGTTGGCCATATAATAATTTGAAATTCAGCAGCCTAAGTAAGGAAATTCAAAGACTGACATTTCTGTATTAAGTCTTACATACTGAAAGACAATTAAAATTCTGGAGCTACCAGAGATATTGATATCGTCTTTCCAAAGCTCTCATTTCTAGTGACATAGGTCACTCAGACATTTTCAACTCAGTGTTCTTTTCTCTGTGAAATGAACACACACACACAATTAATGATTAACATTGTAGGACTAAAGAACAAATGAAGTACACCTTTTCACAAAGCTTACCTTCTCTCTCTCTTACTTCTTTTCTCCCAATTTCAATTTTATATAATTTTTCTCATCTTATTTTTTGATAGTGATTCTAAACTTTAAGCACAGTTAATGCTCAAAAATATCATGTATTATTTAAGGAAAGAAGTGTGTTAAATCCATTCCTGTAGATATTAGCCCCCAGGGAGACCTCATTGAAAATACAGCTTAATGGTTAAGTCTAGACAATATATTCTAAGATACAACTGTATATCTTTACCTACCACATATATAGTTAACTGCTAGTACACAGTTTGTGTTCTACTGCCACTGACTGAAAATTCAAATAGAACTAAGCTTTACATCTCATAACTTTTTAAGCATTTCATTGAAATTAGACATTGTGACTGACAGACTAATTTGGTGGATTTTCTCCCTTAATGAAATTAATCATTGCCTCTAGGAGTTAAATCAAACTTGCTCTGAATTCAATTTGACCATGCAGATTTTACACCTCACTTGAACTATTTTGCTGCTGGCAAAGAATTTCTCCATCAGCCACTGCTGTAAACTTTGCATTTGGCATCTTTTGAAAAATGAAGACAAACATAATAATAAAAGGATATGACTAAAAAGCTAACAGTTTTTGCATCTGTGTTTCTCACATCAGTGGTAGTTCAGCAGATTCTGTGTAATTTTTACTTGGGTGTAGAGCTAAGTTAAGAATATGTCTTTTGAAGTTAAAGATAAAAGGTCATCATTTCCTGAACAGGTATAGATGAAAGGAAAAATTATGAGACACCACTAGAGCTGAGAATGGCATAGCACCTCCAGGCATTTTGTTGGAAAAAAAGTTGGACAAACATAATAACTGGTACACACATCATTTTTTTTTTCACATTCTTCTACAGTCCCACACCTGCCGAGGAAAACAGTTCTGATTTAGCTATGAAACCATTTTATTTTGATTCAGTTATTTAATAGATCTGACCCTGTGGTAGAAGGGTAGGGGAATTAGATGAAAGACACAATAGGAGATTGGGTTTAAAATGGGATGTATTAGGCTAGGTTCTCCAGAGAAACAGAACCAATAGTGTATATGTGTGTGTGTGTATGTGTACATATGTGTGTGTATACATATTTATTATAAAGAATTGCCTCATGTGCTATGGAGCCTAGGAAGGTCCAAGATCTGCAGTCAGCAAAATGGACATGCAGGAGAGCTGATGGTGTATGTTCTAGTCCAAAAGCCAACAGGGTCAAGACCCAAGAAGAACCAGTGTTGCAGTCCGAATCCAAAGGCTGGAAGAGACCAATATCCCAGCTTATTCAGTCAGGCAAGAGGAGTTCCTTCTACTTAGCCTTTTTGTTTTATTCAGATATTCAACTGATAGGATGAGAACCCCCCTACATCAGGGTGGCAATGTTTTACTCAGTCAATTCAAATGTTAGTCTCATCCAGAGACTCCCCCACAGACACATCCAGAATGATGTTTTGCCAAATATCTGGGCAGCCTGTAGCCCAGTCAAATTGCCACATAAAATTAACTACCACATAGGCAAAACAGGAGTCGATCATTGAAAGGAGAATAATCAACCATCAACTGCAATATTTTCATTTGAATTCAAGCAAATGAATTCCGGTTGTACTCAATGGAGGGTCATCCTTTACTTATCTTGTGCCTACTCTATCATGAATGTGGCATGCTATTGCAGCTCCTGTGTATATGATTATACCATCCACTGCTTTGTGAGTCCATTAAAGCACAGCCTGTTTGTATCATCCTTGAGTATCCAACACAAAGCCTAGAATTTCTTATACATTCAATATATATTTGTTGAATGAATTAGTAAATGACCAATTATCATCTCAATTTACTTTAATAATAACTGACATTATTTATATCATTTTAGAGTTGTCACAGCACTTTTACATGCTTTATATCATCTAAGCATTATGATTCCAATTCCACAAGTAAAAAATAAAGTTCAGAAATAGTATTGACACACAGCCAGAAGTCATCAGAATAATACTTGAAACCAGAGCTCCTGAACCCAGTCTGTACAGCACAAGTGTAAGGAAATGATTAGAAAATGATGTAAGAAAAAAATTAATATAAACTGACCTTCTTTACAAGTTAATATAATTATAGATACTATTTAAGAACATAAAAGAAAAATTTTGGGTGTTTAACATACATTACCTTGTTTAATAGTTTCAATAACCATATGAGATAAAGATTATTATCACTATTTCACACTGTGGAAACTGAAGTGTTCAGAAGTTGTATAACCTACACAAGATTATATAGATGGTAGCTATTAGAACCAGGTTTTCTACTGAGGTCTAACTAATCCTCAAAGCCTGTGCTACTAACCAATGTAAAATAGCATCAGTTATTCTTTAACATATCCACAAAGTATGTATAATTACAACATTTTATGGGTAAAGAAATGTAATCTCAGAAAGTTTAAAGTACTTAACTAGGCTACAAAGACAATTAGCAACACACAGATTTTTAAGTTAAGTCCAAAACATGCTCTCTTTTTCCACTGACCTCAGCCTCCATGGCATTTTAGCCCCTTTGATGTGTAAGACAGGCACTGTACATGCACTTAAAAGCATATACTTTAAAAAATAGAGAAATGTACAGAAATACAGTTACTGGACTCTGAATTTACTTCTAATTTGGATCCATTAAAGAAACCAAACTTTCTCTATGGATTGCATGTCAACCTGAAAAAAGATATGATAAGTCCAACTATATCAACATAGATGATGTAAAGGTAGCATTTAGCAAGATGAGTGAACATGGAAACAATAGTACAATAATTAAAGGACCTGTACCACAAATAGTGTATAGAGATTACATCTATAATTTTTGGCAAATGCTTCTACCAACTCCTCAAAAAGGATATTATAATAATATTGGCATATTCCAGTAGTTTTTAATAGATGTAGAGATAGGTAGTTTGAAAGAGACAGATAAATAGCCATAGAAATTCAGGTACGTGTAATTCACATGCACTTGAGGCAGCTATTTGGCATTCCCTACGTAGTTCATTCTGTAGAGTGATTTTAGTTCAACTAACCCTTTCCTATGTTATTATCATAAGCCAAATGTTCAGAACCTCATCAGATATTCCTAAGAACCACTTTGGTAGAATAGAACTAAATTGGCATTTGACTGCTAGGATTTGGGTAATCATGGAAGCTATATGGTAATTGTTTTCTATCCTGCCTTCACATTGTAAGGTACTAAAAAGATTAAATTGATTAACAACTGTAAGGAATTTATAATTACTGAGAAATAAAACATGACATTTTGCCTAAAAGCCAAAGGAGTAGAAAAAAACCTAGTTTGGGAAGGAATGCTCTGAGTTCAGTTTGAACCCATTGACCTTGAGGGTGTCCAGGATAGGATGCTCATCAAACTGTTTAAGATAAAAGAGATATCAGGAGATATCTCTTGATATGTAGGGTTTCCCTGGTGGCACAGTGGTTAAGAATCCGCCTGCCAATGCAGGAGACACGGGTTTGAGCCCTGCTCTGGCAAGATTCCCACATGTTATGGAGCAACTAAGCCCACACACCACAACTACTGAGCCTGTGCTCTAGAGTCTGTGAGCCACAACTACTGAAGCCCATGCACCTACCGCCCATGCTCCCAAACAATGCTCTCAAACATGCTCTCAAACATGCTCTCACCACAATGAGAAGCCCGCACACCACCAACAAACAGTAGCCCCCACTCTCTGCAACTAGAGAAAGCCTGTGGGCAACAACAAAGACCCAGTGCAGCCAAAATTAAATAAATTAATTAATTTAAAAGAAAAAAAAGAGAAAAGAATAATTTTTTTTAAAGAGATAAATGTAGGGCAGAAATAAAAATTTGGAAGTCAGGCCCTTCAAAGTAATTATTCAAGTTTTAAGAATGAATGTAATTTTATCAAGGAATAGAACAAAAATGATGGCAAATCCAGAATACTGGAGTGTTCCTACCATTGGCATTGGAAAGAAGAGAATGAGGAGATGTGGACAAAGAAGCATAGTTTCAAGAAAAGGTAGAGAAGTCCCACAACTACTATAAAAGACTCAGGAAAGAAAACTTTAGAGAGAAATGTTGGCCAATATTGAAGCACATTGAAAAAAGGCTGGAAAAAGAGGTGACCTGTGGAAAAGCTGTTTGATTATTAGGGAATTTTTGGTTACCTTCCTCAAAACAACCTCAATATTGGGTGAGATATAAATCAAGCAAGAAGTTATAAAAAGAAAATAGCTGATGATGATTAGATATTGGTAATGCTTTTTGAACTTTAATGTACATATGATCATGACTCTAAAATGCAAATTAGAAGAGAGGAAATACAGATTAGAGTACCATTTTTATTCAACATAGTATTAGAAATCCTATCCAGAGGAATTAGGCAAGAAAAAAACAATAAAAGAAACCCAAATTGGAAAGGAAAAAGTACAACTGTCACTATTTGCAGATGGCATGACATTATATAGAGAGAACCTTAAAGACTCCACTAAAAAAAAAAAACATTAGGGGCTTCCCTGGTGGCGCAGTGGTTGAGAGTCCGCCTGCCGATGCAGGGGACACGGGTTCGTGCCCCGATCTGGGAAGATCCCACATGCCGCGGAGCGGCTGGGCCCGTGAGCCATGGCCGCTGAGCCTGCGTGTCCGGAGCCTGTGCTCCGCAACGGGAGAGGCCACAGCAGTGAGGGGCCTACATACCGCAAAAAAAAAAAAAAAAAAAAAAACATTAGAATAAGTGAATTCTGTAAATTTATAGAATATAAAATCAATATACAAAAATACATTTTCTATACACCTATAACACAATATCAGAAAGAGAAACAAAACAATCCCATTTAAAATTACATCCAAAAAAAAACAACCTAGTTAATAAACTTAACCAGGAGGTAAAAGACCTGTATACTGAAAACTATAAGACATTAATTAAAGAAACTGAAGAAGACACAAATTAATGGAAAGATATTTCATGCTCACGGATTGGATGAATTAACATTGTTAAAATGTCCATACTACCCAAAGTAAACTACAGATTCAGTGTAATCTCCATCAAATTTGTATGGAACCACCAAAACCCTGAAAAGTCAAAGCAATCTTGAGAAAGAACAAAAGCTGGAAGGATCACATGCCCTGATTTCAAACTATATTACAACACTATAGTAATTAAAACAGTATGGCACTGGCATAAAAACAGACACACAGATCAATAGGACAGAATACACAGCCCAGAAATAAACCCATGCATATGTGTTCAATTAGATTCATGTGGCTCACTTTATTGCAATATTTACTTATTGTGGTGGCCTGGAAATGAACCTGCAATATCTCTGAGGGAGGCCTGTATATTTTGGATATTAGTCCCTTATCAGACATGTGATTTGCAAATATTTTCTCCCATTCAGTAGGTTGCTATTTCATTCGATGGTTTCCTTTCCTGATACATATAAAATTTATGTTTGTACTATACTGTAGTCAATTAAATGTGCAATAGCATTATATATAAAACAGCAATGCAAATATCTTAATTAAAAAATACTTTATTGGTAAAAAAAATTCTAACCATCACCTGACAATGCAAGGTTGCCACAAACCTTCAATTTGTAAAAAATACAATATCTGCAAAGCACAGTAAAGCAACATGCAATAAACAAGGTTTGTCTGTAAAAGGAACTCTTACAACTCAATAGCAAAAAACCAAACAATTCAATTAAAAAATGGGCATAATATCTGAATAGACATTTTTCCAAAGAAGACAAACAGATGGTCAATAAGTTATGAAAAGATGCTCAACATCATTAATCATCAGGGAAATGCAAATCAAAACTACAATATCAATTCACACCTGTTAAAATAGCTACTATCAAAAAGTCAAGAAGTATGTATTGGCAAGGATGTGGAGAAAAGGAAACCCTGGTGCACTGTTGGTGAGAATATAAATTGGTGCAGCCACTATGAAAAAAGTATGGAGGTTCCTCAAACAACTAAAATTAGAACTATTATACCATATGATTCAGCAATTCCACTCCTGGGTATTTATCTGAGGAAAACAAAAACACTAACTCAAAAAGATATATGCTTCCCCGTGTTCATTGTAGCATTATTTACAATAGCTAAGATATGGAAACAACCTAAGTGTCCATCAATAGATGAATGGATAAATAAATTGTGGTATACATATATAGACAATGTAGTATTATTCAGCCATAAAAAAATCAAATCCTGCTATTTGTGACAACATGGATGGACCTCATGGGCATTTTACTAAGTGAAATAAGTCAGATAAAGACAAATACCATATCATTTCTTTTACATGTGGAATCTTAAAAAAACAAAACAAGCTCATAGATACAGAGAACAGACTGGTAGACTCCAGAGACAGAGGGTGGGGATGGGAGAAATAAAAAATAATAATAATAATCCAACGCCAGGGGTACTCTCTTGACACCTACCAGTATATGCTCCAATGCAAGTAGCTCTTCTGGTGGAGTGTCTTTCCTCCATAATCAGGCCCAGCACCTCCCCATTCAGGTTATGCTGGGATTTAACCCTCGCTGTTGCGCTGGCACCCAGGGCAGGTGGTGGGGTTTAAAAGGAAAAAAAAGGATACCCATGGCAGTATTGCATAAATGTAACAATGTGTGTTTTTAAAAAAACGAGACAGAGGGAAAAATATAAAGCAGGAAAATACAAAGGGCCATTAAATGTTTGAAAAATTATTCAAGTTTATATGTAATCTAAAATGCAATTTAATACTCAATCGGCAGATATTTATAAATAAAAAATAGTCAAAGAAAAACAATGACGAGATACCACCACACACTCCTTAGGATGGCCCAAAATAAATAAATACATGTGTATTTTGACTCAGTTAAGTCTGATATGTAAACTTAAATTCTGCATGTTTAGGTGGTCCAGTGGTTAAGACTTCACCTTCCAATGCAGGGGGTGTGGGTTCGATCCCTGGTTGGGGAGCTAAGATCCCACATGCCTTGCGGCCAAAAAAAACGAACATAAAACAGAAGCAATATTGTGACAAATTCAATAAAGACTTTAAAAATGGTCCACATCAAAAAAATCTTTAGAAAAATAAAAACTCCTAGGTAATACCGCTGCAATTGGTCCATAGACCAAATTATATGCAGCAATACTGTAAAGGTTTTCAATTGATTTAGTAACAACCAACCAAAAGAAGAGCATTTGCTTATAATTCAAAGGATTTGGAGGATGGAGGGAGGATGGGATTCTTTGAGCTCACAAAGGTCAAGCTAACAGGAACTAAAAATAATGCCAGACTATATTTTAGTAAACCTTCCTTTTTAGTGGTTTTACAGGCCCAGGTTGGAATAAAAAGTAACCAAAAATATTGGGTAACAGTTTTGTACAGGTAGACCATAGGTTTTGCTTGTTCCATCCTGATATAGATGGATTATTATAAAGAATTAGCTTTGACAAACACTTGATTTGAAAAGAAGGACTCTGAGACCAATTTACACTTTTAGAGATGCAAAGGAAATTTGTTTCTATATAACTATTTCTCTAAAGCTTAGATTTTATATTTTTCTTACATTTTAAGATTTTTTCCCTTTTATATAAAGCATATCTAGTTGCTAAAACAGTAGAAGATATAAACAGACGTAAGTAGATGTAATTTATATTTCTTATATAATAATTGTGATATTTGAATAAGGTTTTAGTACATTTGCCTCCCACTCATCACACAAATACAGAGTAACAGATCTTAATTGACAATTTGTTAGAAACCACGTCGTGTTTCATAGTGTACTGTTACCTCAGTTGGAGGTAGTTTTGGATGGAGAACTAAATCTCTAATAAGGCAACATTCTTTCCTAGTTCTATTAAAGAAAAACAAAAGTAATAAAATATTTACATTCAATAGTGTTCAGTTAAACAGAGGACATGTAATTGGGTTCAAACATGACATGAAATTAAACAAGCTTTTGCAAATTTTGTCTATTTTTAAACATCTGGAAGCTAGCCAAAAACATCTGAAGAATTTATGTCAAATTAATTGTTTCCCTGGGGAGGAAAAGACATAAGTAAGTTGACAAAACCAGTATTTATAAACATTGATTGTCTGAACACCTTTCCTGGATTAACTTTGGGTAAGCTATGAACATGAATATAAATTCATCATGAACCAATCTTGGAAGAGAGACACCTGCATCTGAAGTGTAAACTCAGAAATAATAACATACACCTGCTAGGAATGTGGATTAATTTCCATTAGATACAGTACAGATGGGACCAGATAGAAGGAAGACAGCAAGGCCACATTCATAGTTGCCCTCGTGGAGAAAGCAGAATTATAGGAAGGAAGCAGGGATTGCGGCCTGTGAAAAAGGGAGAAAAGGTCAGACTAGGCACAGATGTAGAGATGACAGCCATTATTTGAGAATCAGTGGTTTTCCAAAGCAGCCTTTCTGGGAGGAACCAGGCAAGAATAGTCACAGCAAACTGAAAGCTGGCAGGTAGCCGGCCAATCTCCTGGATGTCAATTTGCATTTAACAGTCCTTCACTAAAAAAAAAAAAAAAAAAAGAGAGAGAGAGAGAGAAGAGGATTATGACACACACCTTAATAAAAAGTGCAAAGAACATGAAGATGCTCTTTACCTACAAATATATATCACTAATACATATACATTAGTATATATTTACACTAGGTACAAATTATGAATCATATACCATGTACAAGCAACCTTACATGCAATATATCAATGAGACTCTAAAAATACAGCAAGGCACTGTAATTTTCCTATTTTCACTGATGGAGAAACTGAGTCTCAGTAACGTTAACTTGCATATAGGCACATTGCCAGAAATTGGCAAGTGTGGGATTTGAATGTAAAAGATTCTGGTTCTCAACTCCTATGCCTTAACACACATTCTATATGGTCTCACAGTTAATATATGATATGCAAAATTGAGTAATGATTCAACTTAAACACTAATGCTGATGTTGGTTGTTGGCAGAGGTATAAACAGAAACTCTCAGTGTTAAGGTAAACAAAAGTTACTATAACTTTTATGAATAATATTTTAAAAATAATTATCAACAGTCAAATAATCCCTTTGAGACAATTCTACTTCTAAGAATTTATTCAAAAGAAATAAGAATGAATGGACTTAAGATTTCATTACAAGGTTCTTTTTCTTTAAAACGACAAATAAATAAAGACTGAAGGTCTTAAAACAGGGTCTTGGTAAAATAAATTAAAGTACATCCAGGAGAACGTTATATGACCTTGAATGATACACTGAACATTGTAAATGGGTTGGAAGGTGGGCTTTCAAGGTAACACAGGGCAAAGATCTCTGTATCATTAAACCAGAATGCCTTTATACATACATGTAGTTTAAGAAAGAATTACTGTAGGCACTTCCCTTATTCCAAATTGGAGAGGAATAGTATATTCATATTGGTAGGGGACTTTATTTCCCTTTCAAAGACTCCAAGAGGGTAAGAGAAGGTCAAATTGAAATTTTAAACTCTCTTTCTAAAGAACTGGACTTCGACCTCAGATTTGAACCCGGACAGTCTTAAAGATTGAACTCTTAAGCATCATGCTGTATTTTTAGTTAAAGGCTAATTTTCCAGGGGATAAAATGTGCCAAGCACTGATCTAAGTACTCTGCAAATACTGACTCATTTTAGTCTAATGCTGCTATGACCATATGTGGTTGAAACCCCGTGACACAACTTCATGCAGATGTGAAGCAGCAGCATGGGGGTCAAACCGCCATCACACAGCTGATAAGAGGCACAGCCAAGGCTTTCAGCATGAAAAAGTCTGACACCAGATCTATGCTTAACCACTATGTTAAGATGCCTCCATATTCTCTGTGTTCCCTCTACCTCCTCCACAGCCTCTAGGGCCTCATTCCATTATCCTTAAAACTTCTGGATTGCTTTGGTTTGTATTATTATTTACATATCACCACTATGTTTCACAATTTTCTCCTTCCACATTGTCACCTTAATTTCCAGAGTTGTGTAGCTAACTTGGCTTCTACAAAGATTTTAAAATTCACTAATTTTATCAAGTGCCCCACTCATCTCCTTGCTAAAGCTTGTGTCTAAATTGGCTTATTAGCATCGTGTTTCCTGAATTTACAAATTTCTCTGTTGCCTCCATGCTTGATTAAGATTGTACTTGATCTAAAATTCTTGAATTACACTTCACTTTCCTGATGATTTTGAAACAATGCTACTTGCTACTTCCTTTGCTGATTTTTATGTTGTTACAACCGGTCCTGAAGCCAGCGTTATTTATTACGGCTTATAGACAAATTGAATTTTCCCCTGAATGCCTTAGGATTATTTATTGTTTTCTTGAAGTACACTTGTGTTAACTGACCTGGTTTTAGCTTGTAGCGTCAAGTTTTCAGTTATTTTATGCAAGTTTTCTTAAATTGTCTCTTTGCAAAACTTTTCCATTAGTTTCTGCTTTTGTGTATCGTATTCCACTTGTTTGGCTTACTTTATAAGGATCAGCAATAATGTGTACATTAGACCATTTTTTCTATGATGCAGTTATTATTTTCTTTCAAAACATTTTTACACATTTTTACATTTCACTTGGCTTAATTTTCTTAATTCTCTCCTCTGTCTCCCTATTTTAAGAAGATATATTTTTATTTGCTTCCAATGTAACTTTTATTTCTGTAATGACATTTTTCTCCTTTACAGGTAAATATATAAATATATTAATTCTGCCACATAACTTTTCATTTCTTTGCATTGTCTCCCTTTTCCTCTAATTCTTGTCTTTCACTATGCAATCTTGTTTCGAGATGTTTCATTGGTATTCACTTCAATTTACTTGATATGACAGTAAAATGTGCACTCCAAATCTCACCTGCTTCAGGCTATAATCTTATCATGTTTCTATATGTTCACAAATACCTTTTGTATACTAAGTCCATTTTCACATTTTATTTTCAGTTATCTTTGCCAAGGCCCATTATATTTCTTTTTATGAATCCAAAACCTTCTACCTAGACAAGTTCTTTGCAAAAGTTTAATGTTTAGTGTAAAGAAGGAAGTGGAGTATTGAGTTAGGGTGATGGACAGATTAAGAATTAGGCACCTTAAACTTCTAACTCTTGTCATTTTCTCATGAGCATCTCCACTGTGGCAGGTTGCAACTCTGGGATAGCTAGAAGGCTCACAGTGGTTCTGCTTGGTGTGTTTGGACCTTTTCAATTTCAAGGAAACAGATGCACACATAAGCTCAAACTGTGTTAAGGGATTATCTGAATTCCTCTTATATAGAGTCTGAAAATTCCAAGGTAGAGCTGGCCAGCACACAGGAGTCAGAATTTCAAACAGAGGCATCAGAACTCGGTTGGAGTTGGAAGACTCTTGACTACCCTGTTTTCTTCTGGGCTTCATCCATTTCCAGGAGTTCTAGACTTTAATACTCCTCTCACCAAATTTGGCAGACAATGCAGTAACTATTCAATATCTATTTTCTCTTTCCCCTTTACTAATAGAAGCATAGTTTGGTTTAGAACTGCAGTGTGTCCAGTTACGTGATATCCATGTTCCCAGGCTGTGTAACACTGAGGGGTGACCATCAGCCTGTCCTTGAAATGGAAGATCTCTATTGCATGTAATCCAGGAATGATACTATTTTCCTGAAACAATTAAATAGATTGAGCTGACCCAAGTCTTGGTTCCTTGCCCTTTCCATTTTATTCTGCCTCCAGATGGAACAGCCATTCTGTGAACATAAGAGTCACAAAATGGGAAGAACAGAGAATGGGCCTGGACACAGCCCGAGTCTCTGATATCTTTTTTTTAAACTGAGGTATAATGGACTTATAATATTATATTAGTTTCAGGTGTACAACATAATGATTTGATATTTGTATATATGGTGAAATAATCACTGCAATAAATCCATCACCATACGTAATCACATTTTTTTCCCGTAATGAGAACTTTTAAGATTTACTCTCTTAGCAACTTTCAAATATGCACTACAGTATTAATATAGTCACAGTACTGTGCCTTATATCCCCATGACTTATTTATTTTATAACTGGAGGTTTTTATTTGTTGACCCCCTTCATCCATTCTGCCCCTCCCCTCCACCCCACCCCTACTTCTGGCAACCATCAGTATATTCTCTGTATCTATGAGCTTTTTCGTTTTAGATTTCACATATAAGTGAGATCATACAGTATTTGTCTGTCTGACTTATTTCACGTTGACATAATGCCATCAAGGTCCATCCATGTTGTCACAAATGGCAAGATTTCATTCTTTTTTATGGTTGAACCATTCTCTCTCTCTCTCCATACATACATATTTACACATTTTCTTTATCCACTCATCCATCAATGGACACTTAACATGTTTCCATGTCTTGGCTACTGTAAACAATGATGCAATGAACATGGGGGTACATAAATCTTTTTGAGTTAGTGTTTTCGTTTTCTTCAGATAAATACCCAGAAGTGGGATTGCTGGATCATATGGTAGTTCTGTTTTCATTTTTTTCTGAAACCTCCATACTGTTTTCCATAGTGGCTGTACCAATTTGCGTTCCCATCAACAGTGCGAAAGTGTTCCCTTTTCTCCACACCCTCACCAACACTTATTTCTTGTCTTTTTGATAATAGCCATTCTAACAAGTGTGAGGTGATATCTCATTGGGATTTTGATTTGAATTTCCCTTATGATTAATGAGATTGAACATCTTTTCATGTGTCTGTTGATCATCTGTATGTCTTCGCTGGAAAAACTTCTTTTCAGATCTTCTGCCCATTGTTTAATCATATTGTTTGGCTTTTTGCTATTGAGTTGTATGAGTTCTTTATATATTTTGATATTAATCATTTATCAGATATTTTATGATGGTTTTTAATGACGGCGCTAGCACTGAACTTGCTTTTTCTTATGCTCTAGAAATTATAAGAGAAAAAGAGACCTTATTTTCTTAAGAGACTAAAGTTGAATACCTGGTACAGAGAAATCACCAAATCCTAAATGACATGGGAAACTCACACAAAATTTAAAAGAGAAAGCTTTCACTTCTGGAAGTTTGAAGTTCAGTCTAATTCATTCTGTTGGTTGATAGGCTCATTCCTAAACAAAAAGCAATATCTGGGAGATAGGGATGGTGGGGGGGGAGGCTAGAGTTTCATTCTCAACTATAAAGTCAAGGATGGAATAAGCTTTACCTGGACCAAGGAGACTACAAATGAAACACACACACACACACACACACACACACACACACCAGGGCATCACTATGATGAGAACAGTGAATATATGCTAGAGAGATAAAAACACTCCCCAGGATAAGGGTGTGTGTGTATGTATGTAAGATAATTAAATTTTGTTTAACTTCAGCTGACAAATATTGGCAGCAGCAAGTTGCAATCCATAGTTTCTCATTTAACTTGTCTCACTAAAGGCAAGCTTTTGTAGAGATGGAATGCTTGCATAATTTCCAGCTTCTACTCTAACCTAAGTATTGTCAAAGTTCAGGAGGTTTCTACAACCAGCTCCTACACTGTGATCTATTTGTTCAAAATATTTGGTTTTACTCCTCAGTTTATGCATTGTCGTTTCAAAAATCTAGTTCCCTGCTGAATCTGGCCAAAATCTGGCACTTTCATTCATGTATTGAGGTTGCAGGCTTTGGCGCTTCTCAATTTTGGTTAAAATGGAGTTTGTTCACTTGTTTTTTTGTTTGGTTTGGTTTTTTTTAAAAACATTATTTATGCTATTGTTCTTATTGTTACTGGTTCTAATTAGGAGATGACAAGAATCTTTACCATCTTAAACCAGAAATATACCATATACTATTTACATCCACAAAAAATACGTATCTTACACCTGAATTTATGTTCTAGATTTCATATTGATTTATTCTTAATATAAAGGTATAAGTTGCTGAAATACAGTTTTTATCATGCAAATTCTATCCTCAGACCATCAAAAGCAATTTTATTAGAAGATAAAATCCAATAGTCTTACCTTGGAATGTATGTACTTACGAAAAGCAAATTCAACTACGCAGTATCTCCAGTTCTGCTCTGTGCTTCTTCAAGTTTATGAGTGCACACAAGCTATATCTATCTAAAAGGTTTACTCTGTTCAAAATGTTCTCTTGGTTAATCAACAGTGTGTCAATATTGATAAGCCAATACCATGGAAAAGCCTCCTGCATTGACTCTACAACCAGATATGATCACTTTGAATTTCTATGTTAGTGTGACACTTAGCATACTCTGTTCCACATTTTATTTATTTAAATATGTGTGTTTTTCAATGTTGAAATGTCTTATCTTCCCTAGTAAATATTTACATCCTTTAGGGCAGCATCTTTCTAGTCTTCATGAATATTTGAACTTTCATGGTGACGCTTAATTTAGGAGGTCTTCAGCAATTACTCATTGGACTACATTTTTTAAATTAAATTTTTAAAAAGAGTTGTATTAAACAACTTCCATTTCTGTACAAGTAAAAATAAGAATCAGTTTAGTCACTCCAAGTTCCAACTTAACCTTTAACTTATAATCACCCTGAAGTTACAGAGACTAAATAAAATTGACAGAAAAAGTAGGAATTGACGTTGATAGCATGAACTTGAATAAGTAGGTATATGTTGATGGGACATTAAAACAACAACAATAAAAAACACAAAACACCATGAGGATTCTGTTTGATTTCCTACCCCAGATACCCTGAATCAGGAGTGATCAGACTCTTGGAAACATGAAGGTGCTGCATATA
The DNA here is from genome assembly GCF_964270905.1 of Leucopleurus acutus. Lineage (NCBI taxonomy): Eukaryota > Metazoa > Chordata > Mammalia > Artiodactyla > Delphinidae > Leucopleurus > Leucopleurus acutus. The sequence goes on along the minus strand of NC_139147.1, from coordinate 39,076,646 downwards.
TACCTTCATCAGAGACATCACTTTTGTGCTAATGTCTTCCAAATCTACAACCCCTTCAGATCTTTTTTCTAAGCTCCTATTCTGCCTTCTAGAGACTGTCTGAAGACACAGACATGAAATGTCCACTCCATTAAAGTCATATTAAAAACAAACTTACTGTCTTTCCCCACTTGATAACTGTGTTTCCTTTTACATTTTCTATCCACCTTATATTTTAGACAAATGTTCTGCATATCTAATGCTGCATACAAAACCCTTAAACTTAGTGGTGTAAAACGACAATTATTTTGTTCACAGATCTGGTGTCTGGGCTGGTGCTTCAGCAGGACCAACTTGTTTCTAGTCCACTTTGTATGAGCTGGGAAAGCTTGAAGCCTGTATGCCAGTGCCTTGGCTGGGATGCTTCTGCTAGGAAGTCTTGGCCTAGCACCAGAATGGCCAGGAGTCCTTGGGAATCTCTATTTATTTCTATGTGACTTTCCAACATAGTATTTTCAAGGTAGTTGGACTTGTCACATGGACACTCAGACTTCAAAGCATGTGTTCCAAGAGTGGCCAAGGGAAAGCTGTGTCCTTGATATGACTTTGCCTTCGAATTTACATAGTTGGATTTCCATGATACTCTTTGGTTTGGCACAGTCTCAAGCCCCATCTCAGATTCAAAAGGAGGGACCATAGATACCATTTGTCCATGAAAGAAAGTGTAATGTCTTACTGCAAATATTGTTCTGGCCACTGATAAAAAATACAATTCGTCCTAGCAAATTTAATTTGCTCTCAGATATCTGCTGAAAACTGTAGTTACTTGTAGTAGGATAGGACTCCATAAATATTTATTGTGGTTCAAGAAGGATTAATCTTCTAGAATAAATTACTAATAATTATTTTTGGCTGCGGATGTTCCTATGATTAACAATTATTACTGTTGTTTTCAAAATTTCTACCTGTTTGCACTTTTGCCTCTTTTTATTCCTTTTTAAAATTCTTACTATGTAGCTTTATTATGTATTTTAAAATAACTAATGTGTAAGATATAATATGCATCTATTTAATCGACACTAATAATGACTGATATATTTTTCATGTTTTCTTTTTTTTAATAAATTTATTTATTTTATTTTATTTATTTATTTTTAGCTGCATTGGGTCTTTGTTGCCATACGTGGGCTTTCTCTAGTTGTGGTGCACGGGCTTCTCATTGTAGTGGCTTCTCTTGCAGAGCACAGGCTCTAGGCGCACGGGCTTCAGTAGTTGTGGCTCGCGGGCTCTAGAGTGCAGGCTCAGTAGTTGTGGCGCACGGGCTTAGTTGCTCCACGGCACGTGGGATCTTCCTGGACCAGGGCTCGAACCCGTGTCCCCTGCATTGGCAGGCAGATTCTTAACCACTTCGCCACCAGGGAAGCCCTTCATATTTTCTTCATATCGTTTATCATCACATTTCTTTCACTCTCACTTTCACTTTGCTCTCCAATTCTTTCATTAAAACTTTAGGCATGAAATAAAAGTTTTCTGGATTATTTTCCCCAATGCATTTATCCCTTCCTCTTTAATTTACCTAAAATTCATTTTTGAATATGGTATGATATAGGAAAATTGTACTTTTCCACATGGATAAAAATCATCCCATCATGACTTATCATATATTCTATCCTGTCACTAATATTTTTAATTAGCTTGAGATTATAACTTATACATAATAAAGTTCACCAATTTTATGCGTATGATTTGAAAGTATTGACAGATGCATGCAGTCATGTAATTATAACAATAGCTATAATATAGAACACTTCTATAACCCAAAAATTTACCTTCCCAACCTCATCCCTGAGAAAGCATTAGCTGATTAGCTGTCTGTCACTATGGTTTTATCTCTTTTACAAATTCATATAAATGGAATCATAAAGTATATACCATGTACGTCTGGCTTCGTAAACTTAAATGTAATGCTTTTGATATTCATACATCCATGTTGTTGTTCTAGATCAATAGTTCATTCCTCTAATTATTGAGTACTATAGACTATATGGATATATCATTTTTTTTAAAGTATTTTCCAGTTGATGGATGTTTGGGTTTTTTTCAGTGTTTAACTATAATGAATCAAGCTGCTATTATGAATATTCACACATGTTTATATAGATATATATTTTCTGTTTGAGTAGATACATTTCTCTTGGGTTTCCAGATTCATATAAATGCATGCTCAAATTTATAAGAAATTATCAAACCATTTTTTAAAGTGGTCCACCAGAAATAGATGGGGCTGCAGTTTATCGTAGCCTTACCAACATGTGTAGTGTCTGTTATCTTTAATATAGCCATTCTAGTGGATATGCAGTAGCATCTCATTATGATGTTATTGTACATTTTTCTCATGATTGATGATTTTGAGCATCTTTTCATGTGCTCCTTTACTATTTGTATATCTTTCCTAGTGAACAGTCTATTCACCTTTTGTCTATTTTTAATCAGGTGATTTGTCTTAATTGCAAGGAAAAGAAAAGTCTTTGTCAGTAGTTGTGCAATCATTTTCCCATATTGTAGCATTCATTTTCGTTTTATTGACAGTGCCTTTAAAAGAGCAAAAGGTTTTAATTTTGGTGCAGTTTTTATGTAAAAATATGAAATTTGAAGTAGTCAGGCTTTACTTGTCCCACGTTAAATAAAGGTTTGCAGAAAAATTTTTAGAAGTCAATAGATCATATCAAAAATGATAGATCAAAAAATCACATTATAAACATTTTGTTTAAAAATCACATTATAAACACTTTGTTTAAAAATATAGAAGAGACTTACACCAAGACACATTATAATTAGAGTGCCAAAAGTTAAAGACAAAGAGAGAATCTTAAAAGCAGCAAAAGAAACAGCTTGTTATGTACTCTGTACAAGGGAACCTCTATAAGACAATTAGCAGAATTTTCAGCAGAAACTTTGCAGGTCAGAAGGGAGGGGCACAACATATTCAAAGTGCTGACAGAAAAGAAAAACAAACAAACTGCCAACCAAGGATACTCTACCAAACAAACTGCCAACCAAGGATACTCTACCCAGCAAAGTTGCCATTCAGAATTGAAGGAGAGAGAGAGTTTTCAACAGAAGCAAAACTTAAAGGAGTTTATCACCACTAGACCAGCCTTAGAAGAAATGTTAAAGGGGATTTTTTAAAACTAAAACAAGGGTATTAATTAGTAACAAGAAAACATATAAAGGTATAATTCTCAGTGGAAAAGGTAAATATATAGTAAAATTCAGAATAATCTAATGTTGTAAAGGTGCTGGGTTAATCAGTAATAAAGTTAGTATGAAGATTAAAAGAAAAATGTAGTAAAAATACCTATAACTACGATAATTTTTAATGGATATATAAGATAAAAGTATGTAAATTGTGTCATCAAAAACATAAAATTACAGGAGGAGAGTGAAAATATAGACCTATAGAATGTGCTCAAAATAAAGTTGTTATCAATTTAAAATAGCTTGTTATAAATATAAGTTGTTTCATGTAAGCCTCATGGTAATCACAGAGCAAAAATCTATAGTATATACAGAAAAAATAAAGAGAAAGGAATCTAAGAATACCATGACAGAAAATCATCAAATCAAAAAGGAAGGGAGTAAGAGAAGAAAGAAATAAAGGAACTATGAAAGAAAACAACAAAATGTCAATGACTACATATCAATACCTGTGACTAATTACCTTAAATGTAAATGGACTATTTCTCCAATGAAAGGTTATAAAGTAGCTGAATGAATTGTTTTAAAAAAGACCCATCTATATGCTGTCTACAAGATACTCACTTCAGAAGTAAGGACACAGACGGACTGAAAGTGAAGGAATGGAAAAAGATATTCCATGCAAATGGAAACCAAAAAACAGCTGGGGTAGCTATACATATATCAGACAAAAGAGACTTTCACCCAAAGACTGTGATAAGAGACAAAGAAGGTCATTATGTAATGATAAACGGGTCAGTCCAACAAGAGATTATAAAATTTGTAAATATTTATGATTTCAACACAGGAGCACCTATATATATAAAGCAAATATAAACAGACCTAAAGAGAGAAATACTAAAGAGAAAGCAATACTATAATAGTAGAGGACTTTAATACTCAACTTTCATCAATGGATAAATTATCCAGACAGAAACCAATAAAGAAACATTGGCCTTACAGGACACATTAGGTCAGACAGACTTAACAGACACACAGAACATTCATCTAAAAGCAATAGAATACACATTCTTTTCAAGTGCACACGGAACATTCTCCAGGTCATTTCATATATTTTAGGCCAGAAAACAAGTTTTAATAAATTTAAGAAGGCCAAAATCATATCAAGTTATTTTTTCTGACCTCAATGATATTTAACTAGAAATTAATTACAAGAAAACTGAAGAATTGACAAATATGTGGAGATTAAATAACATGGTAGTGAACAATCAATGGGTCAAAGAAGAAATCAAAAGAGGTATCAAAATATACCTTGAGACAAATTAAAATAAAAATACAACATACCAAAACTAATGAGGACCAGGACAGGACAGCATGACAGGGAATTCTACCAAACATATAAAGAAGAGCTAATACCTATCCTTCTCAAACTATTCCAAAAAATTGAAGAGGATGGAACACTCCCAAATTTGTTCAAAAAGGCCACCATTTCTGTGATACCAAAAGCAGACAAGACAGACTACAAAAAAGAAAATTACAGGCCAGTATCTCTGATGAATATAGATGTAGAATTTCTCAACAAAATATTAGCAAACCAAATTCAACAATAAATTAAAAGGATGATACAACATGATCAAGTGGGATTATTCGAGAAACTCACATTAACAAAATGGAGGGCAAAAATCATATGAACATCTCAATAGATGCAGAAAAATCAATGGAGAAAATTCAACGTCCGTTTATGATAAAAACTCTCAACAAAGTGGGTATAGAAGGAATGTACCTCAGCATAATAAAGACCATATATGACAAGCCCACAGCTAACATCATACTCGACAGTGAAAAGCTGAAGCCCTCTAAAATCAGGAAGATGACAAGGAAGCCTACTCTCACCATTTTTATGCAACATAGTATTGGAATTCCTAGCCAGAGCAATTTGGTAAAGAAAGAAATAAAAGACAACCAAATAAACAAGGAAAAAGTAAAACTGTCACTATTTGCAGATGGCATGATATTATATATAATAAACCCTAAAGACTCCATTAAAAAACTGTTAGAATAATCAAATTCATTAAAGTTGTAGGATATAATCATTACAGAGAAATATGTTGTATTTCTATACACTAATAACAAAAAAGTCTGAAAAATAAATTAAGAAAACAATCTCATTTACAATTTTATCAAAAATAATAAAATACCTAAAAATATTTTAACCAAGGAAGTGAAAAACCTATACATGGAAAATTATAAGACACTAATGAAAGAAACTGAAAAATACATAAATTAAAAAAAAAAGATATTTTATGTTTATGGATTAAAAGAGTTAATATCATTAAAATGTTCATAGTACCCAAAGCAATCTATAGATTCAATGCAATATCTATCAAAATCCCACTGGCATTTTCCAAAGAAATAGAACAAACAATTAAAAAAATTGTACGAAACTACAAAAGACCCCAAATAGTCAAAACAATCTCAAGAAAGAAAAAAAAATAGCTAGAGGAATCACAACTTGATTTAAAAATATATTATAAAGCTGTAGTAATCAAAACAGTATAGTATTAACATAGAAACAGAAACATAAACGAATGTTATAGTATAGAGCCCAGAAATGAGCCCACAAATATATGACCAATTAATTTATGACAAAGGAGTTATGAATATACAATGGGGAAAGTTACAGTCTCTTCAATAAATGGTGCTGGGAAACTGTACAGCCACATCCAAAATGACGAAAATGGACCACTATCCATACACAAAAATTAACTCAAAAGACATTAAAGTCTTGACCATAAGACCTTAAACCACAAAACTCCTAGAAGGAAACAGAGGTGGCAACCTCCTTGATATAGGACTTAGTGATAATTTCTGGATTTGACACCAAAAGCAACAAAAGCAAAAATAAACAAGTGGAACTACATCAAATTATAAAGCTTCTACACAGCAAAAGAAACCATCAACAAAATAAGAAGGCAACCTACAAAATGGAAGAAAACATTTGCAAATCATGTATATGATAAGGGACTAATATGCAAAATATATAATGAATTCATACAACTTAGTAACAAAAAAGCAAACAATATGATTAAAAAATGGGCTGAAGAGCTGAGTACACATTTTTCCAAAGAAGACAGACAGATGGCCAACAGGTACATGAAAAAATGTTCAACATCACTAATCATCAGGGAAATGCAAATCAAAACTACAGTGAGCTAACACTTCAACACCTGCCAAAATGGCTATCATCAAAAAGACGAGAAATGACAAGTATTGGGTAGGATGTGGAGTAAAGGTAACCATTATGCCCTGTTGGTGGGAATGCAAATTAACACAGCCGCTGTGGAAAACAGTGTGAAAGTTTCTCAAAAAATGAAAACAGAACTACCATATTATCCAGCAATTCCACTTCTGGCTATTTACCCAAAGAAACTAAAAACACTAACTTGAAAAGATGTATGTACCCTCATATTCATTGCAGCATTATTTACAATAGCCAAGACACGGAAAGAAGATGTCAAAATATAAGATACAGAAAATTTGAAATTTACACAGTATACCCCCATTAGCATGGGCCAAAAGGGGGTTGGGGCACTCTTGGAATATAAATGTTCCTTCTCTATTCTCCCCACTTTCAAAAGAAGAAGTCAAGAGAATTCCAGAACTTTGCCCTCTCCTGGGAAAACGCCCACTCTCCTTACCTCTTAACAGTCTACATTGAATTCACCAGGATCAATGTACTTTTGTTTTTATCCAGTTTATGTCTGGCACCACAAAAATTCAAAGAACCCCAGGTCTTCATCTTCAGAATTACCATGCACAATTGATGGATGCTGTCTCTCACTGCCTTCACAGAACCAGCCTGGTTGGGGGGGGGGGGGGATGAAGTAGGTAATCCCCATCTTTCTCACTGCCGTTTCTAGATCATTATCACATCATTTTCTCTAATCCTATTTTGTATTTTATTTCATCAGATTACAGCACCTCTTCTTATTTCTCTCATATACTAACCCTCAAAACAAGCATTCTTCAGTACGCCGGATCCTAGTTTACCACCACTCATTACAACAGTTGTGTCACAATCCCAGGTGATTTCGATATTTACACAGATGATCAAGCCCAGCGTGTCCTGTACCCCATCTTTAGTGATTTTACCCTCCACCTTACCTCAAGCACCCACTCTCAGGAACCTACTGTAGATTTTATCATTACCAACAGCTGCAAGCTCCCATAATTCAGAAATTCAAACAAACACCCAACTTTCTTTTCCGTCTCACTCCCTCTACTTCCTAACCCAGCAACTGTAACCCATAGATATCACCACATTTTAACGTCTCCTCCTCTCATGTTACCGTTCTTCTTTGTACAATTTGTATACCATAGTTCCAGATTACACTCACTTTAAAGTCTGTATCTGTCAATTTCCTAGCCTCTTTCTCGTTTCTTCGTACTCACTAGTCAAAACACTAATCTCGGTCAACGCGGAACGCAGAGAGCAGGCGCGGGCTGGGACGCTCGGTCCGTAGGGATCCCGGGAGAAGGGGCGCCTGCGCCCCGGGAAGCCAAGGGTCACCCACTCCTCCAGGCGCGCGTGAAGCGTGGACCGGCCGCGCGTTGCTGGAGCGGAGCGGGCGGGGCGAGGGAGGGAGGTGCGGCTCTGAGTCCCGCGGGGCTGTGCTCTCCCTCCGCGTTCCGGGGGCGGGAGCGGAAGTCGGTGCGCTGGTCTGTGGTGCACGAAGTCATTGCATCCCTTGCCTGACCCCTCCTCACCCGGGTCCCAACTATACCAGGTCCTCCGCATCCGTCTACTCCAGAGCACCCTCCCTGAACTCACCAAGCCTCTGTATGACTCCTCACCACCTGAGAACATCCAAATCTGCATCTGGCCCCTAGCTATGCTCTGGACCCCTAAAGAGGACCCGACAGATGCCCTGTCCTCCAGGCAGGGCTCCCGGCCCCCGGGCAGGCCACCCTGTCTCAGCGTCCCCAGCTCGGACCCTCACGCCTCTAATGTCATTATTTTGTTGGTCCCACAATTTTTCTCTATAAATTGGTTTGCAAATTACATAATTAACACACACAAAATAAACAAAAATCGGATTTAAATATAACCCTATATATAAGTATATGATCAGTGCCTAGAAGAGTGTCTGGCATACAGGAAGCACTTAATAAACTCTTGTTAAATGAGTGAATGAAGGTACCATCCTTCAGAAATATAGAAAATAATTTGGATGGACCATTCATTCATTCAACAAATATTTCTTGAGTACATACTAGATTTTTAGATATCCATCATCTCTGCTATTCAATAGGAACCTCAGTATATGCTACACTCCTAGACTTTAACACACCCCATTGCATGTAAATGCTTTAGCACTTTCTGAAATTTTCAGTTGCGTCAACAAAGAACACAGAAGTGCATTAAGGATTAATAAGAATATTACCAGCTTTGTGCAAAGATAACAAAAGTTCCCTTAAAGATGGTTTTTGACAAAGAAAGAAAAGAGGACCTAAATAAGTACAAGTGATCAAAGTAAATGGACTAATAGTATGAACGTAAAGCTATCTCCATGAATGGTTAGGCAAATAGAATTGGAGAGAGGAAGAATGGGAGTGTATAACTACATTTCTCCATCTGTACTTTGGGTAGAGCTAGTTTCAGCTTAGATTGTCTCCTATGACTTGGTGATGTGTAAAAATGAAATTTTAGGGAACTCAAATATTATTACTTGTAAAATGTTGGAATCCCTCAGCAGATGTGGAAGGCCCTATTGTTAGTAGACTAACTACTCTTGCTGTCTCCGAACACTTGAAATACTCTGATGACAAAGGATTTATCCAAGAGTAAAGTACATAATCTTTAATGAGACTTACAAAAATTCTTGATCTGACTTTTGCTTACTTTTCTGAATTCATCTCTCCAACCTTCTTGTAATCTGTATACTCTTACTGAAGAGCAGTTCCCCCAAATCTCCGTGGGTTTTTAATGCCACGGATATGCTGCTCCATCAACCTGAAATGTTCTCCCTCCTTTGACCCCTCTGTCTGTACCAGGGGAATTCCTACTCACCCTCTTGATCTCCATCTTGATGTCACTTTCCCCAGAGGTCTCCCTGATTTCTCAAGAAGCAGTAAGATTTCTACTTCACACTGAACTTAGTTCAAACACAGACTCTAGTACCATAACCTGTGACTGTCTGTTTACATTTGTCTCCTTCACTAATATATTGAAAGGAGAAACTGGATCTTGGTTACTTGGTGTTCCCTCTGCCCAGCACCTAGCAAAAGGCTGGGGCTCAGTAAACATTATTGTACAAGTTAATGAATGGATCTCTTCCTCTTCTCTTTTTTTCTCTTTGCTGCCATAAGAGTTTTCTTTGTTAAAAAAAACCAGTCATTTATCTACTTAAATACATTTGTTAACTCTCTAATATCTAGCAATAATTTTTAAAAGATCCCATGATTGAAGGGTTTAGTTAGTTCTGGTTGGCAAAGAAAAGGTTAGTGAAAAAGGAGGATAGACTTCTCCAAATCCATTCACAAAAGTAGTTACAATTTCATTATTCTGCACATTAGATTTCAACATTTGACTTTGCTAAGAAAAATAAAAATGTCTGCAATTTAAAAATATGAAGACAAAAATAAAGGCTTATAATATGTCCTACAGAATTAAATGCACCCTCCTTCACAGGCAAATAAAACTAAACCTCCCTCATAAGTTTCATTTTTTACAACTACTGCAGAAAAATCCCATAAACACCACACTCAAATTGATCTGTTGCTAAAACATGTCAAGGTCTCACTGGCGTCTCTGTTTGCCAGTACTACTCCCTGAGCTTGGGAAGGATTTTACCATCCTCTCGTCCTTGCGAACTTTTACTGTTTCTGTAAGGGCCAGCTAGTATTTTACCTCCTCCTCTACAACATCACCCAATCATAGGGATTCTTTTTATTATTACACTGCAGTATTTTCATTGTAGTGTTCAATAACAGTATACTGTGAATATCTTTAAGGGTGCCTCTTCCACTACTTCTCCTTCTCAAGAACATAGATTAGATTTTGTCATCTTTATATGTGTAGTACATGGAAAAATCCACAGCACATAGTGGGTGCTCAGTAAAATTTGTTGCTTAAATAAAGTGATTGGGGAAATCTTTGAATATATAAAAATGGTCTAACATATATGAATAGTTGGAGTACTCAAAAGAATGAAATGTTAAAAACCACAGCAATCGAATATTTATAATATTGAACCTCAAGCATCTGACAGTTTATAATTTATGAGCTAATGTTTCCCTATAATGTGGTTGTTGATTCAAATCTCCTGTGCACTAACACAAGCGTTGTAGGACTAAAAATTATTTGTGTCTTTGGTATATCCAATCATCACTATCAAGGAATTACCTTCCTTGACTAGGTGGCAAAATTTATAAATATAGAAAGCATTTGGTGTTGGTAAACTTACTCTTTGTTCTTAGAAAACCTCTGCTAGGTAGCCCCCCAAATTCTAATTTCCAAGCCTCCTTGCCCTCTGGCTTGCAGATTTCACCTGGAAGGGTCAAATGAAAGTCTAGAAGACAGAGAACGGGAGAAAATATGCTACTCCCACTCCTTTTCTGGGACACCTGCGTTTCCTCCTTGACTCGAGAACCCGCTAGACAAGCTCCTCTCCTACTCATAGATACCAGATCCTGTGCGAGAGCCTCACAATGGCTGTAGAGCTCCTGGTGGAAGGTCCTGGCTTTGGGCTTTTCAGTCTCTCTCCAGCCACAGCATGGTAGCAGCTTCCTAATACTGCTAATCCTGGGCTCTCTTCCACCCTTGTTTACCTTCTCACCTGTGTAACTAACACACTTTAAAAATATAGAGTGATTTCTGTGTCTATGGATGGACCCTGTCTGTTACATTTCTTTTTATATATTTTGCACACATTATACAATACAATGCATTGCATATAGTTGGTGGTGATTAAACATGTAATGATGATTGTGCAAGAAATCATGTCATGCGATAGATACAAATATAGGTAAAAAGTCAAGTTAATTCTATTCTGGCATTTTAAAAAATGTTTTCCCAAAAAAAGCCTGTCTCAGCTCTTAACATTTGTTTCTTTCTTTGCCTCAATTATGGCTTCATGTTATGCTCACCTGGTTAACACCTCCCAATTCATCCAAATATCATCTCAAGCATTTCTTCCTCAGATCGTGACACCCTACCGGGTGAAGCATTCTATTTTTATCCTCTATAGCATTTTACATTTAACATTTATCAGAGTTAGCAATTATATATTAATTTGTGTGAATATATGGATAATATCTGTTTTCCTTCCTAGAGTATATATTCTATAAAGGAAGGGTGAGTGTCTGGTTTATTCAGCATTGTACCTCCAACTCAGAGAAATGGCCTGATATCTTCTAGTGATTAAAAATTCTTTTGTGGGGGCTTCCCTGGTGGCACAGTGGTTGAGAGTCCGCCTGCCGATGCAGGGGACACGGATTCGTGCCCCGGTCTGGGAAGGTCCCACATGCAGCGGAGCGGCTGGTGCGTGAGCCATGGCCGCTGAGCCTGCGCGTCCGGAGCCTGTGCTCCGCAATGGGAGAGGCCACAACAGTGAGAGGCCCGCGTACGGCAAAAAAAAAAAAAAAAAAAAAATTATTTTTGAATAAATGAGGGAAAAACTGAAGGACATGAGGTATTCATGGAATGCAAGATTTTTAAGAAAACTGAATAATGGGGTAGAATTAGAGGGAATGGAAGGAGTCTAAATTGGCTCTAATGGCAGGATTAAATTAGAAAGATTCGCGTACATAATTTTATCTGAAAATAGTAGGAATTATTGAAGTGTTGCAATCAGGGGGAATAAGTAAAATCCAATTTGCATTTCAACAAGATCAATGATAATGGTTTGCATTACTCATTATTGGGAATCTCATTAGAACACAGGGATCACGATTTGGAGTCAAAGCTCCATCTGATTCTCAACTTTAATCATAAAGGAGAAATAAATGATTACTTTATTTGCTATTTATTATTTAATCTAGTATTATGCTACCTTATTGACTTTTTTTTTTTTTTTTTTTTTTGCCACTGCAACTGCCACATTAAGGTGATGTCTTGGAAAATAATCGGAAATAATCAGCCAACTCCCTTCCCAGGGTTATATCCATAGCACTGGGCCATATATTTTATGTGTGTGGTTTGGATTATTTATTTTCAAGAGTATTCCAGCTTTCATTTTTGTTGTTGTTTTATTGTCCACATAGTGGTTAAGAACATATAAAGAAAAAAAGAAAACATTAATTTCCTGAGTAACTTTTGCCATAGGATTTCGAACCAGTAACATTAACTGTGTGTCTCTCCTGAAATAGAAACATGAAAAAATTTGTAGCATGTTTAACCAAGAAAGAGAAGAAATCCTAATTCCATATCCTACCACACACCCATTATCACGGCATCTGAAAATAGTCAAGGGTCATCCTAAAGATACTTCTGAAAACGATGTATTATTCTATATTATTGAAATGGTAAGCAGGTACATAATTTGCAGGACCCTCTGCCAAATGAAAATGTGACATGCTTTGTTCAAAAATCAGAAAAAAAAAAGTTTTTCCTGTCTTGCACTGTCTTTCTCTTAACCTGTAATACTGGTCTTTATTTGCCATTTAATGTTGTACTCCCTTGGGCACAGGGACATTCACAGAGTGAGTGCAGACCCTCACAGCCAGTCCTGCAACTCCACACGTGGGGCAAGGACATCCTGACCCAAATCTCCCCATGCCTGTGCCTGGGCCCCTGCCTGGTGTGGGTTGTAGTGGTCACTGAGCATGACTGGGGGCGTGGGCAGCTGAGAAATTGTCCTGGGAGCCAAAGAAGTGGTGAGAAGCAGAGTCACACATGAGTCGAATCTCCAGGCCCCTGCATGTGCTCCATTAATTACCCCATTGGACCTCACTTAGAAAACACAAATTCTCAGATAAAATTATTAAGCACTTCAAGGTGGCCACTGCAGGGCATTAAGCCCCATTCAGAGTGTGAAGTCCTGGGCAACTCCACTGGTCACCCACCCATGAAACCAGCCCTGAAGGTAAGCATTGGATTATAGCTTCAATGAACAAGTCCTTCCACATGAGAACTGGTATTGCCTGAGATTGTCAATGTAAGCAGACCCCTAAGTATATAAATCTGTATTTAAACAGATTCATATTTATATATTTGACAAACTGTGACTATTTTTTCAATAAATGGAGTTTGCTGCTTTTGTAATGTTGGGCTTTGATTGCTTGTGATATGACCATTTCCAGTGGTATTTTAGTAGCTTTGCCTCCAGAGCTCCAAACCAATTAGTACAATAAACTGGGAAGATGTACTTATCTTCACCATGCACTTCCCAACACCTTTGTGTTTCCTGGAGTATCCAAAGCCTCCCTTAATAGAAAGTCATTGGGTTCTTAGCTCCATGAATTACCATGTTCCAAGACTGTCCCTTTCTCCTCTATACACCACGATTTACAAAGAAAAAAAGCTCTGGTTTGGTTCCTACTAACTGTCAGCAACCTCATTAAATACAATTTACATCACATTGTATTTTAATCATTCATTTGTGAGGACACTAAGAGAAGCTCAGAATCTTACAAGTTTAACAATGGTGCCTCTTAGATCCCTGCAATATAGATGATGCCTCTGACAGATGAACACTGCTAGTAATGTTCTACAAACAATGCTGGGGGAAGGAGAATCTATATTCCCAGCGGCAAAAAAAAATTACCTAATAGAGGGGCAATGGAGTTCAGTAGTTACATTTGTGCTCTAAATCTGGCTTTTCCATTAAATGGGTATGTATGTGACTTCTTATGCCTGCGTCTCCTCTTTTGTAAAATGTGGTGCTAGTTTGGAGATTTTTTTAAAATTATCTTCTCGTGGGAAAATGATATTCCTTCTATGTCTCTGGGGAAGCATAAGGTATTTGGATTTAGAGAATCACATGTGGGTGAAGGGAAAAGCAACGCTACTCTCACTAAATACTTCTGTAATCCAAATCTGGGGTAGGGCTGGGGGCGGAGATTCCTACACCAATCAATTCTCTGACACCAGCTGCATATCCTACAGTTTAACTCAGATCTGCCACTAACTGCCTGGAGTTAGTGCAAGACCCCGCAGGTTAAAAGCTCAGTCTCACAAGGCTGCCCCTGACTTCAGACGCCAATTGCAAATGGCAGCTTCCTTACAGCTTCTGAATGACTTGGCTATAAATCAGAGGTCCCCACAAGCCCCTCCTCAGTTCGGATCATGTGCTAGAATGACTCACAGAACTCAGGAAAACAGTTTACTTACCAGATTACCAGTTTGTTACAAAAGGATATACTTCAGGAACAGCCAGATGGAAGAGATGCACAGGGGAAGGTATGGGGAAAGGGGCACGGAGTTTGCATGACTTCTCCAAGCTCTCCACCCTCCCAGCCTCTCCATGTGTTTGCCAACCTGAAAACTCTCTGAACTCCATACTTCAGGGAACTTTTTATGGAGGCCTCATTACACAGGCATAGTAGATTAGCTAATTGGTCATTGGTGATTGACTCAAACTCCAGCCCCTCTCCCATCTCTGGAGTTCAGGGGTTGGGACTAAAAGTTCCAACACTCTAATCCCTGGTTGGTTGCCCTGGCAACCAGCTTCCATGCTTAGGCTATCGGGGAGCCCTCAACCATCAGTCATTTCTCCTGGAGATTCCAAGCGTTTTTTTTTTCCAGAAACAGGTGTGTGTGTGGGTAGGGGGTGGGAGTATTGGCAGAGGAACAAAAATATATATTTCTTATTCTGTTACGGGAGAACACTCCAATGCCTTAGCACCAAGATCACAGGTAGTGGCTGGGTGCAAGAAAGACAAAAATGAATGAGAAATGTTTCTACAGCTGTGGACATGACTTTTGGTACAAGATTATAGCAGAGAATCTTAGCCTGGAGTTCATGGTTAGATTTAAAATGTGCCTCAGTCTCTATGAAAAATATTGTGTGTGCGCTCAGTTTTACATGATTCCATCAGATTAGCAGGAAAATCTGTAAGCAAAATATGATTAAAAGTACTAATGCCTTCTATGCTACTTACAGGCCATAGAAAGGACTTCAGTGTCACATGAGACAATATATGTATTATTTGGTGCTTAAGAGCAGGAACTAGCCTGAAGCACAGGGAATAATTTATAGCAAGAGGTGCAACTTTGATAGGTTTATGTTTTCATGAAAACAAATCTAGTTTTAAAGTTATTTTTTGAAGCAAATGAACATGTCATTGGTAGATTATGTGGTTAAAATAGGAATCCTTAGATCCCCAAATCCCCCTACCGTGGAGCCGAGGAGTTTGTGAGACTGTTGACCCTCTGTGGTCCCATTTCACAAAGCTTCTCTGATCTCTGGCGGAAGGGTATTAAGACATGTTCCCATTTGGTAAAATTGCCAAACAGACAAACCTTACCGTTAGGAATTTTCCAGTTCTCTTCTAATTATTTTTTCTCCCAACACACTGAAAAAAATTCATTTCCTGATATTCTCTCATGTATTCATGATATACCAATTTTACTAGTTAAGTATGTTTTCAAATCTTAGAGCAAATGATTACCACATCCAGGAATATTATGTTGCTTTTGCCAGAAATATTGTATTAGTTTAAAAGGTCTACACTACATTATTGTTGTATACCAACTCCAGTCTACCTGAATATGTATTCCTTAAATCTGTTGTGTTCATATTATATGCACCCTCCATCTGTGTAAGGATGCAGTTTAGTAAAAACAAAATGAATTAAAGTTTCCATAAGTATGTGTGGGACACATGTTTTTAGGACTTTTATGTACTGACTCTGGTCATTGTTATAGCCACTCTTCAGAAAATGAGTTAATTTCCTAAATTTTCTAGCATAATAAAGTATTAACTTATTAAACAGACCTATTTTTAAAAAATCAGAATAGAAAATCTTCATAGAAATATCCGTTGAATTTGAGACTATGAACAATGGTTGAAAAATAGGCTATTTTCTTTTCAGTTTAAGTCATAAGACCTTTCATAATTACACTTTTTAAAAAAATTAGTATTTCTCCACTTCTTCTTCCAGCATAGCAATGCCAAAAATACAGAAAATGGTCATTACTTGGAAGGATAATTTAATTATTAACAGGTTTTGAAGGAGTAGGCATAAAATGCTAGATTCAAGTTCTTGGTGGAGTTCATCAAGTAAGGAATTTAATATATAGTAGGTATTCAATAGTTATGTTTTGATTAAATAATATGCAATGTAGCATAACACTAAGAGGCATTTAAAATGCAACTAGGAAACTGCATTTTCCTCTTTCATCTCTTTTCTATACATTCTTTTTTATTTGCTAGGTTTCAAAACAGAAAAGAAAAAACTATCTTTAAATTTCACAAAACAAAGTATAGTTTGAAAAACTTTAACTACTTCTTGGAACTTCTTGTTTTAAAGGAGTGTACAGTTAATTTTAGCATTATCCCAGGATTGTCATATTATGAAGATTCCTCTCACATGCTAAAACTGCTATGCAATTATTAATTAAAGTTTATCAGCATGCTTCCTTGATTTAAAAAAAAGTCAAAGAATATTTTGACAGAAATAACACTTGCCATTATGAAAATATGGAATTGATTTATCTAGGAAACATGGGTGTCATATATGTATATAGTGGTAGGCTGAGTAAGAGTGGGCATTTTGTGTAACTTTAAAAGAAATAAAGAATCGTATCTATGAATGTGTTACTTCAGATGTCATTTTCTTTCAGTGCTGAAATTGCTTTTCCACACAATATCAAATTTGCTAACATGTATCGCAGGGCTTCTTTTGCTAGGAAAAATGAATTAAAATAAATAAATGTTATTTCATAAAATAAACCAGATACAAAATCTCTCCTTGTATTTACAGGTAAATTTTAATGGAATATTTCATGGTCTAACACAAATATCAGACCCAAACACTAATTCTTGTACAGCCTTTGGCTTACCCTGTATAACAAAATCTGTTATTTAAAGTAGACTATAAAATACCTTATGGTAAGTGAACTTCCAAAGACACAAAGAAAATCCTCCATAAATTTAAAAGCTTATCTCAAATTCTTATTGGCATAAGCTTAGGATGGATATATTATTAATTGCATTATCTTAGGTAGTTGAAATATATAATACTGGTTAGAGTGTGAAAATTAAAAAAAAAAGGTTTAGGTATTTTTGCTTCTGTTCCTAGTCAACATTAATAAACACACAGAAGTGATTGTAAAATTATCTTTACAGAGTTTTGGAATTTTGGCAATCTCAAGCAAATTTCCTTAAGTCAGCAACATTTGTTTTTAACCCTTATTTAGCGTATTACAAGGTTCATATATTCCAAGGAGCAATGATTAAATGTTCTACAAATAAAATAACATTTTATTACTGATTAATTTTTAAAACTTCATTTAGAAACTTACAAAGAAAATGGGCATCACTGAGGAAATCTAAAATGAATGGATAATGTATGCAGTTGAAAAAAGATATGCAAAATAATGTTTGGCATAAAGGAATATGTTTTGTAACATCTTTCATAATCTGTCAGTGGGATAAAAGAAATTCCACCTTTCAATGTCTGTTAACAACCCTAAGAAAATGAACTAAATGAATAGACAATTCAGTAATGTCCAACAGATAACTAAAATTCAAATTTTATTTTCCCATATGTATCAGACAATTTTTTTCTGACAAGACTTTACTGAAAGATGAAGTGCAAATGGGAACCCTGTAAGAATGTTTATGAGTTGTACATGACATATTTTAAGCGCCACTAAGTACACATTGAATACTTTGTAAGTATATAGGCAAATCAACATGCAAGTGTCATGTACCTATTACAATATGCATTTTGGTTTTTGAAAATGTTAATGATAACAGTAGATTCAATAATTGTGTTTATCTTCTGTGCAGTATGTGTGATTTTGGTGCATCTTCTTTTCAGCACAGAATTTATAAATTCTGTCATAAATATACCCTTCCAAAAGTTATGAATTTCATGTCATATGAATAGAACATTTTATTTTTGAAGCTACATTACTGGGAACACCTGCATTTGTGGGTACCATTTTCAGAGATAAGTCTTTAAATTCTTTTTAACATGGCAGACTTGTTGCGATGTTGGTTATGTTGAAATATTTATGATAAAAATGGAGCTTTCTTGAGGGAATATTTTTTGGTTGAATAAAAAGCTAAACAACCAATTTGCAAATATTGATGTGAACTGAATATGAAGAAAATAGGTCAGTAATCCAAACTCATAAATCCTTGGGTTACTACTTAACTGCATCATTGAATCTACAATAAGTACAGCAGGTACAGTTAAATAAATATGTAAAGAGATTAATTTCATACATTTGTAAGGAGAAAGAGTACTAGTTTTGAAATTTTTCTAAATTATTTTCCTTTCTATTTATGAGACTCAATCAATACGTTAGAAACACAAAGAAAAGCAAAAAGGATAAAGAGATAACAATTCAGTTTACATTTCACAGTTTTTTTTTTAACCAACTGGTGACCACTGCTTTCAACCATCACATATTTTATTGCATATAACTTTCACTATCAGCAAGTATAAAGAGAAAAGTGTCTACTAGTATCATGTAAAAGGAAAAGCATCTGAAGAAAGAAAACATTTGAGGTTTGACAGTACTGTGTGTAAGAGAAGTGTAATGTGGCATTTCATACTGCACTTAAAAGTCCGTGTAGGAATCACTG
This sequence comes from Leucopleurus acutus, assembly GCF_964270905.1. Lineage (NCBI taxonomy): Eukaryota > Metazoa > Chordata > Mammalia > Artiodactyla > Delphinidae > Leucopleurus > Leucopleurus acutus. Next base: position 39,057,708 of record NC_139147.1, on the reverse strand, counting down.
CTCTTCTGACCCTGGATGTGGGAAAAGTGCTTAAGTGCTGAGCCCTGGTAGGTTTCTCTTTTGCCCCTGCAATCTACAAATATCTTTTAAGTTTCTTCTTTTGAAATATACAGTACATTTCATAGGGGAAAATAGTGTTTTCTCTTTACATCTTTTTCACATTTGGGCCCATTCTCTCCAAAATAACCATACATTTATATATATATATGGAAAAGATGGTAAAGATTACACCAAATATTATTTGTAACATAACCACATAACATAGATATATTTTACTTTAAGCATATTTTATAGATTCAGCATCATAATTTGAGATAATTTTTGTATCCTTTTTTTCCTAAAGGAAAATCTGCTTTCAAAATGTCATTTCCTTTTAGAATAATTAAATTACATCATTTGAAGAATTCATATTATGTCTATGTAGCCAAAATAAAGTGGGTATTTGTGGCAATACTTTGCATTCATTGTTCAGGGATTATTTGTTAATGAGGAGGCATTTTTCAATGCTTAAATATTTGTCTTACATAGATAACACTTCTTGGAAAAATAAATCACATATATTTACTTAAAAGCATAGCATTAATTTATAAGAAATTGTTTATTTTAAATATTAAATGAAATGTCAGCTTGGACTGCAAAGTTTTGCCATTTAAATTATTTTTAAAATCAACACAATTATATCACATTGAAATAGTAAATAGTCACGTGAGGAACTATCCTTATAAAGTTACTGTATTTTGCTTATAGGAAAAGTTAATGACAGAAGAGGAAAAACAAATGCAGATCCATACACCGTTGAGTACACTGAAAGTAAAGTTGGCTTTTGAGATTTCCCAGGGGGTGGGGAGAGGACTGTTACGATAGTTGCAAAAGAGTGCTTCCTGGGATACTTTGTAAATAATTATTTCTTCTATTTATTTCGAAGTATCATAGCCCATGTTAAAAGTGAGAGGTAGAAGGATTATTGTAAGTATGCATGGCAGAAAATTTACCAGCTCTATCCAATAACTATTGCATTCAATATTAATATCTGAATACATAAAAATGCTGATGAGTTTAGAACCCATTTTTACATGTTGTCCCCTTTAGCTCTCTTTATAATCTTGCTACTTTCAATCCATTGCCTTTGGAAGGGTATAAGTGCAAAGGGCATGTTTGGGGTGAAATAGAGAGAGAAAGGGAAGAATGAGTAGAAAAAGAAAATATATAAAAAATTTCCATTAAGATATAGTGACTCTAACTATTAAAGGTAACCTATGTTCTTTGATTGAATAAATTTGTACTTGTAATAAAAGTACCACAATCCATTAAAACATACACACATTTCAAAGAAAGTTTAAGAATCCCAAATTCAATTAGATATGCATCAAAGTTGAAAACTCAGGTTATCTCTTTCTCTCCAGTAACTCTAAAAACAAGGTCAGATACTTTTATTGTGTCACGTTAATGATTAAGAAAAACTTAATGTGTTATGTCACTTGTATTTTTAATTAATGCTTTAATATGCAGGAGGTGGAGATTAGCAACCTTTTAGATCTTGTTGAAGAATTTTTAAAAATCCCTTTGCATTAAGTATCCAGCAATAGAATAGCAGATATTGCACTGAGTGTATTTCAATATTGCCAGTGTATATTTCAAAACAAGTACTACTATCTACACTAAGATTTCCTCTTTCCCAATATTCAAAATGCATATTATAATTACATGGGTTTCCAACATCCATACACAGCAAGTACAGGATACTTACATGTACGTACACTGTAGTTACCTATATTTTGCATAGTTTTTAGTGTGTACTTTGTGCCACTTAATAAAAAGCATTACTCAGTAATTCTCATGTTTTTCATTTATTTCTGCTGTGGTTGCCAAGTTGTTTTTTTTAATTTTTTTTTGTTTTGTATTGTATATTCTTCACAGATTACCATTTGCAAAGGGGGATTATAGTGGGCATTTTTAGAGGGCTCTAAGTAATTAGCAATGTGATGGGGAATTTGCAGTAAGATATGAGGTTTTGCATTTTCTCCACAATTAAAAAATGTAACATGAAATTTCATATTTATCATTCATTCAATTATCCTTATATCCAAAGAAAAAGAAAAAGTATTTTAAATGTTCCCCTTGGTAACACTTTGCAATAAGTGGCACTAAATTACACGATAACTGCTATGTTACATGGAAGAACCATCACCGTCAAACAGCTGCTGTACATGGGCCTATATGGAATCTCAATGCTGTTACAATCATGAGTACATAATTACAAGTGAGCCTGTCCCTTTAATTGAGATATTTATACTTTTACAAAGAAATAAAAATAAATGAGGTGTTAGCTTCTTTTGCCATATTTAGGAAAGTTAGTTTTCTTTCTCTATTTGTTATTTTAATTGTGGGGTTTCAATGCAAGATTAAGTATCTTGAATCAATATGAGGTCATCCAGTTTCTAGATTAAATGCCAATGTCAGGTTCCTTAAACTGTTTCTTGGATTCTCTGGTAAAAGAAAACAAGTTGGAATCTCTCTCTCTCTCTCTCTCTCTCTCTCTCACACACACACACACACACACACACACACACACTACTGTGCTCATGCTATCTTTGCCCTTGCACTCACAAACTTTCCTTTTTCTTCCTAATTTTGATAATCGTTCTATCTAGGACACTCAAAAATGGAAGCAAGAAAAAAAGAATGCTGTTTACACCTTTTTGATGGAGGACAATTTACACTGTAAACAGTACACTGGCAGAGAATAGCTACTTTTGGTAAAGAATAATGTTCCATATTCTACTAGTGGGGTGTATGTGTGTGCACACGCCTTCCATTGTATTCTGTGGCTATGGCTCTCTGGGCATATAAGTGTGTATGTTTCAGTCATGGCAATTCGCATGGTCCATTTAGAAATTTATTTCATATTTTTTCTGATTTTTATAGAAATGAACAGAATTTTTACAATTTATCTCGTTTGGTGAAAATCAAAAAAAAAAATTTAAGATAGGAAAATATAATACCACTGCTGTTTTCTTTCAGTAACTGAAATGATACCTAATTCAAATCTATTTTAACTGTCAAAATATTTGATTAGAGCTCACAAATCATAATATACCAGTTAGTTTCATTTACAGAGTTCCAGTGAGTTTTTATACTACTGTAAAGGGTTAAAAGAGTCAAAAGTCTTGAAGTGCAACCAATTTTGGATTTCTAATTTTGCAGTGCTATAAATAATGATTGAGTTATTTAGGCAACAGTTTAGCAGTTGGAGCCAAGTAGAATACAGATGAAATGAAGAGGGATGTAAATACATCGATGAAGAGTAGCAATTTTGTAAATGCATCCTGAAATTAGGCTCTAAATAGTAATTGATGATGCAGTTTATACAACTTACTTCTGTAATAAGAACCTTTCCCTTTTGTAATAACAGGATGAATTTTGCTTTGTGGAATCTTTCTAAAGATTATGCATTGAAAGGTATGAACAGTTTATAAACCTATTCTAGTTTCAATGTGTCTAGTAGCACCTACCTGATTCTCTCAAACTACCATACTATATTAACATATTATTGCATTTTTCCACAGATGGTATGGAATGAACTGTAAAAACAAGCATGCAATCACATCAATGCAGACTTATTTCCTTAAAATGTCATACTGTATATGATTTATTATGTTAACACTCAACCACATCATATTATTTATGTTCTGTATATTCTGAAAAAGTGCTGCTTGACTGACATCGTCCTTTTTCTCTTGTAAGAAATCAACAAGATATATGCTTCAATGATCAAAAAAAAAATTAAAAATTCTAACGTTGTCCTTAAAAGATTTATACTTTTCTGATAAATAATGTAAGATACAGCACCCTTGTCTTTCATTTGATATTAATACATGATGTCATACTCAACCATTCTCATTTCCCAAAAATAAATTCCAAAATAATATTTTTAAAACCAGAGGCCATCATGCTTTCAGACGTCGCAAGTATAGCTACCATATCGTCATATGTGTGTTCTTCTTAAAGGTGCAGTGCTTGTTAATGGGAAAATAATTTTTGTCTAACTGGATTTTTAATCTTTAGCATATAGTAAGTCTAATGAGCACTAATCTAGTAGTATCGTATTTTACTAGGAGAAATAATATGACTTTAGATTGACTCTGTGTCATATTTAAGAATACAGCATTTCTAAATGGTTAAATACACCAAAATTTCAGAAATAATCCAGAGAAAGAGACTTTCACCTTGGAGTTAAAAGCATGGCAGAAATTCTCTATCACTCACTGTTTCATAAGTTTGTACCTCACAAAATGCATAGACAGGAATTTAATATAAAGAATTAGTTCATTTATACAGAAAACATATCTTAAACACTTCTTTTTGGCAAACCAACATAGGTAAGCAGCTCTGGAACTGCCAAATTAAAATTTGAAAATTTTTAGCAAACTAAGAGTTTATTTTTAGATTATTATTCAACTGTGGTTGTAATTTAAAACCTGAGGCTGTGCACTGGTTGTTAGCTTAAAATTACCTTTCCTTATAACATTGTGCTTCCATTGTATAACAAATAAAAATTAACAAGAACTAGAAAAATTTGTTGTTGAACAGTGCTAGGACATACAGACAAAAATACTAATACATGTTACCTACTTATTATATTGGTTTAAGTAATATCTAAAGAGATATAATGGACATTAGAAAATGCTTACTCATGACTGAATTACCTACAGCCAAAAAAGTTAAATATGTATCAAATAATGTTTAATTGGATTTATTATATGCACTATATACAGATACTAAAATGTCTCAAAATTGTGCCCTATGGATATTTCAATTTTGTTTAGGCAGGTGAGTCTTTGTGGAACAAATAAATTACAGAATCAAATTAGAGAAATGAATGAAAGTTTTGTGATTCCCAAAACAGTAAAATGTTTGTAACAATTTATTGGTATATGAAGCTAAAATAACCTAATGGTAAGATCTATATAATTATATAAGATAGCATGTCCTGATTGCAATCCATATACATGGCTCCTGTATCAAATACTAAATTTTTAAATAGTGAATTGATACAGCTTTACCAGTACAATCTCAAACATTCCAGAATCTATACTACAGTAGTCTTTTTCAGTTTTTGTCTTTTAGGGCATATGTTTCCAAAACATGTCTTTGAATATAGACATGTAGAAAACATCGTAAACCTCTAACATCTGATTGAACTTAAGCACATTAGGTCTTTACCTAATCTTGTTACTTGTGAAAGCTGTCCAATGGTAAACTGACAAGGTCTTTGATTTAAAGGGGACAAAAAATGAGGGGAAAAAAAACCTCTGCATACATTTTTTTCAATGTATAAAAACAATTCAATATCATGATCCAAGGAGATGATTAACATTGTTAAGGCTGTATATTCAAGCACTGTATGTTAAAAGAGCAATGGTGTGGAATTTAGGCAGTAAGAAATGTCCTGCATTATGGATGGTACAGTAATTAAAGAATGATGCTTTCGACAGCTGATTGTTGGTATACACTGGCTACTGATAGCAGTACGGTATGGAAGTTAATAAAGGTAGCAGAAGATGATAGAAATGAATTCTGAAAGATGATAGCCAGTTTTCTCCAGCAGCCAGTGTGGTAAGTAAAATTCAGAATCTTGGCCTGCATCTTAAATGAAATATTCTTTTTTCTCTTCAGCATTGACTTGGCTGCCCTCAGCATTGATAATGGCTGTGTCAGCATCTGGTGCATCTTCAGCTCCTTTAGCTTCATTTGTTAAATATGTTCCTGTGGGTATTGGAAGAAAAATACGTTAGTTCTGTCAGACTAGTAAAATAGCCAGTATTAAAGCTACATTCATTTAGGAAGAAACTTATGCCAGATTTCTTATATGTTGAAACATATTCTGAGTCGTAAGAAACCACACAACTCACCCTTCTAAAGTTGCACACTTTCTTTCGGTATTCTAGTATATGTTGTAGATGAAGCTGTGGTCAGATTAACTAAAGGCAACAGCCAAACTGGAATGGGTAATGAGTACTTTGATTTCTTTAATGATGGCTTCAGACCATGTGATCCATGCAGCTGTAGCAATCAGGGCCCTTTGTTAAGATGTTGATAATGATCACATCAAACGGGTCACCATTTATTTTGGTAACTCCATTTAAATGTAGATTATATCAATAGTTTGCTACCTAGACCATTGTGAAAAATCACATATTTTCCTCACTAATATGGCCACACGTGTGTCCATAAGCTTACAAATAGAAACATTACCAAATGATTAATGTTAGAGTTGAATTTCAGTCCTAGAGATAAATTACAAACTTTCTTCCTTTTTTTTTCCTGAGCCAATGATTTACTCTGTGACTTTTGGCTACTGGCTAAGTATTATTTTGATAGCCAATCCAGCTTTAATGTTGAGTAAAATAATCAAGAATTCTCTGAAACAACTTAATAGTTAGATCTCTCTCTTTCACCCCCATCTCTCTCTCTCTCTCTCTCTCTCTCTCACACACACACACACACACACGCACGCACGCACGCACTCACATAATATTTCATGATGAAGCTAGTCTTTAGAATTTTTTTTTGCCAAATGTAAGAATGCTTTATTAAATATAACCTACCTTTATGTCTTGCTAGATACCGTCCAAGCAAAAATATAGAACACAGAGTGACAAATACAACTACAGCCACAATTCCTCCTATAAGAGCATGATCAGGGCCAGTCTGGCCAGCCAGAGCATTGGGATCTAGAAAACAGAGAAAAATATTGTCCTAGTTAGTGTGTTATTTAGACACAGAATACATATCTGCATTAGAATGAGTTATGTTGAAAACTAGCACATTAAAATAAAATTTTATTAATGTGTATTACACCAGTCATCTAGTCAACGAATATTATTATGTGCCTATAATGTACAAAATGTTGGAGAATATAACATTTGACATATAAATTACTGTTGCCACTGAGTTTCCATTTTAAGGGAGAAACAGGATAAACAAATACACATATATGATTTTGTATAGTTACATGCCTTTTCTTTCTCCTCTTCTCCACCTGAAAATATGTGTGTGTGTATTTTTAATGTGACAAATACAACTATACCATTTAAAAAATGCAATTATGTCATAGGAAACACTGGGGTTAGAGATTATAACTTGGTATTTACCATTATATAAATATTATTTAAAGCTAAGGAAATTGAGGAACTCCCCAAGGGAGAGAGTCTAGATAGAGAGAAGAAGTCTGAAAATTGAAACCTGAAAAGCTCCCATATTTAAAGTCTGAAAGAAGTGCGTCCAGCAGAGTAGACTGAGAAGGAGAGAAAAGTGGGGTAGGAAGAGATCCTGGAGAGTACACATTAGTTGATTAAAGGGAAGATCATACTTCAAGAAGGGGGTTTACAAACTGTGTTGTGTTATTGATAGAAGGAGGAAGATGAATACTCAACATTGAGGATTAAGTGCCTGTTGCACTTGTAACTTTAAAGGAAGTGGTTGGAAAGATTAGGTTAATGATATACTTTTACATTCTGCCTTTAGTAAGATATCATAGGAAAGAGCTGAGACCAGTAGAGGATGGCCAGTTATCAAGCAGAAATGAAAAGATCAAAGAAAGCCCCATATTTTGAGTACTCAAAAGTTTGGAAAATCAACTATTTATAAAAGTTGCACAATAAGAGATAAAACTGAGGTTCTGAGCAACAAAACATACTAAGGCTTAGCCCTATGGCAAAAGTCAGGTTAAGTGTACTGCCTATCCTCCAAAGTCCATTGTGTGCATAACTTCATGGGAGCTGCTTATAGCCTACAAGAGAGATTTAGAGAGAGAGAGTAAAGAAATAAATTAGGCCTGGCAATTCCACTTTCAGAAAGTCTTAAAGTGTGGTTACAGGAACAAGAATCTGACAAATATATTAGGAGTCTACTGTGTTTTTAATGGAACTATTGTGCCAAAGAAGCATATACCTAGTTAGAAAAGAAAAGAAAAATAAAGAAAAGTCTGACAATTGAAACATCAAACAACCTCTGGACTCCCAAACTTGGTGAAAGCAAGAAGTGGCCTATAAAAGCTGTGTCGTCCCCACAGAGGGCATATTACCAAACACCCACTTCTGATGTGGCCACAGAGTATGACAAGGTTGAACTTCCTGTAAGGCAGAATTGTAGAAGCAAAAAAGAATGAACAGAAGAAAATCTAGTTTCTTCATAGAACTATAACTATTGCCAAGGCAGAGGGAACTTTTCATGCCACTCTGGCATATTTTCATAATTATTATGGATCAGTGACTACTCAAGTGTTCCCTATTTTTCTTCTATTTCCAAAAGAGAACCTTTATTTAAAGGAGTGCTTTTCCTGAATCTGTTCTATCATTGTGTTTTGTGTATGGGATGGAGAAGAGTGTTGAAACTTGTGTTTTGGTTCATTTGTCCCTGGACTAACATATCCAGAGATGATGAAGAGAACTGTGCATATTTGAGGATCTTGGTCTTTGAGTTGGATACAGTGGCTTGATGGGACTTGAGGTTATCTCTTTGGACAGGGTTTAGCAATGGTTGATGGGAGAAAAAGAAGGTGTAAAAATATTTGTTGATCAGAAGGCTATATTGGGGCAGAGATTTCTAGCTAATGACAAATTTGTTTCCTATTCTTTCAGTGAACAGAGCTAGACATTTACCAGCTTCAATGGCAGTTGAATGTTAACCATGTGATTTGTGTTCTAGACAACTGAAAGAAAGCCCAGCCAATAAATGCCTCCCACATGTAACCTTCCCGAGTGATCTCAGGGGATGCAAGTTGAAAATAAGAGAACCACAAGAATAGGTCAGGCCATGGATCACTGACTCTCCACCTGGAAGAAAATTATTGCCAAACTAAGAATATATGCATCGCCAAATTGCTTGAGGGGGAAAAAAGAGCTTTATTTTCAAAACACTGAGCATTAAAAAAAAAGTAAATCTGTTACAGCAGCTATTGTTAATTTAGCTTTCTATTATATAGTTTCTTATATTTTCCTTAATTTCTGGCATTGGCTGTAAATCTCAAAAAAAAAAAAAGGATCAAAAATAAATCTGCCGTGCCTCTGAATTCCCTATTCCTATTCCTAGCTTAGATAATTTAGAATCAGTTTCAAATTCCACCTCCTGCTCAAGTTCCCAAATACAGATAGCCATAAATTATATCCATTTTATTTGCTGATTATCTCTCAGAACTGAGCACTCCTTTGGGGAGCTGAAAAATCACTCTTGTTTGTACATCTGTACCTGTCATTTCCTAAAGGTAAATTCTGAGAAGTAGTATTGCTGGATCAGAGGATACAAACATTCTAAAAATACTTTTGATAAACATTGCCAAATTATATTGCACTTTACAAATTCATCCTCCACCAACTGCACCTGAGTTCCCATACAGTATTACCAGCAGATACTATAATTAAAAGAAAAACTGTCAATCTAATATTGAAAAGTGTTAAATATTTTGTGTTAGTGAATTATAAGTTAACATCATAAATGTGTCTAAATACTATTTCCCATATTAATGCATTAATTTTGGAATGCCTATTTACACAGCCTGACCATTTTTCCATTCAAAATTTCTGCCTTAACAGCTCTCTCCATAAAAAGATGAACATTTTTAGCAATTTCTTTTTATATATCCTTCATTTCTGGTCTTTTTCAGCCATAGATAAGTCTTACTATTTTATGTAATCAAATCTATCAAAGTTTTGTGTTATGATGTCTGACTTGTGGATCCTGATTTGAAATGCTTTTGCCATCATAAGATTATACACATATAGATTTCTGTTGTCATCTAACACTTTTATTATTTTATTTTAATCTATCTAAAATGTATTTTGGTCTATGATTTGAGGCTAAAGCATAAAATATGACTTTAATTCTTCTGTGACAGACCATTGTCTCCCACATTGTTTCTTTCATCAATATTTTTGTCACTTACCATAAATTAAATGTCTACCCACTTTATGTGTTTCTGCATATTCTAGTCTATTCCATGTGAGGGGTCTACATATGCAATCCTAGGCTAATATTTTAGTTTTAAAGATCATTTTACTGCATTGGCGGAGAAGTCTTAGATCAGGTTCAGAATATTTTTGCAAGAAACAAAAATACAACAGATTGCTTATTGGAATTGTACTAATTTACAGATAGCTTTCTTTTATATAGTGCATTTTCCAGGATAATGGTACGACACTTCAATTATTTAAATCTTTAGTGTCTTTTAGTAAATTGTGTAGTTTTCTGATATAGGACCTACATATTTTTATTAATGCTATTTCCCATTAAAATAATATTTTTAATATTTAATATTTTGAAACATTTTAATATTTTAAAATATTTTTACTTTTTCATTAAACTTTATGACTCCTTTTTCTTTAGTCCATTCATATTTTGCACTCTGTTTTATAAAGCATTATATCTAGTACTTGTCAAGATCATATTTTTCATTTTTATTTCCTGACTGTCAAACTTCCTTAGTTTTATATTTTCTTTTTTCTACTGCTCTAGTTAGTGCTTTGTGAATAATAATGACAATTTTGTCCTGATTCTGATGATCTCAGAAATGCATCAAAAATTTAAATGGACTAGCCAGCATCCTCCTTTTGACATTGTTTGGTCTCTTTACTCATCTCAATATCTAGAGTTCCTTTTACAGCTTCTCCTTACCTAAAATTAGATAGTAAAGATATTCACATCATCACCCCTTGATCATATGAAGCACACATCTTGTCAAAAGAAAATTTCATGATAATAACATCCTTGAACCTTGAATATCTGAGTATTATTTTATTGTGAATAAACACTCGACTGTCTAAAGAATTCTGGGTTTTTATCTTTTTGAATTAATAATAATACAACACAATTTGTCAGTGTTTTGACAATTTGTTTTGCCTCCCTTTCCTACCAAATAAATCTGAAATCATTTGGATTTGTTTTGCCTCCTTCTACTCCAAGATAAATCTGAAATCATTCAATTTTCTAAATGACCTGCATTTTCTGCATGATTGCTATCAGAATATTTGGTTTTTTCCTCCACTATATTTTGATATTTTAGCTGAATATATTTTGTAGTTTGTCTCTAGTCAGAATTTGACTTCATTTGCAAACCTACTTTTTTATTAAATTCAGATTAAGTTTGTTTGTTTTTTGGCTTAAGAATTCTTTTTTTCTACTCTACTTTTGATTAACAACTGTTCTTTCCATTTTCTTTCTTGAAAAATCCAATTATGCGCTGGTAGCAACTCCATATTTCATGTTGCATACATGTCATTCTTTCTTTCCTATTTTTATAATTTTACTAAATTACATTTTGTTTTAGTTATATTTCCCAAGTTTATCATCCCTTTAGATGATTTGATTTTCTATCATAGATTTTCCTTTTTATTTCTTCCTAAAGGGTTTTGTTACTGATTGTGACTTTGGTTTAACTACACTCCCTGTTTAATCCCACTCTGTTCTTACTTAGTATATATTTTAAACAGTTTTATATGACTGACAATAAAACGTGATAGTTTGATAATATTTTCCTCATTTTAGTATAATAATTCCATTTAAATGTCTGAAAAAAATGGTTTTTCTTGGTGAGCATATATTATTTCTCTTCTTTTATTGCAAATTTTTTTCATTGGATGCAAACTGAATTTTTAAATTGTATACATCCTTACATTTTCTTTTCTTATTTTCATTCTTAATGTTGAGATGTTTTGAAGACAGATTCTCTTTTCTGAGGCTGGTGTTCATTCCTGCTCAGTTGTAATGCTGCAGACCAATGCAGCTACAGAAACTATTTTTGTAACTGATATATGAATCATAAGATATCTGTACATAGTGGATGGATTGGAGAAAGACACGAGATGTAGATCACTCTTGGTGAAAGATTTCATTGATTTTGTATACTTTGCCTAAAATCTTCACTTTAATAGTAGAGTCTCAGATAATATGCAGTCCATCCCCCTTTTTTGTACCATTTATACAAAGACAAATTGATCTGTTAGAATTTGTTTTAGATAATTTAACTTTATCATGTTCATTATTGAATATATTTTCACTGGTTTCAAATGCATTTATATATATAAATACTACTTTCAGAGAAAGCAATCCATAACATTTATATTTATTTGACCCTAGTCATGAATGTTCTGCATATACTTTTATTATTTATAAAGGAAAGATTTCAACCTTTAGCCTTCATCTCATCAAAAATATAAGTCAACATATAGTCCTAGGATTTTTAAGATTTCAAAGATAATATGATTATAGAGGATGCTCCTTTGCATGTCTACTTGTAAATGTATTTTTTTTACACTAACATTTTTGGTTACGCCTTTTATTTTCCCCCATAACTTTTAGAACTAAAATTTGTCCTTAATTAATTTCTATTCTTAGCATCTAAAACAAGTGACTGAGATTGAGGATCAGATAAGGATCACTTGAACAATGAAGAGATAATATTATACATAATTTAAGTGGCTAAGTCCCAGTGGGAATCACTCATACACCCTTTCTCTCATCCCTTTCCTACTGTCATAGCAATAAAAAGATGAAGTGCATTCCATATATATGAGTTAGCATACGGTATTTGTTTTTCACGGGGAGGGGGAAGGGTAAGCTGGGACAAAGTGAGAGAGTGGCATGGACATATATACACTACCAAATGTAAAATAGGTAGCTAGTGGGAAGCAGCCGCATAGCACAGGGAGATCAGCTGTTGCTTTGTGACCACCTAGAGGGATGGGATAGGGAGGGTGGGAGGGAGGGAGATGCAAGAGAAAAGAGATATGGGGATATATGTATATGTATAGCTGATTCACTTTGTTATAAAGCAGAAACTAACACACCATTGTAAAGCAATTATACTCCAATAAAGATGTTAAAAAAAAAAAAAGAAGCTGAAAAAAAATAAAAAAGAAGTGCAGCCTTCCGAAGTTTCTTTACATATGGCTGAGTCTGCATTATCATTCAGATAAATACATCATGTGTCTTTAAAGGCCATTATTCATCATCAAGCATTAGCCCAAGACTTGCTGGAGTTAGCCTGTTAACTCGGGAGTGAGTAAATTCCAATAGATTTGGCAATATATTAGAAATCTTTTCTACTTGACAATGCATAAAACATGAATATTGTGGAATTAAATCTTTCTGAGGGCGAATTCCCTGGCAGTCCAGTGGTTAGGACTCCATGCTTCCACTGCAGGGTTCGATCCCTGGTTGGGGAACTAAGATCCCACAAACTGTGCAGTGCAGCCAAGAAAAAACAAAGAAACAAACAAAAAAAGCCTTTCTGAGCACAACATCTTTCAGTTAGGGTTACTGGACTTTCAATAAAGGACTCTGAAGAGAAAATCATGTTACATAAAAATATTAAGGATTAGTAATTTCTGATATTTAGAAGAGTAGAAAATAACCTTAAAGTATAGTTTTATTTAAAAATCTTAACATGGAGAAGTACTAAATTATATAATTCTATCTCTGAAATCATCACTGGGGATTTCTACCATCAAGTGTCTAGTCTATCATGTTTTGTCCCCATAAATGAGAAGTGAAAATTCTAAAGAAAGAATATCTAACTTTCTAGATATTAGACAAATCTAATTTTTTAGATCAAAGCAGGGAGAAATCAAAAACACTGCACAGTTTTTAATCCAAGTTTAAAATTATTTTACAATAAGTATTTTATTATATATGATTTCTCATTTTAATAGAATGTTTGGTAAGAACTGGAATGAAAATCATTTTATGTAAATATTTTTAAACTCGTTTCTGAGACCATTTTTAAAAGAAAATGATTGTCCTTAAATATTAAAATAAATATGTTTTCAAAGCCAAATTTGGATTATTAATTATAATTTTTAAAAATGATAAATCTCTAAGGACATGAACTATAACAAACGTGTTAATTCACCTATTTGTGAGGTTAAGAATTTTTACTTTTTTTATTTTTACTAAAATCTAATAAAAACTATGTACAAAACAATTTAAATAGCAGAGTTCAGGAGTAGAATTAATTTTAATATTGAAAAATAGAAGAGTTGGAAAAGCTGGAATGAATAGAAAAAGATGAATTACTGAAAAGAAGCAAGTGCTTCTTATGCAAAAGACACCAAGTGTAGTTCCCTAGTAACAACCACCAGAGTCATGGAATGTCAAGACAAATAATCAAGAGCAGAGTAGAATAAATTTAAACAAAATATAATACTGGAGTGTATGATAACAGACACTTAAACAATAAAGCCAGTTATATTGATATTCTGCATTCATTTTGGAGTTTATATTAATACATATATATATATTAGAAGTGATTTAAAACTCGTGGAGAAATTTCAGTTTAGCAATAAAATGTTTCAAAAATTATGGAATTAAACTCACAAAAATAAGTGTAAAACTGGGATTATCACCTTTAGAGAGCATAGTTTTTCAAGTTTAGTTTTCCTAAAAGTTATTCTGCATCACAATCAAGTGATATTTAGCAATTCTAGTTAATTTCCTATCTCTTTGCAGGGAATGTACTAATATAGGATATTTAAGACTTTGGAAATAGGATTTTCTTTTTTAAAAAGAAAAAGAAAAGCAGTAAGAAACTGCTCTGGACTGAATTTTGTCCCCCTCAAAATTAATATGTTGAAGTTCTAACCCAAATGTGATGGTATTTGGAGATGGGGGCCTTTGGGAGAAAACTAGGTTTAAGTGAGGTCATGATGGTGGGGGCCCTCATGATGAGATTAGTGCCTTTATAAGAAAAGATACCATAGAGCTAGCTTCTTCTCCCTCTCTCTCTCTCTCTCTCTCTCTCTCTCTCTCTCAATTTCTCTATCTGATATTTTGAGGACACGGTATGAAGGTAGCTGTCAGCAAACCAGGAAGAAAGATTTTACCAGAATCTGACCATGCTGAAACCCTAATCTTGGTCTTCCAGACTCCAGAACTGTGAAAACTAAATTTTTGTTATTTACGTAACTTGGTCTATGGTATTTTGTTACAGCCTGAACTGACATACAGAAACTAGAGTATGATCTTTTTCATGTATTATCTCACTTGAATTATGTGACAATTTAAGGCAATGGAAAATAGATTTGGGGAAGTCTGGATAATACATACTTATCCCCAGCCAATGGCCTGCATATAAACAGAACACCCAAGACTGCACAGATCAATTCCTTTACATGAGTTACCTGCAATTGAGGTGTGTGTTGTATAGCTGCTGCAGTGAGTTACACTGCAAACACTTGCCCTCTCTCTGCTCACAAACCAGTGTTTCACAGTGGTTAAGATGCAGTGAATGATGTCATGAACATTAGATGAAATCAGTATTGGGGTGAAACTATGTTGTACATAAATAGAAGGAAAGTGGTAGAATGAAGTACAGAAGTCAGTGAAAGTTTTTCAAGTAGAAGAAATTGCTCACAAAATCCTGGACTTACAAATTGTTTATACTAAACCTTTAACAACTTACTACTATCAGGTTGACTTTGGGCAAGTTTCTTAACCCTCTCGTCTTTAGAATGTGAATACTTATTTTCCAGGATTGTCAAAGACTAAATGTGCTACTGTACATAAAGGGCTTAGAAGAATGTCTGACACACTGTAATGTAAGCACTATCTAAATGTAGTTATATGATGGAAAATAAGTTGGAAAGTATAAACTTCTATGTAGAAAGATATAGGTTTTCTTTTTTCAATTTTTAAAAAGACTCCTTTAGGACTTTTACTTATGTAATAACAATGGTGAAGCATTCTAAGTGTCTAAATATTTGAAAGATGGGGGGATATGAATAGCAGAAGATTTGCATAACATGAGATGGGATCAAATGAATCTTGTGGGAGTCTGACGATGGGTGAGGATTAAATGAGAGAATAATTTATTGAGTAATCTATGCTAGTTTCTGTATTACAAATGTCTTATTTTATTCAATGCATATAAAGTGTTGACTTAAAAAATCATAGTTATTACTAATAAAAAGATTGATAAACTCTGGAAGAGCTTGCCTAAGCAACTTTTGGGATTAATTTTTGAAAAGCTTTAAAAATAATCATGAAAATCAGTTTTAAAGATGTGTCAGATGATTCCTATTTTGAGAACAAGAATTTGTTGAGGTAATTTTTTCTAGTGTTTTATCTTTTCACATAATTGTATTCGCTTTTCTTCTGTCATGAAGAGGAATGCAATGCCCCTCCATGCTAAATGACCTCCCTGCTGGTGCTGTTTCTTCAACCAGTAAGACATTCTTCCCTCTCTCTGGGTATGCGAAACCCAAATAACAGTGAGCAGTCTCTCCATGTCAATCAACCATGAATTATTTCATTCGGAAGTTTTTTCCCTTGAATTAATTCACTTGCCTTAGTTTTATCTTCCCCCAAAGATATGTCTTCTTGAAGATGAAAATTGTGTCTTACACTTGTAATATAGCTGGAACAGCACTTTTACACAGTTCTTAGAACCAAGCAAATTGAGTGAGTGAATGGATAATATTCAATTCTTATACTGAATTCCAGACAGAACTGGGTTCTTTAGATACCAGTTTGCTCTGCTGAGCAATGGATGGCTACTCCTTCATGGTATTAAATTACTTGTTTAAATATAATAATACTGTTAATACCTAAATATTTTAGAAATTAGTGTTAAATAAAAATGACTCATCCAGATTTGTACCTAATGTTTTGGATAATTTGATTCTAACATGAAATTAGAATATTTTTATGTACTTAAGATTCTACTTTTCCCTCTTTAAATAGAGTAATGCTTCAGAAAGAGGGTCACTATGGTAAAACATTAGAAATAGTTATACATAATTTATGGAGAAAAATAAACTGTCCTTTGACAGTATATGACATTGGCAAAGTCCCTGGAGAGAAATGTCACCATATTCCCTCAAAGGTCATCTGTTATCTTTTAATTTTATGTACAATTACTGTTTCTGACAAAAACACGTAAGACCAATCTCTAACGGTTAGAAAACATGAAAATATATTGTTCTTTGTGTATGTATAGTGATTTACATATACTTTTTTACTATAAACAATGTGTACTCAGACTCTAAATCCAAGGGTTCTAAATTATGCTACATCATACAATAGGTTTTCAATAATAAGAAAAAATCCCAGCAAACTTAACACTTATCCTTTC
Organism: Leucopleurus acutus; assembly: GCF_964270905.1. NCBI lineage: Eukaryota > Metazoa > Chordata > Mammalia > Artiodactyla > Delphinidae > Leucopleurus > Leucopleurus acutus. The sequence continues at coordinate 39,040,583 of NC_139147.1, read as the reverse complement.
CTCTCAAAAATGTATTTATTGTACCATAAATTTCTTTGCAAACCAAGCACATAAACAACAAATGTCACCACACATTTCTATGTATTAATAAACACAGACTTTCTACTCAGAAAGATTTTGACAATAATTATAAAGTCACTCTTTTGTTTGTTTGCTTCGTTTTGAATTTGGCGTTTCAAAGTTTTTTAGCTTAGAGATATAATCAATTTATAAAATGTTTCATCAAGCAAAGTGTGACTGTCAGATGTAGAGAAGTGAGGTGTTGCTACATCCTACAATAATTTCAAGCATTGAGCTACAGATTTCCTCTTCTGAGAATTACCCCCTCAAGATCTGCTCATCATTTGTTATGACTTATAGGTGTCCCAATTACATAACAACTGACTTTAGTAACTTGTATTTATAAATAGTTAATAATGTGCTAAACCCAAACAAAATATATTCTTGAATAAGATACTTCATTTGTCCTTGACAACAAAAATTTAAGTAGAAACTTTCTCCACAAGTGTTCATATTTTTGGATAAAGTAGGTTCTAGCATAATCTCTTCACTTCATTGATCTTTCTTTCTCTGTGAACCCAGGATAGTATTTCCTTGACTACCTCAAATGAGGAAATTTTTCAGCTCTGAAGAATTTTAAGAATCCAGAGAGGACTCTCAACCAGCAGAGTAATATAGCTATTAGGACCAGGGCCTTTCACAAAATGCTTCACTTCTTTTAGCACTGATACCCAAAAGGTGAGAGAACTTGCCAGAAGATTACCTGTGTGAGAACATGAGGGAGGTGAAGGAGAGGAATGGTTTTTAAGGTTATCTAAGTGATCAAAGTGAGAATAACATAAGTTATGGGGTATACATGGGGTTATTTGTTCCTTGGAAAAGTCTGCTATATTATCCATCAGGCATGTGACACACAGTGTAACTTACCTGCATTAAACAGTAGTTTCTCTTAAGATCAGAGAAGATCTGAAATGGTATGAGACTCAGAACTATAAGTTTGACCTCAGAGTTTCAGATTTTACATCTATAAATATGTGCTCTGCCTTCCTCAAAGAGTTATTAAAATATTAAAATCAGTTAATATGGAATCTGTGCATATAAGTCATTTCTAATAGGTGCTCAGTAAATAGGATGTAAGGAAAATGATAGCTTTATAAGGTTAGAGACTGTTTAAAAAAAACATCATATTCTGTAGTTTTATGTTGTTGTTTTTTTCCAGGAAAAAATATACTCAAGTTCATTCTACAGTGTCCAATTTCTTTTATATTTATGTGATCTGTAAAAACTGCTATTTTTATTGTGTTGCCTATATCTTTCTAACTTGGAACTGTTCTGCCGTCAATGTCAACAATACCTAACTCTTTGCACATCACTGGTCTCAGCCTACACACAAAAAATAAATAAATGGGAGCAACCATTAAGAAGGAAGACAAATGACTAGTATATGACATTTCCATATGTCTATTTTGGTAATGTACTCTGTAAATTTAAGAGGATGAATTAAAGTATTTTTAAGCAGACTAGAGGTTAAATAAATTATACACAATGATTTCTGCAGAAGAGTAAAATCTTGACTAAAGCACATATCTTCTTAAACTAAACAGAAAAAAAAAAAGGCAACTGACCTGATAATAATTACATTAAATATGCTTCTAGAGGAAACAACACTAACATGAAAGATTTACTTTTTAAATACTTAGAAAATATAAAGAATAAAAGTTTGACAGTGGGAATATAATGCTCAACATTATTCTTAAAAGTTTATTCTGTACCAATTGTTTATGATGTCTATCCATATGCATGAATAACTGGGATGGAAGAATAAACATTTAAAATGGTGGGGAAGGATTAAACATGTATAAACATTGTTTATTTTTTTATGAACCAATACACTAGAAACATAATAACATTGCTGCTAAACAATTTCCCTTCTAAACCAGTCAGCTCTAAAGTGTGTACTATCAATATCAATAGTCAATTCTGTCAAAATGCCTTGTTATTGTTTTTGAATTGATTATTCTGGTGATAATTATAATAGTCATATTGACTGCATTCATATAAGTTTTTAAAACTACTATGAATAGTCATTGAACCAGTTCCCCAGTTACAATAATGAATATATTCAGAAAAATATGATGTGTATGTCCTCTATATTCACCATTTAGGAGAGACCATTACATACCATTGGGAAAGGCTTGTGCATATTTTAAATATTAAAATCTTAAGCTTACTGGAATCTTACTTCATTTTTTTAATATAGGAAGTCATGTTCAAGTAGAAAGTAAACCTCTCATATTTTTCCCTTATTGGTCCTTTATACACTAGTTGTGTGACCAATATGTTATTAAACCTCTCTCTGCTTCATATATAACACAGGATAATAGTAGTATGAGTCACACAGAACTTTTGTGTGAATCATATGAGGTAACACATACAAAGGTCACATACAACGCATACAATACCTCATTAATATTTATTAAAAGCATTATTACTTTAAATTTATTAAATAAATATTAACTAATTTTATCCATAAGTCAATCTTACCACATAGTTACTAGTCTTATATCAAATTTAGTAGATTTTATAGTAAATGTTTAATAAATGCTTTTTTCATTATAACTTAGGTATCAAGCTCCAAACTGAAAACAGAACTTAAGGCAAGCTGAATTAGACTGGTATGAAAGTAGTTTCACAAGAGGAGAAGAGCTATCAAAAGGATACATCATGACTAATATGTATTGAAAATTAGCTGCCTGACTTATGGATGCCTAAACAGAAATGCTGCTGTGAACAACCTTCCCAGGTTTCAAAGGGATTCCTTTCTCGAGATTCTTCGCTCTGTGTTGTGTTCTCTTCTGAGATCACTCCATGAGGAAATTGGAAGAGAAGTGTCAAAGACCAAGCATCATTGAGTTTCCTCCTCACCCCCTAATAAAAATTTATTTTCCAAGATGGCCAAAGTTGTAAATGGTGGCTAGATTTGGCAAGATCACAAATAGATCTACTTAGACACAAAAGGTAGTGTAGAGAAATGTTTAGAGTTTAAATTATTGACTTAGAAGAAAAATTCAGTCTCTTAACTTAATTGGTGAGTTATAGTAAAAAATGCACTCAGATATCTCAAATGCTATATTACAGAAAGCAATTCAGAATGTCACTTATTATTCTTAGATCTATTGAGTAGATTTACTTACCCAAATATAGGAAGAACTTTGCAAGAAGGCTATATCAAATTTAGTAACTTCTTCTAACATGAATTCTAAGAAAAATATTACTGTAAAACCTCAGTGTAGTTAACTCTTAGAGAACTGGTTCCATTGTACATAATTTATATATTTAATACCTGTCAGGAGTTGCTATATCCTCACCATCATTAATAATTTGATAATCAGATTGTTAGCCTGCAGATCTGGACACTGATATAATGACAGAAATAGTTGTTTTCAAGTTTGTGAGTATGAAATAAGCTCCATTGTTCCCAAAATGAATGAAAAGAAAGTTTGTACAAAACATAGAATGCTTAAGTTATGATAATGCTTTCAGTTTAAGCATACATGACATTTGCATATTTTATGAATTAATGGACTGTGATTTTTTTTTATTTTAAGAAATAAGTATGCAAAATGCAACTAACTAAACCTGTAATGAATTCTTTAGAGAAAATTGACTTAAATATTAATGAGTAGCAGATATGCCTATAAAATAATTCTGCCCTTACAAGTTAATATGAAGTATGATTGTATGTAAAATTTTGTCCTACATCATTGTTAAAAAGCACTGGGCCTAAATTCCTGTTATGCATAAAATGTAATTATTCATTTTAACAATTATTACACAGCACTTTGTAGTCCAAGCATACAAATGAAAAGACCTAACTGAAAACTCTGAGATGCATTCATTAAGGTCATTTAAACGAAACTGATGAAAAATTTAAATGGCGACATTAAAATATCTGTACTCTATATTCTAAATTATGTCTTATGGTCATAAGAGTAGGTTTCTAAAATGTTTTCAAAGTGGTACCTAATACCTAAGAATGTCTTAGAATTTTAATGACAGAGACTTACATCTTTCCTCTACTTAAGCAATACACATGCAATTTAGAGGAAGAGATTAAGTCCCACATAAATATCATTAAATATATAACCTAAGATAAGTCATATTTTAATGTGACTAGAAACCTAATGTAGTCATAATCATTCTTCCAAATTTAGCATAATTGTTTCTGTTTCTATAATAAATGGAGTGTTGTTTCATTCCCTTTTTCCTCCTTTCTCTTACCTCCATATAATATCACTTTTTCTGCATTCTTTACTAGAATCTGTCATTCACCAAGAGTTCAAACTGCCTTGCAAGATAACACATCAAGAAAACAGCAAAGAACTAGGTTATTTTCTCAAGGTCATCTTGTAAGGCTACATACATCTCAGCACCAGAAATGTTAATATCTGCTCTTCATTTTGTTCACTGACTCATCAGTGTTTGTTTTTTAACTTTACATATGAAAATAATTTCAAGTATATACTACCTGTAAGATTCTCTGTTGTTGTAAGTATGAAAAAGGAAAAAAAAAAAACCCAAAATTAGTCTTAAAACAGTTCTTTACCAAAGATACGATAAAAAGGTGACACTGAGTCATAGTTTCAATTAAATCTTCTCTTATAGTCAGAAAGGCTCAAACTGAACTCTATCAAGTATGGATTGAATTACCCTGAACAATTTACTTTACACTCACTGAACCTTGGTTTACTATTCTGTAAAATTTTATCTTTATTGATCACCTGTCTTACAGAATTGTCATGAATGTGAAATGGGATTTGACTGGAAAGTTCTTAGCATGGTGCCCAGCACAGAGTAGATAGTCAATATGTGTTATTCTTGTTTATGTAATTGGTACTTTTCAAAATCTACCCTAATTTGAGATGATAGTAGTGATTTTAATAGAAAGAAATCACCAAACTTAGACATTCTCAATTGAGGTGTGAGAGAGTCACAAAATAGCTGTGGTGTATATTGTATTGGCTGAAAGTGAAAAAAAAGATAAATTATTGACAGGATGATTTTATGCTTTTTAATTAGCATTTTAATTAGAATTTTAAAAATCCTATGCAAGTTTATTAGGACAACAGTAATAGCCATTAATAGTTTTGATCAAGCAATAAAATTTTTGAAGTCATTTCAGAACATGCATATGATTTAATTAACTATTTCTCATTAGTTATATCATCCTACATTAATAGAAACCTATTTTTTAGTAATCATCTGCTTTATGAATTTCAAAGTCTTAATTACATTTTCCCTTGAAAAACATAAAAGATATGTTAGAAAATGCCATATTTTCTGTGAAGACTTTGGAAGGCTGTGTGTGTGTGTGTGTGTGTGTGTGTGTGTGAATTCTTTTTAAAAATTCCTTTTTCTGACTTTCAAAATAAAATAACTTAATCATAATACAAATTTCAAAATATAAAGAAAAATGTAGTGTTAACTTGGTCTTCCATTAACCCCACCCTCCAGATGTAACCTCCATCTACTTTTAACAGGTATATTAATTCAATGTTTTTTTGTACATAGTAACATGGTTCAGCTTTGTTTATTCATGTTTTAGTGCTAAGTAAAAATACTGAATTAGAATAGTCAGGATTAACTCATTCAATATTAAAGTTTTTCTATCTAGCATTTTCCTAGCTAGAAAATTCTGAGAAGTGTGTTTTGGGATACCTTCTTTTTCTATCACCAATACAAGGAAAACCTCATATATATTTATATCCACTAAGTTTCAGTGTTGCAGATATTCAGGATCCTGGGTTTGGGAGTATAAATGTGGGAGTATTTTGCTTCAATGTGCCTTTGTTTGTGCTTTGTGTAATTTTTTTTGGTGAGACATTGGCCATATAATTTATATTGCATTTTATTCACTCACCACTCATTGGAGGGAGACCAATTGGAGTAACATAAGTGAACAGGTGAATAAGTGATATTCTGGACTAATCAGGAGCTGATTTCTCATCTTACATAGGTTAATGAAGCTCTTACTTATCTTACTTCCTTGAGGTACAATGTGATTTGTAGCAATACTCTATAGTCTAGGCAGTGATAGATGTAAATTCTACCCGGGTCAGGACTACATCAGTTTGCAACTGACAAACTCATTTCCTGACTTCTCTTGAGACACTAATAAGGCCTTGAATCAAAGGTCCAGTGTAATTACCATGTGTATTTCAGATTAAATAAATGTGATAAAAGCCTCCATCTGGCTGTTGACCAAACATGTGGGGAGATGCTGATTTCCAGTGACATATTGCAATATGTCTATTGTAACAGTCCCTGATGCCTTCCTGTAAATTACTTACATTTGGGATTACTTGACTTAGTCAGACAGAAATATTACTCACTTCTTAAGTGCTGCCCCATGGGAGTTTGTGAGATGTAGTCTAATCTTATACTTGTTAAGGAAGACATTAAGATATAACAGAGCCATGTTTATTTTACTAAAGGACAATTGTGCTCAAACTATTTGAAAAAAGCAAACTCAATTTCATAGCATCCAGAAACTTGTTCTTGATGACAGAAGACTGTATCTAAAGGGATTGGAAATTAAGATACTAGACAAATGTTTGTTTGCACTATAAGATGCTGAAATTTTGATAAATGAATAAAGTCTGGATATGTACTTTAGCAAATAACATCAATAGCATAGTAAAAGCATTGAGCTAAGCAAATTTTTGGTTGAAAATTTCACAGATATTGTGGCAGTCACTGCTATCATCAATATATTTATGGTTTAAAGGAAGAAAAGCTAACATATTGGCTTCTAATTAAAATATGGGTAAACAGTAGAAATGGTGAGAGGATTTTGGGGGTGGGTATTTTGGAGTAGGGTATAAATAAAGTCAATCAAACCACTGACATTTGCCTAAGAGAAAAAAACAAAAAAAAACATAGCCCATTCCTAGATTTTATGCTAATGTAAAAGGCCCCAGGGATAGTATAGGACTCAGGATTTTTCAGTCTTAGTACGACTGACATTTATTTATTTATTATTTATTTTTTTACGACTTTTTTTTTTTTTTTTTTTTTTGTGGTACGCGGGCCTCTCACTGCTGCGGCCTCTCCCGTTGCGGAGCACAGGCTCCGGATGCACAGGCTCAGCGGCCATGGCTCACGGGCCTAGCCGCTCCGCAGCATGTGGGATCTTCCCGGACCGGGGCACGAACCCGTGTCCCCTGCATCGGCAGGCGAACTCTCAACCACTGCGCCATCAGGGAAGCCCCCGACTGACATTTTTTGAGGTGGTTATTTTTTTGTTGTGGAGTGATATTCTGTGCATCATAGAATGGTTGGCAGCATCCCTGGCCTCTACCCAATAGAGACCTGTATTCCCCAAGTGGTTATAATAAAAAAAATCTCCCCCAGACATTGCCACATATTCCCTAGAGGGCCAAATCTCTGATAGCCCAGAACCAATTATCTATGTAAATTTGCTTAATAGAGGCAGAAGGTCTATGAAGGATAAGAAAAATAACACAATAAATTATCAACTACTAAGGACCTTGATGCTTAATTTATGTAGATGGCATAGATGTTACATATTTAAAAAATAAATGATCACAATTGAAAATGCTACTAAATTTGAGAAAAAATATGCTTATAAAGATCAGATATAAACAAAATATTAATCAGGGTGTGTACAGGAAAGCTAAAGAAGGAAAGAAAAACTACATAATCTACGTTAACTAGGTATACAAAACATAGAATACTATTATATTAAACTGGATTTAAAAATTTTTAATATAAACAGTCTTGATAAGTATTTACTGAACTGAATTACATTCTTAGCATTAAGCTGAACTTTGAGCAAGAAAATGAGGCTGGGAAGAAAATTATAATGGTTGAGACTGTGGGTTCTAGCCTCAAACTTTCTGAGTTAGAATCTGACTTTGTCACTTTCAAGCTGTGATTTAGGACAAATATGAGCTTCTCTGCTCCTTAAGTGTAAAATGAGGACAAGAATAGTATTTACTGTATAGAGTTACTAAAAGAATTTAATAGACTTAACAGTGCCAAGCACAGTAAAATAAGTTTTAATTTATTAAGTTATTAATTAACTTATTTTTGAGAAAATACAAGAAAATGTCTTGGCCTGAAAAAAAAATCTTTGTAATATGGAGAGAAGAATTCCCATTACAAGAAAGGAAGTCCAATAAAACATTTCATTTCTGATAGATGGAAAGGTACAACAAAGAAAATTTCTATTGAAACAAAGTGGGAAGGACAGTTTCAAGGAAAACCTGCTTATGTAGTCCAATTTCATAGCACATGGTGATATATTCCAGGGTAGTTGAGAACTGGATTTGAGTGCATTCATCAACTGTTTTCAATAACTATGAATTCCTGGAAACTAGAAAGGAGCCATTGGAATATCTGCCTTTATAAAGGAAAAAGGAAAGGGGTGATTCTTGAGATTAAAGACCAATATAATTATCTTCAAGTTCCAGGAAGATTGGTAGAACAAATTAGCCAATCAATTTAAACCACCAAGAAGGACACCAGAAGCTTATTAGCTATCCTCCCCCCACCCAATAATGACTTCCTATGGAAATAAGTATATTTACTTCACATACATGCACACTTACATTATCTTCAAACAGTGATAGAAAGAGACTAACAAGGGCTTATGGAAGCACTGACAATTATGGAGGAAAGCAAAGAACAATTTCCATATTGCTGTTCTACCTTCCAGATTCTCCTTCTAAATGTTTATTCTAATATTAATTTCCAAATGTCTCTCACTAGAGGCAGGAAAGTATGATGGAAATCTCATAGGCATGGATCAAATGTCACCTAGGCAATTTACTAACTGCAAACCCTTAGGTAAATTGCTTAACAATGCTGTGTTCAGGTTTCCTCAAGTATAAATGAAGAGAGTAACATCTACTTCATGAAACTAGGTAGGGGTGGGGGGCAGGAGGTAGCCACCAATTAAATTATGTTAATTGACTTGAAATATGAAAAAGTGCTTACTCATGTTGGTCTACTTTCTTACTCCAACTCAGAAAGAAGTCACAGAATTTAGAATTGTAAGAAATTTATTACTGAGAACACGGTTTGGAGAACCAGGCCATGGATATGCTGGGGAGGTGGGGGAACAACTATAATTGAAATCAGGCTATGGCCAAGTAGAACAAGTTTCAAAGGAGGTAGCTCACATGAGGATTAATTAGTTCAGAGGGCAAGGTCCAAAGAAGCCAAGTTTAGGTAGCTTCTGAGTCAGAAGACTAACTGTCATTGGGTCAGCAAGAGCTTCAGAGACAAGCAAAAAACAATACCCTCTATCTTCTTGGGCGTGGAATTTCTTCGATAACTTCTAAGAGGCAACTAAAGCTCCTTATTCTCAGTTCCAGGCTCACTTGCTTGTCTTAATTTTCCAGAAGTCTCTGGTGACTAAAACACCTCACTCAGTGGATTTAACACATGTTAAGAAGTTGAGAAAACAACGTAGGGTTTATTTTTCCTAAAATGAACTTTTCATTCACAAGAGGAAAAAAGTCTACAACATAATAAAAATCTTAGCCCTAAGTTATTACTTTCTAGTAGTCTCCGTAAGTGTATTTTTGGAATATGGTATATTTTACTTTAGTTTCTGGCTAAAGGTATTCCAAAAAAGATGTAATTTTTTAAATCTTAAAAATAAATAAATAAAATACATTTCTAAAAACTTCACAATAATTTATTGTTCATTTAAAATCTAGCCTCTTGAGGTGTGCTTATATGTTATGGATGTCTTTTTACAGAATCAAACTACAGAAATTCCATCGCTATTAATGCTTTATTTGATACATTTTTGGTAACTTTTTTTTTCCCAAGAAAAGGTGTCCCTAATCATATTTCCACTTTTCTCTCATTATAGTGTGTGCTCTCTCTCTTTCTGTCTAAAAGGCATTGCTGTCATCTCTAAAGTGTTAAACTGCACATGGAGAAAAACCACGATTAAATTTTCCTATTATACACTCATGACAGTCAATGCTTAATATGGGCTGCAATAAACATAGCCTGTAATAAATATTACCAACTTTTCTACTTATGTTTTCATGTTTTGTGCTGTCATTATGGTTACATGTTTGTGCTTAACAAAAGTAGGAAGGGTGGGTGTGGGGAGCTGAAGTTAAACTATTAAATTAACTACTTGGCAGAGAAAATGGAAAGCAACAAATAGTTAATTGTACCAAAAACGTATAGGCGATGTTATTGAAAGAAAACAACTCTCATCAACTTAAAACCTGTCTATTAAATATATAAGGAACTTGAAAGGATAAGCTAGACAGTTGTTGTAGAAAAGGGTAGTAGCTAAAAGCATAGAGATAAGTTAAGAGCATAAATAATAAAAATAGTAAAGAAGTGGAGAATAGAAGAACAAGAACTAGGACGTTAGCAAAGAGAATAGAATGGTGAAAATTGAGGTTAGAAAGAACTGAATATTGCATATTTGAACGAGTGGCAAAAAAAGCAAAAGGTGATTGTTAAAAATAACTAACATGCATATAGTGCCTTCTCTAATATGTTCATAACTGCTCCATGCACATCACATGCAGTGACTCCTTTAATCCTTACAGTAGTTTATGAGATAGGTACTATTGTATTCCCATTTTACAGAAAAGGATATAGACATATTACAGTAACTTTCCCATGATCATAAAACCAGAAAAGGAATTTATAAATTGGATCTAACTGATAGAGGAATAATTTGACATCAATTTTGGCCATGCTTGGTATTCTGGAGATTGTTTAACCAGAGATGTGGCAGCTGAATGTAAACTTTGGAGAGAGATTTAAAGCAACGAAAAGGCCATCTCATTGTCATGATGTTGAAACTAGAGGAGAGATAGTAGAGAGGGAAGCAGAAGAGATTTAGCAAGAGGGAGTAAGAAGAGGTGTTAATATAATGATGGAACCTTAGTAAGAAACTCAGGAAGATGCTTAGAACCCTATGCAGAAGAATCGTACAAAATAAAAGTGCTTGTCAAAAGTTATCAGATAATACTGAGTGGTCAAGGATATTAACTATAAAAAGACCAGTGGATTCTGTAGAGAACTGGGAATGAGAAATAATGATGCAAAGTTGATTACAAGGAGGTTAAAATGAATGGGTGACAAATTTTCAGTGGATATAGACTGAATATATGAAGGGTTTTCAAGGGCATGGAAAATACAGAATAGTAGCTAGGAAGACTGGTTGACTTAGGACAGTTTGGAATGGGAGAAACCAGAAGATAATTTAAGGATAAAACCAAAGGAGCTGGTTATTGTGGACCACTGGAAGATAAGAGCGGTAAAGGGGATGACTAAGAGATCGGTGTCAGAAATAAACTTCAATGGGACTCCATCAGGAGAAGAGATCTTGGATTTAATGATAGGAAAAAAAAATATCTTGTGTGGGCTTCCCTAGTGGCGCAGTGGTTGAGAGACTGCCTGCCGATGCAGGGGACACGAGTTCATGCCCCGGTCCGGGAAGATCCCACATGCCGTGGAGCGGCTGGGCCCGTAGCCATGGCCACTAAGCCTGCGCGTCCGGAGCCTGTGCTCCGCAATGGGAGAGGCCACTGCAGTGAGAGGCCTGCGTACCGCAGGAAAAAAAAAAAAATCTTGTGGTTGTCGTTTCTCCTCAGATGAACATTGATTCATCTATTTACTGTTATTCACTCGTACAATATTTACAGAGAAACTTCCCTGTATCAGGTAACATGTTTGGCCCAGTAATACACAAGATATAGCCCCTGCAATTAATAATAATGTTAACAAGATTTCAACTGTTTGAGTACTTAACATCTGCCAAACACTTTGCAAAATACACTACGTATATTTTATCTTTAAAACATTTGTGTGAGGTAGGTTTTATTGTCCTTGTTTTGCAGATTAAAAACCTGAACTCAGAGCCTCTAAGCAAGGAGAGACGATATAGGAGGTAGAGCAAGTGTGGGGCAGGATAAAAGAGTTTGATTTAGGACATACTGAGTGTGACATATTATCTCTCTATAGAATAGTGTAGATTTCTATTGGACAATTTAACATACTAAGCTGGAGCTCAACAGAAAGCTCTATGTTGGCGAGAGAAAGTGAAAAGTAATCCATATAGAGATTCTCACTGAAACTACTAAACCAGACATGATCCATCCAGAAGTCAAAAGAGAAGAAGGACAAGAATATAAACTTGAAAATATGAAGTGGATCAGAAGGCAACAAGGAAGACTCAGAGAGATGCTAGAGAGGTTGGAAGGGAAAAAAAAGTGTTTGTTTGCTTGTTTTTTCACATAACACAAGTGTAGTATACTCAGGAATATTCAAGAATGTCACTGAGAGATCAGCTAAAACAAAACTTCCCAAACTTATGTAATATATTCATCAACTCTCAGTATAGCAAATGCCAGGAAAAAAAAACCTTCCTGGATCATCAACTGATCAAGCCAACAATTAATAATAAAGAATGTTGTGTTATATATAAAAATACAATCAAAACCAAGTGTTCAAGAAATGTTTTGTCTTACAACAGGACTTGTTAGTCTATAACCAAAGAGCAACCTGAAACATGTGTTCATACTTAGAAAATTTTGACAAGTATTGTAAGATAAGTACCATGAAATATAGGACCAGAGGAGTCCTTGATGACTTTGATGAGAGAGTTAATTTTGTGGAGTGGTGCCTAAGTCTGTCATGTACCACTGAGTTGAGGGGTGAGTAGAAGGTGAGGACGTTTGCACTGTGAGAGTGCAAAAGAAGAGATGGATGCAGGATTTAAGGAATGAAGGAATTGTTGAAAGAGGGATTTTGCAGGGGGAGGAGGGTTTTATTTTTAAAGGAGAGATAAATAAAAAGATAGATATAATATGATCTTAAATGCAAAGAAAAGAAATCTTTTGTCAAGGAACCTCAGTATTTTCAGGAAAATAAGAGATGAGGTAATCTGCAGATAATGAGATAGGCAGGGTTGGTTTTAAGGGGATTTTGGGGAAAAAAAAATCTCTTTCATATAAATTATAATTAGCTCTGAACAAATGGTTCACAAAATACTTGAATAAAATTTAATTGCCCAGTTAGTGTTCCTACAAATTCTAAGTTCTAAATGTAAAATCAACTGCATGTAAGCTTCATATCAATGTGTAGCTCCAAACTAGCAATTGATCATAATATCATCTTTTGGTTACATCTGAATTGTCATATGAATTATCTGATAACAAACTCTTATCATTTATAGTTACAAGTAAAGAGTTAAAGCAATTTCATCTTATGCTTTTACTACAAGGTTTTATATAGAGAGTTCACTGATGTTAATTTCTTCAAAGCTATTAATATACTTGATAGCTACATAAGAAAAGGTACAACTGAAATGCATTAAAAAGTTTCCTTTTAGTTATTGCTGTCTGCTACATTTTATTATAACAGTTGTTAAGACAAGGAAGAACCTTTTATCCTTTAATAGCCTACTTTATATTTTATAGCATTGTTTACTAAATGCTTAATGTCTATTCTAGCCATAACACAGATGTCCTTTTTGAAATACCAGCTGCTTTTAAACATTATGTACCTGTTTGATAACTGGCAGACAAATTACCAACAATTTTATTCAGGAAAAAAGTGCCCTTCTATATCTTTAATTAGATGAAAGGCATATTTGAGCTTTCTTTGTGAAATGTCACAGTGTCTACGTTGCTCACTTGGTTTGTGAATTTTAATCAACATTCACCCCAAAATTATAAATTTAGTCAAAACCAATAAAAATGAATAATTACTCATTCACATATAGAAAAGAGAAAATATCTAAGTTAATAAATTGTTTAAGTTTACTCTTATCAATGACTCCACTCCCCCACCACATACACACACACACACACACACACAAGTCTCATCTATCATTACGATTTCCTTCTCTTCTCATTTGAGAAACTGTCCACAATAAGCTCTCTGTTATGATTCAGTGTAATTAATAACTTTTCTAGTTCAATTATGTATATCTTTGCTCTATTTTTTTCCTAAAATGTTCATTCAATATGCCTAGGAGGAGATTTATATTAATACCATAAGTTCTGCTTTACTGACCACATCACTGGTTTTGAATGTATTTTCTAAAGATTTGAAATCCAAAATATTAGTTTGTTCATGTGATTTTTTTGAAATAAATTATTATCTTGTACATTAGGTCATAGGTCAACATATATTCCATGCCTTCATTCATTCATTCATTTGTTCATTCATGAACTCCTGTTGTTTGTAGGACTCTGTGCTAGGTTTAGAGTCAAAGAAGACATGATCTAACACTTATAGTGTTTACCTCATATAGTCAGTTTTATCAACTGTGAACAATGTGATAAAATTGAGTTTCTGGGCTTATAAAGCAAGAACTCAGCGACTGAACTCTTGCTCACCTGTGTGGCCAAATCTGAAAGCCGGTCAACCAATTTCTTGGACATTGGTATTTAATTACCACATCATGTGATATGGACAAATGACCTGAGAAACAGTAAATAGGAAAGTCTTTGGTAGAAAAGCCCAGTAAATCATAAATATTACAATTTGAAAGACAGTTCACATTGAATTTCAGGGCTAGAAATGTTAAGAGACCCAAGTGTTTATCCAGAAAAAAGTAAAAATGAAATCAGTCATCCAAGATCTCAACAGGGACATTTTTCTTTATTCTATAAGACCTCTCAAGTCTTCTCTCTTACAGTGACTACTAAGAGCAACTCTAAATTCAAATAGGTATCACTGTAACTCAGCACAGGTATTCTCTGTTTCCAGGTTTTAGGCCATTACAATAGAACCTTAATTTTGTTTTCATCTTCCATTAGTAAAATAAAAACATCCTCTTAAACATCTTGGAATAGCTTGCCCAAAATAAGTGGTATTTCCTAACCCTTATCCACTAAACCTCTCTATATTATTTTTATTTTCTTTTTTAAAGTTTTCTCCTTCCTTAACCTACAGATATCTGCCTTATGTTAAACTACCTTTTATCAACCAGATTGAATTCTTTTGTCTCTTTTTCCTCTGCCTACTTTCTAAAAATTCATATTCCTCAAATATTTAACTTCAAATTGCTTCTCCCGTAGTACTCATTCTCTTGGCAATGTTATCCCTGTGATTGTAGATTCTGTGTTGGTGACTCATGTAATAATTTGCCTCTCCAATGTCCAAATAGGAGTCTCAAATATTAGTATAATGCTGGGCATTTTCTCTTGAGATGTCCCCTGGAATGTTAATATCCAATCCAGAGTAGTGAATATAGTTGTGGTCTAGGAGCCAGAAATTTAACATCTTTTTATTAGCCGAAGGAACAAGGGCAAGTCACTTATCCTCTTAACCTTTATTTACTCATTAATGAGCTGATAAATTGATACAAAGAACCTTTTCCCTGATCCCATTATCCTTGGCCCAGGAAAAGAGATGAAAGTGCTCAGAAAAAAATGTCAATTACTATTTAAAATTTTTCCAAAATAAATCCTATTATCTTTTTTTTTTTTTTTTTTTTTTTTTTTTTTTTTGCGGTATGCGGGCCTCTCACTGTTGTGGCCTCTCCCGTTGCGGAGCACAGGCTCCGGACACGCAGGCTCAGTGGCCATGGCTCACGGGCCCAGCCACTCCGCGGCATGTGGGATCTTCCCAGACCGGGGCACGAACCCGTGTCCCCTGCATCGGCAGGCGGACTCTCAACCACTGCGCCACCAGGGAAGCCCAATCCTATTATCTTATAACACAAACTCTCTCCTGCTTCTTGTTACCTTTTAGAAAATTATTCCTTTTCCTTTGTTCTCCACAGATAATAACTTATTAAATTCTTCCAACTCATTCCCATATTATCAACTTCCTCCTTTCCATTATGTTCCCAGTCTATGCCACATCCTCATTTTCTTTGACTTGAACAATCATCTATTAAATTGCCTCTCGGCCTCTAGACTTTCCCCACTCTCTTTTGTTCAAAGGCCAACTACAATTTTAATGTGCTTAAAGCACAATTATGATCATGTAATTTCACCATCCAAAAAAATTCAGTAGTTCTCCATTGCCTAGGAAGTTAAGTATCTCTTCTTGGCATGGCATTTAAGACCTATCATAAGAATGTTCCTGAACTCATCCTCTCCAGGCTTATTTTCCTCTACTTGACGTCAAAGCTTTTATTTTCCAGTGGAGCTGGCATGGAGGGTGGGGGGGAGTTCACCTTCTAGCTCTTTTCTCATGTCTTTCACCATGGCTCCCACAATTCATTGTATCCTTATCTATCTATAGTCAGTCCCTATTGCAGCTGTAAGTATTCTATCAATCCTTTCTTCATGTCCCTGGAGTAGAAATCATGCTATGAAAGAGCAGCCATTAATGTACTGGAACAGTTGTCTAGGTACTACAGGTGCATTCTATACTTTAATCCAGGGTAAATGAGGTATTATTACCCCAATTTACAGATGAGAATACTGACGGTCAACAAAATTACATAACTTGCTCACTCAGCTACAACCTAAAAGTAAAGATTTTAATCCAGCTGTGTTAGACTTCAAAGCTCATGTTCTTTCCTTTATAGCAGTTGTTTTCAAACTGTTTAATAGATTTGAAAGTACCAGGAGGTAGTTTAAGATACACAAAGGAATAGGAAGAAGTAAAATATGCAGGTTGTAAGCCTCACTACCTTGGCTCCAAAGAGCTTTTTTCATAAGAAAAGAAGGATAAATGAAGAAAATATATTTGCAGAAACAATTTTTGAAAAACATCTGAACCTCTTTTGTATGACCTACCATGCATTTTGCAAACACTTTTGTCTTATGGCTCTTGATATTTTCAAATTCTTTTTTATAGTAATTGCTAGCCACATGTCTATTTATTAGATTGGAAACTATTTGAAAGCAATTAACAGTGTCTTACTCATTTTGTGTTGTTCATAATGTTGGCAACTCAAATATTTGTTAAATGAATACATGAATCTACCTTTGTATGTGAGTATCTAATTTTATACAAAGGGATTATGTTAACTCAATATCATCGCCCTTCACTCTTCACATGTAGTTCTGTAGGTTGCTTCTCCACAATAATTTATAAGTCAATCATAAAATGTTATCTTGCTGCTGAAAATAGAATGTAAAATACACACTTTTATATGAAGTTAATGAAATTCAACTGTGAACTACTCGATATCTCTAGGAAAGAAATTCATTGGATTATAACTTGGCAGCTAGATGTTAACTTTTCAAAATGGATTGTGAGTTCTTTGCTCAAAGAACAGAGGTATCAGAATTTTCTAAAGTTAGATAGGATGATCTGTATCCCAGGTTTTTTGAACATCTGGGCAATAATATGATGATGATATGGATATTTACTGAGCTGCTTTGGTATGCTCCTGAGAGAACAAGTCAACTTTCATTTTCTTGTATATTCCTAAAGCCTAGCCTAGTATTCAGTTCATGTAGACTTTCCCATTGATGTTTTTGAAACTGACTACTTATATTCTTATAAAGAGCAGTAATTTAAAAATTGAAAAACAAAACCAAAATTAAAAGCTATATAGTAAAAACTATTTAAAAATCATTTTTAAAGAACTATGTTTCTATTGTACATTTAATATGCTAATATCATTCAAAGATAAATTTTATCCTCAAGATATTCCCATAAACATGATGAGTCATATCAATATGCTATGCGTCATGGAGCATTTTAAATAAACTTGAAAATCAATTATAAGGAAATGGATGTTTTGTTGCTGGTGGCAGCACTCAAAAAGAAATCATACTTCCTATGACAATACAGATCTAATTAAGAGCATCTATGCATTGAAAAGGTATGTCCTGAAATGATTTATGATAACACAGAAAAGATGGATGAAATATTATCATATCCTCTCTACTGTGGGTGTTAAGTTTTTTTTCCCCCTCATTTTACCTTGGATTATAAATAACATTACATCACGGAGATATATTCTTGCATTCTGCTATGTGATATACATTGCTGGGAATACACTTTAAACTCAACAGAAAGAAGTATAGTGTGTATAAATATTTCTGTGTTATTCAAAAATATCTAAGAGAATAAACTAATGCTTTAGAAAGAAGAGTGAAATCTGAGGAGCAAGATGAGTGAACTACACTGAACAATTAAATTGAAAAATTTCTTAACACATTTAGAAATGAATGATCAATCCTTTTATTTATTATTAATTCACTCTTTTTTTCAGAGCAGAGTCAGAATTCTATTTTTTCTTCTGGTTTGTTGTTTTGAGTATTACAAATCTAATATTCTGTTGAGAAGAGTCAATCAGAGGCCGTTTTCTCCTCTTGCAAGATATTCTCATTGTTTACAAGTTGTAAGACAAGGTCCTCACTTAACCAAGTTAAACATAAAAATGCATATATTTGGACTAGTGTTTATGATTTTAATATCCTGATTTCATATCAACACAAATTTATGGAGCACCTATTTTTTTCCAATCACTAAGGATATAATAAATCACTGAGAATATGTAAGCTAGTGGCAGAATCTGGTAGACCAAGAGGAATCACAGCAACACACAGTGGCGAAGTGCTCTAATTCTCTCTTTTACCCAATGCTGTGAGCACACAGAAGATGAGGACAGAAGAGACTAGACAGAAAACTGTCTAGTTTTTCAGACCTTGATACATTCTCAAAAAGTCCCCTAACTTTTCAGTTGACAGATAGGAAGAAATATATTGCTAATTAAATAACAAAGATTTTCATAGAGGAATTAAAGTGGATGAATGTAAGAAATAGTTTTCCAGGGTATACATACCATGATTTTTCCTAAAGCCAACTGCAATTTAACACACAGAAAAAAATGCTTTCTCTAATAGTGCTTGCTATGTATTTTATGATCAATTAAAAAATATTTTACAACTTTTCTTTCAGAAATCAAAAGACAATTTTGAGTTGTCATGTAGTTCATTGGCAAAACATATCTAGAATAGGAACAGGGAATAATATCTATTTGATCAAATCATAAGAATCTGAGGACACAAAGGATATCTTTTCTAGGTTGTGTTTTACTTATGTTATTATAAAATTGTTCTCTTTATAAGTTACTCCAAACTGAAGACTTATTTAGGTCTAAGTTTGCAAAACAATTTCTCTTCAGTTTGTTCAGAGTGGTATGAACCCACATTAACTTGAGAGGACAGAAATGGGCCTGCAGGTCAGCTGAAAGCAATCAGCACTAATGTTTAATATATAGCCGTTAGAAAATAATTACTGTACCTTTCTTTTGGATTAATTTTCTTCTGAAAAACAGTGTAACCTGTTTTTCTATCTAAATATTCTCATTTCAACTTTGTCTCTTCAAAAGATATGGATGAAAGTTTTAAAATAAATCCTTTTGTTACATTTAAATTTATTTAAATCCCTAATTGCATCCTTAGTAATTTCTGTTTTCTTTATTATAAAAAAGAACAATTTTAGGGAACTGTGCTATTTTATCTTGATTATATAGCAAAGACATATTAATCATCATTAAATATGAATAAAACATAATGAGTCCCCTAAGTGTTAACATTATCATAAAATGCCAGAGACTGAATTCAGAAGGTTAAGATTTTTAGAAATTATTTTCAGAGGCAATAAAAGAGTAAATTTACGTTTTCCACCTCTCCCCACAAACTCCAGGCTGATGAGAATGATAATTTGGTGGGCTGTGATTAACAAAACTTGTGCTAGCTTTTATTCTTCAGGGAAAGAAGTGGGAGTTACAATGCCATATTACTGTACTATCATTTAATTATATTTTCTTCCTCTTTCACCAGAAATATTTCCTTACCTGTCATTAACCTCTAATTCAAAATAATTTTTGAAGTAAAATGAGGAAATGTGTACATAATTTTCTCTTACTCATGTATTATCTAGAAACCTTTCAAATGATAGATTGCTACACAGAAAATAATTCAAACAGGTTATCTCATACAAGGTGCTAATTAGTAATTAAATATAAAAAATACAGGTATATATAAGTAGATATTTGCACAAATATATAAGTTATAGCTTCATAACATGTTTTATATATTATTTCCCTCTACTTATTTCTTCCATCTCAATATGATATAAATTTTGACCTATTATAAAGTGATAGAACTTAAGAAGTAATGTCTACCTATAGAGTGACATGAGTTAGTTACACATTAAGAAAATTTCAAGGTAATTGTAAAAGGATTCTTTTCACTTAGACAATACAATTATTAACTTTTCTTAAAGATTGTAATTCACTGTGCGTGAAACAGCTATAAGAGGCTGAAGGGACATGAGTGGGAATTAAATCAAGCATATTGAACAAGATGGCTCCCAGGATCTTTCCCATCTGTTATTCTATTACAATATGCATTTCACTTCACTGTTTAATAAAGATACTATACAGTACTAAACATACTATATATGATATATATTTATTTAATTATAAGACATTGTCAATGACATTGTCATTATATTCTAGGATTATTGAATTAGTGCCAGAGAAAATAATTTGTAGTACTCTTTTTACATTATCTTTTACTGATTGTTACTCAATAGATTAATTTTCAAAAATAGGTTTAGTCATATGTAAAAAAAAAAAATCCTTATTTGTAGGGCATAATTTGATATATATCTATCAGATCAACTCTATTTTTGCTATAATTCAGCTTATGTATATTGTTAATATTATTTGACCTGTCAAGGATTGCAATTCCTTGTATGTTTCTATAACAGGCTATATTACATATGTGGTTTCTAGATAATTATCTTTGTAAGTCATACTACTATCAATTTGAAGTGACCATCTTTATTTTATTTATTGTTGTTACATGAATTCAAATCAAAGGGTTGAAAAGATTAAGTAGAGCAGAGGTTAATGAGAAATTTTCCAGGTAGTCTAAGAAGGAGGAGCAAGTCTCAAGCAATTTTTACCAAGATGACCAACAAGCCATCACTTAGGGCACAACTTGAATATAAAATATAAGTGAGAAAATATAAAATTCAAAAGTAATATAAATAAAATCCAATTAAGAACTTGTCACAGAATCCTCATGTGACAATAAAAAAATAAGTTTCTGAACAGCTCTTGAAAAAAAAATTAGCTCTTATGTTGTGAAAAAGAAGCACCATCTTTTGTAATTAAATAGCTGCATTGTTAACTACTTCATATGAGGAAAATGCCAAAGTAGACCAAACTTTATCAAAATAAGTCATATAAACACAGTTTGGAGTTTTAACAAAATACCATTTAAATCTTCCCGTTTAAAAATACAATTAACAACCTATCAGAAGTAAAGAGGGCGGGAGCTCCAAAAATACAATTAACTTCTTATGTCAAAGAAAAAACTAATAAGAAAACTAAATAAATAAATAAATTTGCCAAAGCTTTCAAAACAGATTTTCTGCCTTTAAAGTTCTGAGATAATTGAATATCAGGTTCTAGAGAAACAAATGTTTTCTACTATCCATGTGCACAGGTAATGTCATTACTGCAGTGAATGTCTACTGCAGGCACACCATTTTCCTTTTGATTATTCAAATACTGGGAAGAAAACAAATAATATAGCACCAAGTCTGCTTGTCTTAAACTGTTAGGATTCAAGCTTTTAGCCTTTAATATGCAATAAATACCATTACATGTACATCTTCAGTGAGTCATTACTGCCAAATACTCTGTATTGCCATACTAATTGTTCTTTTTCTCATATACAAGAGAACACTTGGGGAAAATAAAGAACATTTCATTTCAAATGCATTTATGTCTTGAGAAGATACTTGTTAATTTAACATTGGTAGGTGATACTCCATATAATTGAAAACTGAAAAAAAAAGATTAAAATGCCTTTTCAAAGCATAAGCCTCATAAATTTGTGAAAAGATAACCTTATTAGTCAAATTACATAAAATTCATCTGGGTCAATTTAGAACCAAATTGTCCTTGAACTAGAAAAAACATTAAAATGAACTTCTTTGCCTTTTAATTATTATGCATCAAGATTGCAAATTAAAATTTAGCTCTTTAAATCCTCTTGGGTGACTAAGGAGTTTTGAAATTGTCATTTTAGTTTGCACAGATTACACATTGCCTTCTTCCACCTCACCCAAGCATTGGATTAAGCATCACATAAGGTTAGTATTTTTTGTTTGAAAATTCCATTTTTACAGAGAGAATGTAATGATGAGAGTTCCAGTTCATTTTTCAAAATTACACAATATAGTAGAATGATTCTACAATGATTGATAATTTTTCACAGTTTGTAATCAGATATGTATGATGTTCAAATGTTCTGCATAAATGAACTAACGATTTAGTGTCCTGCTTTTCTTCTGAGTGGATATGTAACTGAATGGAAAAATAACACCTAGTTTGTTTTGCTTCTGATATGAATTTGAAAAACAGCTGCCCATCTCTTTCATTCCCAGTCTACAAAGTAAGATTTAAC
Organism: Leucopleurus acutus; assembly: GCF_964270905.1. Taxonomy (NCBI): domain Eukaryota; kingdom Metazoa; phylum Chordata; class Mammalia; order Artiodactyla; family Delphinidae; genus Leucopleurus; species Leucopleurus acutus. Next base: position 39,018,162 of record NC_139147.1, on the reverse strand, counting down.
TTGACTAGGAAAGATATTGATTTTTATATATTGGCATACTGCCCTTTGGAATACCCTCAATCTGGGAAAACATAATTGATTCTCAAATCCAAAATTATCTTACACATGATGTTTTAGAGTACCATGGTTATCTGGAATTTCATGACATGATGAACCTGGGACTCCCATGTTACAAACCATGTGGCCATGTCAGCAAGATCCGTTTCTGACTCCCTGAGCTACAGCTAACATTTTCTTCTTAGCTCTGTCTTGGCCTGAGATTAATCTGCAGGGGATGTTCACTAGAAAGAGCAAGACATTATTCACCTAAAATTTAAGATAAAAATGTCTTTTTTTGCAGTTTCGTGTAAAAACGTCATGGTCTCTCATTATTTTTCCCACACTTGTTGAACAGGACTTGAAAATTCAAAGTCTTAGAGGAGTCAAAAATTCTTTGTAGTAATTCAAACATTCCCTTGGGCTAGATAGTATTACACTCTTTAGGAGTATGTAAGCTGGAGAGGTTCAAATCAACAGCCAAAGTTGATAATCTGCTAAATTCTCTTTTATTTGCTCTTTCAGGAAAGTCCAAATATTTTCCAAGTGCCATTTGCTTGGCAAAAGAAAAGTGTGGACTAGGCAATAAGAGTTAAATCTCGTACTTCACAGCCTGATGCAACAGAACAAACTCCATGACTATATTTCTTTCTCTCTTTGGCTGCTAGAAGGCTCAGTTTAAGTTTTCGTTCCATGACTAACCAGTGTGTAGAAACTTAGAACATGTAAAGAGCAGCCTATTAACGTTACCCCCAGTGTCACTTTATTCTTCCTTTCCTTCTTTTCCTTACCCAAGTATATCCTCACCTGTTACTACTTTTTATCACTAGTATAATTATTACTATTCTTTGTACTATATGTATTTTGTTAAGCGTTTAAATATAGGCAGAGTTTAAATAAAAACTATTAAATTGCTGGAATCTGGGACGTAGTGAAGCTCAGCCTGTCCCTCTGCTGCTACTAGGATACAAAGATTTAGGGGATAGAGAGTGCAGCAGGATGACAGGGCGACTAGAGCCAAGAGATCTGTTCATATTCTCAAATTAGTAAGACTCACTGTTGTAGAAAGGTACCAACAAAGGAGTTTTAAAGCAGAATGGTCCTCAAAACATTCCACTCATAATTTCAACAGGGTCTAGGTAACCTCCAGGTAGAGGTCACTTGAACCTCTGTAGCAAATCCTCACTTGTGACATCTGGCAGCTTATTCCTAATTCAAGACTAAAGATACACCTGCATTCATGGTTCCAAAATCTCATCCTATTCTCATCCATTACTCTCTAAAATAGGAATCAAACAGGTCAAGTGCTGCTCCACAACTTCATCAGGTCAGGCAGCGTTTCCACGTTGGTGGGAAGGGATCACCCATGGAATGGGATGAGGTACGTACTTCTAAACTCAGACCCTCTCCCCTGATTCCTGCCAACACGCTGACAATTCCATTATCAGAGATAAACTTTTTTGTGTCAATGCACTGAGTTTTGTGATAGACCTCTTTGGGGGACACATTTTGACAGGGCAACATCCCACGTTAATCCCTTATATTAGCTGACCAGAGAGTGTTGCTTTCAAAAATTTGCAAAAGTTGGATATTGAAATAATTCCTGGGAGAGTACATGATTTGGTACTGAGCCAAACATTAATCACAAGTTATTAAAAGCAAAAGCTTTTTTTGTACTGAAGCTACAAGTAGAAACCACTTATGACTGTCCCCAAAGTCCTATTCCTATGAATACACCAGGCAGTGTCCTGATTGTGGTGCTGTGGGAATGGATGACAATAGATGGAACAAGAAATGATTCCTCCTTTTTTTAAGAGTTAGCAAGAAGGAGGAAGAAGAATGTTCCTGGAAGAGGAAAGTATGCAGCTTAGGCATGAGAGTGGCTTTTGCAAGAAACTGAAAGTCCTTCTGTATCTCAATGGCCAGGAAAGGTGGTCTGGCTTGGTCAGTAGAGGTCATTCATGTGGGGTAGAAAATGCTCAGATCGGGAGTTGTGACTTGTGTCAGCCCAAGGGTGATAGTGAGATATTGATGGGTTTTGCTTAAATTTACATTTTATGAAGATGTCTCTAAATGCTGTGTGGAGAATGAGAGAGAAGAAATAAAATTGGAATCAGGAAAAAAAGTTAAGTGGCTACTGCACAAATTGCCAACAGCAAGGATAATTTTTCCTCTATATTATTATTTTGTTAAGAATTAGTCTAGGCCTATTTTATGAATATGATAAAATTAACCTGAAGATTTAACTCCAGGCAAATGTTAGATAAAAATTTAAGTCTCGATGAAGCACAGCATTCATCTTGCATCCCATGCTCTCTGTACATTGGATTATGGCATAGTGTCATGGTTTGGTTTCCTAATCGTGAGCTGAAGTGTCCCATGGCACCACAATGACCTCGCAAGAGCACTGTGGAATATTTTAAATTTGTCAGGGAGCCAGAGCAATATCTGTTGAACACCACATGAACTACTATCTGGTGACAGTTCAGGGTTTCAATATTAGTACCAAATTCTTTCCTATGGTGCCATTACTTTGTGAATCTGGGGTTTCAGTATTTGCCGTGATATAAAGCAAGTACCATGTGGATATCAATGTATAAGTCATATGCCGCTTCTTCTGGAATGTTATTTATTTTGACATTAAAAAATAAAGATATAAAGGAACTTTCTGGTTTTGTTTGTTTTTCTTTTGTTCTTTTTTGCAAGATCATTCTCCTCCATCAGTCTATCATTCACCATCTTCCTTTCTCAGTAGCGCAGTTATAAGAGAATTTGGATATGCCTTACCAGTCTTTTTTTTCTTCCAGTTTTACTGCGATATAATTGACAGGCAACACTATATAAGTTTAAAGTGTACTGAATACTAATTTGACTTATGTACATGATGAAATGAGACCAACAATAAGTTTAGTGAACATCTATTTCATACAGATATAACATTAAAGAAATAGAAAAAATATATAATTTTTCCTTGTGATAAGAATTCAGATTTACTCTCTTAACAAGTTTTATATATAATGTATAACAGTGTTAATTATATTTATCATGTTATACATCACATCCCTAGGACTTATTTATCTTACAACTGGAATTTTGTACTTTTTGACCATCTTCATCCTATTCTCCCTCCACCTCAACCCTGCCTCTGGTTACAACAAATCTGATCTTTTTCTATGAGTTTGATTCTTGCTAGAGCAAAGGACACATGGTCTCCATCTGGCTCACAGACTTATTTTATTTTGAATCCACAGACTCAAAATATATATGAAAGTGTATTTAACCATTAAAATCCTATATTGTAATATTATGGACTGCCTTTTTAAATCAGATAACCTGATAACAACTTGACTTACAGTTCTCCTTCATAGCAATAATCAGCAGAAAACACAGGGCTGCTCCCTTTCAAAGAAAGCTTTTCTCCTCACTCTGGCACAGTACGTACTAATTTACTTTACCTGACTGATACTAGTAGTTACTGGAGTTTGTCCCTAATTTAATGTGACAAAGAGTTTTAAATTAGGGATTCATTGTTTAAGTATGACGTTTTAGTGTGTTTATGCCATGTATCTGTGAGTGATGCAGAGAGTGGAGGTATTTCTACAGCTATTAATACTAGTATTATTAATAGATAAGCTGTTTTGAAATTATTACATATTCACAGGCGTTATTCTAAACACCTTATATTTATTATCTCAGTATACTCACAGCAATATTATAGTCACAAAAATTCTACAAGGTAGTGTTCTCACTTTTTAATTACAGATGTGTCGAGAACTGTGAATGTTCTCAGATTTTATCCTGTTTGCAAGCTAACAAGTTAACCTGCCACAGCCTCATAGATGATGGCAGAAGACAGGAGATTCTTGGATTAGAGACAAAGGAATGTCTTGCCATTCAGCAGCTCACATGCACTGCAGTTTGCGTTGATTTCCCTTCCACTCCAAGTGCCATGGCTACAATGAGGAGTGGACTAGCAGATGCTGCTGCATAGTATGTTTTTATCAGCTGAGGTTAGAGATCCCTGGTCTTTTGTAATGGACTACAAGATGGCTGCCCCACATTTGTCATTTGCCCTGGGGGGAGACATCATCTTTACTGAGCTGGCCAATAAACCTGCAGTCTGCCAAGAGGGAGATACTGTCTCTATCTTCTAAAGCTGTTTGCTAAACAAACAATCTTTTTGTTTTTTGTTTTTTTTCTGGTACACGGGCTTCTCACTGCTGTGGCCTCTCCTGTTGTGGAGCACAGGCTCCAGATGCGCAGGCTCAGCGGCCATGGCTCACGGGCCCAGTCGCTCCATGGCATGTGGGATCTTCCCGGACCGGGGCACGAACCCGTGTCCCCTGCATTGGCAGGCGGACTCTCAACCACTGCGCCACCAGGGAAGCCCTAAACAAACATTCTTTAAATGGAAGGATTGTCTTTTTATAGTGGTCTGAGATAGGAGAGATAAAGAAAGAATAATATATTGCTTTAAACCTTTTGTTTTCAAATAACATTTCAATTTTCTTACACTAAATGATAACATCATAAATTTGATGACAAATAATAACTAGAAACCTGCTGTAGGTAGCAGATGAAGGGAAGAACAAGGCACCTGTAAAATTTAATGGAAACCTAAACTCTAAGAATAAAATAATAAAACATTGAAACACAATTTTAAAACATCCCATATATGAACCAACTGGTAGTTTCTAAACCTTTCTGCTCCAGAGAGCTTTAAAAATCATAGTTTCTATGAGTCAACCTTAAATCTATGTATCAGAATATTTAGGGGTAGTATTAAAAATAAAGTTAAAGAAATTTAATTTTAGAAAGTTCCCCAGGGGAATCTGATGTGTAGTCTTAAGAGAACCTGGAGATCATGCAGCTCTGAAGATGATCTCCAAGTAGGTGAGTGAGGTTGAATCAAGGTGACTTGTGTGTCACCTCCAGGAGGCACAGTGGAAGAATGATTGTACTAAAGAAAGCATAAAACTAATACAGCTCTCTACTCTGTGAAAATAGTGTGTTAACAAATAGTGCACTGTCAAAATGACATCAGTGTAAGGGGATCTCAAAGAATAGACTCTTCTATGTTAATTCAGAAGTGAAACAATGAGTAACATGAATTCTTGGGGACTCAAGCGTTTGCTCATTCAAAAGGTATAAGTTGTGGAAGCAGCTCACCAGGCAAATACAGGCTGATTAAATTTACCCCTTATGTTTATATATCTTCTTACTTTGTACCCATGCTCATGTGATTAATAACTAATTATCCCAGGTACTTTGATATTAATAAGAAAGTGTCCTGGATTGAATAGGTAATCCAAGGTCCATCAATATTTTAGATTCTTTCTTTCCTTCTTGGCTCATGCTGCCATCCACTCATAGTTGTTCCTAACGCACTGATAAATCTTCCAATTTTCTTGAACAATTTTTCTATCAAGTTCACAATTTACTTTTCCAACCTAAATCCTATAATGACCCTTGGAAATTCCAATATCCAACTGAAACAGACATTCATACATCTACAACTATATACCAATGGCTTGCAAACTCATAGCTCCAGACTTGTATATCCTAGTATTAAATATTAAATTCTAGTCTAACCATTATTTCATTGCTTTAAAACCTTTCTCATCCTCATCTCATAGCAGCTGGGCAAACCATTCATATGGCCACACTCTGGATCACCTAGATGTTTTCCACCTCAGAATTTTTAATTCTAATATTCTTTATTTGCCAACAAACTCTTAACTTTTGAGATATTTATTATACTGTTTTCTTCTCTCTCTCTACTTCTCTTATTGAATTCATCTGTTTGTCCAGTCCATTATTCTACTTTTTATTAAGAACCATCACTCCTTAGAATCCTTGATCTTTTCCTTTCACTACACTTGTCTAATCTCAATGCCTTTTCTTCTTCAAGCAAAGCAGCTATACATGCATTTAAAACATGGCCTATTCAGAAACCTGAAAATAATCAGAAAACATTGTAATTCTGAACTAATATAAGTTCATGGAATCCAATCTCAGTTGAAGACTGAATTTTCTGTTCATTATATACTTTCTACATGATCCCAAGCTTGGCTTTAACCAATTCTATATGCCCAATAAGTATTCTTAGCTCCAAATCTGTATAGTCAATCATCTATTCAATATTATGTCTCTACCTGGAGATATCAAATACACAACAAGCTCAATATGTTCAAAAAAAGTTCATAATTCTACTTCCACCACCAATGTTTCTTATCTCAGTGAATAGCACCACCATCTATTAATTTTGTTAAGCTAGAAACTTGTATAAGTTTGGTAAGCTAGCTTGTGATATCCTGTTCTTTAGTCCATAGAACCAAAGAATTAGAAAAACTGTAGATTTACGTGTTAAATTATTCCACCTTTCTGTAAGTAGTTCTAACACCCTAGTCTAAACCATTATCATCTCTCACAAGAATTGTTTCAATAGCTCCTTAACCTTTCTCCCACCATCCTCTCTTGCCTATCTCTTATACATTTGCTCCCCTACAGCCAGAAATATACATTAAGTGCAAATCTGATTATAGTATTATTTTGCTTAAAACTAGTTAGGGTTTCCTTTTCCTTCCCTCTTTCCCTCCCTCCCTTCCTTCTCTATTTCTTTCTTCTTCAGTTACTCTTAGGATACTAGCTCAAATCATAAAAATAAGTTTAAGGTTCTGCAGGATCTAACCCAACTAACTACCACATACTTTCATACCATTCTTTGGACAAACTGCATTCCAGTCTCAGTGGTGCCCTCTCTGGATTTTTGAATGGCCATCTTCCTTTTCACTTAAGGACTTGTATATTTGCTATTTCCTGTTCCTGAAATGTTCTTCCTTCTCCTTAGCTCTTCGTTCCCCAACTTTACATTTTGCACAAATCCTTCATATCTAGCAAATATCACTTCCTGAAGAAGATCCCCTATGATGACCTCTTGGAGCAAATCAGAGAATGCTGTACATCTTTTAAATAGCATTTATGAAGACATTGACCAAGAGTTCCCTGGTGGCCTAGTGGTTAGGATTCTGGGCTTTCACTGCCGTGGCCTGGGTTGAATCCCTGGTTGGGGAACTGAGATCCCACAAGCCATGTAGCATGGCCAAAAGAAAAGACATTGACTATCTACCTTGCTTTTTATTCTGTCCCCAAAGTTTACCATAGTGCCTGATAGAAGTAGATGATAATTATTCGTGGAAGGAATTAAGACATCTTTCCCAGAAATTACAATGTGTTCCTACCCAACGTCCTTTTTCATTTGTATAGCAACCATTTCAAAACTTCACTACTTTCTTAAAGATCCCTTCTGTGCAAATTTTTTATCTATCTTGGAAAATTGTCTCTCCTACTTTATAGACAAAACACAGTCCATCAGGTAAGATCTCTCTTAATTTTCCACTTTCCCTGAACACACTTCCCATTGCTGGCAAACTGGTCTCTGCCCATTACTACTAACATCTTCTCTCCTCAGTCTCATTGTACAGTGTCTCCATGTGATCAAGGCTAATGCTTACAATAAAGTATAATATATATTATATAGTGTATATTATATTATAAAATAATGTTAGATTTTATATATATATAAATATATATATATATATATATATATATATATAATCATGTCATTTTGAATATTTAGGGCTTTATTCTATCAGCTTTTCTTTTTTTTTAACCCTATTTTCAACCTCTCTTTTTTTCCTGGCTCTCTTCTTACACCATTAAAAAGAAATGTTAAGTTTATATTATCCTTCAAAAATGTTAATTGACTTTACATTGCCTTCTATCTGCTTTGTATCACTCTTCTTTCTTCTCAGACAACACTCTTGAAATAATAGATTGCACTAACTTTCTCTACCTTTTACCTCCCATTTACTTCTCAAGTTCTATAATCTGACTTTTATGCAACCATTTCATTGAAACTGCTTTTTCTAAATTCATCAAACACTCCCAGTGTAAGTCAAATAAAAAGTATACTTTTCACAGGCTATCACACTTGGCCTCTCTGAGCCATTTGGCAATATGGACCTCTTCGTAATTCCTAAGAATTTCCCACCCTGGACTCACAAGACATCATCTCACCACTCTGGCCACAACTTTGCATCTTTGCATTCCTCAACATAACCCTTAGATCCTTTTATTCTGTTTTGCTTTTTAGATTTCGGAGTATAAACTTCAGCATTCTTCTCTTTTTAATTTACACATTTAATAGAATATAACTTTAATAAGAGTTATATTTAATCATAGCCTTCATCTATAGAAAAGTCAGTCAAAAATCTGTATTTCTATCCCAGATGATTTATCCTATGTCCTAGTTATTAATTAAACTTCTTCACTTGGCTCTTGCAAAGGTATTTCAAACATTGCATGTTTAAAATGTAACATATCACATTTCCCCCTAAAACACCTACCTCTTACATTCTTTACTCTGATAAAGTGCACAAAATATCCTGGAATCCAAGTTAAAATCCTGGGAGCCATTTTGGTATTTCCTACCCTTGAATGTAAAATCTTTTACCTAATCACTTACAAAATCTATCAATTTAAACTGTCCCAAATCTCTTGACCTTTCCCTCCTCTCCATGCCTTTGGCTCTCGCTCTTCTCCAAGAACTCATCTTTAATTACCTGGATTTCTTGAGTGGTTTCCTGCCTTTTCTGTTTTCCTCAATCTCCTATCCATCACACCCATCAGAGGCTTTCAAAAGCCTAATTTAAACTTTTTTCATTTTACTTGAATTATTTCTCATCACCCCCTGAATAAGCTCTAAAGTTTTAAGTGCGACCTACCAAATTTCTTATAATTTGACCCTTCCTAGCCATAGAATAAGTACTTATTGAATCGGTAAATGCATGGATGAATATTTGAAGATTTATCTTTCACCACTGCTTCTTTTTTATGTTTAATTCTAGCCAAACTGAATCTGTAATGCTCTCTTTATACACTGTTGCCTTGCTACTCTTCCTTTCATCTTTTACATATCCAAATCCTAGTTGTGTTTGAAGACACATATCTTGAAGATAAAAAACATTGTTGAAGGAACTGGGGAAGTCTTATTCCCCAGGTTCCCAGAGAGGGTAAAATTGCACTTGCCAGAAATGTCATAAAAGTGTCAAAATTAGAAAATTAGCTGCAGAAATAACAAAACCTAAGTTGTCATCCTGTTTATTTTATCACACTATGAAAACAGGAGTACTTTAAAACAGAAATGAAAAATGTACATGCCACATGCAAGAACTAAGCATGTATGCTTCTCCACCACCACTTCATAAGTATTTTAATTATGCTAACCCTGTCTATATCTGGTGGGATCACTCTGTTAAGAAGCTTCCTCTTAATATTCACTTCACCCTTCTCTCCTTTTAGGTTAGGTGGTCTTTCTCAGTGAAAAGTAGACCTTGTATGCTACTTATCATTACTGAATGCTTATTGTAAAATAAAGGTTTATAAATATTTAAATAAAACAAATATTTAAAGAATGAATTGATGATAAATGATATATTTGTTTCTTTTCAGAGTCTGACCTCACTGGATTCACTGATATACTAGTTTTCCTACTGATCAAAATAAAGACCAGACCATGGAATTTGATTACTATTTTAAAAAGTACACGAAAAGCAAAAAAAAAAAAAAAACTAATGATGAATTGCTTAAGGAATGTGAAAACATCACCTTCACTCCATTTTACATTATTATATCACAACTGGAATATTACATAAATGACTTATATTAACCAAATACCATGGAAGTAAAAGTTCAATTGACTAAATTTAAAAAATTATCCCATTTTTTTAAAAAAGAAATGAATATATTTTATATGGAATTCTCTTAGAATATTAATGTTTTTCTTTTCCCAATTAAAACATAATAATAATTGATTCCTGGCCAGTGGCAGTTTGAGAAAAGGTTTAAAAAAAATACAAAAGTGATTAGAAACATATACTTGCAGTATTTTACATCTAAACAGTTCCCACATTTATAATTATGACCCCCAGTTTATAGATTATGGATATATAGTCAAGAAGATGTTAAAGTTAATGATTCTAATAACAAAATTAAGTTGTAGTTATGCAAATAATACAATGAGCTTTCATTGGGGGTTCATTCTAAAGGCTTAAATTAATTCTTTACTCAGGTAATTATGTTTACATTGTATTATCTTCTTGGTGTCTCATTGATCAAACTTAGGAAGTGACTCCCTCTAGTTTTTGAACAGCTAAACCTTCAGGTGAAATTTAAACAGAACACTTTCATTTTAAAGCCAAACTACACTGAGAGAAGAAAGTGACAGCCTTGACCTTGGATAGACTCCAGAGAGGTCTTTTATGGAAGGAAGATAAAAAAAATTATAGCTCCATGCTGAAAATAAGATGAGGGTTCCAGGAGAATGGGGTAAGGGAGAAAGTTATTAGAAGTAGTAGGAATGATCAACAAGTGTAAGGACAGGATTTTCAGTGGAAATCCTTTATCTTGTTTTAGTATTTAGTTAATAAATTGCTAACACTAGATGTTTAGAAAAAGCAGTAAAATAACTAATCCCAATAATGGTTTTTCAGATTTAAAAATGATATCTCCATCAGGTTGAGGTAGGGATGTATAGAAAATAACATATAAAATGTATCTGTTAAATTTTATGAAGAAGAATTTTATCTCAGAATATTTCAGAACAATAAGGTTTTAACCAGATCTAGTCTGTTATCCGTGTATTCTTAAAAGAATATTAACAAGACTCCTACACATGTATAGGTGCTGCAACAAAAATATTTAGAGTTTACATGTTGTTTTTCTTGATTTGATTTTCTAAATTAACTGTTATACTATTTGGAAGGAAATACAATGTAGTGAATAGAATTACATGTTTGTAAATTTTAGTACTAATTTGTAAACTAGCTATGCGATCATCAGTAAAATGAAAAAGTGGAAACTTTTAACTTTAAAAGGCCCTTCCAGGTTGAATAGTCAGTGATTCTCAGTGGCATTGTTTGAAAGAATATGAATTCTCAAATTTTGATTCCCCTTAATTCTGTTTTATGGTATTATAGATTTTTCAGATGAATAGGTCTTATAATATTTTAAAATCTCTTTCCTCCACTTCCTCTTCCTAAATCATGTAATTTGGACTACATATAAAATTAGAAACTGTCAATCAGTGTCTTACTTGTTTATAGGAAAATAATACCTATCATGGGTTATTGTGAAGAAAAAGATGATTCAAAAGAATATGGTTTTAGGCCTGGGTAGAGCATCAGATGGTTTATGGTCATAAATAAAACAAAACAAAACAAAAAATAAAACAGTATTTGCTATGAGCAAGACATTTTTTAAAGCAAATTAAGTTATAAATATATTTAATTTTAAAACTACATTATAAAGTTGATATTATTATTTTTGCACTTTTTAGATCAGGAAACAGAGGCACAGGGAGTTTAAGGAAGGTCACAAAGCTAATGCACGGAAAGGTGGAAAAAAGAGCCCAGATAATATAAGTCCAGAAGCCATGATCTTCACTATTTTTCTATAACCATTTTAATTGAATCAAAATGGATGTCAAATCCCAACAGAAAACAGTATCAGAAAGTTTGTTTAAGCTGTCGATTTTGGCTACAAAGTGGGTGATCAGGAGAGACCGGGACTCATTTGAAGAACGGTGAAAAAGGACCATATACATTAGTTTTATGGATATCACAGATGGAACTCAATATTTATTTTACCACCATAATGTGAGGTTGGAAACTTTACAAGCAGGATAATGTTCAGGTATGTAAAACTTTGTAAGAGAAAATACTGGAGGGAAATGAGTGTGCAAATGGAAGTGATGGGAGAAGAGATTGGCATATAGCTGGGAAACAGTGACCAAAAGGCCAAACATTGTGGTCAGAGTATGACAATTCATTTTTAATCTTTTAGCTTTTCAGAACATTCAAACATACATGAGTTGGACGTGTAGAATTATGTTAAGGAAATTACTGACACTATTTCAAATGGCAAAAGGATTTTTATCTACAAGTTCTGATTTAAAAATACCACAAACTTGGGCTTCCCTGGTGGCACAGTGGTTGAGATTCCGCCTGCCGATGCAGGGGACACAGGTTCGTGCCCCGGTCCGGGAGGATCCCACATGCTGCAGAGCGGCTAGGCCCGTGAGCCATGGCCGCTGAGCCTGCGCGTCGGGAGCCTGTGCTCCGCAATGGGAGAGGCCACAACAGTGAGAGGCCCGCATACAGCAAAAAAAAAAACCAAAAAAACCCCCCAGAAACTCTATACTCCTTCCTGAAATTCTGGTAGAGGACCCAAAATTGAGAAACACCTTGGAATTCACATAGCCCACTGGGGCAAAAAGAAATGAATTTACTTGCCTGAGATAACATGTCCAGAGGCTAAATCAGGAGGACAGAAAAATATCCTGCTCCCAGCAATTACTTTCACTATCTCATGCTGAGTCCAGACTTGATGCATTTTGTTAACCTAGTGAAGCAATAACTATACATTTAAATTGTGTTGTGTACTATTTTTAGCTTTTGGTAAAGAAGCATTTCATTTTAAAGTTACTTTAAAAATCCCACATTGATGGATTATCAAGGAAAAATGCTACATTGATATATTACCAAATTGAATAGAGAAATTAGAAGTACGAATATGAAGTAGTAAAATGAAATCTTAGAACTTCCTTCTCATTTGCATATTCTTTTCTTTCAACTTGGAATTAAGATGGAATATATCTGGATTTAACCTGTAGGACTAAGAGAAAAGTATATGAAGATTTGTTTTTGGTTCCCTAAAGCAGCATTTTGAGATACAGTGCTCAATTTCCAGCTAACTCTCAGAACTAGGGAATAGGATACCTAGAAATACCAGAAAAATTAGACTGTCATTCTTAGTCCTTTTAAAAACCTATTCTATATCCCACTCTGAACAAAACTTTCTGGACTGTTGGTGGTAAAATGCCAAGGAACACAAGCTGTAGCATAGGCAAACAAGTATAGTTCAGAGTGAAAACAAGCTGAATTGTATTTATTTTACGTGTTTCCACTCTACCAACTTAACTCACTTAATAATGTACACATACTTTAAGGACATCAAAGGCAGATATATAATATTATGTATTAAAGACTGTGATTGTTCTTTCTAAAATCTTCTCTCAAGAAAATGATTTTCTATTCTGAAAATCTATTATCTCAGGACTGAAAATTATTTGTCTATGTGACACTAAAATACCTTAAATAGTAAGTTAATAAGACATATCTGTATCAGTATATTATTAATGTATGGCTAGCTCATTTTTAGAGCTTTTCCCCCCTGCAACTAACATTTTCAAGGCACTTAATTCAAATAAAAGAAATAGATTGTATCCATACAAGTAGATTTGAAAATATTTCAAATGAGGAATCTCTCACTACTCAATGAATTAGATGGGTATTCTTCACACCAAGATTCTAAATGATTTTCTCTTGCGAAGTAGGTTATTTAAATGATACAAATATATATATATATATATATATATATATATATATATATATATAATTTCTCTGTGTCTAATAACAAAGCCAGCCCTATCAAGCTTCATCATCTGCCCTCTACTGTCTAGAGTGCTTGTTTCTTTCTAAGTTTAGCCTGGAAGGAAAATTACATATTAAAGTACCACTCTTTGCAAACTGCCCCTTTTCTGGCTCCAGTTCTTCTGACTAGGATAACCCTACTTACTGCGTTTGGCCCTTCAGGCCTGGTGCTGGTAAGAGCATCTTGCTATTATGAGTTCAATTGTGCTTCTCCCTTATTAGTTTCCCAAACTCTGCCTATATTTCTGTGAAAGTGTCCTCATTAAAAACTCTTTAGCTACACCCTTTTGAGACTGCAATCAGTTCCTACTGATATCCTGAGTCACACACTATCTAAATGAGTAAAAACTAATAAACTTATAATCAATATTTAGGAAACATGACTTCAAGAAAAAAGAAAAAAATGCATTAAGACCATCGTAATTTACCCAGTTTAACAGACTACCCTAGAAGAGCACTATGCTTCTTTATTATGAAACTTGGGTTTTAGACATCAAAAATGGTTCAAATGCTTTTGAAAGAAATGTTTCTCAGTGAATCTAATGCAATTCTTCATGTTAGTTCAAAGTTGCTTCCTCCTTTCCTACTTAAACTTTCATTGATCAGCATTCTTTGCTTACTAATGGGTTACATAAAAGGCCTCTAGGAATGTTTGAGTTCATCTCTTTTTTTCTAAAGTGAAAAAGAACTGGTCTTAAATTAGGTATTCCCTTTATTATACTGAACACTTTGAACAGTATTCCCTTTACACTAATGTAATTCTTTAAACAATATTGGTGAAGAAAGTTTAATTTCTGTTCTTACTCACCTGTTAGAATTTATAGTAACTTTATTGACTCTATTTTATTGACTCTTTTTTAACACAATGAACGCAGATTTTTATCTGTGAAACTGCTGCATATCATTGGTCTTGACAGGTTTTCTGGCAAGAGTTTAAACCTGTGCATCTACTGGGACAATTGCTTTTTCTTCGTCATTTTTCTTAATAATTTTATAAAGACATTTCTTTAATTAAGAGTCAGTGTTATCACAGCTTCAGCATAAGCAATTCTGATACAAAATTGTATAAATATTATGTATGTATTTGAGAAGCCATTTGGAAAAATCTGTCTCCTTGCCCTGCAATCACCTTACAGACACTTTGCATCAAGTACCTTTTAATTTTCTGGCCACAACTTAATTTAAATGAGTACAGCAAACTAATGGGAGATTATTTGAAATCTAGAGAAATAAACTACTGTATTATTGAAGCAAGAGATGTTTTAAAATATAAAAATTATCCCAGTACTTACTGCAAGTCCACGAACTTATATTTAATAGATTGTATTAGACCCTTCTCAGAAGTCACGCTTTGTGGCATTTGCTCTTATTTACTGTCCTGGCAGAAAGTTCCGGCTGAAGTCAAGGTCACCTTCTATCCCAAAGTTGGTATAATTAGTATCAATTCAGTGTTTCGACAAGCTTCCACAGGAGGTTATTAACTGTGTTTCATGTGGAATGTCAAAGAAGCAAGGGCAGTGCTGGCAATCTTTTCAGCTTCAAAGGCACAGCACATAAATTTAATTCATTGGTTAGTAAGAAAGATACAACCAGTTTATTAATGATTTTTAAAATAATTTCAGAGATGTTCTGGAAATACATTTATTCATATATGTAGGCCAAGGTTTTAAAATATAAAACAGATTATCCTCCTAATAATAAGTAACTCATTTATTCTTAATATTTTATAAGTGATTTGCTTTCTGGAATATAATAATTACAGAAATTTAAAAATTAATGTTTATATGTGTATGCATATTATATAAAAATGAATTCAAGGAAATGGCACATAGTCTACTAGGGAACATTTTCTTTTCTTTCTTAGAGGTTGTTTTGCAGGAAATGTATATATTATTAGATTATATTAAATCTAGAATTATTATCATAAAATCAATTAAGACACTCACATTTATACAAGTAGAAACAATATTAGTAGAACTGTTTACTTAAAAGAAATATAAACTAATGGAACAAGATTTCTGTTTAAATTTATCTAAGCCAAAGAAATAAATAAGCTTAAAATGAAACTCTTAAAAATGTTTGATGTTTCAAATTGCACAAGCCACAAGAATGCCCTTAGAAAATAGAATAGAGCATAAATGTTCTGCTTCCCTTAATAGGTGGTATGGGAAAGAAAATATGAATACCGGTTTTCTTCAAATATTTCCTAAATGCCATAAAGAAATAAGTAAATATTTAAAGATTTTTAAACTTTACCAGAATTCACCTTCATACAAGTCAGAGGCAAACACTCCACTTGGTTTCAGAAATGGTTATACATAACAAGTGATTCTTATTCCAAATAAGATCTACTAGAATAGAAAGAATAACTTTAGCACCCTATGCTATCTTGGAATAACCTAATCTGAAACATTGCCATTATTCCAATGTGTGGGTCTATAGCTGAGTAAGAGACCAGGACCCCCAGTCAGTACTCCCACTCATGTCTGGCCTGTAGCCACTCCCTTCAGCATTAATAATATGGTACTTTTAGCAAGGTTGAGAGGGAGCATACATCATGCTTATTCTTTCCAAGTGAGAAGAATTTTTAATATCCTGTTTCCATTATGAACTATGTTTCATGTATTTAATTTTGAAAGAGTCAACTTTATATAGTAATTATGGTTTTTAAAAAGACTAGTGGAAATTTAGCTATACTCACAGCTTAAATGTAGAAACCTATCTTTTTGCAGATAAGCAGCTCCCTCTATATGGATCATCTGGAGACTGAAATATTACTTAATTTTTGTCAAGTGAAAAAAAGCCCAACATATTGACACTTAATTTTTAAAAGCTCACAGCACCATGCAAATTGTGTTTTATTACCATCAATAAAATCAGAAACATTTTTAATAGCTAAACACTCATAATACAAGCTCATAAACAACTTCTTGATTTGCACACTTTGGGATTTAACTCTGTCAAGATGATATATTTTACCATTGCAAATGCTCTATTTGAATGCATTTATTATGACTAACTCAGAGCTATAATGATTTTACTCCATTCATTCTTTCTCAGTGCTGGTGTTTTCTTTTATTCTGATAAACGTTTCTTTATCTCTATGTATTCTATTTTTTAAGTATCTGTGCCAAAAAGGGGAGGAGGGCACACATTAATGAAACCAAATAAAAATAAAATATAGACTAGATTTTCTTTGACATAAAGGAAATAGAGATTAGAAGCACGGGTCAGATCATTATTGCTTTTTAACCTGATTTAATTAAATAGATGTTTCAGACAGTGATTTGATGTGCTCATGTATGCATTTTGTGTTTAAGTTAGCATATTGTATTTTGAAGCCAGAGAAATGAAACAACAATTGAAGCAAAGGAATCTGCATACAAAAATACTATTTCATAAACAACATTCTAGGCAACAGCAGTTCATTAAAAATGCCCACATTAAATATGAGTAGAATGTTACAATTAATCTCATTTTCTCTATACTGGCACAAAGTAAATACTTCCGCAATTTATTTTCATTTGATATAGCTTAAATTTGTGTATATGATTTTTTTCTACAATTCACGAAGATTGCTTCAAGGATCTTTAGAGAAGGAAGATCTTTCAAACAGTAATATTTTGGGATTATACTTAATGATCAACCATGTCCCTAAATTCATATACATTTAAATAGTTAAATTTTATGATTCACATGATTTTAAAATTACAGTGGGCCTTTAATTCTAGACTGGATCTATACTTATTGTAGATGTATGCTAAAATTCATTCTATTCTACATGAATAATTTAAAATATTTTACTTAATATTACATTTTTAGACATAATAACTAAATTAATGTGTAATTTAATTGTGAAGAATTGACATTAAGTTTGTGCTTGACATTAAACTTTTGATTGCAGAAGCATGCATTTCAAGAAGACATCCACCTTAAATAAACATATTGCCAGCTGTAGCAAAACAACCAGGTAAGAAACTAGGCTGCCCCACCTGTGAAGTTCTTTTTGTCAGAAAGTCCTGGGTAACCTAGATAACTGATTACCTTGGGTGACCTGGTTTCTTCCTTCCTGTGCTCTAATTCCCATTCTTATGCTTTAAATTAACCAATAAATGGTGAACCCACAAAACTCTAGACACCCCACCTTTGAACCCTAATAAAGGCAGAGCCCAGGTCTGTGCGCTCTCTTTCTCTTTTCACCAGTGACCTCACTATGTGGCCCTCCAGAATCTCTGAGTAATAATTTTGTTCCTCAAAGTTCCTTAGTGGTTTCTTACTGAAGTACAGCCTGCGATCATATTAAGAACAAAGGCTGGTCCAACCTCAACATTTGGCCCTGGTGGAGGAAATGTCTGTGAGGGCTCCTAAAAGCAATAGGAGCTGAGGCAAGTGCCTCAAGCATTCCTAGCGAAAAGCATCACTATCAATAGGCTGGGACCAACACAACAGTACCCATCTTTAAATTTTGAGATTGGTCATTATTATTCTGGTTGTAGATAATTTGATAATTGTTGATTTCTTAAATTTAAAAAAAATATGTCTTTTGTTTTTGTTTTGCAGTGCCATTGTGAAATAAGATACCTTTGCAATTACCTCATTATAGTTAATAAATTGGTTCATATTACTAGAAAAATGGTATGATTTTATTAACAAAAAATTATTTCACCATTTTAAAGTCTGATGTAAAACTAAATCAATACTTGAATCAATAATTCATTTGGATTTTTACATGGATTGTACAAACATTTTCATCATCACTTTTAGGATTTATTTTTTCCTATCTGATATACTGAAATGCATGAAGTATTTGAACAGACCCTTAGTATTAGGACAGGGAGTATATCAGATATTTCACATCTTCTCTCCACATATGTCATTTCATTTCTATACTTGTAGTGCAATTACAGTCTTACAGAGGCAGAGACAGGTAATAATTAGGCATTTAGGAGTTTTTCTGTGTTGGTAAGTACAAAAGATTCAGTTGTGAATTCTAATTTTAAAAATCATGATAAATAGACATAATCACTGATATATCTCACTGTGTCTCATATATGTTTCTTGACTTTTCAATACCTTTTTATCATGATCTGTAAATGAGGGTGCTTGCTGTTAAAGATTCTTAGATTATGAGCTAGTTTATAATAAAATTAAAATTATACAGTATGATAAAAAATTTAAAAAAATGCTTTCAAATTAACGATACCATGCAAAAATAATATTAATACTAGAAATCATATCAGGTCATTTGGAAGCATTTTATAAATTATCATATTTAACTCATTAAAGTTTATCTCATTAAAAATTTATTACAGTGACCTAAAAAAAAACCCAAATTTATAAAAGAGTATATATAGATATAGATATATAGATATAGATATACAGATATATATCTTTTGAATTAGTTGATAGGATTAATCAGGCCACTAGTCTTAAAAAGTTGCAATTTCTATAAGCAGAAAATTAAAATGTGTTGTAGCAGTGACGCTTTGTAATGCAAATATTTAAGAGATCTATAAAATGTTCAGGTTTTAGGTATATGATAAATAAATAAGAATCCTATAAAATTCATAGAAAATTTATAAATTGTTGTTATAGTCAAGGATAGATAAGTAAGTTCCATATGCTCTAGTGCCATTTTAATATTTAATTTTTTTCACATAATCAATTAAAAATAGGTTTGAAATTAAAATGTAATCAGTGCACTAACACCAAAGAATTTTGCCAGAATTAAAACTAGAATTACTATAGGAAAAATATACCATTTCAGATGCAGCTACATGTGAACACATTTGTTTTACTTAAAAGAACTAAGCAATCATTGTCATACATTGAGTGCTGATTATGTTGCCAGAACTCTAGACATTATCCAATCCTCAAGGCAATCTGAGAATTAAGTGTTTCTCATTTTTCTGACAAAAATGCTGATGCTAAATTTGGTTCATCGTCTAAGACCAAAGACTTTGTAAACAGAAGAACTGAAACTCACACCTAAAGATATTTCTCAGGCTCACTTATTCTCTGTCTTTCCCATGACTGTTCAAGTTTGCTCCCTTCTCTGTGTTATAGCACCCTTTTTTGTAACAAGGTACTGCTAATTGCCTGCTTTTCTTCCATATGGTTGAAGCTCCTCTTCCTGCACACAAGGATGCATTTCATGTACAAATTGAAGAGATGTACAAATTCTCAAGGTTATGACTAACAATTGGAGTAGCTTCTTTTGGTCTATTTTATCTTGATTTTTAATATAGCAACAGCTATGTGTCTTTATTTTTAATTGGATGTTTACCATATCTTAGGATAGAAATCTCAGCAATGGCAGGGGTGGTGAAAAAGTGTAAATGGAGATATGAACAGTGATTCATTTGTGGTCATTTATTAAATAAGTATGTATATAGTGAGATAAATGCTATAGTTTATGAAATTTGAAGAAATGCCATTTAAACCTAATAAAATTAAATATAGTTAGCTTAGTAATTTAGATTACTGAATGAGAGAAAGAGATGAAGAAAGTAAACAAAAACATTGGCAAGCTGAAAATATTTAGTTCCTAGCTTTTCTTAGGCAACATATTCTTATTATATCTTTTAAACTATAATTTGGAAACATCTTTCACTAATTTATAGATAAATGAATTCCACTATAATTGCACCTGAAACCTCTAATTTAATAGGTAATGCACAGCTAAGTGAATATCATATAAATTAAAAGGAATATAGTACAAAAATCATAAAATATTTATTTATTGACTGAATCCCCACCTCCCTTAAATATGGACTAGAACATTAATCATACAGGTGAGCTTGGTGACCTCCTTCAATTCCCAGTTGTTCGTTGAAGATAGGAGGGAAAAATAGACATTACACTAACATTCAATGTTGGTGCTACTATTTTTTCTGTATAAAGCAGATGCTATGAATTGCCTAACTCATAAAATATGTTTTCTTTTCACATATCTTGGTGCCATTTGAAAAATAATATCTTGCAACTATTAAGTAAAAAAAGAGGGAATGGGGGTATGTGTGTGTGTGTGTGTGTGTGTCTTCTTTGAGGTTTATTTATTTGTGTGCTGCTTTGAAGGAAAAATAAATTTTTTCAGCACTTTTGAATTCCATGGTGTAAAGTTCACAAAACATCTTAGGAAATCTTTAAAAAATGAATTTCCTTGAAAAAGTAGAAAATTGATTTCTTTTTAGCAGGCTGGTTAAAATGGAACAGATAAGAGTCACTTAAGATGCATGTAAACAAATATAAAAGATTTGTTAAACACTTCACTTTGAAATAAAATATTTTCTATTATTTTAGCCTAATATATATATATATATATATATATATATATATATATATATACACTCACAAAGAATATGAATACTTTTCATTAATTAAGTATAGACACTGATTATTTGGGGGAAATGCATCAATTTAATTGTTAGTGATTTCAGATACAATATGTTTAATCCCCATAATTTTAGGACCTGGCATAGTGCCATTTATATATACAGCAGGTACTTGATAAATATTTATTGAAGAAGAAATGAACTTTGTTATAATTAGTTATAATTATATATAATTAATTTGTTATAATTAGGTTATATTTGTTATATATATATAATTAGGTTATAATTAGGTCTTTTATTTAATTAGGTCTATATATATATATATAATTAGGTTATAATTAGGTCTTTTAAAAAAAGTTAAGTCAATATATATCTCTCTCCTTTTCCAACAAACTGATTTGTTTGTACAGTCAGAACTTAATATCATAGAGATTTTGTTGGTAAGCAGTAAATTGCATTTCATTTGAATTACTGTTTGTAAAAAAATCTTTAGAAAAACAATAAAAGCAAAGTAGAACTTTAGATATTTATATTTCATATAACATCATAAAGTATTTTTTAACTTTTTCTTCATTTTTATTATTTTTCTACTCATTTTTATATAAGTTGTTATAAGAATGATATTTAATCTCTTCTACTTATAGATTTAGCTCAAATACAGTTTTTTTAGTAATACTAGGTATTTTGAGAAATTCTTAATGTTACTATCATCAAGCTTTAGCTATCAATCTTGTACACTGTATAACAGAATTGACCAAATTATTAAAAATTAACAATTATAAGATACTAAACTATTTTTCTGGAACAAGAGAAAAAGTAATATAGTAACTATAAAGTAAAAGCTAGCAGCAACTCAATATAATATTGAGAATTACTAGAAATTCTACGAAACACAAACAGTCTAACTGAACAGTCTTTACAAGTGAAGGAAAATAATGTTAAGTCTATCCTTGACAAAACTTTAGATATATATTATTGTAAAGTCCTCATGATTTCAAATTACATTGTTACATTTAACACATATTAGGACAGCCAACGTGACATAAAACATGTATAAGAGTAAATGACAGACTTAAATAGGACAAATTGTCTCTGAACATTGCTTATGCAGAAATAAAGTTTAAAATGTGTATTTCTCTAATGTGCTCAAACAACTTTTTATTTTTTCATCATCTACTAACTACTTAAAGACTACTCAGAAATGCTTTTTTATATTTCTGAACCATGACATAATAATTATTTTTGCCCTTAAGGATTACTTCAATATCTTTTAGGTTGCTCTGTTTGAGACAAACATACTTATTAGTAAACGGATGCCAGAAATTACTCATGGAGCCAACCATCAATTCCTGTCATCCTGGACAAGTCTAGAACATTTGCTTTCAGAACATTCTGTTAGTAGCATGAGTAGCTCTACTCAGCAAATCACTTCAGGCTGACATATTGAATATTTACCTAAAAGTTCTATGTGGCAAATAGTTTATAATGACCCCTGGATTATGCCAATTTTACAACAAATTCAATGCAGGCATTTTAATCTAGTTGCAGAGGAATAACAAATCAGTAACATTAAACTAAGGTCTTAAAAAAGCAAACACTACCTCTGCATTTTTGAACATCTTATTTCTTTGCATTTATAGGGTAAGGAAAAAAAAAAAAAAAACAGTGTCCCATGTTCACATTTTAAACTCTCAATGTTGCAGAGCTCCATATATTCTCAACCTATATTCTGAAACATTTTCATAAGAGTCATAATTGACACTAAGAAAAATTAAAATGTACCATCTTGTCTCATATTTTATTCCAACAACCTTAACTGATAGTAACTGAGGTGACTTAATTACTTCTTAGAAGTAAGTAAAATTGGATCTCTATTCCTCTACCCTTTATAAAACCTTTAAAAGCTCTATTTAATGTGTTTCCCAGGCCATAACAAAGAAGCATACTGTACCTCGTATGTTGCTGGATGTTGCAGATGTGGTTTGGCTGGCTGTTATGGCTACAGTGGTTGTGACTGTTGCAGTGGTAAGGGAGGGGATGATAGTAGTGGGAAGCAAAGTGTTGGGAACATCTGGTGAGTGGAAAAAAAAATATAAAACAAAATCATATCATGCAAACAAAAGAGAAACACAAATGATTCAAATTACAAATACATATATCTTATTTGGGTTGAACTTTTAACAGGCTTAAACAGATTATCAGGTACAAAGCTGGCGGTACCACGCAGTTCTTGTCATTTTGTTTTTCATTGATTTTTAATGCTCCTACACAAAGCAAAAACTTGGAGCAATGTTTGACTATAAGCAGATTGCCTGCAATATTTAGAGTAAAACTTAAAATGACAAGAATTCATTCGTTTGCTGGGTCGTTTAAGAAGTTTGACATGCAGTAGCAAAATACAGAGGTAAAACAGAAACTGACATGCTTTGTCAAAGAAGTAAACAAAGAAACAACACAACAGAAAATAAACACAAATAACACCACCATATAAGATTAAAGAAATGTTAACGATGGATGAATATATGCATGTTAAATACTCTGATTTTTTTTTAGGCAAACAATGATAGGAAATAGGATGAAAGCAATCTTTAGATACAAACAAAAAAGAAGCCAACTGTTACTATTATTATTACCATTATTTTGCTTTTCCTTTTCTCACAAACGGTGTTAATGTACAGTTTAGAATCTTATAATTCTTACCCTGATTAGCTGGTAACGCCTTCTAACAATTTTGCAGTACCTAGGAGTCTTTAACAAGTATTGGGTCAACTAGCATGGAACTCAATATTCTGAACTGTTTATGACTTATTTTATTTGGCATACCTAGGAGAAGTTATTGAACATATATCTGAACCATAACATTCAACCCCTAGTCCATAATCAGTCAAAGTTGGCAAAAGTTGACAGTAGATTCAAATACAGAGAACATAAAAAAGGGAAAAATTAGCTTAGAGTTTAACACCAAGATCTTCCTTTTACTCAAAAGCAGCTAAAACTTTGAAAAGCAGCATAGAGAACACTGAAACAATATAGCCAGTGTCAAGCAATAAGAACTTCAGTAAGATCCTCAGAGAGTCAAATCTTGTCTCAAGTGGATAGGCATAAAATTTACACAGTGAGGAAATTAGAAACAGTTCACAAATTACCTGTAATTACTGTGCTGGGGTTTGATTTCACATGTTTGCTACACAGCTCCTATATATTCAGAGTGTTTGACAGATTATTTTGCTATTAAAAAGCTTCCTGTCATTCTCTCAGTTAAAGTCTCTGAGTCACACCAAATTTTTTCTAGTTCCTTACTTCTGATAAACAGCCCTACTCAATCCTCAGACTTTAACCTGCTGAATTCTCTATGCTGGAGACATCAGAAAACAGCATGAGATCACTCTCTTATCTTTGGTATTTATGTTTACACCTGTTTCCTGGCCAGTCACATTAAGAAAACAACCTTCTGAAAACCCAATGGTGCTACATTAATCACTAGAGAAAATGGGTATTGTCTGGAGTGCGATTACCATGATCATAAAGTAGAACTGACTTCAACAACATTAAAAATGAATAAATATTATGTATATGTGCACATATGCTTCTTGTTTATTAATTTCTATAAAAACTTCTTATTTTCATTGTAAGCTTTCCTAAATAGTTTAGGCAGGCTGGAGGTAAATGAAAGACATTTTCTAAATTTAAAAAAAGTAATTTTAATTTTCACGCATTTCCAAAATAGAAAATAATACATTCTTTGTCTGTTAGCAAAATCATTTGCCCATTAGGATCTCAAAATATATGTATTTCATTAGTGCAAAGGGAAATATCTTCCAGGGCTAACAAATATAAGAATATACAATAATATTAGTCCTTTAAAACTCCATGGAAAGAACCCAAGATTACCAAACCTATCACTGATTATAAAATATTACATTATTTGCTATCAGAAAATGGGTTAGAATAAAATTTCATTGTATCTGAAAAGCAGTGTCTCAAAACCAGCTATAGTATCTGATTCTGGAGTGCAAATAACAGACTTTTTTTTTTTTAAGCCAAAAAACGCCATATTATTTGGATTTTTTTCCTTACTTCATATCAACAAAGATGGGTAATAATTAACTCTGATTTGTTTTGGAGATAGTCTATATATTTTCATGAGCATTCTTATATAAACCAACAATATCCTATTTCCCATATGAAGATGCATGATATATAGGGTTTTGTCCACCAGGCTAATATTCAAAAAACATTTAAAAAATGGGTAGTTTTAATAATTGTTAATCCACTTTAAGAGAACTGTCCTAGAGTCTTCTACAGGGTCCAGATAGATGAGATAACACCACTAACCATTATTGACTCATAGTCTGGCTCCTGCTTATCTGCTCATCATTCTCATCTTCTCCCCTTGACTTCATATGTACCTAAAAACAAACTGGCTAAAAGCAATTTGATGGAAAGAGCCTTGGCCGATACGACAATTGGGTCAAGAAAATGACCTGTCAAATAAGAAATGTCTCCCAGTCACTGTTACATATTTTTAATCACTAGTAACATTATTTCATCCTACATGTTCTGAAACATTTTAAAAACTTTCATTTTTGCAAAAATTTTGAGGGTTTCATCATTCTGTTCTTTCTTTTTATTACACATTCATGTCCATCCAATTATTTCAACTCTATTGTGAAATAGCAAAAGTTGAAATAATCTTAACATTCAATACCAGGAGATTAATCAGAATCAACTACAACTCAACAATGTAAGATTAGTTAGAATTAGTTGTAATTCTCAGAAAGGCCAAGGAAATTGTGTGATATTTCTCTTACCTAAACTTTCTATTGTTCTGATTTTATTGTTGTCAGTCTCCCCACTTGGCAATTAATCTTTGAATAGAACTCTGCCTACTTTATTGTTGGTACCCTAGCACAATTTAGAAGGTCAACAAAAGTTTACTAAATGAATTTGTTCATAGCATTATAAAAATAAAACATATTTTAGGGAATCTAGAAAAGTCCACTTTTTTGACAGGTCAACTAGTCAATATAGAACTAAAATATTTCATTACTTCTGCTCAAAGAAAAATTCTTCTCTGTGTTTAATACATACAGACAATTTTTATTTTCTGAAGGATACATTTTCAAGATTATAACCTACAAATTCTTTCTTCAATAAATTTCCTTGCTAACAAAATGAATCTTTGCCTACATATCCTGCAACTTTGAAAGCTGTGTGAGCCTGACCTGAGATTCATGTATTCCACACCACCTTATGAACTCTCTCCAGTTTCAACTGATTTGAGACTTTCCAAGGAAGGGTGTAAGACGACGAGGGCTCACTAAGTAACTCTCATTGTGATCAGTGGTGAATGATCTCAACAAATTTATGAGTTGTCTATTATTATCCCCACTTAATGGATGAAAGAACTTTGAGATAGAGTTTCCTCATCTTGAAAATTACACACATATGTATAAATATGTTATATTATAGAAAAAAATTTCTTAAACATAAGTATAATGCAAAGAGAAATTTCTCTAACACTCCCATCTCAAGATCATTTATTTTATCTGTATGATTGTAACTCTTCTTCTTTTTTTTTTTTTTTTTTTTTTGCCATACGCGGCCTCTCACTGTTGTGGCCTCTCCCGTTGCGGAGCACAGGATCCAGACGCGCAGGCTCAGCGGCCATGGCTCACGGGCCCAGCCGCTCCGCGGCATGTGGGATCTTCCCGGACCGGGACACGAACCCGTGTCCCCTGCATCGGCAGGCGGACTCTCAACCACTGCGCCACCAGGGAAGCCCTGATTGTAACTCTTGTCAAGGCAGAAATTAGTAAAATTCTGAGCTGTCTTCCTAAGTCCAAATACCCAACTCTCTAGTTTTTATCCTACAAATGAGTGGCAACATTTGGAAACATTCAGCAATTATTTAAAGGTCCCGGTTTGATGCATTCCCTTTTGCCTTTTATTTAAACATTGATTATGAGAATGAAGCTACATTTTCATAAGGAAATACGAAATTGAAAACATGAGTAATAATAATTTGCCTTAGTTTTAAGGTATCTAGAATTCTGTACCTTTTAAAAACCACTATGTTGTTACTACAAAGAATACTCAATCAAATATAGTACAGGATAGAAAATGCAGGTCATTTTGTCCCCAAGACACATCCATTTTTGTGTCTCCAAAGAATAAAAATACATTCATATGCAGAAGAATTACAAACATGTGCACACACATAATAAAAGTAAGTTACTCCTGGTTCAACATTCATTTACTAATTCTGTTTATAAAGCCACATAATCTGCAATCATATTAATAAGTAATTTGCTGAATATGACTTAAATTTAGAAGATTTTAATATATGTCTTACATGTTTACATCCTATGATTTAAATGGACACTAAGATAACTATAAATAAAAAATAGAAAAATTAATGGTATGCAATTTATGAATATTAAAATTCAGGAATGATAACTGTCTAACAGACAGGTCAGTCAATTAACTACATGATAGTTCATCTCTGTTTTCTACAATACAAAGATGGGCTCAAATTTTTATTGTCATTTTCCTTGGAGAGCATGTTAATTTAATCAAATACTGTTTAATTTGCCTGGAAAAAAAATGGTTAAAATAAGAAGTTCATCATTTACAATTTACAAAAGAAATTTACTGTATTATATATTTTCTATATGTTAAAGTATAAATAATGAAGTTAGTAATTGATAAAATATCTAGTGCATAAAAAAGGTATCTTGAGGAGTGCACAAAGTGAAAATAACTAGATTTTATTTTTCAATTTTAGTTTAGATCTGATCAGATACATTAGCAAATACAGATAAATTATTCAGATATAATTTAAATCCAAACAAGAGAAATTTCAATAAAGTTCTTCAAAATCAGAAATAAAAGCATATTCTAGTTAATAATAAATTTGTTTGAATATGATATAAAAATATTTTCAAATTGTTAAAAATTTTTATCACAATATATACAAATGTGTAACACCAGATTCTCTGAAATTGTGATTATGTGTTTAAAATCTTTGCCTAGCACATTAAATCTTAGGGAACTACTTATTTACTATATACTAAAATGGATAAATCTTGCTAAAATAGCTTCATGATTTAAGTAAGATATTAAAATTAATTCATAGCGGTCTATGACTCACTATCTAAAACTTTATAGTTTTAGTGAAAACTATAGTAACCATAGTAAAATCAGAGATGTCCTTTAAAGGAAAAATTTGAGCATTTTTATTGATAGGAAACTGAGAAAAATAAAGGTCCCAGGCATGAAAATATTTGCTTATAGTTTTACCTACACATAAGATGTGGATTAAAATAAATTACAGTTTTCATTTTGTTTGTAACATATATAAAGTGCTGTTCTGACATAAAAGGAAAATTCAGGAGTACTTCAATAATATCAGACAGAACCCCAAATCTAGTCAATTGCACAATTGCATATTAGTGCAGACAAAGTCTAAGTAGGTTGCAAAAGTTACTCATGTGAGTGAACGTTGGGTTACAAATAAATGCAGTGTAAATACTGTGCGTTACTTCTGTAAGAACCTATTCACTTGCAGAAACACAATTTTAGCTCACACAACAAAGCTGTTGAATCAGGAAACTAAAATCTTTGTGTCCGGAGACCATGGCTAAATTTTGCTATGATAAAGTCATCAGTCCACCATGTCTCCAGCTTAACCTACATGACTCTGATGTGAACTCCAAACTGCACCCACCATTGTCTTCAGATACCTCAATGTTAAGGATTTCTGGAACAACAGGGGCTAGAGGTCTTCAGAACATATATATGCCTGGCTTCTTTTCTTTATTTCTTATAGTACCAAGTTAACATAAACAGAAAAGCAAAGCCTGGAGCACAAGACATCTTCCCTGACACAAGTGCTTTCCCCAAGTTCTAGACTCAGCTCCTTCTGTTCTCTTTGCTACCATGTTCTCAGAGCCACATCCTGTTTCACAACATTAGTTTTCTCTTTCGTGTCTATCTTTCAAGTCCAGTTTAAATATGATCTCATTTGTAAAGCATCCCCCAATTCTGTAGAGT
This sequence comes from Leucopleurus acutus, assembly GCF_964270905.1. Lineage (NCBI taxonomy): Eukaryota > Metazoa > Chordata > Mammalia > Artiodactyla > Delphinidae > Leucopleurus > Leucopleurus acutus. Next base: position 38,989,184 of record NC_139147.1, on the reverse strand, counting down.
TAATACCTTCCCTCAGTGTGCTTTCAAGCACTTTGCACACACCTCTACACATGTTTATTATACATTATATGACCATGAGATGTATGTTTATGTACCTATCTTTCCAATAAACTGTAAGCTCAATCTTTATAAATCAACTTGTCTTTGTTTTAAAAAATATAATTTTGACTTGGGACAAATTTACTCTGACCCAACCCCTCAGTATCATCCAATCTCATCTTAGAATAGTCTCCCTTTTCTTGATGTACCTAGTGAAACACCACTCTCAAGTTTCAGCCTGATTCCTACCTGCTCTGTGAAGAATTCCTTGACCACATAAAACCCAACTGATTTCCCTTCTCTGAATACTTTTTGTGTTTTCCGAGTTTACCTCTGCTTCCCTCATTCTGTTATCTATACCCCACTGCCATGACAAAGATGTTTACATTCATGACACACTACTATGAACACACCCAGGGTTATGTGTCTCTCACTAGCTACATAGCTCTCTCTCTCCTTCCCTACTTATCAAAATACATGTGTAGCACTATGGTGACATTTAAAAATTTTCTCTAATTAATATAATCAATTAATACACTCAACTATTCTAACTTTTATTAATAATAAAGTTCACCATAAACAGAATACATATCAGAGCTCTTCATGAAATCAGTGGTTGAAAACCGGGAGGCTATCACTTTCATTTGGCACTTAATGATTACTAGTGTTTTCTTTTGTTTTTTTTTTCATGAACCAATAAGATGATAAGCTAACAGAAGAATTAGACATCAACTCCATGGTATATTTCTGTGCTTCCTTAGGGTACCTAGCTCTATGCTTTGAATTTGACTGGTGCTTTATAAATAATGCATCTTTTGGTGGTAATAGCAATGTTGTCAATAGATAGGAAATGGTATCACTTTTAATAACGTGAAACAGTAATTGAGCCTTACACATGGTTAATCTCTGTAAAAGACTGTCCTCTCTCCTCCTTTTACCATTCATGAGGTAATTTTTAGGAATTCCTGCTAAGAGTCTTCAAGTCTAAAAAATAATTTAGAAAATTAAAATGCAGCATACTGAAGAATCTTATATTCCAAATGCAGTCTTTCAATGTTTTTAAAAGTGTTAGAGCTCTAAATCACAATATCCAATTCAAAATAATAGAAAAGGGGCCCTTTTTTTCACATCCTAATGAAGGAATTCGAAAAATGCAACCACATTTTGTTATTGGAGCTTATTAGAGCACAACAGATCCTGTATAACCTTGTCAAAATGAAATCAGTTCCAACAAGCACTGTATACAATAAACTGAAGAGTGGTACAGCACCTTTTTTCCAGTAACGAGCTTTTCAGGTTAAAGGTATGTTCTGTTCTCTACAAATTCAGTGTACAATAATTTCTAACTTGTCAACCTCTTTTGTTTTGTGGCAGTTTCTCTTTTTAAAAATTGCATTCTGGCCCATTCAGAATGGATTTTCAGAGCAAAATTAAGTCTAAAGAATCCCAGAAGCCCAAACTGCTTGTTTCTCTCTAAGGACTAGTGTTCAATCGGGAGAAAAACTGCTACCATTTAGTTTGGACTCCATATGTCTACTTCCTTTCTGCTTTATGTCACTAACTCCCCTGGGTGGTCCCAGGATAATCAAGAGTGAATTCAAACCAAGGATTATTAGTGGAGATATAGAAGATTATTAGTGGAATATTATTAGTCAGAACTCGATGTATACTAGAAGTATTAAGGTAAGAAGCGTCTTTTTGAAAGAAGTTATTCGCATATCCTAATTTTAAAAATAACAGGCATCCTTAACTTTACTGATAATTGCACTGCCATTGGAAGCAATTGTAAGAGGAAAAGTTTACTGTATTTGCTTTTTTGCCTGTGCAGAGAAGGACATTTATCTGTTCCCATTATATTCAGCTACATGTAGCAGCCTATTTGGGCTATAGCATAAGAATGGATAACAGTACCAAGGCTCTTACTTAAATGACAGCCACCAGGTTGACAAGGCCCCAACTAGCCAGAGCATGCCTCTTCTTCCAGAGCTGTATGGTAACCTCATCTGCTTCATAAAAAGGAGCCCTTTTTAAAATTATATTTGAATGCATCCATATTTATTCCTCTGATAGCTTCAACTGGCTTCACATACTAAATGGAATCCTCATACAATAAAAAAAGCTGTTCTTGAAAAATAAAAAGTACTGCAATTTTAAACTGTAGGTGGTAACCCAAAGTCATACGTAATTACAAGAAAAGTTGATGAATAAAATCAGTTTGTCATTTGAAAAAAATGTATGCATTTTTTTCTTTTAAAATACTCTTTTACATTCCAAACTGACAAAGGAAAGTGAAATTTAAAGTGGGAAAAAATGCCTTTGAAGTGAATGATTCCATACCATTTAGCTCCACCTACTTCCATACTAGGAGTTCTTTCCTAAAAGTGCTTTACCAAAAAGTAAATCAGATGATTTGATCAAACATTTTAAGTTCTGTGAGGATGTCAGTTTCCTCTGAGAGAAAAGTACTGTCACCCATTAGAAGAGAAACTTAAACCAAATATAAATATACACAAGGGGAAGTATGATATAGTAGAAAATTACTGATTGAAAAATCCAGATATTTTGATTTTTCATTTAGGTTCTGTGATAAAATTACTGAGAGACATTTTGCCTATAATTTAATCCCTCTGAATCTATGCTTCTTCATCTAAAAAAACAGAGTTTAGACCTGGTCATTTATTCATAAATTATTCCTCTTCTTATTTAATACACAAATTCCATAAAAGAGTAACAATGGGTTCTGGAATCCTGAACTAAATATCCTTAAGGCTTAACTAAACTGTGCTACTGTACTATGTTACCAATTTGTATAAGTTAAAAAATGCTGTCATTAAATTGGAAGTTATTACACAGCACTAATTCTAGTGAATTCTAATTTTCACATATATGTTTGTTGTCTGATCGATTTTTAAAGGTAGTAAAATGCATTCAAATAGAATATTTAATATTGAAATATAAAAGCTTACTTAAATGAAAATTAAAGGAGAACTTGGGAGTGTTTCAAAAATGTTACTATAAACTTGCTATCCTGTAACTTAAAATCAACAAGGGCTATTTGTAAATACTTTTTGTGTAAGCATATTAATAAATAGTCTCTTGGATGTATCCACAACAGATAATCCCTAATAAACACTAAGAATAATGTTAAGCAGAATTGTGAAGAAATGCCTATTAAGCTCCACTTTTAATATGCCCTCCTATCACCTGTAGCCCTAGAATTCAGAGTTCTCATGCAAAAGCAGGGTCTTTCTTAACCTTAAAAAAGCTTATTTAATAAACTAATTCCCACATGGAATTTGGTGACACAGATTGATAACCTTCCCCAAATTATTTATATTTAAAATATAGGCTCAATAAAGAAGTGAACATTTTACCAAAGTAATATATTTCTAATTGTGGAATTTCATATTCTCCTGGCTATGTCTCCTGAAATATTACAATTAATGAGGGGACCTTGAAACATCTGTGAAATTGCATCATGGTAAAACATATGAGTGAAAACACCTCACTGGTTTATTTTTACTAAGAAGTCCAGGCATAATTGAGAGTGTTTACTTATTTATTATAGGATCTACAGTGCCTGGCCTAGCACTTTATATACAGCAGATACTCAAGAAAACATTTCCTGGAATAGTAAAATATTACTAGTAGTAATATCATTGTGATGTGGATTTTCAGGCCATGCATCAGAGAAGTTTTACATCTGTTTACATTTAAAGATAAATGTTATCCTTATAAGAGATGATATATTTAAAAAAAAGGGAAAGGATATAGATTTCCAAAAAACAAATCCAGTTTTAAGTTAGCTATCGTCATAGAGTTTTGTGAAAAGATAAACAGACATGTGAAGTCAATTGCAAAACTCTTCTAATTTCAAAGATTTCTATTGGAGATGTGAATTCTTCTATACACAGTTATTCATGCTGTGCACTGCTTAAATCCATAAGGTGGCATTTACATATGGATTGCCAAGTAAATACATCTCACTTATTTTCCCAATATTGGATGAAAGTTAAAGGTCTTGATTTTGGTGACCAAGGAATGAATATCATTACCCTGATTTGGTTCAGAAGTTAGGGCAGTGTATACACACACATACACACATATACACTTAGGTATATATGTGTATATATGTGTATGTATGTGAATATGGGTTTGTGCATATTTATGAATGTATATATGTATCTATACATACATATGTGTATTATTTTATTAAGGTTTCTTCTGTTGAAAGAGAGAAACAGACAGATAAAGAAATTTAATTAAAGAAATATTTTTGATTGCCTGCTATTTAGAAGGCACTGCTCCAAGATAAGATTTCTGCTTTGTGCATATAACATATGCACATAAATGCATACATATACAATATATGTACACGTGTATAATACACATATACATGTACATATCTACAATCAAATATACAACTAAAATACCAAATAACGATAAATGCCCTGCAGAGAATTAAAATAAAGTCATATGTGACTGGGAGAATGGTTTGGAAACAGCGTCAGCAGAACTTGCTGATGAATTGGAAAGAAGGGCACAGAGGATTCAAGGATAATTCTTAGATTCTGGAACAAGTATGTTATATGTTGTTACAATGTTTGTGAAAACTACATTTTTGTAAGAAGCTACAAAGCAGATTTTATGTAAAATCTTCTTCTAGTTAGGCATGCCATTGTTTCTAAAAAGGAATGCCAACAATTTCCCCCCATGGGTGATTGAATATTGATTGAAATTCTCTAATGAATTAATGCATATATACTTGGGGAGAAGAGCTCTATACATTTGATAAAGCTATAATCTAGCCTTTTTTGCACATAAAAAAAAATCTAGAAAGACTAAGTGCCATGGGTATAACCCTTCTGTTCTGAAATTGACAGAAAAGATCATATATAAAGAGTGCAAGGGAAAACATTTTAAATGTTGGATTTGTTGGGTGGTGGAGTCTTTCTTCCCTTCAGACAGGAATGAGGGTTTTCCGCGTGGACACTTTAGTCAGTGATCCATCTAGGTACCACAGAAACATTTACTTCAGAGTGGTATCTCAATGAATTTTTACCTTGAAAGGTGAAGCTTTATCCACTTCAGGCTCATCTTAAAGAGATGAAATTTAGCCTCAACTCCGTGTTGAGTAAGCCTGTACATATCCACTTTTCAACATGCTTTATAATGAAAGCAGTGCCCCTGTCTCCACTACTTGATCCCATTTCACTTCTCTCTGCAGAGTTCAACAGCATATTCATCCAGTCAGAGGTACTCCTTTCCCACAGGCATCACAGCTCTCCCTGCTTATTCATGTCCAGAGATGCTATGTTTTATCTCAGCAATTAAAGAAGGTACTGTTTTAAGACTCATCCAGCTAGTTTATTGTCTGGAAACTCTCAACTGGAGATGAGAGCAGCAGCCATAGGCTTCTTCCATCAGTGCATTCTTTGTTGTTCCACATGGATGTCTTTTCTATCCTTTTCTTCCTACACCGTATATTTTTCCATCTATCCTTCTAAAGAAAGCATCTCCAAAGGAAAAATGCTCATTATGAGCACACAGAATCAATTTACCAACTGGTAGGTCTGTCTCCATGTGAGGAAACAGATTTTAGCTGAATCCCTTTCAAATGTTTGCTAGGCTGGCTGTACATCTGTCCACTAATCCAGTCTTCTCTTTCCTGCTCCCCACCCACTCATCTGAGCTCAAAGATTCACTCTCTTATTTCCATTTTGATCTGTATTACCTTTCCTAACAGCACAGCTAAGCAAAAAAAATCATGTAGACTCTCAATGTTTCTAAATGTTTTGTTGCTGGATAATTATAACAGTAAATGTAAGTGTGACTGCCAACTTTTTAGTCTAGCTACATATTTACTATGAAGCACAGAAGTACACTCTTAATTTTAATTAATGAGAGTTCTCATTAGCTTTCAAATCATTGATAATCATAGAAGGAATATATAAAATATATACCTTAAGACTAGGAAAGTATGTATTATAATCATATTTGCTTAGTTCTAGAGTAAGACAAATTTAAACACAAATTTAGGATATTACTTCATGATATTCCTAATCTGTTTCATAATTAGTATGGCATGCATCTATATATGTATTATTTATTTTGCTAAATTTAGGATCAGGAACTAAAACCCTAAAGCAATTGAATTTATATCTTGTACCTTAGTTAAGTATTTGAAGGAGATAACAGATGGTTTGGAAATGTGTGTTAAAGTGAAAGAAAGGCTACCCTCCATGACTCAATTTCCCTCTCTCCCATGGTAAACAAATTGACTGAAAGGAAGAATCAGCACCTGGGATGGGAAGTGAACCTGCATTTACCTGTAGTCTCTGAAAGAGACGGGTATCTAAATGAACAACAAAGTTTGGAAGCTTGGTTTGATGCAGGAATTTGTAATATCTTGGTGTACAACATTCTGCCTCTGTGTAATTTTGACATTTATTATTAAACAATAAAGGTAAAGTGAAATGAAAGTAGCAGTTGTATCAATTTTTTTTAAAGCTGGAAAGGCATATTTAATAGTTTGATACCTTTCACTAAATGAAAACACATAGATATTTCTAGCAGTAATATTCTCTTACTATAAAAATTAAAAACCTGAAACACTATTTTAATAAATGTTCTTACTAGCTAACAATAAAATGTGATGGATCTTATTCTATGTATGTGTTATTTTTGAGGTAAATTATCCTGGAAACAAGCAAACAAACAAAAAGCAATATCACATTTTTCATCAGTATTCATTTCAATAGATACATGAATAAATATATAACACAAACCATAACTGTCAAGTGATATTTTAGGAATACAAAGTCAGCAACTGTCAGTAAACTGATTGGCATTACATAAACAAGCTTTTTATACTATTTCACTTTCTACTATAATAATAATACTAGTTATGAAAAATTTTACTTGTTTTTATATGGTCCTACATATGAAATTTGCTAGAAAAAGCTAAATATGTACATATAAAGAAAAGTAAAAATATGGAAAGGTGCATAGTGGATAATTTTATTCAAAATAAGAATAGCAAGAGTTAAGATAATGAAGAAGTAATGAACTGTTATAAAAGCTTATTTCTGTAAGTCAAAAACAGTGAAGTAATGGAATAAAAGTAGTGGTAAGATAATTTTAAATTTCATATAAGGGTTACTATGGTAATATGAAAAGTAAATTTGAAGAGAGATGGTGAGTATCATGAACAAAATTCTGGAATATTGCATCTCAACTCTGCCATGACTGTGTGAGACAGCCCTGAGATGGGTCCTAAGTTGAGTGTCCTCTCCACTGAAGCTCACACTGGACTCCCCCTTACTCCTCTCTACAGTGTGGACCTGCCATAGTTAGTACAGCTACTGGCAGAAGAAGAAATAAGTTACTCATTTTTTCTACTTGTATTACTGTATTTCTTCCCTAATTCTGGGGAGGGCAGATGATAGTAAAAGAGTTCCAGCACCACTGTCCATCTTCCATATGTATTCTGAGGCGTGGTTATGCCTTTCTCTAGCATGAGTGTGAAGGGAGGTCAAAGGCATTGGGATAGTTGAGGAGGAAGAAGTATAGGATTTGGGGGGAAGTGGTAATTTATGTTTTCCACTCTTCATAGATATTCTTTCAAAATTTCCCAGGTACTATAAAGTTCTGACACTTCCAAAAAAATACTTTTTAAATAAGTGGATGACAAATAAATATAAGGACTTGAATCATCCCCAACCACAAAATAAGATTAGTCTCAGGTCATTCTCAGTTCTCTGCAGCCATTCCTTGTGTAATGAATAGGTATCTTCTATGATTTCTATACTAAAAGATGGAGATCTGGGTAGCATTTCTTTGAGGAGAGGATATTTTACCTAAACTTTCTCAACTTGATGTTACATCAGAGAAACAAGGGTGATTATTACTTTTATCCTGCTCTCTCTATATTACTAATTTGCTGTAGTGTTGATTTTTAATGATCTTCTCTATTGCTGAGTTAACAAGAATATAGAATTTTCTCATTCTTCAATAGGGATAACTTAATTTATGCTCTGGGTACCATTCAGGGAAGACCTTGGGCAGTAAATTGTACACAACCTTTGGGTAAATTTTGTACCAGAGCACTGGACTGAGATTGCTTTAAGGTATCATAAGACTACTAGTAATATTATAATAATAATACTCTGATTTATTATTTGTCTATGTTCCTGGCACTGGTGGGTACTTCTATTTATGATGTATGCCATTTGTTTATAAATAATCCAGGAGTACTGTGTTACTATTTTTTTGTAATTCCAGACAATTGGACCATGCTGTCACAAACTATGAATATCTACATCATTGTATATCCATACTCCTATAACTCTTTGATTTTTGTACTATACTTACTTGAATGCTTATCGTTCATGTTTAACTCTAAGCTTCTTGAGTGATATTCACCTTTGCTCCTGTAGTGCATTTGCACTCAGTGAATAAATGCTAAATACTTATTTGGTGAATGAATGAATATCTCCTTTGATCTGAGTTCTCCAAATAGTAAAAACAGCAATGGAACAGTATATTTCAAGACCATTAATATGGAAGTAATTAGCCATTCAAAAGAAATAAATAATATGATAACAATAATAACATGAGAGTAACTTCAATATTTTTTATACAGAAGTAAAAAACAAAAAACTACTGTGCTCACAGGAATTAATAGTATCACTATGGCTACTAATTTAACAGATTAATTTTTCCATTGCTGTGCTTGTTAATGAAAAAATGGTACCTTTTTTCCTAATGGAATCTCTACAGTGCAAACGTTTCTAAAGTGTAATTTTTATTTTTTTATTTTTTTTGCGATAACGCGGGCCGCTCACCGTTGTGGAGCACAGGCTCCGGATGCGCAGGTTCAGCAGCCATGGCTCACGGGCCCAGCCGCTCTGCGGCATGTGGGATCTTCCCAGACCGGGACACGAACCCATGTCCCTTGCATCGGCAAGTGGACTCTCAACCACTGCACCACCAGGGAAGCCCCAAAAGTGTAATGTTTTATCTTACATGTATTTGTATACATGTACTGAATTTTGTTAGGCCTTTCATTGAGAGTGAGAACCAGACTGGCAGTTTCAAATTACCATCTGAAATTGTAATGTTTAAATTTGCAAAGGTATCATGGGGTTAGGGTGGAGGGGAACACTCCAGTGTCCATGACATACAAAGTCAGTGCTGTTAACAATTAAATGTGAAAACATTTAAATAATGCACTTCCACTGACACCCAAAGAATAAAATCTAACCATTAGGATGGTACCTAGATAGCAGATGATTTCACAGCAAAGTGCGCTGACCTCCATCAAGTTAAGAATCAACAGAACCTAGGTAACTGTGGTAGAATCAGAGACAGTCTCAGCTCATGAAAGGCCCTTCTGTGCTAGAGCTATATTAAATTATCACAGCTAATGTAAAATCAAACTTGGTGTAAAAGATAAAAGTGTAAAGTTCTCACAAATGATCACTTATCACTTCATTCCGAAATGCATACAGCATTCATTATAGATTGAAATATCACTCAAATTTCACCATTTAGTTGGGTTTTGAAACAGCCAAACCATTAACAGAAGAGAGTAGCTTTTTATATTTATACAACCAGTGACTAATGAAACATTATACCCTGTGCACAAAGGAGGAAAAAGAAAACCCTTTATTTTGTAATGAACCCAATTGGAGCCCTTTTTAAACACAGTGTAATATGGTTTCACTGTTTCATCGAGCCTCTCATTACTTGTGTCAATAATCCTAGGTAAACCACTGTTGACCTTCACAGCAATTTATCTGGTAGCATGAATAGCATTAATCTATGGGGTGCTTTTGATGAATTGTAGTTCAAAAAGCAAAGCCAAAAATGACTTCTTACAAAGTGCTCAGAAAAGTATCTATTAGAAATATGTCAACTGCCAACTACCTAAAGGTAGCTTGGCTATTTAGGAAATCATGCTGCTGGCTAGCTTGCAAACACTGAGAAAACATATGAATTTTCCCCACTTGAATTACTTTAAAAAAACAAATAACATACTTTTCATCTAAGTATATTATTTTTTCTGTCACTTCCCTTCTAATTCTCTATATTTTTATGTCATATTGCTTTCAACACAATGTGACATGCTATGCAACATGCCCCAGGTTCCAAAACTGTTAGGTGAGACAAGCGCTTATCAAGTTGAGGGTGAATCAGACTTCATTTCCGTGACTACAAGATCTAAACATCCAGGTCAGCACGAACTGAAAGCTACTCCTGGATCCTGCTCTAAGGATCTAACTTATCTTCTTGACACACTCAGTGGTTGTTATATTCTCTCTGGCAGTGAGCCTGGTAGGGTTTATCTACAGGGGGTTACTACATTTAATTCCAATTTATCAGTCTAATTTGATTAGGCTGATCTTTCCCAAAAGCTGGAATTTGCACAATTCATGAGATACTAGAAATTACTCTCTCAGCTCTGTTATCTTCAAGATGTTTATATGTGGAAAGTCTATTCAATGCAAGACTTTGTTTGCCTTCAAGAACAAAAGTGTTATTAAGAACTAAGAAATGGTAGACACTAAGGCAATTTGAAAATAAAGTTGTAAATTGATTTAATACATTATTCTTTCTCCAATTTTGTCCTGTATCATAAAAAAGTAAACATCTTGGAAAAAAACACAAATGGGATTATTTTTCCCCTAAAATTAAATCCCTTTACAAAGAATTAGACTTTATCCCCCAAATTCCTTTTTGGAAAGGTATAAAATTAACCCATGCTTCTTACAGTTATTTTATACTTAGGTTCATGAGAAAGATTTCAAATAAATGTACTCCCTTCAGGATTTCTAAGATCCATTGGATTTGTTACAGCATTGTGTAATTATTACACAGTACTCATTCAAATACTGTAATATTGTGTAGAACACAACATTAGTCTTAAAAAAACGTTTTCTTGGTGAACTATATGAGAAAAATCTTACATTCTCTAATGCTTTTTTCTCTTGGAGATTCACATTGTACCCTATAAATAAACTCTGAGAAGTCCTGTAATAAAGAAACCTGACTAATTTTGTTTATTGTGATATTTATCGATTTCAGAAAAGTTCATCTTCGTCTAACAATATGCTAAAGCTACCTCATGAACAACTTGTCCTGGCTTTTGGAGTTTAGGAAGAACAGAGATTCTTTTTAATCTTGGGTATTGGCATGTCTTTTTGCCATTTTCCTATATTTACTCAAATTGTGAGATTATTGCAGAGGAGAAAAAAATGTCTGTGGGTGTTTCAAATTATTGTTCATAAGAAATTAGTGCAGTTTTCACTAGTATTGTACACCTCTGTCTTTGCTACATCTCGATTACATGCTATCTCTCTTTGTAAAACTAGTAATAGTGATTATAAAGCATATTTTTATGATAATACTACCAAAATTAACTCAGGGAAAATGTTGTTTTCATGATTCTGATTTATAATTTAAAGCATAAAATGTAAAGAAAACCATTAATATGATTTACTATTCACCACCAAATATTATACAGTATATTTATAATTAAAAAATCTTTCACAAATATAAATTTTATTTCGAGTATAGGCTGTAATTTTATTTTATTAGTTTGTCTTGAAACATATTAATTGTGAATCATGAAGATATTTACACTTATGAGAAGTCCTTGTGAAAGAAAAAGAAAACCCGTTTAAATTTGTTTATTATTCTAAAGATTTTGATAAATTTAAGCAGTTTTTCAGGTCATTCTTGCATGTATAATAATGTCAAAAGGTACTCACCATGTACAATGAGAACATACTCTGCACTGCTTTGGCCAATGGTATTTGTGGCTTCACATCGATATGTACCATTATCCGTTTTGTTGAGGAAAAGAATGTTTAGCTCCCTACCACTCACAACCATTCGGTCAGGATCTGGTAATTCTCCGCCATCCTTTGTCCACAAAACAGGTTCTGGCCTATTGGATTTAAACATGCATATAAACAAAAAACATATGAAATGTTACATATTCTGTGAATTAATTAAGCAATTTATAAATATTTAACACTCATTTCATGGATAACTATATGCTAACTTCTGTAAGGTACCAAAAGAATCATAATGCACTCACTCAGAAGATTTTGGAGGTATGGCAATTATAATTTTATTCTATTCTCCTTAACTAAGTAGACATGTATTAAGGAGCTAATTAGTTGAGTCACTATAGTAGTCACTGATAGATAGCAAGTCCTGCGGCCCAGATTCTGTGGCTAAATGTCTCATACCTGCTGGTCTCTGGAGGATTGCCTGTGGGCTATTGGAGCAGCCTTCTACAGAGGTATCTGGAATTATACCTTTGCATTTGGGGCCACCATTGTGGGGGCACAGCTTTGCCTGAAACCACCTGAAATTTCTCCCCCTTACCTTTCCTGCTTTCTCATCCCTCTAGAGGTTTTTATTTTCTGCAAGTTATCTCTTTTCTTTTCTTTTTTCCTTAGCTTTACTGAGATATAACTGACACACAACACTGCACTAGTTTAAGGTGCAGAGCATAATGATTTGATATATGTAAATATTGCCACATGATTACCACAATAAGTTTAGTGAACATCCATCACCTCACATAGTTACTTTTTTTTCTTGTGATGAGAACTTTTAAGATCTACTCTCTTAGCAACTTTAAAATATACAATCCAGTATTATTAACTATAGTTGGCATACTATACATTATATCCTCAGAACTTAAAACTTGAATTTTGTATCTTTTGACCACCTTCACCCATTTCCCCTATCCCCCACCCCTGCCTCTGGCCACTTTTATTCAACATTTTACTGGAAGTCCTAGCCAGAGCAATTAAGCAGGAAAATAAATAACTGGTAACCAAACTGGAAAGGAAGAAGTAAAACTGTCTTCATTTGCAGATGATATGATAGCATATAAAGAAAACCCTAAAAATTCCACTAAAAAGCTCTTAAAACTAATAAATGAATTCAGTAAAGTTACAAGACACAAAATCAATAGACAAAAATCAATTGAATTTCTATACACCAACAATGAAATATCAGAAACAGAAATTAAGAAAATCTATTTTATAATTGCATCAAAAAGAATACAATACTTAGAAAAAAATGTAACCAAGGGGGTGAAAGATCTGTACACTGAAAACTATAAGACATTAATGAAAGAAACTGAAGAGGTCAAATAAATGGAAAAACGGTCTTTAATCATAGATTGAAAGAATTAATATTAAATGTCTATACTACCCAAAGCAATCTACAAATTCAATGCAATCCCTATCAAAATTCCAATGGCATTTTTCACATAAAAAGAACAAAGAATCCTAAAATTTGTATGCAACAACAAAAGGCCCCAAATAGGCAAGCAATCTTGAGAAAGAAGGAAAGAGCTGGGGGTTTCACACTTCCTGATTTCAAATGATATTTCAAAGATATAGTACTTAAAAGAGTATGATATTGGCAAAAATACAGACACATAGATAAATGGAATAGAAGACTCAAAAATAAACCCATGCATGTACGGTCAATTAATTTTTGACAAAGGAGGTAAGAATACACAATAGGGGAAAGGACAGTCTCTTCAATAAATAGTGCAGGGAAAACTGAAGTGCCACACACAAAAGAATAAAGCTGGGCCCCTATTTTACGTTATACATAGACATCAACTCAAAATGGATTAAAAACTTCAATGTAAGACCTGAAAATGTAAAACAGGAAAGAAGCTCCTTGGCATTGGTCTTGGTGATGATTTTTCAGGTTTAACACCAAAAGCAAAGACAACAAAAGCAAAAATAAACAAGTGGGACCACGTCAAATTAAAAAGCTTCAGCACAGCAAAAGAAACAACTTAAAAAATGAAAAGGCAGCATATGAAATGAGAAAATTATTTGCAAATATTATGTCTGGGTAAATAAGATAAGGGGTAAATATCCAAAATAAAGAAAGAGCTCATACAAGTCAGCAGCAAAAAACCCTGATTAAAAACAGATAATCTGAATAGATATTTTTTACAAAGGAGATATACAAATGGACAACAGGTACATGAAGAGATGCGCAACATCACTAACAGCCAGGGAAATGAAAATCAAAACCACAATGAGATAACACTTATACGTGTTAGAATGGCTGCCTTCTAAAGGACAAGAAGTAATAACTGTTGGGGAGGGTGTGGAGAAAAGGGAACTCTCCTACACTGGTGGTGGGAATGTAAATTGGTGCAGCCACTATGAAGAACAGTATGGAGGTTCCTCAAAAAATTAAAAATAGAATTACCATATGGTCCAGTGATTCTACTTGTGGGTATATATCCAAAGGGGGGAAAAATCACTGTTTCAAAAAGGTATCTGCACCCATATCCATTTTAGCACTATTTACAATAGCCAAGACATGGAAACAACCTAAGTGTCCATTTACAAATGAATGGATAAAGAAAATAAATTCCAAATGTAATGGAATACTATTCAGTCATTAAAAAAAAGAAGGAAATCCTGCCATTTGTGACAATATGGATGGACCTTGAGGGTATTACGCTAAGTGGAAAAGTCAAACAGAGAAAGACGGATACTATATGACTTCACTTATATGTGTAATCTAAGAAAAAACTGAACTCATAGAAACTGACAGTTCTCCTTTAATCAAATGCTTGCAAACAATTCTCAAAACCTGCTTTCAGGGAAGAAAGGATAAATGAATCATGAATTTCTGTCTTCAAAGGGTTCAGTCTTGTGTAATTGTTAATGATAAGAATGGTTATTAGTATCTATCACCATGTGTTAACAATGTCCTAGTTACTTTACGTAGATTTACTATAATCCTCATAAGAACATGGTGAGTATAATTTTTAAAAATATAATGCAGATAATAATATAGAAGATTAGAGATGTATTCAAACCCTGGTCTGAATCCATAGTCAATGCTTTGCCCACTACCCCTTGTGTTCTAACATGATGAATATTTTCCTAGTTCTTCTATGTCAAAATTTTTAAATTTAAACATGATTTTATCTTAACATTATAAATTATTTTCAAAAAAGCTTTAATTATTTGTTTATTTTGGTGAAAACGTTGAACTTATGCTTTGTTGTCGTGAATACAATTAGAACATAGCTCTTGATAAGTGGTGTCTATGACTACCACAGCTTTTCTAAGATGAAGAATATATATTTTTTCTGACAAAATTTTGTAAAAGAAATAAAAGTTGTGAACCAAATAATAATAAATATTGTAAATTGTATCAAAATAAGTAGATCAGCAGTATGGTAAAAAAAGTCACTTAGTTTTTTAGTAAAAGTTTGTCATCTAAAAACATTAGAATAATACAATAATTTATATCATCCAATTATATAGACAACTCATTCTGATAGCATCTTTAATAAAAGTCAAACCATTAATACTTCTCAACTTTCTTCATATATTCCTCATTTGCTTGTTGCTATTTGAATTTACTAATTCTTATTTTAAAACTGATAGACTGGATAATCTTTGACCATAGACATCCTTAAAATTCTTTAAAGAAAAAGCAGGCACAATAAAACTATGATTAACTACATGTAAGTGAAATAATTAGAAATTGCATCCTTTCTACAAAGCCACATAAGGCCAACATTAAGATAACAGTTACATTAAGGATAATTTGAATTTCAGAAAATTCATCCTTAAAATACTGCTTAATAGAAGTATTTTATTATATTAAGAGGCAATATTTCTTCATATATAAGTTGGAATTTAAACACACAGATATAACTATATGCAAATATCTATACATTTCCATACATAAAATTATACTCCCCAAATCTAAACTGTCAATTTTTTCTCTGTTAGTGTTCATAAGCTTTAAGTCATATCTTAAAGCACATGGCTCTGTAAATATGTAATTAAATTTAGATATATATTTTAAATTTTGTGTATAGAAATGAAGTTAAAGATCTAGAAAAATTATTCAAGTTGCCAGTATTTAAAAAACTTTTTTTCTAAAATAATAATTCTCTCTTTTAGGAAATAATGAACAAACACCTGCAAAAATGAAATGGTTAACAGGAGATTACAGCAGTATAAGTCACTCCTGACACCGAACATTGCAGCATTCTTGATTGTACTCTGAATGATAAATCTTCAAGGTGGCAAAAAATGTTAGCACCATAAGATGCAATTTTAACAAAATGGAGGTTAGAGTTTACACATCGATTAAAGATAGCCTACACATATTCCAATTAGTACTTAAAATGTTCAAGCTTCTTAATAAAATAAGCTTAACCATAAAAATATTAACTGGTTTAGCAAGTCTTGATACAATTTGTGTTTCATCTTAATAAAGAGGGCCCCTAGGCTTTCTCTAATTGGAACCTAGAATGATTGAGTTTCTTGCTGCAAATGAATAAAAATCTTCCTTGCTATTCAGGCAACCAAAGGAGATCATTTAAAAAGTGGTTCCAGTCTACAGTTTCTACGTGATAAGGCTGAAAAAGAGTAGGAGCCAGACACCAGGAATAAGAGGACAGTGACACAGCATCAGGCATGAGATAATACTGTATAACTCTACAGCAAGAATATTAAGATAGCCAATCCAGAGAGTTGCCCCTTTCAAAGCAATTAATTTTCAACTAAAAGTAGAAAATCTTCTGAATGAGATGAAATTAAATTTATGTTTGTTACCAAATCTATAAGGCTGAAAAAGATGTTTTGTTTTCTT
Organism: Leucopleurus acutus; assembly: GCF_964270905.1. NCBI lineage: Eukaryota > Metazoa > Chordata > Mammalia > Artiodactyla > Delphinidae > Leucopleurus > Leucopleurus acutus. Next base: position 38,972,465 of record NC_139147.1, on the reverse strand, counting down.
AGGTACCTAAAAATATTTGTGTAGCAGTTTCTTCCTAGGGTAAGCAAAAAACAACAAGAAAATAAAAGTGAAAAAAGGAACCAAATATGCTTGTATATTTATTCTCTTGTATTCTAACGTCTTGGTGAAGTTGTTTTTATCTTAACAGACTTTTAAAAAACTTTTATTGACTCACTGTTTTGTAGATATCTAATAGGAGAATCTCTGATATCTTTAACAATTCCTTATTTATAAACTAGTGTTGGAAAGAATTGCCACAACTTTCTCAGACTACCAGTTTATTTAATATTTGAACTAGATATAAACATAATTACTAATATCCACTGAAACTCCTGAGTTAGTCATTAGGGCATTTATTCTGTAAAGTTATGACACAGTAATAATCCCTCTAATTCTTCCAACTGTATATGGAATCATTCACTCCCTAGGTATTGATGAGAATACCTATTGATGAGACTATTGGTGAGCTTTGCCTTCATAGCTCCCATTTTCCCTTTTAGGCTCATGCTTGAGAAGAATAAAGAAGCAGCGGTTTAGTTATAGAAATATCAGTCCCACAATACAGATCTCCTAAGGAAAGAATTCTCCTAGTATCCTTACAAAGTGGACAAGAGTAAAAGGTCTTCCAAATTTTGGAATGGATACACTCTCCAGTATCTTCCTTTTCCCAAATGGCTATATCCCCCTTGAGTTCTGCAATGTCTTTTCCTTCAATAAGCACAGTACATGTTGGGTTCTAATTCTAAAATTAATCCTGTGAAAATTAAGTTACTTTTTCTAGATAAAAGAAAAAAAATAAGTCACTGTAATAGCATTCAAGTAAACATCTTGTTCTGGCTCAAAGGAAAAAGAAAGAAATTGCATACTACAATTACATATATCTTACATTTCCTTTAATATAAAACAAAGCATGAACTTATATTTAATAACTTGGGGCCTTATATGGCACATGAAGATGACTACTGCATTTATTTCAGTTTAGAAATTCCATGGGTGGCAGTAGATGTGATTGAAGCTTCAATACTCAGGAGATTTTTTTAAAGCCTAATTCCCCTTTATTTCTTATAATATTTTTACTCTAAAGTGAAAGAAGGTGGTGGGAGTTATGTAAACATCTTGATTCCTTTTTCTGCTTTAAGCAAACTTTTAAATCAAGAAATTATACTGCAGAGTCTGTATATAAAACCTCAGCATTCATGCTATCAAATTTTTAGAGAAATGGAGGGAGAGAACTTAAATGAAAATTAATTGAAAAGTGGGTTTGAAATTGGTTTCAAGTGCAGAATTTTAATTTTATTGGGTTCCCATAGGGAGGATTCTGAGAGAAATCTAGCCTAGGCAATCTCCATTGGGTAGATGGATATTGTATCCATAAACCACAGTCCAAACTTTGTCAATCAAGTGAGGAAGAAGAAAAAAGGAAAATAGGAAAACAGAAGCTGGGGTTGCTTGCTCCTTTTTTAAAATTTAAATACAAATACAAAGGAAGTTCAAAGAGTAGCCTTTCTCAAAGCCATGAAACCAATTCAAAACATAATTTTGTAATGAGTCTCAGTTGGAAGCAAAAGATATGGTAGATAAGCAGAAAGAGACTGAAAGGGATTACTTGTGGAGTTATTTATTATGTTGATCATTTCAAATTTAAAGATACATAAAGGATTATTTTGTTATTGAGGATCAAACGAGATGTTTCTGAACATAGTTTGTAAGTAACTTTCTATATATATTGAAAGGTATATTCTTAATTATTGTAAAAATATTGATCTAGGCCCTTGGAGAATACATATAAACTGTGATTTTTCCTCAGCTTTGATTGTTGTGTAACTTAATTATAATGAAATTTGTTTTCCTTTTATTCTGATATTGATTTTATACTTTTCATGGCAGCAATTCTTAAAACATCAAATAACTTTTACTATTAGCCAAGTTAACTTTGAATGTTTTACTTATCACAATTGAGGTTTGTTTTAAAACATAATCAATGAAACATTTATGTGTCTGTCTTTATACGTATAGTTTTGCTTAAGGGAAAACAAAACTTCAGAAACGTTTTATAGTAGAGTAATCTTCAATGAGTCTCGATGGGTTTAATTACCAGAAAATGTCCTACTCTTACACTTACATCTTAAGACAGGTAAGAGATCAATGAATATTTTTGTTGTTGCTGTTAATTAAAGTATACCTATATATTCTTGACTAGATACTTCATAAGATTACACAATTATTATCTAACAAGTATCTATAAACAAATCAGTGCAAGTTTTGAACCAAGAATTATGAGGGACATAGGAAAACTAAAATAATATCTGTTCTCTGAGATATTATACTTTAATAGTTTACATAAAATATGTTTAATCAAATATAACATTTGGCAGGACATGGTAAGTGGCATAAATGAGTTATAAAAAATCATAAAGATTCATCATATCTACATTAGGAACATTGCAACAGGCTTTATGAAAGATATAACTTTAGACTCATCTCTCTAATTATGGCAGGATTTTGAGCGGTAGAAATGGAAGATGACAGCTCAAGAGGAGTCAGAATCCTCGTTAGGATGCTTGCCTTCCAGAGGCCGTATTGTTGAATAGATGAATTTAAACATGGTGAATGCCTGGAAAGAGTATAAGGTTACTAGGTGATAGTGTTATTGGCTAAGATAACAAATTAGGAAAGGGCAAAGTTAAAAGTATTTGATGTGATAACTGAGCTGCGGGTAATAAAATCAATAAGAAGCTTAGTCTGAGACAAAGTTTTTTTTGGCAGTAGGCGGGCCTCTCACTGTTGTGGCCTCTCCCATTGCAGAGCACAGGCTCTGGACACGCAGGCTCAGCGGCCATGGCTCATGGGCCCAGCCGTGCCGCAGCATGTGGGATCTTCCCAGACCAGGACACGAACCCGTGTCCCCTGCCTCAGCAGGCGGACTCTCAACCACTGCGCCACCAGGGAAGCCCCCGAGACAAAGTTTTTAGGACATGAAGCTGAACATGAAAAAGTATTATTTTACTATTAGACCAGAAGACTGATGATGCCGTTAATATGGAATACAGAATGAAATATGGTAGGGAACATTCTGGTCATAAAGAGGAGGATGAACAAAAGCAAAGAAATGAAAAAGTTTGGAATAGAGAGGTGGGGGGTAAAAACAAAAACCTGTACATTTAAACCTGTACGTTTTTTAGCCTGGCACTCAACCCTGGCCTTGAGTATCAGATGGAAAACTCCAGACTTTCCTGAAAAATAAAAATGCTTTACTAACTCTTTTGAGAAGTAAATATTTCTGAGCAGAGTTTCCTTTAAGTATACCAATGTGAAATACCTGAAAAAGAAAAATTCAATGAAGAGACCATATATAGAGTTCTGAAGAGAGAAAACAAAGATTTACATGAAGTTGGAGTAATAATAAAGGCAAGCACAGAATAATAGAATATAATAGAAAAGCTCTTGGGAAAGTAAACATAACTTTTTGGAGCTAGAAAATGTATGGTGTTAGTGAGAACAGAGGAGAAACTCTCCTTATGGAGTCTAGTCTGTATGAAAACAATCTTAGTCCTGAATAGGAAAAAATAACAATGCAAGACCAACCAACTAACCAACCAAATGACAAACAAACAAAACATAAACCAGGGGAAGGCGGAAGATGGCGGAAGAGTAAGACGCGGAGATCACCTTCCTCCCCACAGATACACCAGAAATACATATACACGTGGAACAACTCCTACAGAACACCTACTGAAGGCTGGCAGAAGACCTCAGACCTCCCAAAAGGCAAGAAACTCCCCACGTACATGGGTAGGGCAAAAGAAAAAACAGAGACAAAAGAATAGGGACGGCACCTGCACCAGTGGGAGGGAGCTGTGAAGGAGGAAAAGTTTCCACACACTAGGAAGCCCCTTCGCGGGCGGAGACTGCGGGAGGCGGAGGGGGGAGCTTCGAAGCTGCGGAGGAGTGCACAGCAACGGGTGCGGAGGGCAAATCGGGGAGATTCCCCGCGACCGGCACTCACCAGCCCGAGAGGCTTGTCTGCTCACCCGCCGGGGCGGGCGGGGCTGCGAGCTGAGGCCGGAGCGCAGGGAGAGGACTGGGGTTGGCGGCTTGAACATAGCCTGAAGGGGTTAGTGCACCACAGCTAGCCGGGAGGGAGTCCGGGGAAAAGCCTGCACCTGCCGAAGAGGCAGGAGACTTTTCCTTCCCTCTTTGTTTCCTGGGGCGTGAGGAGAGGGGTTTAAGAACGCTGCTTAAAGGAACTCCAGAGACGGGCGCGAGCCGTGGCTAAAAGCGCGAACCCCAGAGACGGGCGCGAGCCGCGGCTGAAAGCGCGGAATCCAGAGACGGGCGGGAGACGTTAAGGCTGCTGCTGCCGCCACCGAGGGGCCTGTGTGCGAGCACAGGTCACTCTCCACACCCCTCTTCCGCGGAGCCTGTGCAGCCCGCCACTGCCACGTTCCCGGGATCCAGGGACAACTTCCCCGGGACAGCGCACAGCGCGCCTCAGGCTGGTGCAAAGTCACGCCGGCCTTTGCCACCGCAGGCCCGCCCCGCACTCTGTGCCCCTGGGTCCCCGCCGGCCTGAGTGCGCCAGAGCCCCCAATCAGCGGCTCTTTTAACCCCATCCTGTCTGAGCAAAAAACAGACGCCCTCCAGCGATCTACACGCAGTGGCAGGGCCAAATCCAAAGCTTAGCCCTGGGAGCTGTGAGAACAAAGAAGAGAAAGGGAAATCTCTCCCAGCAGCCTCAGAAGCAACGGATTAAAGCTCCACAATCAACTTGATATACCCTGCATCTATGGAATACCTGAATAGACAACCAATCATCCCAAATTAAGGAAGTGGACTTTAGGAGCAAGATCTATGATTTTTTCCCCTTTCCTCTTTTTGTGAATGTGTATGTGTATGCTTCTGTGTGAGATCTTGTCTGTATAGTCTTGCTTCCACCATTTGTCCTAGGGTTCTATCCGTCCATGTTTTTTTTTATTTTTTTTTCTTAATAATTAATTTTAATAACAATATTATACTTTACCTTCGTTCTTTCTTTCTTTCTTTCCGTCCTTCCTTCCCTCCTTTAGACAACGAATCATCCCAAATTGAGGAGGTGGTCTCTGACAGCAAGATTTAGGATTTTTCCCCATTTACCTCTTTTAGTGAGGGTGTATGTGTATGCTTCTGTGTAAGATTTTGTCTGTATAGCTTTGCTGCCAACATTTGTCCTAAGGTTCTTTCCGTCCCTTTTTTTTTTTTTCTAAATAAGAATTTTTTAATTCAATAACTTTATTATACTTTATTTTATTTTTACTGTATCTTCTTTCTTTGTCTTTTTTCCTTCTTTCCCTCCTTCCTTCCTTCCTCCCTCCCTCCCTCCCTCCTTTCTTTCCTTCTTGCCTTCTTTCCTTCTTTGCTTCTTTCTTTCTTTCTTCCTTCCTTCCTACCCTCCTTTCCTTCTTTCTTTCCTCATACTTCTACTAATTCCCTCTACTTTTTCTCCCTTTTATCCTGAGCCGTGTGGATGAAAAGCTTTTGGTGCTCCAGCCAGGAGGCAGGGCTCTGCCTCTGAGGTAGGAGAGCCAACTTCAGGACACTGATCAACAAGAGACCTCCCAGCTCCACATAATATCAAACGGCGAAAATCTCCCAGAGACCTCCATCTTAACACCAGCACCCAGCTTCACTCAACGACCAGCAAGCCACAGTGCTGGAAAACCTATGCCAAACAACTAGCAAAACAGGAACACAACCTCACCCATTAGCAGAGAGGCTGCCTAAAATCATAATAAGGCCACAGACACCCCCAAACACACCACCAGACGTGAACCTGCCCACTAGAGAGACAAGATCCAGACTCATCCACCACAACACAGGCACTAGTCCCCTCCACCAGGAAGCCTACACAACCCACTGAACCAACTTTAGCCACTGGAGACAGACATCAAAAACAGGAGGAACTACGAACCTGCAGCCTGCAAAAAGGAGACCCCAAACACAGTAAGATAAGCAAAATGAGAAGACAGAAAAACACACAGCAGATGAAGGAGCAAGATAAAAATGCACCAGACCTAACAAATGAAGAGGAAATAGGCAGTCTACCTGAAAGAGAATTCAGAATAATGATAGTAAGGTTGATCCGAAATCTTGGAGATAGAATGGACAATAGATTGGACAAAATGCAAGAATCAGTTAACAAGGACCTAGAAGAACTAAAGATGAAACAAGCAACGATGAACAACACAATAAATGAAATTAAAAGTACTCTAGATGGGATCAATAGCAGAATAACTGAGGCAGAAGAACGGATAAGTGACCTGGAAGATAAAATAGTGGAAATAACTACTGCAGAGTAGAATAAAGAAAAAAGAATGAAAAGAACTGAGGACAGTCTCAGAGACCTCTGGGACAACATTAAACGCACCAACATTCGAATTATAGGGGTTCCAGAAGAAGAAGAGAAAAAGAAAGGGACTGAGAAAATATTTGAAGAGATTATAGTTGAAAACTTCCCTAACATGGGAAAGGAAATAGTTAATCAAGTCCAGGAAGCACAGAGAGTCCCATACAAGCTAAATACAAGGAGAAATATGCCAAGACACATATTAATCAAACTGTCAAAAATTAAATACAAAGAAAGCATATTAAAAGCAGCAAGGGAAAAACAACAAATAACACATAAGGGAATCCCCATAAGGTTAACAGCTGATCTCTCAGCAGAAACCCTACAAGCCAGAAGGGAGTGGCAGGACATACTGAAAGTGATGAAGGAGAAAAACATGCAGCCAAGACTACTCTACCCAGCAAGGATCTCATTCACATTTGATGGAGAAATTAAAACCTTTACAGACAAGCAAAAGCTGAGAGAGTTCAGCACCACCAAACCAGCTTTACAACAAATGCTAAAGGATCTTTTCTAGGCAAGAAACACAAGAGAAGGAAAAGACCTATAATAACGAACCCAAAACAATTTAGAAAATGGGAATAGGAACATACATATCGATAATTACCTTAAATGTAAATGGACTAAATGCGCCCACCAAAAGACACAGATTAGCTGAATGGATACAAAAACAAGACCCTTATATATGCTGTCTACAAGAGACCCACTTCAGACCTAGAGACACATACAGACTGAAAGTAAGGGGATGGAAAAAGATATTCCATGCAAATGGAAGCCAAAAGAAAGCTGGAGTAGCAATTCTCATATCAGACAAAATAGACTTTAAAATAAGGACTATTAAAAGAGACAAAGAAGGACACTACATAATGATCAAGGGATCGATCCAAGAAGAAGATATAACAATTGTAAATATTTATGCACCCAACATAGGAGCACCTCAATACATAAGGCAAATACTAACAGCCATAAAAGGGGAAATCGACAGTAACACATTCATAGTAGGGGACTTAAACACCCCACTTTAACCCATGGACAGATCATCCAAAATGAAAATAAATAAGGAAACACAAGCTTTAAATGATACATTAAACAAGATGGACTTAATTGATATTTATAGGACACTCCATCCAAAAACAACAGAATACACATTTTTCTCAAGTGCTCATGGAACATTCTCCAGGATAGATCATATCTTAGGTCACAAATCAAGCCTTGGTAAATTTAAGAAAATTGAAATTGTATCAAGTATCTTTTCTGACCACAACGCCATGAGACTAGATATCAATTACAGGAAAAGATCTGTAAAAAATACAAACACATGGAGGCTAAACAATACACTACTTAATAATGAAGATATCACTGAAGAAGTCAAAGAGGAAATCAAAAAATACCTAGAAACAAATGACAATGGAGACACAATGACCCAAAACCTGTGGGATGCAGCAAAAGCAGTTCTAAGGGGGAAGTTTATAGCAATACAAGCCCACCTTAAGAAGCAGGAAACATCTCGAATAAACAACCTAACCTTGCACCTCAAGCAATTAGAGAAAGAAGAACAAAAAAAAAACCCAAAGCTAGCAGAAGGAAAGAAATCATAAAAATCAGATCAGAAATAAATGAAAAAGAAATGAAGGAAACAATAGCAAAGATCAATAAAACTAAAAGCTGGTTCTTTGAGAAGATAAACAAAATAGATAAACCACTAGCCAGACTCATCAAGAAAAAAAGGGAGAAGACTCAAATCAATAGAATTAGAAATGAAAAAGGAGAGGTAACAACTGACACTGCAGAGATAAAAGAGATCATGAGAGATTACTACAAGCAACTCTATGCCAATAAAATGGACAATCTGGAAGAAATGGACAAATTCTTAGAAATGCACAACCTGCCAAGACTGAATCAGGAAGAAATAGAAAATATGAACAGACCAATCACAAGCACTGAAATTGAAACTGTGATTAAAAACCTTCCAACAAAGAAAAGCCCAGGACCAGATGGCTTTACAGGCAAATTCTATCAAACATTTAGAGAAGAGCTAACACCTATCCTTCGCAAACTCTTCCAAAATATAGCAGAGGGAGGACCACTCCCAAACTCCTTCTACGAGGCCACCATCACCTTGATACCAAAACCAGACAAGGATGTCACAAAGAAAGAAAACTACAGGCCAATATCACTGATGAACATAGATGCAAAAATCCTCAACAAAATACTAGCAAACAGAATCCAACAGCACATTAAAAGGATCATACACCATGATCAAGTGGGGTTTATTCCAGGAATGCAAGGATTCTTCAATATACGCAAATCTATCAATGTGAGAAATCATATTAACAAATTGAAGGAGAAAAACCATATGATCATCTCAATAGATGCAGAGAAAGCTTTTGACAAAATTCAACACCCATTTATTATAAAAACCCTGCAGAAAGTAGGCATAGAGGGAAATTTCCTCAACATAATAAAGGCCATATATGACAAGCCCACAGCAAACATCATCCTCAATGGTGAAAAACTGAAAGCATTTCCACTAAGATCAGGAACAAGACAAGGTTGCCCACTCTCACCACTATTATTCAACATAGTTTTGGAAGTTTTAGCCACAGCAATCAGAGAAGAAAAGGAAATAAAAGGAATCCAAATCGGAAAAGAAGAAGTAAAGCTGTCACTGTTTGCAGATGACATGATCCTATACATAGAGAACCCTAAAGATGCTACCAGAAAACTACTAGAGCTAATCAATGAATTTGGTAAAGTGGCAGGATACAAAATGAATGCACAGAAATCTCTGGCATTCCTATATACTAATGATGAAAAATCTGAAAGTGAAATCAAGAAAACACTCCCATTTACGATTGCAACAAAAAGAATAAAATATCTAGGAATAAACCTACCTAAGGAGACAAAAGACCTGTATGCAGAAAATTATAAGACACTGATGAAAGAAATTAAAGATGATACAAATAGATGGAGAGATATACCATGTTCTTGGATTGGAAGAATCAACATTGTGAAAATGACTCTACTACCCAAAGCAATCTATAGATTCAATGCAATCCCTATCAAACTACCACTGGCATTTTTCACAGAACTAGAACAAAAAATTTGACAATTTGTATAGAAACACAAAAGACCCCAAATAGCCAAAGCAATTTTGAGAACGAAAGAAGGAACTGGAGGAATCAGGCTCCCTGACTTCAGACTATACTACAAAGCTACAGTTATCAAGACGGTATGGTACTGGCACAAAAACAGAAAGATAGATCAATGGAACAGGATAGAAAGCCCAGAGATAAACCCATGCACATATGGACACCTTATCTTTGATAAAGGTGGCAGTAATGTACAATGGAGAAAGGACAGCCTCTTCAATAAGTGGTGCTGGGAAAACTGGACAGGTACATGTAAAAGTATGAGATTAGATCACTCCCTAACACCATACACAAAAATAAGCTCAAAATGGATTAAAGACCTAAATGTAAGGCCAGAAACTATCAAACTCTTAGAGGAAAACATAGGCAGAACACTCTATGACATAAATCACAGCAAGATCCTTTCTGACCCACCTCCTAGAGTAATGGAAATAAAAACAAAAATAAACAAATGGGACCTAATGAAACTTCAAAGCTTTTGCACAGCAAAGGAAACCATAAACAGGACCAAAAGACAACCCTCAGAATGGGAGAAAATATTTGCAAATGAAGCAACCGACAAAGGATTAATCTCCAAAATTTACAAGCAGCTCATGCAGCTCAATAACAAGAAAACAAACAACCCAATCCAAAAATGGGCAGAAGACCTAAATAGACATTTCTCCAAAGAAGATATACAGACTGCCAACAAACACATGAAAGAATGCTCAACATCATTAATCATTAGAGAAATGCAAATCAAAACTACAATGAGATATCATCTCACACCAGTCAGAATGGCCATCATCAAAAAATCTAGAAACAATAAATGCTGGAGAGGGTGTGGAGAAAAGGGAACACTCTTGCACTGCTGGTGGGAATGTGAATTGGTTCAGCCACTATGAAGAACAGTATGGAGGTTCCTTAAAAAACTACAAATAGAACTACCATATGACCCAGCAATCCCACTACTGGGCATATACCCTGAGAAAACCAAAATTCAAAAAGAGTCATGTACCAAAATGTTCATTGCAGCTCTATTTACAATAGCCCGGAGATGGAAACAACCTAAGTGCCCGTCATCGGATGAATGGATAAAGAAGATGTGGCACATATATACAATGGAATATTACTCAGCCATAAAAAGAAACGAAATTGAGCTATTTGTAATGAGGTGGATAGACCTAGAGTCTGTCATACAGAGTGAAGTAAGTCAGAAAGAAAAAGACAAATACCGTATGCTAACACATATATATGGAATTTAAGAAAAAAAATGTCATGAAGAACCTAGGGGTAAAGCAGGAATAAAGACGCAGACCTCCTAGAGAACGGACTTGAGGTTATGGGGAGGGGGAAGGGTGAGCTGTGACAGGGCGAGAGAGAGTCATGGGCATATACACACTAACAAACGTAGTAAGGTAGATACCTAGTGGGAAGCAGCCGCATGGCACAGGGATATTGGCTCGGTGCTTTGTGACAGCCTGGAGGGGTGGGATAGGGAGGGTGGGAGGGAGGGAGACGCAACAGGGAAGACATATGGGAACATATGTTTATGTATGACTGATTCACTTTGTTATAAAGCAGAAACTAACACACCATTGTAAAGCAATTATACCCCAATAAAGATGTTAAAAAAAAAAAAAAAACATAAACCAGGGTGGAAACAAACTGAGATACAGTGGAAAGGAAAAATTGATGATTTCAGTTTAAGAAACTCTAAATGCAAGTGCTAGAAGAAAATAAAGAAATACATCTCGGGGCTTCCCTGGTGGCGCAGTGGTTAAGAATCTGCCTGCCAATGCAGGGGACAGGGGTTCAATCCCTGGTCTGGGAAGATCCCACTTTCTGCGGAGCAACTAAGCCTGTGCGTCACAACTATTGAGCCCGCGAGCCCCAATTACTGAGCCTGCATGCCACAATTACTGAAGCCCGCGTGCCTAAAGCCTGTGCTCTGCAACAAGAGAAGCCACCGCAATGAAGAGTAGCCCCCGCTTGCCGCAACTAGAGAAAGCCCACACGCAACAACGAAGACCCAACGGAGCCAAAAAACAAAAGTTTTGCTTTTCTGATATGTGGAAATGTGCCCCATGTATTTTCATAAATGTTTAAAATATATGATTATATGTACACATTTCTGCCCCCTATAGCTCTTTAACAGAATATTTAGAATAATTATTTTTGCATAATCTGTATTTTGATACAGCTGGTATCATCATTTATGAAGTTGGCTCTGTCCTGATATTTCAAATATTTAGGGCTGGAATAATACAGTAAGCGAAGAGGGAAAAAAAGGAAAAGGAGACTTGAAGAAATTATGCAGGTGAAGAAAATTTAACTACTCTTTAATGTATATAATTTTCCATTGTATTTCTAGCCTGTTGCAGTTATTTGTATTTCATTTAATAAATATGTATTTGTGTATTTGTGTGTGTAAGAGAGAGAGAAAGAGTGAAATAGTTCCTTAGCTTTTTTTCCTCATTGGTCTCCACTCCCTTCTGATTTTAGTGGTTTCTGGACGTGTTCTTCAGTCTCTTGCTATATCCACATAATTCTTAAGGGTTAGTCTTTGCTCAGAATAGATATTTCCTATACTTGAAAAATTCTTTTTATGAAAAGCAATGATTTTTTCCCTTCTATTTGCAGTTTGAGAATCCCAGTGATTCCTGTTGAAAGTCTCAACAATGAAAGCCCCTACTCAAATATCACCATCAGTACTTCTGCCTGATAGGGTCAAAGGTGTTTAATGCAGTGATAAATGAAGTCAGTTTGAAGCGGGAAATCAAGCCTACCTATTTCATTAAATTGCAAGGTGAAAGTCTGATTCTGAATTTATCTACTCAGGTAAATTCCTGAAATCAACTATTGCACTAGTATAGTGTCAAGTAGGAGGAGTCTCATTACATTAAAGATTAGATTCAGATGGGACAATAAAATCAATGTTAACTTCATCATTAGATTTAAAATGTCAATAGAAAATGAGAAATGGATTTCTTCTACCCTGATTAATCTGAGCATATGTTACTTGATTCTGACTTTTTAAGGTACTTCTTGCCTACAAGTTTAGAAACTTGTAGTAGAAATAGAAAATAAACTATATGCAAGAGGTAAGTGCCTTTAGAGACTTGAAAATAATGGCACCTTTTAGAGTGCCTGTGAAATCCTGCACCACTTTTTACTGATAAGGTAGTGTTCATTGATAATTATTTTAACATTTTTGAAAAACAAAACATTCATACTACAAACTGTATAATTCCAGATGCTTTGTGGCACAAGAAATAAAAGATTATCCCCAGAAAAGATAAGATTGCTACGATCCTGAAGGAGTGACAGATTTTAGCACTGAAGAAAAAATATTCAAGATTGTGACAAATGCTTAAGCTAATCTGTCAAGGACTTTGTGCTAAAGCAAAACAATTACCCATGCCTTATCTACACTTAACATTTTTTTTCCCTTTGGTAAACACGGAATATTAATTCCTGGTTAAAAGATCAAGAAATCTTGAGTAAACATTCATTCCCTCATCCAAGCAATAATAATTCCCTCTTTGTATGTACATTAACCTCAAAATCTCTATGATATTTTAAAAAATAATGTCTTAAGAAAATATTGTTTTCAATTTCTTTGAAACTTAGGAACTCCTTGAAACCTCCTTTGACTAAGATAGACTCTGGAACATTTTCATGTTTTTCAAATCAATAACTTATGAGTCTGAGTTTCTCAGAATTTCCCACCTTATCAACCTGTGTACATTATAAGGACAATTTGTTACCATATAAAATGTATCTACAAGCATCCTAATCAGTCAGATGCCTGAAAACCATTCAGTTCAAGGGCACATTGCAATGACAGGGTCCTATTCTCCATATAAGAGTTACTTTACAACCATTACTTTCACTACTATAAAATTGTGCTAACTAACCTTATAAGATCTAATACTTATGTTAAACACTGTGTCACCATTATAGAACTGTTTCTGTTCCACGACTTCTTTCTTTTCTAATATTAAAACCAATGGTCTTGGAAAAGTAAAAGTAAAGTGCACGTCATTTATCTGGTAGCTGGGGAATTAAATGCTTCATGTAAGTAAATGCTGAAGATAATTGAAATTTAAGATTAAAACATTTGCAAGTATATTTTAATCATTTGGATGAAATCCTTCTCAAAGGATCAAACTTTTCTGCATTATTAAACAGAACATACTTAGTGCCATTCAACTGTTTTTTTTGGAGCTAAGATCTCCTCAGTTTGAACATACATTTTTGTGTAGTGACAGTTTTAGAGAAACTGAAGTGATTAGGATTTAGCATGTTCTTTTCCTGAATGTCCCCAAGATCCAGCTTCACCACAGTTGGTGTTAATGTAACAATTTTCAAATCTTTTGAAATGTGACCTACAGGAAAAGATATATTTTACAGCTTTACACAATGCAGAAACATATACACACAGGAAATAAAAGCTTGCTCTTTCTAATGTACTGTAACATCTTCTTTCTTTTTCTTCCTTCCTTTCTTATTCTATTATTTTTCCATTTTATTTTTGTTTTTTAAAAACGGTTTTTCAAATTAATCTGATGACTCATTAAAAGCCACAACCAGCTATTTGAAAAACACTGCATTTGTGACCCACAGTGAGAGCTCCTGTGGCCTCTAGGTCTTTTTGTCCCTATACTGGAAAGCTATTATACTTTTAATCTTGCTTTTTTTTTTTTTTTAATGCGGTACGTGGGCCTCTCACTCTTGTGGCCTCTCCCGCTGCGGAGCACAGGTTCCGGACGCACAGGCCTAGTGGCCATGGCTCACAGGCCCAGCCGCTCCGCGGCATGTGGGATCTTCCCGGACCGGGGCACGAACCCATGTCTCCTGCATTGGCAGAAGGACTCTCAACCACTGTGCCACCAGGGAAGCCCTTAATCTTGCTTCTTGATGGTCACCTCACTATATTCATCTCTGTACTTGTAATTTTGAGTGGTGGTGTTGAAATCCATCACAGCTCACCATTCTAGAGAAATCTGCTGGTCACAAGTCACAAGAGTTGCTGTTCTTTTCTCCTGTCTTTTTTATTTTCTCTGTCTCTCTCTTCTTTCTCCTTTCCTTGAAGCATCCCAGATGTTTCCAGTATTTTGAATTTGAAAGAGTTGGGCTTTAAGGCCATCAACAATCACTGACATATTCTACTAATTCTAACTGGAAACATTTGTAAATGTTCATATTTTCTACAACTTGGGACACTGCTGTTTAAATTTTTTTCAAACTTTGAAGTTTAGGGGTTCCTGTATGATTGAGGTTATATCTAGAAAAGTGAATCAATATATACCACACTTTGTAAAAACACATATAATGCAAGAAAATTTCTTTAGATTGTTTGAATAAATGGCTTTCCAAGGTATAAAAATTTTCTCAGTTTCACCATTAATTGAAATAATACTAAATATCTCCAGTGATTCTGAATTTTATTTTTTCACAGTTTGTTCTCTCCATATATTTGCAAAAATGATAATCAAATTATTTACCACAAGCACAAAATGACACACTTCTCAGTAAGTTGAATGGTGATCACCAGAAGGATACTATCTCTAACGTTAGGACATGTATTATGGAAACAAATTGCAAAGAGAAAAAACAAATCTTACTGAATGGCACTTGTTGAGCAATAAGTTAACATGTTCTTTAATCAAGGATGAAGTATGATATTTCAGCTCTTTTACATGTTAAGAGTGATTTTTGTTTCTGCACATTTCCTACAATTACCATTTTGATGACTGTTTTTATATAAACACAAATGAATGTTTACAGATCTTTAAATAAAGAGTAAAATGCTTAGATGTAATCTCATAATTAATATATTAAAAAGAAACAGAGATTTTAAAATCCATGAGCCCAATATACACATCTTAAAATCTAATCAAGGATATGACATTATCACTCCACAATGTCTTAAACATATTGAGACATTTTAGTGTTAGAGTTTCCCACTGAACATTTACAAAATAATTGGGGTTTTGTTGCAAGAAAATTGCTTACCTGGAAATGTTCAAGAAGTACATTTCCTCTTTGGATCTATAATCATGATTCTGCAAGCTCTTATGGGACTTTCACAAGACATAGGCACATTTAACTGAAAATGATTGAGTGCCCAACACACCACAGATGCCCAGCCTAAATAACAGCAGTGGAGATTACCGAGAGTCAGCTTCTTGTTTCAAAAACAAAACCAAATATATTCGGTCTCATTTCCAAGATAACCACTTGTGTGTTTCCAGAAAGTCAACATGGGATTAAATTTTGAAGCCATGAGATGGAAGCAAAAGACCATATGGGCCTCAGAAGAGAAACTTGTATGAAAAGGACAGCACATGGATATATTTTTTTTAATTATGAAAACTTGGAGCGAATTTCCCAATATTATTCCTTTGAAAACACTTTAGAAAAAACTGACTACAATGCCTTTAATTAATTAATTGAGACAACTTTATATCTCTCTAGAGATCAGAACACAAGGGGGGAAAATCTAAATGCTCTGTAACTTTTATCATCCAAGGACTGACTTTGTGAGAGTATGTATATAGTAGGTCTGTCCCCTCATTATGTTTATTCCACCAATTTTTTTGGTGACATATTAAGCGTAGTATTTAGCAAGAAAGACATACTTTGGGGGAGTGTTCACTTTGAACTTCCTGCTTATTCTATTTACCCTCTAAGCCTGTGCATTGTATTTCATTACATTGGTATTACGTTTGCAGGTATTGCTTTGTAGTTATAACCCGCAGTCTTAATCTTCTCAAACATATCAAATTAAGAATATAATATAATTAGCTTTTTAAAAACAAATATATTTAATAATCAGAACTATTTAGATATATTTAGAAATTCTTTAGATACTATTTAGGTATGCTAATACAGGTTTTTTATAATTATTTAGTTTTTATAATTATTTAGTTAAAATATGGGCATTCCTAAAAGTTTATAAGTATGTTCTCATTCTTGCCAACTTCTCTGGGTTATTGTGAAAAGTCAATATGATAGGAGAACTAAAAACACTATGTAAATAAGGAAACATAACCATCAGAGTTGTTAAAATTTTTAAAAAGTGTCTTTGTAATCTACCATTTATCAACTGAGTGACTAGAAAAGGTCATATGACCTCCACAAGACTTACTGTCCTTATCTACAAAATGAAAACAATTATAAGAGTCTTTGTAAACCTTTTACAACAGGATAGTTGTGTGGTTAAAATAAGACTAGCATGAGTGAACTTGAAACCTATGCCAAAATGAGGCCTTATACATCACAGACTCTGGATTCTCAACCACTCATGAACCATGCTATTCACTTAGTTCTGGTTTCCCTAGAGCTCTTGCTTTGGCTTTCTGTCAAAACTAGCTACCTGGTTAATCTCTATTTCATCCCAGCTGAACTCCTTTACAATGTTGCCTTTTCCACATTTGTGGAACCAGAACTCATTCTCTACCCCTTCCAGTCCTTCCAATTGTTCTAAATTTTTTTCTACCTTAACAGTATGGAGGGGCTATTCCTATGTCTCAGGACTTTTCCACTTCTAGCTATATTACATTTTACCCCCTGACAAGGGTTCATGCCTCTGTCCCTCTTCTCTACAGCTCATTATTACTATTTAACCTCAACAAAAATAGCCATGTTGCCCTGCCAGTTTTGCCATGACTTTAGTTTGGATTCCTTTGCTGTTCAAACATGCTTCGGAAAGTCACAGACCGTTGTCCTAGAATGTGTTTATTCTGCTTAGAACCTTGAATTTCAGAGCCATGGAAGAAATCTGAGATAGTAACTCAGTTCCCAGCGTTGCCATAGTAGCCCAATATCAGCATGTTTATTAAATATGTAATTAAGACTTCTGAGTTTAAAACTTGGTGAGACACACTGTATGTAATTTTTTGACAAAATAATAACTTATCCTCATGGCTATTATTTATTATGAAATTACTTGGAGGCAGAAATTGCATATATATTTTCATTAATATTTAAAACAATTTGTTTACTAGGTTTTATTTTCTAATTTTAGAGAATAAAAAATACTTGGTATACTTAACACTGGTAAACTGTGGACTTTGGGGTGAAAATGATAGGTCCGTATAGGTTCATTGTAATGAATATACCACTGCTGTGAGGGACGTCAATAGTGGGGGATGTTGGACATGAGTAGGAACGAAGGGTATATGGGAACCCTGTACTTTCCACTCAATTTCACTGTGAACCTAAAGCTCTCTAAAAAATAAAGTTTATTAATTAAAAAAACATTTTGGTGTGGTTACGTGACTTACTCAAGACCACTCAGGCCACAGATATCTACGGATTTATAATTCAAAGCTACTTTTATTTCTCTTTCTACTGCACCACACAGCTTTTTCTGCCCCAGAGCATGACAGCTTAGACAGTATATCTGAACATAAACACAGACCTTGATGATTAATTAGATGACTTTCTATAGCGCAGATGGCAGGAGAGAGACAAATACTGTGTAATTAACATCTACTAGGCATTAAGTCAAATCATATAAAATTGCCATCATTGTAGATCATATTCTTTTTCCCAAAATTTGTGAAAGGATAATCAAAATGGAGTCTATTTTGCTAAGAGAGTTCCCTAAAATGGAGCCAGGAGGCTATTACAAAGTATGACTTATGCCCATCTCAGCCTGAATAGAATCTAACCTTTTGATCTCTTATTGTCCTACTTAAGACATCTAGATCATCTGCCAGAAACTCAAGATAATTATTGGGCCCATACCCTAAAATAACTTGTGGCAGCCTGTCTACTTACTGGACTACCCTAAAATAACAGAGGATTCCTCAAGGACAGATATTTCCTGATTCACGTCAATCACAATTCTCACTAGGCAACTTTTAACAGCCTTGTGGCTTTTTGTCTTTATAAGCCCCTGACTCTTTCTCTTCCCTTGAACACTCTTTTGGTTTAACCAGAATCTGTGTCTCCTGAATTGCAATTCTTCAGAGCCCAAATAAACTATTTTATTATTTGCAGCCTTCTGCACTGTTTTTCTGTTGACAAATTCATATTTTCCTCTGTTTTGGGCTAAGACATTTCACTCTGGATTACTTGCCTTCTTTAACTCCTGTTTGTTTTGTCATTTCTTCTGGCTGTGATTGGATTATATGACAATTAGTAAATAACCTGTGATTTGTAAAAAGGTACATATTAGGCTGAGAAAACTGTTTTGCCTTAATTTGCATCTCATTTTTTAATCTCTATTATGCTAATAGGAAAATGCATCAGTGTGTTTTTATCAGATTTCTTCTTAAATTCTAGATCATTTTGAAAATGGATGTGTAAGTGTTCCTCTAAAACACCTCACTAGTTATTATATGATATGTGATCTGTTTTCCTAAAGATTAAAATCTTTCTTCTTATTCAGAATAGCGATGTTATGTGCAATGCAATTATGTATACTAGATTCATACCAAATTCATAAGAAAATGTGTGGTTACCAGCGGTAAAATAATAACTACAACATAAACATAATGCCAGGTATACAGAAAAAATTATCAATGACTATAATTATTTTCTTTTATAGAATAAATACCAAATATACATTTATTTGACTGAAAATGTCACATTGCTTTTGTGAAGTAAATTTACAAAGTGTTAAACATTTGATTAAAATGAATGATGATTCTTTAGCTATAGCATGTGGGGGGCAATCCCACACCTTTTAAGGTCATAACATTAATGTAATACAACAGCTTTTTCCCCCCTCTACTTCTATAAGCGGAGAATGCTGCTACCTGAAAGCTGTCTGGAAATTCAGCCAAAGAAAGAAGAAGGTTGCAAAAATTCTGGGAACTTTAAAGAAAAGTGGCTGGCATTAGCTTGGTCCTCACTTTAAACTAAAATTAAAACAATAGACAGACATGTACAGTAATCTCTCTTTTAAGGAAAGAATAGAATGCCTCTGTAGTAATGTCAAGTGGAACAATTTGGTCCTGGCCCAAGCTATGCAGCTGTTCCACAGGAAAACAGCAAAAGGCTTCAATCCAAAGCAGGCAAATAAGGCATGATTGTTTATAAACAGTCACTGTGGCCCTCATATTTAGAACAAGAAAAACAATATTAGCATACAGGAGGCCAGGTTAGGAACATGAGTCTCAGTATGAGTTGAGTCACACCATCATTTTGTGATTTATATAAAAGATAGTGGTGCTATTTTTTCTACTATTAACTTGCCTAATAACCGTGGGTAACTCATACTTTAGGAAATCATATATTGCTCAAACATTTTTAAAAAAACAATATTTGATCACAGATTAAGGAAATAATATGTCAGCTACAAAATGTAAAGAAATCATATACCTGTTATCCACTTCTGATTCTCACCTGCTCATCAAAGGGGGCTCGGGTAATTGGTAAGGATAATAGAAATCGGGTGTTTCAGGAGTCAATTAGAAGCTAAGACAGTATTGCTTCTCCGTGATTCCAAAATAACAAAATGGGGAATCAGGTGTAATAGCAGTAAAATAATGGAGAACTTTGACGGTGATTACCAGAGTAAAATAGGAAATTCGAACCTACCTGTTGGGTAAATGTGATATCACATACTTCATTTTTACTCCCACTCTTTACAGGCTTTTTTGATCCTATCTTAAAATATGGACAGCCTCTCTACTATTTTTTGTTTTAAAACTTCTGTTTGACATAACTTTCTTTTCTCATTCCTTTTCCACTTTTCATGATTCATTTTCTGAAATAGGTGTCCTTCCTGTTTTCTTTACTTCCCCACCACTTACTAACTCCCTGATTAATCCATTTCAATTTGTGTTCTGTTCTCTTTGCTCTAGTGAGACTTGTTTTCTTTATGATCAGTAAAATTTCCTTCTGGGAAAATCCAATGATTTCTTTTCAGTCTTCCCTTGTTTTATTTGTCCTATCTGCCTCAACTGGCACTGTTGGAGATCAAATATAAACTAGAGAGGCTAGAACTGAGACTGTCTTTAAAGAGGTTAATGTCTTCATTTATTGGAAATGATAGTTACTTTGAAAATGCAGAAGAGTGGATTTTAAGATAATTAGGAAGGGCATAAGAGAAGCAGTGGTCTAAAGGCAAAAATGAGTCAAAGAAGTTGGCTATACCTTTAATGTCAATGGCCTGGAGGTCTACAAGGAAAGAAAATGGTAAAAAGAGAGTTGGGAATGAGAATACAAGAGAATAAGTTAATGTATATTTACTTGTGGACCATAGCACATAGAATATAACATTATGATCTATAATGATAAAGATAGAAAATAATAATTTTAACCCTTCTGGAGCTTATGAGTGAATTGCCAGAGGATACTATACTAATTAGAGGATATTCTATATGGCTGTAAACTCATGCTAAAAATGGTCAGCTTGGTAGGAATTTGGCAAGTTGCCAGAAAGGGCAAATACAGCAGAAAGCCTGATAGAAGAGAACAGCAGCAGTAAAATGTGTCTTGAGACTAGCCAGTTCTTCACCTTCAAGCATCCAGAGCTTCGATTTCAGAGCTGCACGTTATTGTAGGGCCCATCCTAATTTTTCAAAAGTGACTTTGGCCAACATAGGTGACAATTTAGACTCAGCAATTGAAGTAGCAGAAAATAGCTGAAGGAATGTAATCTTTGGGCAATGATTGAACTAAGTTTACATCCTGACTCATCCATTTTAAATCTGGATGAATAAGGAAAGTCAGTTAATACTGAGCTTTAGTTTTCCTTTCTGTAAAACAAGGACCCTTTTTATTTCCATTACCTATAGCAAAGTGATACTAATCAGGATCCTTCTGAGAAAGGTGACGTTTTCTATTTCTTAAACTTCTGGAACCTTTGTATTCTTAAATAACATAAATAAATAAGAGATTGTGTTTTTCATGCATCGGCAGTGCAGAGGATTATTGCATATCCAAGCTTATTTCTAGGTAACTGAAACAGAGACCACAATAAGGCATATCTATTCAACCATATCTGAGCTGAGGGAAATGGACTACTTAAATAGCTAATTACATAGATCACAATCTAAGTACTCACCAAAAAAAAAAAAATGTGGATAGTGAGAGTGGATATGGAATCAAAGAGAAGATCTTTGATAGGTAATTAGATGCTATTTGAGCTGGAATGTATTTATTCCCAAGCATTCTATATATTATATTTCCCATCTTCACCTCATTTAAACGTGTAAATTGTACACATATGTACTTTGGGGCAGAACTATGGAGAGAAGGTAAAAGCAAAAATCCTTTGCTATTCCCTGATACTTTATCATATCTCCAAACACTGACCTCTGAGGTTATAAGGAGAAATGGAAGCTAAGGGCAGGGTGGGGGGGGTGGGGGGTGGGGGGGTGGGGAAAGAGGAACAGACAGAGTTGGAAAATAATAAGCAAAGGGAACAGGAGTGGAAATGGAAGGGAAAGTTAGGAAAGAAGCGCTGGTATTAGATATACAACATCGGGAGGAAAGAAACTGGATTTAAGTATGTCTAAAGCTGACTAGAGTCTATTACACTTCTTTCTTAGTTAAAGTACTGATCTTACAGCCAAAAGCTCTGTTGAAACTGTAGTACTGAAATGCACTGTCACATTTTGATAGTGCACTGCAGTTGAAAAATGTTTTCTGTAAGCAACTTAAACTTATCAAAGGGTAAGAACTATAAAAGTGAATTGTACAGGATATATGTAGTAAAGCTACTTTGAAAAAATTTGCTCCTTTCAAGGTCTAAAATGCCTTAAATGTTTCTTAAAAGATAGAAAAAAATAGATTAATTTACAAAATGCTCTTTAAGTCAGTATATTTTAAATCTCTAGAAAATAATTACTGGAAGAGAGAACAGTTCTAAAATAACAATACGGTGATAAAGAAAGTATGAGTTCACTTAGTGTGTTAAAAAGTATAAGACAATACAATTAAGGAAGTTGAAATTTCAGGCTTCTGTATTAAAATTACTAGAGAAAAATTCCTCATGTGATAATATGAAATCTACACTTAAATAACAAATGTTATTAGAAACAAATTTTTAGTAATTAAATTTGATTTGCTCAAAAGCTATCCCATATAGTTATGTATAGAGAACAATTAAATGCCTCCCATTAAAATTTAAACAGAAATGCAAATCAATTGGAAGCTTCTAAAAAGATCAAATAAGTGACTTTCAGCTCCATGTAGAATGCTACTATAGAAAGATCAAATCACTTCCAATGAAATAATCCTTATTTGGATACTCCATACTTGAATTTTCTATTAAATATAGATTTTCTATGAGTTAGCTGTTTATAAACATGAATGTCAAAAAGTAAAATTTTAGGGTTGAAGTGATGTTAGAACTCATTATTCTAACAATGAAATCACTTTATAATAGAAAATGTGGAGTCTGTGACCCTTTTCATTCACACTACCTCCAAACATATCACATTCACAAATTATGTCTCAGGGGCTACACTAGAGGTGTAGATTTGATCCCCCTTAGGAAAATGATTTTGCATGTAACTTTAAAACTTGGGCATATTTTGAGGATTCAATATTTTCAAAGTTTTTCATGAGAGAAGTTCAGCATGTGTAACTTCTACAATCTGATGATGTAAAAACAGTGACTGATTAAGCCTATACTCCTTTCAGGTTGAAATATCTTAGTAGGAAAAAAAAAGAAAGAAAGAAAGAAAAAGAACAAAAAAATCACAGTTGGAAGCCTCCCCAGAAACTTCACTAGATGACAAAATACAAGACCAATCTTCCACAAACACTTAATGAAGACATGGTTCAGGGGGTTTTCTGTTCTGAGATCACTTTGCCCACCAAGAAAAGACAAAAATAGTGGATTTCTGCAGTTAAAGACTGCAATCAAAGCAGGATACAAGAAAAGTAAAAAATTGTATTGCTCATTAAATCACTTACAGTGGTTTTCCTTTGGATTCACAAGTCAAAATTAAAGGCTGTCCTTCTTGTGGAAAAGGAGTGGATGGTATAATCTTAACTGATGGTGTATCTAGGAGAAAAGAAAAAGTAATATTAAAAAAGGTCATTACACACATATAAAACTATATATATGTTCAGGCCATTTCTTGTAATTGTATATATGTATACAATTGTGTATATTTATATAGATTTAGTGAAACAGGGTCTGCAATTTTAAGAAGCTACCATCCTGTCCAGGAAAAGCTTACAAAAATATCTGAATATCTTATGAGCACCACTGTGGTATTATTTCTGAAATCTGAATTTAAAAGTGAAATTGCAAAAAAGTGGTTCAGAGGAATATCAAGCATTTCATACAATTGTTTCTTCACCTATTTATAGATGGCTATGCATACTATTATTATGGACTGAATACGTTTATGTGCATTTGAATAACAACACTTTCATTGTTGCAGGAATACCAGGGACTCACAATAAGGAACCCACAAAGAACTTGAGATCAACTACTGTCTCACAAGCATTATGCAGAATCTTTTTGAAAATGCAGTAATGCTGCATTTAGCACATGCTGTTTGCTTTAAAGCACAGTTAGCAAATCATCTGAAATAGTTATTTAGAATGTTATTAAAAGTTAACATTTTGTTATATATACTACAACATAATTGTTATGAAGTTATTTCCATTTAACAATAAAATCATCCATTGTGGAAGAAGATGCAAAAATACTTTGAGACATTTATATTTCTAATTTTATGCCATGTAATATTGTTTAATCAACACAGAGATACATATTACATAGAAAAACTGGAAAATAAACTAAAAACAGAGACAGTGTAAACAGGCTCATTCCTTTATGACACCTTGCTAGTGCTGGTTTTGTGTGGCTCGCAGTCAACATGGAACTGTCTCCTCCTCTTGTTTCCATATCCTCAACAATAAACAATATAGGCTCTGAATGCTCCGGGGGGGTCACAATTATTCTCACCCTTCCCTTAGTTGTGATAGAAGAACTGAACTACCCTGAGGTTATAGTCATTCTCTGACTTTGAAGCCAATTAAATAAGTATCAATCGATTGTATAATTTAGTTATCTTATTTCAGGAAAATATTATGCAAATTTGTCATATATAGAACAATAAGCAAGATCCTGTGGAAGGCCTTGTATCCCACTTATAAATTATTTATACTTTTCAAATGCATTCTTTCTCAATCCTTTAAAGAAAAAAATACATTCAAGCTAATCAACAATAATATACCATTTACAAATAGGCATTCCATGTACATCATGGTAAAAAATTGTAGTATAAAATAACCCAGGAAGAAAAATTAATTTGAAGAAATATGACATATATTGTCATATTTTTAACCAGTAGAAAAAAATAATTTAATAAAGGATTGAAATATACTTCACTAATTTCATTACCATCATCACATTTATGGAATCAGTTAACATGATGATCATATAATTTTGTCTTCCAAGTAGAACACTTTTAAAAGTGAAGAGAAAATATTAATTATATAGAATAACAAGTGTGAACCAGAATGATTCTGGGAAAATGAGGGCTATCATCTTTTAAATTTTGACCATATATACATATAGCAAAATTTAATTTCATCCTGACATAGAAAATAAAGCTTCAATTCTAGAGAAAAAGGTGGCAGAAGAAAGATCAGAAAAGTGTGATGGTGGGGAAGAGAGTTGTGTTGTTTATCTGTGATGATTAATTTTACGTGTCAACTTGACTACACTATGCGGTACCCAGATATTTGGTCCAAAATTCATTATTTGGGGAATTCTAGTAAGAGTGTTTTGGGAAACGATTAACATTTAAATCAGTGGACTGAGTAAAGCAGATTCCTCTCCCTAATATGGGTGAGGCTTATCTGATAAGTTGAAGGCCTGAATAGAACAAAAAGGCTGACCCTCACACAAATAGGAGAGTATTCCTGTCTGATGGCAACTGAGCTGGCACATCAGCCTTTTTCCTGTCTTCAGATCAAACTGAAACATCTGGGTCTTGAGCCTGCTGACTTTCAGACTGGAACTATAACATCATCTCTTCTGGCTTCTCAGGCCTTTAGACTCAGACTGGAACTAAGTCATCAGCTCTTCTGGGTGTCTAGCTTGCAGACTCAGCCTGCAGATCTTGGAATCTGCACCTTTGTAACAAATCCCATTAGTTCTTTTTCTCTATAGAACCCTGACAAATATAGAATCCTTACAAACAGACCCTGGGGTATTTCTTTTATGGGGAGTGACCACAGGGAGCACTGGGAGGTGAGATAGGAAGGGAAGGAAGTCAATCAAGCGTGTGTTATTGAGCAGATTACCCTGTGGGCAGCTGCATGCAATCCTGCTGTGGAACTCAGACAATGTAGGGCTTGCCTCTGAGTCACCTTGCTTGATGGGCAAGGGAGAGGAGTATTTAGGGAATATTGACCAATACTCATTGGTGTTCGGTTGGGGATTGCTGGGGTGGGGATGCAGGTGTTATTTCCCTGGCACCCCTGGTCTACTCGGTGCACAGAAATGGTGTGTGCCAAAGGGATATGGGCAAGTCACCCCCAGTATCTGCCTCAGTGAAGTAAAATACACAGTTCTGCCTGTTCAAGTAATTTATTAGAAGTGAGAATTTATATAACATATGGTCCCCTGAAGCATGGTTCAGCATTCCCTTTAGATCCAGAACGCAGAATTTGAATTATAAGCAAGTGCAAAAGCAGATAATATGCTTAGCATGTATTTCTGTGAAACTTTTAGGAAGACCTCTAGGTTACCAAAATCAAGTCATATAATACAATACTGTTATGTTATTTCTGAATTACTCAATATGTTGACTAGTCTTTGTTCCTAAGAATTATCTTCCCTAGGTTTTTTTTTTTAACACTCAACCCTCCCACCCCTCACAAACACACACACACACACTGATAGATACACATAGATCTGATTCGACATATATCTCTGGCTACTCTTTCTCATATTCTGTTGGATTGTCTTCTTGTATTTAACCTTTAAATATTGAGGTCACCAAGAATGGGATTCCCAATCTGTTCTCACATAATTCTCTAGGACCTTTTAGCCACACCCATCTCTGCAGTTTCTATCTACTCATTAACCACTCCCAGGTTTATATCCTAGAGCAGTTCTGTACCACAAGCTACACTCATGTATATGCAACGCCTATTTGACATGTCCAGTTGGATGTTGAAAAGACATGGCACACTCAGTATGTCCAAAAGGAACTCAGAGTCTCCCACTGACTGATACATTCTCCCCTGATATGTTCTTCTTCCAGCAATTTCTAGTTCTATAAATACCACCAGCCTCCATCCAGCTACATACACCAGACACCTCCTCTTCCCTTATCTTTTCTATAATCAATCAATTAATCATCAAGTTTGGTTGACTTATTTCCTAAATAATTTTGAAATCTACTCGTTGCTTTTTTATATCTCCACAACCTTTCTTTCATTTAGTCTACCACAAAAGTGAATGGCCTCCACCATGTCAGCTTTTTACACCTCTAAATCTGATGACATCAATTTTCTGGTTAAAACCTTGCATGGTAAATCTTTTCTCTTAGGATTAAAAGAAAAATAATCAGCATAGTCTTTAAGTCCTATATGATCTACACAGGTCTTTACTCTCATGCCTTGTAACACTCAATTCATTCTTTGAATTCCAGTTAATTATACTTTCTTTTGAGTACTTTAATGAATATGTTTTTTAACTTTATACAAACTGTCTGAAATGCTCCATTTTGGGGGGATTATTTGCCTTTTTAACTCTTTTAAATCTTAACTCAAATATTTGCTGAGGGCAATCATTCATTACCCTCACATTTGGTCAGATATCTCTGCTGCATGTTCTCTTTTTCATCTCTGTATAATTTTTAAAAGGCATTTTTGTATCCTCAGTGTCTAGTATAGTGCTTTATACAAAATCTGTGCTTAATAAATAAATTATTAAATGGGGGAACACTCTAATTTTTAATTTTCTTATTATCATTTTAATACATTAATTTTAAAATATTAAAAACTGCTTAACTGAAATTTTGTTGGGGCCTGCATTTGTATGTAAAATTAATATTAAATGCTCATGTCACAAACCTTACATTGAGTTTTATTCTTACACATATTTAATTTAATTAAATGTCTACTGCTGATTCTCTTCCTGGTATAAATTTTCTGCATTAGATAATATTAGATAACAACTTTCCATGATTATACAAATGGCAATTTTTTTTTAATTTTTTTATTTTTTTTGTGGTACGTGGGCCTCTCACTGTTGTGGCCTCTCCCATTGCGGAGCACAGGCTCCGGACGCGCAGGCTCAGTGGCCATGGCTCACGGGCCCAGCCGCTCTGCGGCACGTGGGATCTTACCAGACCAGGGCACGAACCCATGTCCCCTGCATCGGCAGGCGGACTCTCAACCACTGTGCCAACAGGGAAGCCCGGCAATTTGTTTTTTAATGCATATACCGCATAAATAACTTTTCTCTCCTCATCTGATTTTGACAGGGGAAGCACTCAATTGTGAGCAGATTATTTATATAATCAGTCAAAATTCTAGTTTACAGTTCCATGAAATGTCAGCATTCGTCTTTAAACATAAGACGTTAGCAATGTACACAAAATTACATTTCTTTTTACATCAAAACTACAGTAATGTGATATTATCCCAAACTTGACTCTTTCTCATATACTTTAAATTTTTTTATTTTATTGGAGTATAGTTGATTTACAACGTTGTGTTAGTTTCAGGTGTACAACAAAGTGATTCAGTTATACATATACATATATTCATTCTTTTTTAGATTCTTTTCTCATATAGGTTTTCACAGAATATTAAGTAGAGTTCCCGGTGCTATACAGTAAGTAGATCCTTGTTGCTTATCTATCTCATATATAGTAGTATCTGTGTGTTCATCCCAAGCTTCTGATTTATCTCCCCCTGCCACAGTGTTTACTTTAAAATAACATTTTGAATATGTAACATTTTACATGGCCTAAAAGTCAAAATATTTTATTTTATTTTTAAGTTAATTTTTATTGGAGTATAGTTGCTTTACAATGTTGTGTTAATGGGAAGGAAATCTAAAAAAGAGTGGATATATGTATCAATTTTTTTTAATAACAGGAAATAATTTGGGCTTTAATAGATTTTTATTAATAATAAAGATCTCTATCATTACTATTCCTATTATATTTAATCACTTTATTGTATCCATAAGGGGGCTGATCAAGCACTGTTATCAAATTATCAATAACATTCTAGAAATACCATTAGATTAATGTAGAACTCCTATTCTTACTGAGATATCTCAACCAACAAAAAGACAATAACAACAAAAAAAAAACAAAAAACCTGTATTCATCTCAAAAACTGAGTTAATTTTAAGAATCTTCAATTTCCAGGATTTCTTCAAAATATTTATTTTAATAACTGCAAACCCCCAAGGTAAACATATTTTTCTGTATTATTTATATATCAAAATGAATGGGGAATTTTTCAGGAGCAGCACAATGCACAGTAGATAATAATTTTATAAAGTAATCTTCAAATTTATGCATATATTATTCTATTAATATTTTTACTAATCCAGATGTGAATAGGAGTCAGAAAGTAAATACCACATATCCAAACCTTTCAATGCATGTCTTTGCCAAGTTACTATTAAGAATTACATTTTTTTTTGCCCCTGTCCATATATAAGTTATTTGTAGATTTTCTTCTTGGTTGTAGTTTTTCATTAAAAAGGATGGGGAATATTTTTTTAACCAAAGTTTACTTATATAGTAATCCCACACTTGCTTTGGAAATGATCTCTCTATTTTCCAGTCTAGGTGCAATATAAGTTGCATTTCACCTTGCTCTACTTCTTCACAAAACAGAAAGGCACTTTTTCTCTTTTTCTTCAGTACTTTGTGGATGTGGATGATATTCTGTTTTTAAATTACTAGTATAATGTATCGTATTGTACCAATTAAACAGAAAAGGGGCAGTTCGTAAAAATGCATTATCATTACCACTATTAATTCACACTTGCTTTATCCTATACATTAAACTCAGATTTTTATTTTTACAAACTAATAATTTCCATGTTTGTTTTAAAATGTCTTCAAATAAGTCAACTCTAACAACATCATATTTATTGAATATAAATTTAGGTACACAGTAGTATAATATTTATTACATATAATATGTAATGTTTATAATGTTACTATATATACACACATATGAATGAAAGGGAACAGTAAATAATTAGATTTAAATATTTCAGGATATATACTGCTATTATAAAACACTGCACTTAGTGAAATATGTATTTTTTTTTACATGTCTGCTTCATTCACCAGATTTTGAGCATTCAAAATCTCAGACCTTAACCTATTCGATTGTGTGTTGTCAGATCCTAACAAAATACTTGATATGTTGTAAGAGTTCTTTAAAGATTAGATGACTATATGAATATTTCCTATTTCTCTCAAAATGCAAGCAAATGAGGAAGTTTTGCACAAGCATATAAAAATAGGGATATGGTCATTCATCTACAAATAATTTTTCACTACTTACTAACAGGCAAAATATGCAGATACTTTAAAAGCATCATGTTTCCTCTCCAAGGTTTCTTTTTGTAGGAAAAATATTATTCTTTAGAGTCCATCTTTAAAATTAATAAGATGGGGAAAAAACCCACACTTTTTAAAAGTATGGGTTTATTTATTTTACTAATCTGACAAATTCTGGGGCTAATTTATAAAGAAGCAGAAGTACTTTCAAGAGATAGATTAGGGCTTTCCTGGTGGCGCAGTGGTTGAGAGTCCGCCTGCCGATGCAGGGGACACGGATTCGTGCCCCGGTCCGGGAAGATCCCACATGCCGCGGAGCGGCTGGGCCCGTTAGCCATGGCCGCTGAGCATGCGCGTCCGGAGCCTGTGCTCCGCAACGGGAGAGGCCACAACAGTGAGAAGCCCGCGTACCGCAAAAAAAAAAAAAAAAAAAAAAAAAAATTGGTTTTTAAAGTTATTATTCAAAATTTTAAAAGCTTTATGAACTTGGGAAGTAAAGACACCTCCTATCTTATTTGAATGATTCAGTATTTGAATCAAAGTAAAGATATTGATACAGGGGAATGGATTTTCCATATTTTTAACAAAGATTTTAGAAAACTGAAAAGATCTGTGATGAAACTACTATTAAATCACCTAATGGACAATCGGCAAGCACAGCTATGAAAATATTTAGTGTCAGTGGTTCAACAATATTTATTCATCTCTAAGGGTTTTGTAGGTAGGTAAATAAAAATAAGTTTTAAGTCAATATCTTACCAATAAAAAAAAAAACTTATTCTGTAATCAAAGAAATACAACCGAAATTTAAACTTATATAAAAGTAACATCTAGCCTGTTATGATGGTGATGGCCAAATTGCTAATATAAGAGAAGCAACTATAAATGAATATCTAATATTAGTTTACTGTATCATTCCACAGTGTATAATATATTGGGGGAACAAAGATGGTTTATAGCTTAAAGCAGTAGTGATTTGCATTGCTCATGGCATGTGGATCTTTGGGTGCAAAGTGTTATCTTGACAATTTTATTTGTCCACAAAAATCATTTCCTATGAGCACTCCCAAATGATTCATTTAACAAACAGTTTTATAGGTCTTAAAACATGCAAGGCACAGTACTATTACTCATTTCTATCCATTGTCTCACTAGAATTGCAACATTAAAACACTATAACATAGTATACTTTTTCACATTGTAACACCTAAAACTCACGTGTTAGTTTTCATAAACAATGCTACTGAGTGCTTAGCATATTCTTAGAAAAGTAAGCTCATCAGAGCAGAGATTATTTCTATTTTGTTCACTGGTTTATCCTCAGTCCTAGAATAACTCCTAGACTTCAGTTAAATATTTGTTGGATAAATGAATGAAGAATGACTTTTTGTAATTTTTCCCCACTACTGGTTAGGACCACTAGTGTGTTATAAAATCAAATTTATTTGTCACAGCTATCTTCTGATAAAATACTTGGCCAGTAAGTCATTATCGTAAATGCTCTGTATGCACTGGCTCATTGAATTCTTTCATACAGCATATAAGGTAGGTTCTGTTGACCTATCATACAGAACATGAAACTAAGGCTCAGAGAAGTAACTCACTCTAGTTACACAATCATAAATCACCTCAGGCAGTTTGAATCTCTTTTTCCTGACCTTAGTCACTCCTCAATAACTTTGTTTCCTGTTCTCTTTTAGACGACAAGAGAGATTGATGTTTTTGGTAATAAGCTCTGTGTCCTCTATTCATCTGCAAAACCAACTCTTTCTCCAGCTGGATGAATTGGAACCTGGCCCAAGATTTGCTTTTGCTCTATATGATCTGCAAGTTTTAAAACATATCTGATAATGTTTCTGAGTTCTATGCATAACCTGTCAGTCTACCTGTTTCTCTTTCCCTTCCTTCCTTCCTCCCTTCCACCCTCCTTTCCTTCCTCCTTCCCTCCCTTCCTTCCTACCTCCCACCCTCCCTTTCTTTCTTTTTTAACTCTCTCACATCTGCCTCTCACATCCTTTTCCTCTCTAACAGCTGAAAATATTCTTTGGGTGAAGGTGGTTAAAAGGTACAAACTTACAATAATAAGATTAATAATTTCTGGGATGTAATGTACATCATGGTGACTACAATTAATAATACTGTAGTGTATATTTAAAAGTTGCTGAGAGGGCTTCCCTGGTAGCGCAGTGGTTGAGAGTCCCCCTGCCGATGCAGGGGACACGGATTCGTGCCCCGGTCCGGGAAGATCCCACATGCAGCGGAGCGGCTAGGCCCATGAGCCATGGCCGCTGAGCCTGCGTGTCCGGAGCCTGTGCTCCACAATGGGAGAGGCCACAACAGTGAGAGGCTCGCGTACCGCAAAAAATAAATAAATAAAAGTTGCTGAGAGAGTAGATCTTAAAAGTTCTTATCACAAGAAAAAAATTGTAATTATGTGAGGTGATGGATATTAACTAACCATTATGGTAATCATTTTGCAATAGATACATATACTGAATAATTATGTTGTGCACCTTAAGCTACTTCAATGTTACATTTCAATTATACATCAATAAAACTGGAGAAAAAAATATATGTATATATATATATATATATTCTCTTATATTATTCATTACAATATATCCTTCTCATCCATATTCCTCTCCTCCACGAACAACAAAGAAATATTCCCACAGAAAATTTTTGTCAAGGAGAATTTAGAAACTTTTAAATATTTTACAGATGAAAGAGTTGTGATTCTTTATAGCAATTGTATTACATAAAGTTTTCTGAACAATTTGTTTAGCACCCTTGTAAAGATCTCTTGCTAATTACATTAATACTAAAGAAAATTATGCACCAGTTCACCTTTGTGAAACCACTTTAGAGTTTACTCTGAGATAGTGGCTCTCAGTTAGGGACGATTTTGCCCCCCAAGGACATTTGACAATGTCTGGAGACACTTTTGGTTGTTACAGTGTAGGGGAGAGGTAGAAGTGATATCTCTGGCATCTTATGAGTAGAAGCCAGGAATACAGATGAGCATCGTACCATGCACCAGACAGACCCTCCACGACAAAGAACTACCTGAAGCAAAATGTCACTAGTGTCCTCCTCTAAAATATTGACATTTACTCACTTCATTACCTATATCTCTTCCATGTTACAACAGACTAGGAAATACTAGAGAACTGTGAAACTGTGTGTATCTATATGGGGTGCTTGGACTTCTAGAATGAAGGAAATGCTGAATACTCTAAGACCATCATGATACTTTCCTGAAATAAAAAAAACTACAAATCAAGCTCAATCTATACCTCAAGGCCTACCACATTTTATTAGGAGCAGTGGGTTGATATACCCAGAGTTAACCAGAACCATTTCAGCTACAGCACTATCTGCTATTCATTCCCTCTGCATAAGACTGACTTTTTCTAAGATGTCTAATTTATTTTTCCTGTTTGTAATTTTGCAGTAAAACTGAAACTTTCACTTTCCTTTTAGTGCTCACAATACTCTTTCATAATGCTCAAAACTGTCAAGTACTTTTCCTTTAAGAGTCTGTTAAATTCCTATAATTCTAGTAAAAATTTATTCTTGTGGCCATCATTTATTTATTTAACAAATATGTATAAATTACATGTATGTATAATATGTACAAGATACTTTACTACTACTATTCAAGTGCTACATCTCCACAGCAATTTTGTCCCAATAAGAAAGATAAATCATGTATGGTTCAAAATAATGCAAAATTCAAAACTGAAAGGATGAAATTTCACTCTGATGAAATATTATGGGAGTTATGGAAGAAGAGATTATAGATATTTGTCAGAAACCAAGAAAGTTACCTAGAGAAGTGGTACTTAAAAAAGTTCAAACAATACATAGTATTTGAACTGGCAGAATTTTTCTAGAGGGAAAGAAAAGAAGGGAACCCTAGGCAAAGAGTTGGACAAGGGTTGGTGTAGAGATGAGTGTGGGCTGTATATGAGACATCTAGAAGTACTGTAAAGTATAGGGTGCGTTATCTGAAAAGGGGTGCTAAGAGTGACATTATAAGGGATTGTATTTTCAAAGCCTTGAATTTCAGGCTGAAGAATCCAGATATTATGTTAGAGGCAATGAGAAATCATCTTAAGTTTGTGATCAAGTGAATGTCAGGCTCTGAGCCAGGTTTTAGGAGATATTTGGCAGTGTGTAAAACTGGTTGGATCAGTGAGCAATTTAAAGCAAATTCTGTCTCTATGATAAAGTTGAGCCACTAGGAAGATCTTAAGAAGAAAACATAGCAGTAAAAATATAGATAATAAATGCATCAACATTTTGCCTATATTCTAATTCATAAATTTCTACAATTGTGGGCTCTAGAGTGCATTACTTTAAGTGCATTTTCTCTGTATCTCATTTATTATTCTTACTTTTTTAGCTTAAATTAATTGTTTCTCCAATATTTTATTCCATTTATTAGAATAACTAAAATTTATGAAATAAAGAAATTTATAATTTAGATATTTGTAATAATTAAATAATAAAATAAAGAGAATTTAGGAATTTATCAAATGAAACTCTCCTATATTAATATTCTGAAGTGGTGATGTAAAATGCATAGTTTTGATTCAATATTGTTGATAGAGTTAGTTGTGCTTGGGAGGGCAGAAACAAATTCAACTAGTTGATGGCTTCAGCACTGGAGATGGATTTCTTAGGAAAAGGGATCAGGAAGGCTGCTTGTCAAATTTCATCATTAGATAGGACATTTTAACACTCTGAAAGCTCATTTTTGGAAAAAAGCCTTCATATCAACATTTAAAAGAAAAAAATAGAAAAACTAAACTCGTGTTTCTAAACATTTTCAAGCTATTTATGTTTTTGATGCTTTTTTAAAGAACATTTATCAAAAGCACCATGAAATGGATTCATCATGGGGACACAAAATGAAATAATAAACAATGAAATGAACACATTTAAAGTTGTTTTAGGTTTTATAAATCTACCATGGGATGCCTTAAGCATTTAATGTTTATTTAACAAACATATAACATTAATACATGATGTATAGTTTAGTTCAAATATAATGATTTACCATAAAACTATAAGACAATGTAGAAGTTGACATTGTATTTCCTGTTTGTTAGCCATTTAGTCAACTACCAGGTTCATTTTTATTTAATACATTATCTAATCTTTAAAATGTCCCTTCACATATAATTTTGGTAAATATGAGAAAGGCCAAAATCATCATCATTCAATCACCATCATCATCAACAATAAAAAATTTAATAATCCTTAAGTTATTAGTATATTTTGAAATATATTTAAATTGAGAAAACTGGAATGAAAAAATAAGAAGTTCTCCATGAAATTTCTCCTTTAGCATGAGGATATTTTGTTTGTAGCTTTTGTTAATGAAAAGGAAAAAATATTTTAAAAATTATTTTAATTCTCCTGATATCACCAATTTTGTTTGATTTTTATCAGTGTTGGTGAATAGTATATGTCCTAGGCAAAAACTACAAAGAAAATCTTCTTAATATTCTTTCTACTTATTTCATAGTTTCCTTGTTTGTATTCTCAAAAAAGGATAGAAAGGGTTTGCTAAACTTTCTAAAAATTTTTCATTGGGGTATAGTTGCTTTACAATGTTGTGTCAGTTTCTACTGTACAGCAAAGTGAATCAGCTATATGTATACATATATCCCCTCTTTTTTGGATTTCCTTCCCATTTAGGTCACTGCAGAGCACTGAGTAGAGTTCCCTGTGCTATACAGTAGTTTCTCATTAGTTATCTATTTTATACATTGTATCAATAGTGTATATATGTCAATCTCCATCTCCCAATTCATCACACCTCCCTTTTCCAGCTTGGTATCCATATGCTTGCTCTCTACGTCTGTGTCTCTATTTCTGCTTTGCCAATACGATCATCTATACCATTTTTCTAGATTCCACATATATGTGTTAATATACGATATTTGTTTTTCTCTTTCTGACTTACTTCACTCTGTGTGACAGACTCTAGGTCCATCCATGTCTCTACAAATGACCCAATTTCATTCCTTTTTATGGCTGAGTAATATTCCATTGTATATATGTACCACATCTTCTTTATCCATTCCTCTGTTGATGGACATTTAGGTTGCTTCCACATCCTGGCTATTGTAAATAGTGCTGCAAAGAATATTGGGGTGCATGTGCCTTTTTGAATTATGGTTTTCTCTGGGTATATGCTGGGTCCTATAGTAGTTCTATTTTTAGATTTTTAAGGAACCTCCATACTGTTCTCCATAGTGGTTGTATCAATTTACATTCTCACCAACAGTGCAAGAGGGTTCCCTTTTCTCCACATCCTCTCCAGCATTTATTTTTTCTAGATTTTTTGATGATGGCCATTCTAACCAGTGTGAAGTGATACCTCATTGTAGTTTTGATTTGCATTTCTCTACCAATTAGTCATTCTGAGCATCTTTTCATGTGCCTCTTAGCCATCTGTATGTCTTCTTTGGAGAAATGTCTATTTAGGTCTTCCACCCATTTTCTGATTGGGTTGTTTTTTTTTTTTTTTTTGATATTGAGCTGCATGAACTGTTTGTGTATTTTAGAGATTAATCCTTTGTCAGTTGCTTTGTTTGCAAATATTTTCTCACATTCTGAGTGTTGTCTTTTCGTCTTGTTTATGGTTTCTTTTGCTGTGCAAAAGCTTTGAAGTTTCATTAGGTCCCATTTGTTTTTTTTTGTTTGTTTTTATTTCCATTTCTCTAGTAGGTGGGTCAAAAGAGATCTTGCTGTGATTTATGTCAAAGAGTTATCTGCCTATGTTTTCCTCTAAGAGTTTTATAGTGTCTGGCCTTACATTTAGGTCTTTAATTCATTTTGAGTTTATTTTTGTGTCTGGTGTTAGGTAGTGTTCTAATTTCATTCTTTTACATGTAGCTGTGCAGTTTTCACAGCACCATTTATTGAAGAGGCTGTTTTTTCTCCATTGTATATTCTTGCCTCCTTTGTCATAGATTAGGTGACCATATGTGCGTGGGTTTATCTCTGGGCTTTCTATCCTGTTCCATTGATCTATATTTCTGTTTTTCTGCTAGTACCATACTGTCTTGATTATTGTAGTTTTCTAGTATAGACTGAAGTCAGGGAGCCTGGTTCCTCCAGTCCCGTTTTTCTTTCTCAAGATTGCTTTGGCTATTCAGGGTCTTTTGTGTTTCCATACAAATTGTAAACTTTTTTGTCTAGTTCTGTGAAAAATGCCATTGGTAATTTTATAGGGATTGTGTTGAATCAGTAGATTGCTTTGGGTAGTATATTCATTTTCACAATATTGTTTCTCCCAATCCAAGAACATAGTATAGCTCTCCATCTGTTTGCTAAACATCTTTGCATTCAGAAGGTATGTTACCTTCCTAATAATGATAATGATAAAAATAATGCCAAGCATGTATAATGAATTATCTGATTTAATCCTTACTCCCATCCCCCAAAATAAGAAGTACAGTTTCCAGATGAGGAAATTAAAGTTTAAAGTGACTAGCATGAAGTCACATAGGGGAACTTGGATTCCAACCTAACCTTGCACTTCAAAAAATAAGATATTGATTCTCAAGTCACATTGTATTCAAAATACATTTTGTTAAAAATGTTTATATTTCACCCCAGAAGTTTTTAATCTGTATTGTGACAACAAACATTGTGGTCTCCTAAAGTATGGGCCCATCTGTCTATAGGCATAGCTTACACACCATCTCAAGGAATCCATGGACTCTGATCACCACCCACTCATGGGCTCTAATGTGACCATCCTAGACTGAAAACAAGAACTAATACTTCCCTGGTGGCACAGTGGTTAAGAATCTACCTGCCAATGCAGGGGACACGGGCTTGATCCCTGGTCCAGGAAGATCCCACATGCTACAGAGCAACTAAGCCCGTGTGCCACAACTACTGAGCCTGTGCTCTAGAACCCATGAGCCACAACTACTGAGCCCGTGTGCCACAACTACTGAAGTGTATGCTCTAGGGCCCCTGTGCTGCAACTGCTGCGCTTGCTGCAACTACTGAAGCTCACGCGCCTACAGCCCATGCTCTGCAACAGGAGAAGCCACCGCAATGAGAAGCCACACACTGCAACAAAGAGTAACCCCTGCTCACTGCAACTAGAGAAAGCCTGAGTGCAGCAACAAAGACCCAACACAGCCATAAATAAAAAACGAAACAAAACAAACAAGAACAAGAGGAACTAAATCACAAATTAAAAAATATTAGGCAGCATAAAAGAAAACTGAAAAGGCATTTTGGAGGGCAGTATAAAACTTTCTGCACTTAATAATCATTTAAATCATTGGCCTAGTTCCTGAAAATATAAACAAAATTTTCCCTTTTAAAAAGAAATGCAAGGTTTATCCTTAGTATATTACTAGAGATTTAAAATTATCCTACCTTGCAATTATAATATAAAAACATTGGATTCTTTTACAAATTTAAGATATATTATGAAATTATATGTATTATATTTCCTGTATTATGACAAATCTTGCTACTTTGGCATTCTATGAATTACCTCATTATCAACTCATTCCTAACTCATCAATTATTCCCAACTATGTCAAAAGGAATGACATAATAAGAAAATGGAAGTATGATTAAATCATATAGAGTGGTGGTGTCCAATACAGTAACAACCAGTCATATGTGGCTATTTAAATGTAAATTGATTAAAATTAACTAAAATTTAAACAGCAGTTCCTTAGAAGATCCACATTGCAAATTCTGAGTAGCTATATGTAGCTAGCTATTGGCTACTATTTTAGGACAGATATAGAACATTTCCATCATCACAGTAACTTCTTTTAGACAGTGCTAGTGTGGAAAGATTATGCAAGAGTGATATAAATCATTACTGTTACCGATCCCTATTTACTTATATAAATCATCACTGTTGCTCAGGTTATACATTTTCTTTCATGGTGGTGGGAAAGAAGTCTAGAAATAAAACACCATCATTGTAGCTTTGTTTGGTTGTTTGTTGGTTGTTTAGCTTTCATGCTCTCAGTTGAGAATTAAGAATCTTTCATTTTCTGATTATAATTGCAAGAAGGGAATTGTCAGAGGAAGATATCTCAAAATTATTAGATAAGACAATAAACACAAAGAGAAAATAGAAGTCAAGAATCTAGTGAAAATGGTGAAACAGAGTCTTCACTTATTCTAGATTAATTTTAGTAAACTCAAAAATCAATAAGTGAAAAATTTGTTTATAAGGAAAAAAAAGGAAGAATTTCATCACGTAATATTTTGCAACATGATTTTGCTAAAAAGAATATATGACAATACTCTTTCATCTTTGATAATTTCTGCACATAAGAATTTATACAGTTTACAAGTGGAAAAATGTTGTAGGTATTTGATGATAAAGAAATTAAAGCATTCATTAAAAAAAATTAGTGCTTATAAATCTAAAAATGAAAATGTTTTACAATTTTGGAAAAAAGATATTTTTACTCCCTTCAAAAAAATTATGAACCATCAAAGTTTTTTAAAGTATTACATTCTGACAACGCAGGTGCAGGAAGAACCAGAAGCAATGATAAATACAACACATTAAGAATGTATTTGAAATCTGAACTCCGTATTTACAATATGGATATGTTCCAGGATCATGCATGACACTTGTTGCCCATTTTGGGTACATATATCAGCAAACCCAGAAAAATATGAAATAGAAATTCAGTCTTGCTATATTTAAATTCTTATTAAAAGTCTAATAAAGTTGTTTTACACTATCCCTTTCTCCTTTACTATTACATCTACACATTATTCAAAACATAACTTAAAAACCTAAAAACAAAAACCCTAAGAATAAAATGTCTATTAGACCCAGGTGATGAATGGTAATTACATTCTTTCCTGATCTTATCAAGGATTAATGTAATAAAGTTTAACATATTTATTGATTATATTTGTCTTAATTACAAATGTAATCAAATTCATAATAATTTGTAATTACAAATTTACAAATATGAACAAAATTCCTGAAGATGAAAAATAAACTCTGAGGACTGACACTACCTGACTTGAAGACTTAGCATAAAGCTCCCTTAATCAAGAGAGTGTGGTATTGGTGAAAAAAATAAACAAATAGATCAATGGAACAGAATAGAAGGCCAGAAAGAACCTTACATAAATATAGTCATCCGACTTTTACTGAAGGAGCAAAGGCAATTCAATGAAGAAAGGACAATCTTTTTAACAAATGGCACTGGAACAACTGGTCATCCATATGCAAAGACATGGATCTAAACACAGACTTGACATCTTTCACAATAATTAATTCTAAATGCATCATAGATCTAAATGTAAAATGCAAAACTATAAAACTTCTAGAAGATAACATAGGAAAAAACTAGGTGACCTTGAGTTTGGTTTTACACTTTTTAGATATAACACCAACAGCATAATCTCTGGGAAAAAAAACTGATAAGCTAGAATTCATTAAAATTAAATGTTTGCTCTTGAGAAAAATCACTGTTAAAAGAATGAAAAGACAAGGGGGGAAGTATTTGCAAAGGACATATCTGACAAATGACTGGTATCCAAGGTGCACAAAAACCTCTTAAAATGCAACAATAATTATAAAAAAAAAACAATTAAAAAATTTCCAAAGATCTAAGCAGACACCTCAACAAATACACACAAATGGAAAATAAGCATATGAAAAGATGCTCAGCATCAAATGTCATTATTGAATTGCAAATTAAAACAATAAGGAGATACCACTATACACTATTTACAGTGGCCAAAATCTGAAACACTGACACCACCAAATGCTAATGAAGATGTGGAGTAACAGGAACTCTCATTCACTGCTGGTGGGAATGCAGAATGATTCAGCCACCCTAGAGGATAGTTTGCAGTTTCTTACAAACTAAACATGGTCTTCCCATAATAAGATATATAGTATAAGGTAAACATATTTCTTTTTATGGTCACTTTATCTGTCTTTTGCTAAAATGTGGTTTAATTAAAATTCAAATGACTTTTTTACTTGAAGGAGCTGAAAACTTATGTTTACACAAAAACCTGTGCATGAATATTTATAGTAGTTGTTTTCATAATTGCCAGAATTTAGAAGTAACTAAGATATCCTTTAGTAGAGGAATGGATAAACACACATTGGTACATGCAGACAGTGAAATATTATACAGCAATAAAAAGAAATGTGCTATACGCCACAGAAAGACATATTGGAATCTTAAATGCATATTGCTAAATGAAAGTGGACTGTCTGAAAAGGTTACATCCTATATAATGCCAACTATATGACATTCTAGAAAAGGCAAAACTGTACAGCCAATTAAAAGACCGATGTTTGTCAGGAAATTGCGGGGAGGAAAGGAGCAATCAAGAAGTAAAGCACAGGGGTTTAAGGGCAGTGAAATTATTTTGTATGATACTGTAACTATGGCTACATGACATTATACATTGGTCAAGAACTATACAACATAAAGAGTGAACTCTAATGTAAATTATAAATTTTAGTTAACAATAATCTATCAGTATTAGTTCATCAATTGTAAAAGATATACCACAATAATGCAAAACGTTAATAATAGGAGAAACTGTGAGGGAGGGGGATAAGAGTGTATTTGGGACCTCTGTGCTTTCTGATCAATTTTTCTGTTAACTAAAAACTGCTCTAAAAAATAAACCCTATTGATTAAAAAAAAAAAAGTCTATTGAACCCAGATCGTAAATAGTAAAGACAATCTTTGCTGATATATTAAGAGCTAATACAATAAAGTTTAATATATCAATTGATTACAGTAGTTTTCTAACCATATGTTTTTCTCTTAGAAAAATGTGTGTGTGTGTGTGTGTGTGTGTGTGTGTGTATTATAGTTCATTCAGAAAGTAAAATTAGAACAATCTGAAAGTATTGGGACATTAAATATGCAGTCTCTTTGAAAAAAATCAGCTTTTAACTATCTTTTAAAAATAGATTTATAAAATGGAATTAGTTTTTAAATTGAAAGTTTAAAATACTAGATAGTAATAATTTATGTTTATTTTCTCAATATTAGGTTTTACTTGCCAAAATCATTTGTCTCATTTGATTATCTTATTTTTATTCTCTATTAAAATGACTCAAAATTATCTTCAAAAGGTACATTGATATCTGTACTATATATAGATCACATCATTTGGGGACTATTTTTGACTGTCTTTTTGTGAAATTAATTTACATGCTTAAGATAATGTTAAAACTTCTAAAAAGTTTCATAAATACATATTTTATAAACTTGATTAAGAAAGACCACTTGAGAGTATATTATTTTAATCTATGAATTTCTTAATTTTTAAACTTGAGAATCTACTCACAAACATATACACTCCACTGGGCTTTAATAACACAAAAAA
This sequence comes from Leucopleurus acutus, assembly GCF_964270905.1. Classification (NCBI taxonomy): domain Eukaryota; kingdom Metazoa; phylum Chordata; class Mammalia; order Artiodactyla; family Delphinidae; genus Leucopleurus; species Leucopleurus acutus. The sequence goes on along the minus strand of NC_139147.1, from coordinate 38,930,070 downwards.
TGTTATTTCTATTAATAATACAAACTTTACAGTAACATTTTTAATCTCTGCCCTTAGATCACTTAAAATATTTGGTGATCCAATTACTTTTAATATTTTGATACTGCAAGGACTAAATAAAATATTCTTATCATATATAAAAGAAGACAAATTAACTCATGACCAACATGTGCCAGTAATACATTACTATGGGTAATATAATAAATGAATGTATCTTCCTTGAAAAAGTTGAAAAATAGAGGTTGGGATCTCAAGTAGAGGTTGTACATTAGGCCACCTTTCTTAATGTAGTTAAATGTATTTTTTGTGAAGCGACATAGATCACTTCATGATTCTAGCATGTACACATTTCACGAGCTTTGCAAAATATTTTGGGCTCTATTAAAAATACTTCCAAGGCATCCTCATATATAAATGTGGCATTTTGTTACCTAAAAGAATCACTTATTTTAATTTGGAAAATTTAATCTAAAGATAGTTTTCATTTCACCGTCCCTGGTTCCTTTTATATTCTGTGCCTCTGGGCCATAGAAAATGTGTGGTAGACAAAATAATTAGAAAATCAGCATTTTACAAATGAGATGCCAGATGAGTGAGATATGTTATTTTAAAATGCAACTTGTAACATTCACCTTTATGTGTAATATGGCCTGAAAAATTTAATCAAGTGCTTTCTATAATAAATAGAAAAGTAGTGGAAGCATAGTTGATACAACTAACACAGGACAATTTAGAAGATGCTGACCTGGGCTAAAGAGGTATGCAGGTTTGTGTAGGGAGGATTGAGTAGGTGGGAATTAATTATCTTTTATAAATTAAAAAGGACAAATGCCAAAATCTGCACTTAATGAAGAATCTCTGCCTACATTTGAAAATATTTCTGTTCTGTATCATGTATATCTATAGTGGAAATGAAGTTATAAACAAAATAATAAGAAAGCCTCCAAACCCATCTGTATTGAATCTCTTCTGTTATACACAGAATTTTATTTTTTACTCTATTTTATTGAAACAAGTAGAACCAAAGGTAGACTGATAAAGTACATTAGATGGTCCAGAAAAGTAGTAGACATGTATAGTCAAGAATTCAGTTCCTCTAGGCACAAAGTAATTCCGTCTAAAAGAGCAAAACAAGAAAGGAATCTTTTTAGAAATACATTTTTTAACATAATATGTTAAAGAGAGACTGGATTAATTGTACTATTTATTTGCACATTAACTAGAACGGAAATAAAAGCCTCAAGACGGCAAAGATCGGGACTGTAAACTGACCATTTAACTCTTTATATTATTATAGTAATGAATCCAGGAGCGTTCTGGTTATTAAAGGTATATAATGCATTTCTCATTTTTAGTCACTAACCTAATTGATCTCATCTAAAACACACAATTTCAACACTGCAGCTTCCAAAGTCACTCCCTCCCTTCATTTCTTTTTTTTTTCTTACCAGTTGCTTACACTGAATTTGTTTAGGCTCACAAGCAGGTTCTCTTCTATAACTTATTTTAACTATGTATTGTTTTAAAAGTTGATGATGTGCATGTATAGTTACTTATTTTATAGGCAAAGCATGGCACAAAAGAAATACTAAACAAATATTACTGATAGCATAAGATTTCATGATTTAATGATTATATATAATGTACCTTACAACACATATACACTTAAAATTTGCGTTCTTATTTATCCTTACTGGCAGTTCAGTGCCACAGTACCAAAATGCTTTCTCAGAACACTCATTACTCTGAAATATTTTACTAATCTGTCTCTTGTATTTTCCTTTTCAATAACAGTTGATTTTCATGTAATTTTGTCAATGTCACACATAGAAAATGAATATTCACTTATTTTCTTCTTTTCTGTGTTTTGTACATAGTCCTTTCTGTTAGTGGAGATACAATATTCTTACTGAGAATGAAATAAAATCTGACTTATACAATCTGTTCATCTAAAATTTAAATCAGACAAATAAAAAGTTATTCTTTTAAAGGGATTTGTATAAAAATAGGAAGATGAATTAGAATTTCCATCTAAAAAAAAATAGAGTAGCTTTTTCCAGTGCTCAGGTGCAAAGTATGCTATTACCTATTATTTGATATTTGCAAGTATTTGTGGTTCACAGTGAAAAATCTACATTTTCTTAAATTTCAAGTTTAAAGAAACTCTCTTCCATCACAGTGACATTAAAATTTTAAGATTAATATTTTATAAGGAAATGATTGCTGTGATATATTGTATAGGCTGAGTCCTATTAAACTGTATATCACAGGGTAACAGATTTAAAACATTTAGCCCTAGAAACATAACTCCTCCTCCAATTTGTTCTCATCATGTTCCTTAGCACTATGTGTTTTACCCTTATGTCTTATTTCTCATCAAACTTGCCTTTCCACAATAACACAGGATTTTTATTTCAGGTGTAGTCATAACTTCCCATTATTGTAGGGATATATACTTACTCTTGTCAGTCACCACAGAAAACAATGGCATCTCTTCTGCTCTGGGGGTCCAAAAAGCTGTTCCACTATTTGGGCCAGTCTTTGCAGTTACTCATAATAGGAACATTGCAAAATCATGTGGAATCCTAAATTTATGTCACATACATTCTAGACTAACCACCTTTTTCCTTTTCCAATTCTTCTATTTTCCCCCACCTGCATCCATGGAATTTCCACATCATACATACTGCAATGTGCATTTATGTGGAGCCATGATCTGTTGTCTCTGGAAATATATATTGAGATCCTTTTATCACTATTCTTAGGTGTTTATGAAGACCACACCCAATTTGATCACTTTGTTCTAATTTTGATGCAAACTGGTACTAAATGTCCCTCTCCACTTTCCATTCCTCAGTTCACCCCTGGGGAATGTTCTGCATCCCTAAAGGAACATTAAGTATTATTATCAGTTAGTTTTAATTAACTTCACGTACTTGAATGATGGTATGCTAAAATGCTAGAAAAAATAATTTATATAGATCTGGTCTCTGCCTTCTAGCCATTTACATATTAAACCACGATAGAATGAGTTGTTATTTTTAATTGGCCATCAAGTATAACATTTTTCATGTAAAGCTTTATAAAAATTGTCTTCCTCCATGAAGTTTGCTTAATAATGCACACTGAAATATGGTGAACAGCTAAAAATGCTCAGAAAGTATATATTTATAATAGTTCCATTTTGGACTCCAGAGAAAGTGAAAATGACTTTGGAAGCTAACAACTGGCATCTTATAGCTAGGCTGAAATAGGCTGAACAGATATAAACAATTCTCTAGAATCTAAACAATAATCAGATAAGGCCACTCTATGCCTGTGGGGTGGAATAAGAAAAGGCAAGTTTATTCCATAACCAGGTCTAAAAGGGGACACAGACCAAGATGTTCAGCAACTACATAAATTAGCATGATTAACCACACATCTTTATAATAGCAAATCTAATTTTGTTTTAATATTTGTGCTTTGTAGGTAAAAGTTACCAACATACACATCACTGAATTGCCCCCAATCCTGACAGCATCTAATTCAGAACCCTCTTCACAATATTTAGAACAAACCCAAATTCTCTAACAAGTCTCTCCTAACTCTTTCTTCCCTACACCCAGAGATTTATCTGGTATGTTTTCTTCTGTGCCATAGCAAACTAAATAAACACAATTTTGCTAGACTACTGGTAGGTTTCCAGGGCTCTCTGGCTGGTGATCTTTAATATTCCTTATGACTTGATTTTTATTATTTTTCTTTTATTATATATTGAAAATTACAGTTGAATTAATAATCAAAGATTATTTTTAAACAGTCTTATTTGGCTTTATATATAAGTGAAAAAAAAGTTTAAATTAAAATGCTGGTGATCTGGGTCCTCTAGACACATCAAATTACATAATTTTCCATATTTGAAAAACATATTGATTAAATAAAAAGAAATAGAAAAGAAATGTTGCTATAGACTGAATGTTAATGTTTCCCCAAAGTTCATATGCTGAAACCTAATCCCCAATGTGATAATATTAGGAGGTAAGGACTTTGGAAGATCATAACTAGGATTAGTACCCTAACGAAGGAGATCGCAGAGACTCCTTAGCCCCTTCTGCTGCATGGGGACAGAGAAGATGGCCAGCTATGAGCCAGAGTGAGGGTCCTCACCAGACACTGAATGTGCCTCCTCCTTGATCTTGAATTTTTGGCCCCCAAGACAGTGAGAAATAAATTTCTGTTGCTTATAAACCACCCAGTCTATGGTGTTTTTGTTATAGCAGCCTGAACCTGAGGCACGAGATAGATGGGCCCCAGGTCAGCAGCTGGATTTTGTTCTCTGTGGACAGAAACTCCAAAATATCAATAGCAGGACAATTGAGAGAAGAGGCTGGGCCCTGCCCAGATAAAAGACCACATATTCCTCATACTCGAAATCAAGGAGACCTCCCCGACTACACATGTGCAGAAAGGCTCCCTGGAGGTCAAAAAGGGAGGGGGTGCCACCCATAGTAAGTGATGTCAACTACCCATAGGCCTCTTCGCTAGAATCCATCTTGGCTAAGAGATGCGCATGCACACAGGAGGACCCTGAGATATACCAAATACAGACGCAGAACTAGGCAAAGAAAGATGACTGGTCAAAGGAAACCCAGAAGAAATGTCCCATAAAAGTGATTCAAACTACTATGATGGCATGACTCTCTGAGTCCACCCATGTGTTCATCCACATGTGACTCTTTTTCCTCCTAATAAATACTTTACTTGCTTCACTACTTTCCATCTCTGTGGAAATTCATTTCTACACAGCTGAAGGGCCAGGGCCTTGTCACTGGTCACTAGTCCCTGGTGGTCTGGTGGCTAGGATTCAGCGCTCTCACTGCCATTGACTGACCTCAATCTCTAGCCAGGAACCAAAATCCTGCTTCAAACCACTGCAGGCCAAAGCCACCCGAGATCAAACCAACTAAGAAAGAAGACAGTTGATATTTATTGAAGGCTTACTGAATGCCATAAAGTTGTCTAGTTTGGACCTCACAGAAATTAATTCTCTAGTTTATAATCAAAGCTCAAGCAGTTTCAGTAATTGTTGCAAGGTCTCACTGCAAATAAATGTTGAAATTTGGAAATAATCTCAGTTTGGGCTCTAAAATATGTTTGTCTTCAAATTTGCCTCAATAAGAACAGGAAGGAAATTAATGAAACTAATCTAATATAATTGAAAATATTCTTAAAATTTTAATAATTTAATAACTACTAAACTAAGAATAATTAAAATATAACAAATAATTAAAAAATAATGATCTGATTGAAATTTTTTCTATTAAAAAGTAAAAAGAAAAGAATGGTACTCCTGGTACTTCTCTGATCTTTGCTCATGATACTCTCTACTTTCCACTCTACCCTGGTCTCACTGATACCCTTTCTACTTCTAGAAACATAAAAATAACACACATGTTCCTATCTCAGTGCCTTTGTACTTGTTCTTCCCGGTGAATTGTATGTATATATTTTGTTCGAATATTTAAACATATTAATTTAGTTAAAATATTATTTTATTTAAATATATTTATATATAATATAATATATTAAAGTATAAGTAATGTATTATATAATATATTCATATAAATATAACATTATAATATATTTAAATGATATATTATGTAATATTATTATATAGTATGTAATGATATAATTTAATGTGATACTATATGTGATAAAATATATATTTATATATAAATGCATTATATATATATGTTAATACACACACACACATTCACTATCCTTGACTTCCATTCTAACTTCACTCCTTATCACCGCCCTGCTTTATTTTTCTCCTACAGACTTAATACATAGCATGCTATATGTTGTATTTATTTATTTATTTATTTATTTATTTATTGCGGTACGCGGGCCTCTCACTGTTGTGGCCTCTCCCGTTGCGGAGCACAGGCTCCAGATGCGCAGGCTCAGCGGCCATGACTCACGGGCCCAGCCGCTCCGCGGCATGTGGGATCTTCCCAGACTCTCAACCACTGCGCCACCAGGGAAGCCCCTATATGTTGTATTTACTAATTTTGCTTTTCAGTCACTCCTACCTAGAGTGGATATTATAAGCGAACTGGAGTTTGTTGCTTTGGTCGTAGTGGTGATTTTGACACTTGGAGACAATCTCAGTTTGTTTTGTTAAAGTTGTCCTTTTTTGGTCACCTCTGTAACCCCAGTGCCCAAAAGAATGCCTGTTTCATAGTAGGTACTCAATACATTCTTGTTGAACAAATAAATGAAAACAGACTACAATGAGGCATATTAGAAGACTAATATGTAGAGTTAACATTTTAAGGTTCAATGTAATTTCGCATCACACACACAAATATAAACTTGAACTATAATTTATCACAGATAACAAACTCAACAAAAAAATCTCTAATATTGGAAAAAGACAAGTAATAGGATTCAGAAATAAAATTCTTTGTACTCTACTCTTTTCAACTTTATGTTACATATTTCAATTCATTCATTTTCATTTTGATAAATATTTATAGATCACCTGCTATATCCCAAGGACATTGCTAAATACGAAAGCGTCATGATTATAAGTCGACCATTTGCTAGTTGTGTGAACTTGGCCAAGTGACTCAACCACTATAATCTTCAGTGTCCTTATCCATAAATTGCAAGTAAAGAGAGCAGTAACTATTCATCAGGCTATTATGCTGATGCCCTAACATGAGATAACATGAGTTGAGATAATGCCAGCAAAGCATTCAGCACTGCCCGGGCTCACTGGAGTCATCCAATTTATGTTCTCATCACTTGTGAACAATAATGATGTTGATAAAGAAAACATAACAGATATGCCCCAGTGTTCATAAAGACTTAGCATATTTTAAAAAATAGAAAAAAAATGGTATAATTTTAAAAGAACTGATGGTAAGCCACGTTTGCATACAATAACATTACATTTAGAAAGTTCATCAAGGCTTTTTCAGATTTCCACTTCTCACTGATTCTGCCAAAATTACTGCTCTTCCTGCCCAAAATTTGGAAGATAATTAGGAGTTTTAACCTTCTGATATCTTCTTTCTTTTTCTTCCTTGTCAAGAATGATAATCAAGGAAGGACTCCTTTCCTTTGAATGTGATTAATATTAATGAGGTCAGTTTTACTTTATTTGGCTATAGATTTTGCTGCACATTTGCTGTAACTTCAGAAAATTTTTGAAATGATTTTAAATGTAGATGCAGAGATTTGGCGCCAAATAAAGAGTTATGGAGTAGCGTTTACTTACAGTGTATTTCTAGCACCTGCATGGCCACCTGAGGGGTGGCATTGAGAGATTCATGGTCTACTCTGCAGATGACCGCCACGCCATCGTCGCTTCGGTCCACTCGGAAGTCCAGTGTGCTGCTGACCGTGAAAGTCTTGCGATTTGCATCTTCTTCCTTTAAATATTTTACATCTGAAAATAAAATATAAAATTTTAAGTTCTGTGAAGTTCTCTTTCAAAATGTAACAGATTTCATTTACTCGAGACACACTGGAAGCCTCTTCTCCCGATCTTTACACAATTTTAAAAAGCAAATATTTGTTAGTTTCACATTTAATCCATTTCATTTTGAGTAAACAGAAATAAAACTACTTCAGAACTACATTTTAAAAGTTAAATACAGAAATAAAAGGGCAGGTCACAGCACTTTTTTTTTTTATACTCCATTTGAAAAATCAGGCCATTTTACAATATTAATCTCTTTTCTTTAGATTTAAGTTTTATTAAAAGATAATCTTAATTCTCTGAACCACAAGCACAATTGAGAAGAGCAATTTCACAACCATCTGGGTATGCCTAAAAGGAAGTACAGTGTGTTTGAGCTATGATTTTAACATGAACACTGTGAAGTGAACATAATTGCTAAAGAATACCTAAGATGAGAAAGTTGTCATCTTTGGTAAAGAAGGAGAAGAGTCATGTGAACATTTTGAATATTTAAATATCTATCTACCTATCTATATATATTTTCAATGAAATTTCTATTGAGAAAAATGCTCTTCACTTAGCTGAAGAATTCATTTCAGCCTGAATGAGAATACTTTCCTCAAGATGTGAATTCACTTATCAATACTTAAACTTACTGTGCATTATTCAGATTCATCATTAAATGATGCACTTAGGGATTATTTGTCCTCTGTGGAAAAGGGATTTAATACTATTTTCATTTAATTTGAAATTTCTCAAGTCTAAAGTAGCTGATGAGAAGAGGGCAATTTTAATGGCTTAGAAATCAAGATAACAGGCTAAGGTTAAGATATCTTTTAACAAGATCTTAAATATAGTTGAGGGAGAAAGCTGTTCGAATTCTTAGCATTTCATTTCAAATGAAAAATGATACATTTTATGAAAAGACTTCTTTTGCATAATATGCATAAAATATTTGATTCTAGCATGTATTAAATATTTTTTAAATATTTATAAATATATCAGTGATAAGAAATTAATGTAAGTTCAGCTTCTCCATTGTGCTCTATGCAAAGATTTCACTTGGAAAATAATATCAAATCTTATGTATTTGATGGGTAGATATTCCATGATCTACTGCATTTTACTTATTTCCAGAGAAGAATGTCTTTACCTTATTGATTTTAAAAATAAATATTAGTAAAGTATAAAACTAGATAAATGTCACATGTCTTATTTTGAAACTATATGTTTATGACTGTGTTCAGAAATTAGGAAAATAATTATCTAATTAAGATTTTTACCACAAAAAAGTTTTATGTAATTTAGGCTGTTTTGACACTAAGAAAAATTTCTAACATTTGGAAAGGCGGGAAAGAATATAAAATTCTCAACTCCATCTTTTAACTATAAATTAATCATACAGGATACAGGGCTTTCCATTAACATGTGTCTTATGAAATATCTCATTTTTGTTAACTAAAGTCATTTATGAGATTTTTGCATTTGAAAATTAGATTCAACTTCAGTTAAAAAAATATTAGAGAAAAAGATGAAATGATCTCCTTTCAGTCAAAATATGTCAGGATAGGGAGAGGGGGAAGATGGCGGAAGAGTAAGACAAGGAGATCACCTTCCTCCCCACAGATACACTAGAAATACATCTACACATGGAACAACTCCTACAGAACACCTACTAAACACTGGCAGAAGAATTCAGACCTCCCAAAAGGCAAGAAACTCCCCACGTACCTGGGTAGGGCAAAAGAAAAAAGAATAAACAGAGCCAGAAGAATAGGGATGGGACCTGCACCAGTGGGAGGAAGCTGTGAAGGAGGAAAGGTTTCCACACACTAGAAAACCCCTTCGTGGGCGGAGACTGCGGGTGGCGGAGGGGGAAAGCTTTGGAGCCACGGAGGAGAGCACAGCAACAGGGGTGCAGAGGGCAAAGTGGAGAGATTCCCGCACAGAGGATCAGGTGCCAACCAGCACTCACCAGTCTGAGAGGCTTGTCTGCTCACCCGCCGGGGCGGGCGGGGCTGGGAGCTGAGGCTCACGCTTCAGAGGTTGGATCCCAGGGAGAGGACTGGGGTTGGTGGTGTGAACACAGCCTGAAGGGGTTAGTGCACCACGGCTAGCCAGGAGGGAGTCCGGGGAAAAGTCTGGAGCTGCCGAAGAGGCAAGAGACTTTTTCTTCCCTCTTTGTTTCCTAGTGCACCAGGGAACGGGATTAATAGCACTGCTTAAAGGAGCTCCAGAGACAGGCGCAAGCCGCGGCTAACAGCACGGACTCCAGAGACGTGGATGAGACGCTAAGGTTGCTGCTGCAGCCACCAAGAAGCCTGTGTGCGAGCACAGGTCACTCTCCACACCTACCTTCCGGGGAGCCTGTGCAGCCCACCACTGCCAGGGTCCCGGGATCCAAGGACAACTTCCCTGGGAGAATGCACGGCGCACCTCAGGCTGGTGCAACATCACGCTGGCCTCTGCCGCTGCAGGCTCACCCTGCACTCCGTACCCCTCCCTCCCCCCGGCCCGAGTGAGCCAGAGCCCCAGAATCAGCGGCTCCTTTAACCCCGTCCTATCTGAGCGAAGAACAGACCCCCTCCGCGACCTACACTCAGAGGCGGGGCCAAATCCAAAGCTGAGCCCCTGGGAGCTGTGAGAACAAAGAAGAGAAAAGGAAATCCCTCCCAACAGCCTCAGAAGCAGCGGATTAAAGCTCCACAATCAACTTGATGTACCCTGCATCAGTGGAATACCTGAATAGACAACGAATCATCCCAAATTCGGGAGGTGGACTCCGAGAGCAAGATTTATGATTTTTTCCCCTCTTCCTCTTTTTGTGAGTGTGTATGTGTATGCCTCTGTGTGAGATTTTGTCTGTACAGCTTTGCTTTCACCATTTGTCCTAAGGTTCTATCCATCTGTTTTTTTTTTTTTTTTACTTTTTAAAAAAAATTTTTTGTTAATAATTATTTTTCATTTTAATAATTTTATTTTATTATATCTTATTTTATTTTATCCTCTTTCTTTCTTCCTTCCTTCCTTCCTTCCTTCCTTCCTCTCTCTACCTCTCTCTTTATTTCTTTCTTTCTTTCTTTCTTTCTTTTTCTCTTTCTCCTTCTCTCTCTCTCTCTTTCTTTCTTTCTTTCTTTCTTTCTTTTCTTTCTACTTTTTCTCCCTTTTATTCTGAGCTGTGGGGATGAAAGGCTCTTGGTGCTGCAGCCAGGAGTCAGTGCTGTGCCTCTGAGGTCAGAGAGCCAACTTCAGGACACTGGCCCACAAGAGAACTCCCAGCTCCATGTAATATCAAAAGGCGAAAATCTCCCAGAGATATCCACCTCAACACCAACACCCAGCTTCACTCAATGACCAGCAAGCTACAGTGCTGGACACCCTATGCCAAACAACTAGCAAGACAGGAACACAACCCCACCCATTAGCAGAGAGGCTGCTTAAAATCATAATAAGTCCACAGATACCCCCAAACACACCACCAGACATGGACCTGCCCACCAGAAAGACAAGATCCAGCCTCATCCACCAGAACACAGGCACTAGTTCCCTCCACCAGGAAGCCTACACAACCCACTGAACCAACTTTAGCCACTGGGGACAGACACCAAAAACAACGGGAAATACGAACCTGCAGCCTGCAAATGGGGGACCCCAAACACAAAAAGATAAGCAAAATGAGAAGACAGAAAAACACACAGCAGATGAAGGAGTAAGATAAAAACCCACCAGACCTAACAAATGAAGAGGAAATAGGCAGTCTACCTGAAAAATAATTCAGAATAATGACAGTAAAGATGATCCAAAAACTTGGAAATAGAATAGAGGAAATACAAGAAACATTTAACAAGGACCTAGAAGATCTAAAGATGAAACAAGCAATGATGAACAATACAATAAATTAAATTTAAAATACTCTAGAAGGGATCAATAGCAGAATAACTGAGGCAGAAGAATGGTAAGTGACCTGGAAGATAATATAGTGGAAATAACTACTGCAGAGCAGAATAAAGAAAAAAGAATGAAAAGAACTGAGGACAGTCTCAGAGACCTCTGGGACAACATTAAATACATCCACATTCAAATTATAGGGGTTCCAGAAGAAGAAGAGAAAAAGAAAGGGACTGAGAAAATATTTGAAGAGATTATAGTTGAAAACTTCCCTAATATGGGAAAGGAAATAGTTAATCAAGTCCAGGAAGCACAGAGAGTCCCATACAGGAAAAATCCAAGGAGAAACATGCCAAGACACATATTAATCAAACTGTCAAAACTTAAATACAAAGAAAACATATTAAAAGCAGCAAGAGAAAAACAACAAATAACACACAAGGGAATCTGCATAAGGTTAACAGCTGATCTTTCAGCAGAAACTCTGCAAGCCAGAAGGGCCTGGCAGGACATATTTAAAGTGATGAAGGAGAAAAACCTACAACCAAGATTACTCTACCCAGCAACGATCTCATTCAGATTTGATGGAGAAATTAAAGCCTTTATAGGCAAGCAAAAGCTGAGAGAATTCAGCACCATGAAACCAGCTTTACAACAAATGCTAAAGGATCTTATCTAGGCAAGAAACACAAGAGAAGGAAAAGAACTACAATTACAAACCCAAAACAATTAAGAAAATACAAATAGGAACATACATATCGATAATTACCTTAAATGTAAATGGATTAAATGCTCCCACCAAAAGACACAGACTGGCTGAATGGATAAAAATACAAAACCCATATATATGCTGTCTATAAGAGACCCACTTCAGACCTGGAGACACATGCAGACTGAAAGTGAGGGGATGGAAAAAGATATTCGATGCAAATGGAAACCAAAAGAAAGCTAGAGTAGCAATTCTCATATCAGACAAAATAGACTTTAAAATAAAGACTATTCCAAGAGACAAAGAAGGACACTACATAATGATCAAGGGATTAATCCAAGAAGAAGTTATAATAATAATAAATATTTATGCACCCAACCTAGGAGCACCTCAATACATAAGGCAAATAATAACAGCCATAAAAGGGGAAATCGACAATAACACATTCATAGTAGGGGACTTTAACACCCCACTTACACCAATGGACAGATCATCCAAAATGAAAATAAATAAGGAAACACAAGCGTTAAATGATACATTAAACAAGATGGACTTAATTCGTATTTATAGGACATTCCATCCAAAAACAACAGAATACACATTCTTCTCAAGTGCTCATGGAACATTCTCCAGGACAGATCACATCTTGGGTCACAAATTAAGATTTGGTAAATTTAAGAAAATTGAAATTGTATCAGGTATCTTTTCTGACCACAACGCTATGAGACTAGATATCAATTACAGGAAAAGATCTGTAAAAAATACAAACACATGGAGGCTAAACAATATACTGTTAGTAATGAAGTGATCACTGAAGAAATCAAAGAGGAAATCAAAAAATACCTAGAAACAAATCACAATGGAGACACGACGACCCAAAACCTATGGGATGGAGCAAAAGCAGTTCTAAGAGGGAAGTTTATAGCAATACAATCCTACCTTAAGAAACAGGAAACATCTCGAATAAACAACCTAACCTTGCACCTAAAGCGATTAGAGAAAGAACAAAAAAACCCCAAAGCTAGCAGAAGGAAATAAATCATAAAAATCAGATCAGAAATAAATGAAAAAGAAATGAAGGAAACAATAGCAAAGGTCAGTAAAACTAAAAGCTGGTTCTTTGAGAATATAAATAAAATTGATAAACTGTTAGCCAGACTCATCAAGAAAAAAAGGGAGAAGACTCAAATCAATAGAATTAGAAATGAAAAAAGGACAAGTAACAACTGACACTGCAGAAATACAAAAGATCATGAGAGATTACTACAAGCAACTCTATGCTAATAAAATGGACAACCTGGAAGAAATGGACAAATTCTTAGAAATACACAACCTGCCAAGACTGAAGCAGGAAGAAATAGAAAATATGAACAGGCCAATCACAAGCACTGAAATTGAAACTGTGATTAAAAATCTTCCAACAAGCAAAAGCCCAGCACCAGATGGCTTCACAGGCAAATTCTATCAAACATTTAGAGAAGAGCTAACACCTATCCTTCGCAAACTCTTCCAAAATATAGCAGAGGGAGGAACACCCTCAAACTCATTCTACGAGGCCACCGTCACCCTTATACCAAAACCAGACAAGGATTTCACAAAGAAAGAAAACTATAGGCCAATATCACTGAGGAACATAGATGCAAAAACCTCAACAAAATACTAGCAAACAGAATCCAACAGCACATTTAAAGGATCATACACCATGATCAAGTGGGGTTTATTCCAGGAATGCAAGGATTCTTCAATATATGCAAATCTATCAATGTGATAAACCATATTAACAAATTGAAGGAGAAAAACTATATGGTCATCTCAATAGATACAGAAAAATCTTTTGACAAAATTCAACACCCATTTATGATAAAAATCCTGCAGAGAGTAGGCATAGAGGGAAATTTCCTCAACATAATAAAGGCCATATATGACAAACCCACAGCCAGCATTGTCCTCAATGGTGAAAAACTGAAACCATTTCCATTAAGATCAGGAACAAGACAAGGTTGCCCACTCTCACCACTCTTATTCAACATAGTTTTGGAAGTTTTAGCCACAGAAATCAGAGAAGAAAAATAAAAGGAATCCAAATCGGAAAAGAAGAAATAATGCTGTCACTGTTTGCAGATGACATGATACTATACATAGAGAATCCTAAAGATGCTACCAGAAAACTACTAGAGCTAATCAATGAATTTGCTAAAGTAGCAGGATACAAAATGAATGCACAGAAATCTCTGGCATTCCTATACACTAATGATGAAAAATCTGAAAGTGAAATCAAGAAAACACTCCCATTTACCACTGCAACAAAAAGAATAAAATATCTAGGAATAAACCTATCTAAGGAGACAAAAGACCTGTATGCAGAAAATTATAAGACACTGATGAGAGAAATTAAAGATGATACAAATAGATGGAGAGATATACCATGTTCTTGGACTGGAAGAATCAACATTGTGAAAATGACTCCACTACCCAAAGCAATCTACAAATTCAATGCAATCCTTATCAAACTACCACTGGCATTTTTCACAGAACTAGAACAAAATATTTCACAATTTCTATGGAAACATAAAAGACCCCGAATAGCCAAAGCAATCTTGAGAACGAAAAACGGAGCTGGAGGAATCAGGCTCCCTGACTTCAGACTATACTACAAAGCTACAGTAATCAAGACAGTATTGTAGTGGCACAAAACCAGAATGATAGATCAATGGAACAGGATAGAAAGCCCAGAGATAAACCCACGCACATATGGACACCTTATCTTTGAAAAAGGTGGCAGGAATGTACAGTGGAGAAAGGACAGCCTCTTCAGTAAGTGGTCCTGGGAAAACTGGACAGGTACATATAAAAGTATGAGATTAGAACACTCCTTAACACCATACACAAAAATAAGCTCAAAATGGATTAAAGACCTAAATGTAAGGCCAGAAACTATCAAACTCTTAGAAGAAAACAAAGGTCGAACACTCTATGACATAAATCACAGCAAGATCCTTTTTGACCCACCTCCTAGAGAAATGGAAATAAAAACAAAAATAAACAAATGGGACTTAATGAAACTTCAAATCTTTTGCACAGCAAAGGAAACCATAAACAAGACGAAAAGACAACCCTCAGAATGGGAGAAAGTATTTGCAAATGAAGCAACTGACAAAGGATTAATCTCCAAAATTTACAAGCAGCTCATGCAGCTCAGTAACAAAAGTACAAACAACCCAATCCAAAAATGGGCAGAAGACCTAGATAGAGATTTCTCCAAAGATATACAGACTGCCAACAAACACATGAAAGCATGCTCAACATCGTTAATCATTAGAGAAATGCAAATCAAAACTACAATGAGATATCATCTCACACCGGTCAGAATGGCCATCATCCACAAATCTAGAAACAATAAATGCTGGAGAGGGTGTGGAGAAAAGGGAACACTCTTGCACTGCTGGTGGGAATGTGAATTGGTACAGCCACTATGGAGAACAGTATGGAGCTTCCTTAAAAAACTACAAATAGAACTACCATATGACCCAGCAATCCCACTACTGGGCATATACCCTGTGAAAACCATAATGCAGAAAGATTCATGTAGCAAAATGTTCATTGCAGCTCTGTTTACAATAGCCAGGAGATGGATGCAACCTAAGTGTCCATCATCGGATGAATGGATAAAGAAGATGTGGCACATATATACAATGGAATATTACTCAGCCATAAAAAGAAATGAAATTGAGTTATTTGTAGTGAGGTGGGTGGACCTAGAGTCTGTCATACAGAATGAAGTCAGAAAGAGAAAGACAAATACCATATACTAACGTATATATGGAATCTAAGAAAAGAAAAATGTCATCTAAGAAAAAAAAATGTCATGAAGAACCTAGGAGTAAGACAGGAATAAAGACACAGACCTACTAGAGAATGGACTTGAGGATATGGGGAGGGGGAAGGGTAAGCTGTGACAAAGTGAGAGAGTGGCATGGACATATATACACTACCACACGTAAAATAGATAGCTAGTGGGAAGCAGCCGCATAGCACAGGGAGATCAGCTCAGTGCTTTGTGACCCCCTTGAGGGGTGGGATAGGGATGGTGGGAGGGAGGGAGACGCAAGAGGGAAGAGATATGGGAACATATGTATATGTATAACTGATTCACTTTGTTATAAAGCAGAAACTAACACACCATTGTAAACCAATTATACTCCAATAAAGATGTAAAAAAAAAATTTTTAAAAATTACAGCTCCACCATCTGTGTTGTTCCAGGACAGGGGATGCTATGAGGTCAAGTGACAAAAAAAAAAAAAAAAAAAAGTCAGGATAATATAGATGCATTTATATTTCTTTGCTATATTAAAAAAAATGAGGCTCTCTTACTTTTCAATATCTCATATATTTATACAAAATGTTTCCTCATTTTTATATTTTATATCCTTTCCTATAAATCTATGTCCAGTGTTTTCTTGTTATAGCTCTAAGCAGTGGCAGTATAAGAAAATTTAGATCTCTTGACAAACCACTTTTATAATTATATTATACAATATATAAGAAATTATTCCAAAATATCACTGCTAATTGTTTAATTTTAATAACAGCTGCATTTCAAGAACCCACACATCTGCTTCCTTTAGCTGTTTCCTTTACAAAAGTATCATTTTATGTAATATTAATTGGACACATAAAATCTGAGAGCAATTGTATATAACATTAATAATCATCATTCAAAAGAAATAGACAAAAGTATAATTTGTTGCTTTTAATATTAGCTTATTTGACAGCTTATAGGGTTACTAGAAGGCATAAGATGAACAGGAAAAAGCACTGAAAAGAGCCAATCATAGTATCTTTCCCCACATTTTATGCTGACCTCCTCCCCCCCAAACAGGAAATAGTACTTAAAATTTATTTTTCTTTTTCTTTCTAGCTTTATAAGATAATTGATGCATTCCACAGTTACAGAACCAACAGAAATTTCTTTATATTGCATAGCTGATTCCTTGTTCTGTCTTGTTTTAGAGAGTTTCCATTTTTTTCTTCTTTGGCAAGTCACACCATTACTTCATCACATTGTGATCTAGAGCAGTGTTCCTCAAAATGGAATGTTCATCTGAATCACCTTTGCATCTTGTTAAAATGCAGATTCTGATTCAATAGTTGTGTGGTAGGGCCTGTAGGTCTGCTGCTGGCCCAAAGACATATTTTGAAGAGCAAGGGTATAATGTATACATCGACACCATAGGTGATATGACCAAAAGTGAGTGAATATTGGGAATAACTTTACTCAACTTTCTCTCTCTCTTTTTATTGCCACTCTCCATAAGCTTACATTCTACTTTTACTGTTTCCACATATATTTCTTCCTTTCATTTACATTTTTCAAAATACACATGTCATGTATTATATAATGTGTTGGTACAATGGTCGGCAAAAGCAAAAGGTATGAGCAAACGATAAACAGAGGAATTTGTAAAATTACATTCATCATAATCCTTGAAGTCACTCCTTTATCTTTTTCCAAAGGAGATTCTGGACATTTAAGAGATTGCTCAGTAATCAGAACTGTGGTTGCTTCTGGTGGGTGGTTGCAAAAGGTCTCATTATACTACTGTGTTTACATTGCATGTGTTAGAAATTTTCTGTAATAAAAATGTTTCTAAACATCTGCCTAGGAAAATTCCTCAAGTGTGCTTCTCAACAAAAGTTATTTTCCTGAACATTTCTTGGTGAAGTCTCAAAGTAAACATTTTATATCAATTTTTATATTATGTAACTTTATCAGACAAAATGTATAATAGCGGTCTGTTTATATTTGGGATTTTAGATCTTTTATCTCACTAAGAGCTAAGGATGAAGAAAAATGGCAGCTATAATTGTGAGTTAGACTGCTGGAGCCCCCAAAATTAACACATTTAAAAACCAGAGTTTGGGATTAAAGTATACATACTATACTATATGTAAAATAGATAACCAACAAGGACCTACTGTATAGCACAGGGAAATATATTCAATATCTTATAATAATGGAAAAGAATGTAAAAAAAGTATATATTTATCTTTATATATGTATAACTGAATCACTTTGCTGTACACCTGAAACTAACACTACATTGTAAGTCAACTATATTTCATTAAAAAATTTAAAATTAAATAAATAAATAAAAACCCTAAGTTAACTACGGAACAAAGTTAACTACTGGACGTTTTTACATCCAAATCTTTTCATAAAATATCAGATCTCAGGAGATATCTCTATATCCATCTTTCCAGATTTATAATATTAGGTTTACCTGCCTCTATATCTGTAGTTTCTGGACACCTTTGTACTGGACTTTTAGAAGGAAAATCCTTTAAGTTGAGGTCTCTTCAGAAGTTACCTTGTCTCCACAATGGTTCTAATCACCTTGAGCAGTGTAATCTGAACTTTTGTGACATTTTTCCTTTCTGCACTTAGGTGATTTTGATCCCTTTTTAACAGATCCAGAATGAAGATACTCCCATTTTTATAAAGGCAAATCTTGTCCTGTGTCCTTGGTAGCCCTCTCTATCAGACCTGCACCTAAAGAGGGCCAGTTTCCTTTAATCCATTGCAAAGCCTATACGCCACACTGGGAACAAGGCAGGGATTTATTTATTTTTATTTTTTAAAATTTTTATTTATTTTATTTATTTATTTTTAGCTGTGTTGTGTCTTCGTTGCCATGCGTGGGCTTTTTCTAGTTGCGGCAAGCGGGGCCTACTCTTCGTTGAGGTGGTCAGGCTTCTTACTGTGGTGACTTCTCTTGTTGCAGAGCACCGGCTGTAGGTGCATGGGCTTCAGTAGTTGCAACACGTGGGCTCAGTAGTTGTGGCTTGTGGGCTCTAAAGTGCAGGTTCAGTAATTGTGGCGCACGGGCTTACTTGCTCCGCGGCATGTGGGATCTTTCGGACTAGGGCTCGAACTCATGTCCCCTGCACTGGTAGGCGGATTCTTAACCACTGCGCCACCAGGGAAGTCCCAAGGCAGGGATTTAAATACAGCTTCTGCCTTGTTGCCAGTACTAGAAGGATCATACCGTCTCATAATTTGGAGATATCTCTTGGGAATTATGTAGGATATTATGTGACTTCTCCTGAACTACTTGGGCCTTTAAATCTCTGGCCAAGAGCAAAGCTACAGGGTCTCTGTGTATACACCAGACGTCACTGCTTAAATAGAACATGAACTCTGCTACTATTTTCAGAGTTTGGGTTTGTAAGTGATTTTGAAGAATCAGATGACAGTTTCAACAGGAGTATTCAAGAAATTTATTCTCAATCCATAGCACTGTTATTAATGGTACTTTAATTGTTTTACACCATTGTTAGTAAGCTGAATGCAGGTCCTCTTGCCATACAGAAGAGAATATGTGAGCATTAAATGAGATAACTTGGCTTTATTGCCAAAAATTTGGAGTGGACATATTGGACAAATGGATATGTTACATAATTCTTGTTTAAAAGAAGTTTTATAGATCAAAATTTCTAAAAGTAAATGCATCATTTTTAGAAGATAACCAGCTTTACCATCATTTAAAAAGGCTGACATAAAGTAACTATGTCTAGTTAACTTAGTAACCTAGATATATTTTAAAACCAGTTTGTCTTGAAGGGATTGTTGGGAAATTTTTTTTCTTAAGCTTAAGAGTACTACAGGATTTTATTTTTTTAATATCATTACTGGAGTATAATTGCTTTACAATGGTGTGTTAGTTTCTGTTGTATAACAAAGTGAATCAGCTATACATAGATATACATCCCCATATCTCTTCCCTCTTGCATCTCCCTCCAACCCTCCCTATCCCACCCCTCTAGGTGGACACAAAGCACCACAGAGCTGATCTCCCTGTGCTATGCAGCTGCTTCCCACTAGCTATCTATTTTATATTTGGTAGTGTATATATGTCCATGCCACTCTCACTTTGTCCCAGCTTACCCTTCCCCCTCCCCGTGTCCTCAAGTCCATTCTCTATGTCTGAGTCTGTCACCTCTCCTGCCCCTAGGTTCTTCAGAAGCATTTTTTTTTTTAGATTCCATATATATGTGTTAGCATACAGTATTTGTTTTTCTCTTTCTGACTTACTTCACTCTGTAAGACAGTCTCTAGGTCCATCCACCAAACTACAAATAACTCAATTTCGTTTCTTTTTATGGCTGAGGAATATTCCATTGTACATATCTGCCACATCTTCTTTATCCATTCATATGTCAATGGACACTTAGCTTGCTTCCATGTCCTGGCTATAGTAAATAGAGCCGCAATGAACATCGTGGTACATGACGCTTTTTGAGTTATGGTTTTCTCAGGTTATATGCCCACTAGTGGGATTACTGGGTCATATGGTAGTTCTATTTTTAGTTTTTTGAGGAACCTCCATGATGTTCTCCATAGTGGCTGTATCAATTTACATTCCCAACAGCAGTGCAAGAGGGTTCCCTCTTCTCCACACCCTCTCTAGCATTTAGTGTTTATAGATTTTTTTGATGATGGCCATTTTTACCGGTGTGAGGTGATACCTCATTGTAGTTTTGATTTGCATTTTTCTAATGATTCGTGATGTTGAGCATCCTTTCATGTGTTTGCTGGCAATCTGTATATCTTCTTTGGAGAAATGTCTAGGTCTTCTGCCCATTTTTGGATTGGGTTGTTTGGTTTTTTTTGATATTGAGCTGCATGAGCTGCTTGTATATTTTGGAGATTAATCCTTTGTCAGTTGCTTTGTTTGCAAATATTTTCTCCCATTCTGAGGGTTGTCTTTTCATCTTGTTTATGGTTTCTTTTCCTGTGCAAACGCTTTTGACTTTCATTAGGTCCCATTTGTTTATTTTTGTTTTTATTTCCATTTCTCTAGGAGGTGGGTCAAAAAGGTTCTTGCTGTGATTTATGTCATAGAGTGTTCTGCCTATGTTTTCCTCTAAGAGTTTTATAGTGTCTGGCCTTACATTTAGGTCTTTAATCTATTTTGAGTTTATTTTTGTGTATGGTGTCAGGGAGTGTTCTAATTTAATTCCTTCACATGTAGCTATCCAGTTTTCCCAGCACCACTTATTGAAGAAGCTGCCTTTCATCCATTGTATATTCTTGCCTCCTCTATCAACGATAAGGTGACCATATGTGTATGGGTTTATCTCTGGGATTTCTATCCTGTCCCATTGATCTATATTTCTGTTTTTCTGCCAGTACCATACTGTCTTGATTATTGTCATTTTGTATTATAGTCTGAAGTCAGGGAGCCTTATTCCTCCAGCTCTGTTTTTCTTTCTCAAGATTGCCTTAGTTATTCGGGGTCTTTTGTGTTTCCATACAAATTGTGAAATTTTTTGTTCTAGTTCTGTGAAAAATGCCAGTGGTAGTATGAGAGGGATTGCACTGAATCTGTAGATTGCTTTGGGTAGTATAGTCATTTTCACAATGTTGATTCTTCCAATCCAAGAACATTGTATATCTCTTCATCTGTTTGTATTGTCTTTAATTTCTTTCATCAGTGTCATAGTTTTCTGCATACAGGTCTTTCATATCCTTGGGAAGGTTTATTCCTAGGTATTTTATTCTTTTTGTTGCAATGGTAAATGGGAGTGTTTCCTTAATTTCTCTTTCTGATTTTTCATCATTACTTTATAGGAATGCAAGAGATTTTTATGCATTAATTTTGTATCCTGCTACTTTACTAAATTCATTGATTAGCGCTAGTACTTTTCTGGTAGCCTTTTTAGGATTCTCTATGTATAGTATCATGTCATCTACAAACAGTGACAGCTTTACTTCTTTTCCGATTTGGATTACTTTTATTTCTTTTTCTTTTCTGATTGCTATGGCTAAAATTTCCAAACTATGTTGAATAACAGTGGTGAGAATGGACAACCTTGTCTGTTCCTGATCTTAGAGGAAATGGTTTCAGTTTTTCACCATTGAGAATGATGTTGGCTGTGGGTTTGTCATATATGGCCTTTATTATGTTGAGGTAACTTCCCTTTATGCCTACTTTCTGGGGAGTTTTATCATAAATGGGTGCATCTATTGAGATGAGCATATGGTTTTTCTTGATCAGTTTGTTAATATGGTTTATCACATTGAATGATTTACATATATTGAAGAATCCTTGCATTCCTGGGATAAACCCCACTTGATCATGGTGTATGATCCTTTTACTGTGCTGTTGGATTCTGTTTGCTAGTATTTTGTTGTGGATATTTGCATCTATGTTCATCAGTGATATTGGTCTGTAGTTTGTGTGTGTGTGTGTGTGTGTGGCATCTTTGTCTGGTTTTGGTATCAGTGTGATGGTGGCCTCATAGAATGAGTTTGGGAGTATTCCTCTCTCTGCTATATTTTGGAAGAGTTTGAGAAGGATAGGTGTTAGCTCTTCTCTAAATGTGTGACAGAATTCGCCTGTGAAGCCATCTGGTCCTGGGCTTTTGTTAGTTGGAAGATTTTTAATCACAGCTTCAATCAGTGCTTTTGACTGGTCTGTTTTTTTTTATTTTGTATTTCTTCCTGGTTCAGTCTTGGAAGGTTGTGCTTTTCTAAGAAAATGTCCATTTCTTCCAGGTTGTCCACTTCATTGGCATATAGTTGCCTGTAGTAATCTCTCATGATTCTTTGTATTTCTGCAGTGTCAGTTGTTACTTCTCCTTTTTCATTTCTATTGATCTGTCTTCTCCCTTTTTTTCTTGATGAGTCTGGCTAAGTGTTTATCAATTTTGTTTAGTCTGGCTGTTTATCAAATTTGTTTATCTTCTCAAAGAACAAGCTTTTAGTTTTATTGATCTTTGTTATCTTTTCCTTCATTTCTTTTTCATTTATTTCAGATCTGATCTTTATGATTTCTTTCCTTCTGCTAATTTTGTTTTTTTTGTTGTTGTTGTTGTTTTTTCTTCTTTCTCTAAGTGCTTTAGCTGTAAGGTTAGGTTGTTTATTTGAGATGTTCCTTGTTTCTTGAGGTAGGATTGTATTACTATAAACTTCCCTCTTAGAACTGCTTTTACTGCATCCCTTAGATTTTGGATCATTGTGTTTCCATTGTCATTTGTTTTTAGGTATTTCTTGATTTCCTCTTTGATTTCTTCAGTGATCTCTTGGTTATTTAGTTGTGTATTGTTTAGCCTCCATGTGTCTGTATTTTTTACACATTTTTTCCTGTAATTGATATCTAGTCTCATAGCGTTGTGGTCAGAAAAGATACTTGATACAATTTCAATTTTCTTAAATTTACCAAGGCTTGATTTGTGACCCAAGATGTGATCTATCCTGGAGAATGTTCCATGCACACTGGAGAAAAAAGTGTAATCTGCTGTTTTTGGATGGAATATCCTATAAATATCAATTATGTCCATCTTGTTTAATGTATCATTTAAAGCTTGTGTTACTTTATTTTCATTTTGGATGATCTGTCCATTTTTGAAAGTGGGGTGTTAAAGTCCCCTAATATGATTGTGTTACTGTCGATTTACCCTTTTATGGCTGTTAGCATTTGCCTTATGGACTGAGGTACTCCTATGCTGGGGGCATAAATATTTACAATTGTTATAACTTCTTCTTGGATAGATCCCTTGATCATTATGTAGTGTCCTTCTTTGTCTCTTGTAATAGTCTTTATTTTAAAGTCCATTTTGTCTGATGAGAATTGCTACTCCAGCTTTCTTTTGATTCCCATTTGCATATCTTTTTCCATCCCATCACTTTCAGTCTGTATGTGTCCATAGGTCTGAAGTGGGTCTCTTGTAGATAGCATATGTATGGGTCTTGCTTTTGTATCCATTCAGCCAGTCTGTGTCTTTTGGATGGAGCATTTAATCCATTTACAGTTAGAGTAGCTATCAATATGTATGCTCCTATTACCATTTTCTTAATTGTTTTGAGTTTGTTATTGTAAGTATTTTCCTTCTCTTGTGTTTCCGGCTTAGAGAAGTTCCTTTAGCATTTGTTGTAAAGTTGGTTTGGTGGTGCTGAATTCTCTTCACTTTTGCTTATCTGTAAAGCTTTTAATTTCTCTTTCAAATCTGAAAGAGATCCTTGTGGGTAGAGTAATCTTGGTTGTAGGTTTTTCCCTTTCCTCACTTTAAATATGTCCTAGCACTCCCTTCTAGCTTGCAGAGCTTCTGCTGAAAGATCAGGTGTACCTTATGAGGTTTCCCTTGTATGTTAAGTGTTGTTTTTTCCTTGCTGCTTTTAATTTTTTTTTTCATATTTAATTCTTCATAGTTTGTTTAATATGTGTCTTGGTATGTTTCTCCTTGGATTTATCCTGTATGGGACTCTCTGCACTTCCTGGACTTGATTGACTATTTCCTTACCCATATTAAGGAAGTTTTCAACTATAACCTCTTCAAATATTTTCTCAGTCCCTTTTTATTTCTCTTCTTCTTCTGGGACCCCTATAATTTGAATGTTGGTGTGTTTCATGTTGTCCAGAGGTCTCTGAGACTGTCCTCAATTCCTTTTATTCTTTTTTCTTTATTCTTCTCTGTGGTAGTTATTTCCACTCTTTTATCTTCCAGGTCACTTTTCCATTCTTCTGCCTCAGTTATTCTGCTATTGATTCCTTCTAGAGAATTTTTAATTTAATTTATTGTGTTGTTCTCATTGTTTGTTTGCTCTTTAGTTCTTCTAGGTCCTTGGTAAATGTTTCTTGTATTTTCTCCATTCTATTTCCAAGATTTTGGACCATCTTTACTATCAGTACTCTGAATTCTTTTTCAGGTAGACTGCCTATTTCCTCTTCATTTGTTTGATCTGGTGGGTTTTAACCTTGCTCCTTCATCTGCTGTGAATTTCTTTGTCTTCTCATTTTGCTTAACTTACTGTGTTTGGGGATCTCCGTTTTGCAGGCTGCAGGCTTGTAGTTCCCATTGTTTTTGGTGTCTGCTCCCAGTGGGTAAGGTTGGTTCAGTGGGTTGTATAGGCTTCCTGGTAGAGGGGAATGGTGCCTGTGTTCTGGTGTATGAGGCTGGATCTTGTCTTTCTGGTGGGCAGGACCAGCTCTGGTGGTGTGTTTTGGGGTGTCTGTGAACTTATTTTGATTTTAGGCAGCCTCTCTGCTAATGGGTGGTTTTGTGTTCCTGTCTTGCTAGTTGTTTGGCGTAGGGTGTCCAGCACTGTAGCTTGCTGGTCATTGAGTGGAGCTGTGTCTTAGAGTTGAGATAGAGATCTCTGTGAGAGCTTTTGCTGTTTGATATTACATGGGGTCGGGAGGTCTCTGGTGGACCAATGTTCTGAACTTGGCTCTCCCACCTCAGAGGCTCAGGTCCGACACCCAGCCAGAGCACCAAGACCCTGTCAGCCATACAGCTCAGAAGAAAAGGGAGAAAAAGAAAGAAAGAAAATAAATAAGTAAATAAAATAAAGCGATTAAAATAGAAAGAAATTATTAAAAATAAAAAAAAATTTAAAAAGAGAGAAGGAAAGAAAAGAGAAACCAAACCAAAAAACAAATCCACCAATGATAACAAGTGTTTAAAACTATACTAGAAAAAAACAAATAAAAAAACAAACAAAAAAAGGACAGTCAGAATCCTAGGACAAATGGCAAAAGCAAAGTTATACAGACAAAATCACACAAAGAAGCATACACATAAACACTCACAAAAAGAGAAAAAATATATATATATATATTAAAAAAAGGAAGAGAGCAACCAAATCAATAATCTACCAATGATAATGAGCTCT
This sequence comes from Leucopleurus acutus, assembly GCF_964270905.1. NCBI lineage: Eukaryota > Metazoa > Chordata > Mammalia > Artiodactyla > Delphinidae > Leucopleurus > Leucopleurus acutus. The sequence continues at coordinate 38,904,340 of NC_139147.1, read as the reverse complement.
AAATACTAAACTAAGATAAACAGAAAACCGGAAACAAATTAGATGCAGAAAGCAAACCCCAAGTCTACAGTTGTTCCCAAAGTCCACTGCCTCAAGTTTGGGATTATTAGTTTTCTATTCAGGTATTCCAGAGATTCAGGGTACATCAAATTGATTGTGGAGATTTAATCCACTGCTCCTGAAAGTGCTGGGAGAGATTTTCCTTTCTCTTTGTTCGCACAGCTCCTGGGGTTCAGCTTTGGATTTGGCCCTGCCTCTGAGTGTAGGTTGCCTGAGGGCATCTTTTGGGAAGTCTGAGGTCTTCTGCCAGTGTTCAGTAGTAGTTGTTCCACATGTAGATGTAGTTTTGATGTATTTGTGGGGAGGAAGGTGATCTCCAAGTCTTACCCCTCCACCATCTTGAAGGCACCCCCTCAATAATTTAATTAAATTTTAAATGATTTTTACTAACTGATTGACAGTTATTTTCTGGAAGAGATGAGAAATTACTGCTAAGCTTGCTGCTGAACAATATGACAGAAGTTTTCTATGGCATTTGAATGCTTTAGATGCCTTCTCTCTCAACTTTGAAAATGTAAAGTCAGCTGGAAGAAGGCAAGGTGGTTCTGAAGTGTAGGAGCGGAGATGGGCAGGAGGAGAAATCTTGCTACCAAAGCAGAAGTATTAACAAAGGTGTGAAAGCAGGACTTTTTAACAAATCATCTTTCTTTAATATTCAAGGTAAGCAGTTGATTTTATATCTGCTTTAAACTTTCTCCAGACCAAAAACACTGAGGTCATGTCTTACATGGTAGAACTTTAATCTCCACTTTCATTTGTTCACTGGAGGAGACCTCAAAACAAATTCTTGAGGCAAATTTCATTAGTGCCTATGAGTATTCCTTCATATAACTCCAATCTGATAGGGATAGACTTTTATAAATCCTTATCATAAAATTCCACTTTTATAAGAAGGTGCCACTCATAATCCTGATTTGTAAAGCTACGGCTCTACAATTAACTAGCAATACAAAATAATTGTTTCACTTGACAAGGAATTTTATTGGAACTCAGTTCTTTTTAATAGATTTTGAAAACTCAGATGAGTAAAATAATATTTACGGAGGATTGATGAAGTGGTATTTATGGAGGATTGATTAAGGGGGGCATGATTCTCTTTTTCAATTTTTCAGCCAAAGTAGGAGGTTAGAGTTTTTATCAATTTTCTCTTAAATGTTATTCCACAGGTCTGTGTTCAGAGGTGCTACAAGGACTCACTGTATGAATCTTGCTGTATTTACCCTATGGCCAAATCATTTCAATATAGACACTTCTCCCTAAAACATGTGAACTCAGAGAGGAATTCTCTTCTCTCTCAACTCTCTGTACCAGGAAATGTTAGACCTCTTTGTACAAATGGTTTGTGAACATAGTAATTAACTGATCATGTCTCTCTTTTTGTACTAGCTAAAGAGTACTAATAAAAGTTTGTGATTCACTGCTGGCAAATGTGAAAGCCTTTGTAAGAAGAATTTGCTTACTGATCTCACTTTAGGTTCCATCTTACATTTCTACATTAATTTAGCTGTTGTATCATATTTAATATCCTTACCTTTTATGTTAATCAGTGTTTTTTGTATTTAAAAAAATCCTTCTAGAACATGATGAGTTATGAGTCATTCTCCCTCAGAAACACTGAACCTAGTTCAGTCACTGCTTGATGGCTCAGGAAAATTTAGACATCTTAATACAAAATACATATCAAGATTTAATACCTTAGAAGAGCACTAAGAAGTATATTGCTCAGTTCAGTAGAATCATCCATAAGGAGCAGAGTCATCTCCTTTGAAAATTACTGAATTAAAGTCTTAGATCACTTTCACCCAAGTGATTAATTAATTCTATATTTAATTCTATATTTATATTTATTTAGCTCTGTATTTAGTGGTCTGCACCTAAGAAGAACACCAAGAACTGATTTGCTCAGTCCAGGAGAGTATCCAGTAAAGAAGAGAGTCACCACCTTTAAAAATCATTAAAGTAAAGTCTTGAGAACACTTTGACCCAAATGATTCACTTATTCTCCATATAATCTCCATGGTACCTTGAGCTTGTACCATGTGTTTGACACCATGCCAGATTCTGCCTGTCAAAAGTTAAATGAAGAAAGGAATCCCAGTCTGGTGAGAGAGACAGATATGTAACTATATTATTTAAATATTTTTAAAACTATTTGCATGTTCAAAATACCAAAGAGGATAATAGTTTAAAGATTAACAATATCAGATAGCCTCTCTGAAACTCACCCCATCAGATATCTCTTTTGAAAAAAAGTATGGGAGATAGACTATTTAGGAGAGAAATGGTTACTTGGGAGATTAGTTAATAATTGTGATACCCTAAGAGAGAGATTAGCTTGTTCTCAAGAAAATCTTGCTAATTTTATTATCATGTTCTTTGAATATTCAGTAGCATATGAATATTACTTATTATTTCTGTACCACTAATGTAATGAGCTAAAAAGCAGCCTTTGTCAGTTTCAACAAGGTTCCCTTCTTTCTGACTTACGCAGCTTGTTCATGAGCTGTGAGGTATATCCTGCATAACTTGTGGAATTTATCTTGGGCACCTTGGGCTTAGTTTATACACTATCAATTGTTCATAAATAAAACCCAAAAAGGAAGTAGGGTAGGGAGGAAATATCAGCACTTCCTGTATTTAATCCCAGAGCACAATATTTTATTAGAGACTCCTTAATATTTTACATCTACCAGAATTACAGTCATAAAATCTAAAAATTATATCAACATGTGAAAATAAGTTTGTAACCCTCTATAGTGTCTGTACTTGATGAATTTGAATTCATGGTGTTTGCCATAACCAGATTTTCCTTTTAATAGTAAATCCCTCTGCTATGTAATTTCTTTGGTAGACATTCCTTGCCCAGAAATCACCATGCTCTGTAGCATGTGACTTCAGCTAGATGTGATTAAACCTGAAGAGGTACCTGACCCCCAGCTGCCTAATCTCCAAGGTGGAAAGCATGAAACTTTATCCCCAAACAGAAACAATGTAGTTAACTAGCCTGTTTCAGAATCTCCATCATATATCTTAACGTGATTTAAAACCCTGAAGAGTTCAAAGAAATTGAAGTAAAAACACATGCTTGAGCACACACATGTATACACATGTACACACACACACACACACAGGCACATGTATATTCCACAGCTAATTCTTGGAAAGCCATGATTTACCCAATCTAATGAGAGAGCATGATTCATGATGTAGAGAAAAGGTATGCAAAACAGAGGAAGAAGCAGATAGCTGGGTGTACTTATAGACAAAAAGAAGCTAAGTCACTATGAAGCCAGTCAATCAGTGAACTGTTTATATCCAGGGAATAACCTTTATGGCTAAAAATATGTTCTGTTGTGCTCCTTTCACTTGGCAATGGTCAGGAAAACCTTACAATAACCTCTTTTCACTTGAGAGTAGGTTGAGTGAACCTCAGTGCCATTAGCCAAACGTTTAGACATAAGAAGTCAACTTTCACTTGTTACCGCTTCTAAGAAAAGATTTTATATATTGTGTACTACATCCTTAGGCTGAATCAAAAAGATAATACCATCTGACTGGAAAAAAAAAAAACCTGACTCTGAGCCTGATGCCTCAGGGTAGTCACTATATTTGTGTAGATTATAATCTCCTTCCTTCTACTGAAGATTGAAAGATTTATTTTCTATTGAAAAAGGTGTTTTGTTGTAGGCCCAAAAGATGATAAAAGATGGAATAAAATTTTTAAAAAGCCCATCCATTAGAGTAAACTCTATAAGAAAGTAAAAAAAAAATCTATCCATTTGAGTAAATTCTATAAGCAGCAGGCAAGTGTGACTCCTTTGAAACACCTGTGATGATGCAATTTTCTAGTCATCAAACAATTTATTTTATAAAATCTTGTAGCACTCAGCACATGTAAGAAAAAATAAACCTGCCCCTCATCAACCTCTTGTGGAAATGATTCATTTGCATCAGTAAAACATCTGTAATGTAAAATTAGCTTTCTGAATACAATGCTTCTCTCTCTCTCATAGTTTTGTTGATTATTTTTCAACAGGTTGTCTTGTTTCCTGAGCAACATATCACTTTTAAATTCCAACTATCCACTGGGACGTTCATAAGGTTCAATACCATTCACGTGTTCATGAAATTCATAAATAAATTACTATTTTTTCATTTTTTTCTTCTATTATTCTTCTCCCTTCTTATCTCTGATCTCTTTTGATTTTTACTGATCAAAGAATTAAATAATCATTTTTAGAAAGATCTGATTCATAAATTTCATAAAATATCTTCCTGGGTCCCAGGAAGATCATTTGTTAAAGATGATGAGAACAAGATCTTCTCTCCTCATATGCCACAAAAACCATAAAGAATTGCATTTCCATGAAGAATCTAAAGCTAATGAATGGGAGAGACATCTTTCTTACCATATGAAAAAGCCATAAAGTATCTTTTGGAAATAACCTGAGGAGAATTTGAACAGTGATTGAGTCCCTCCATTAGCAGATGTGAGCTAAAAAGCTAGTATATTTGAATATTTATGTTATTATGATCTCAAGATTCTTTGTTGGCTGATGATTTCTGGATGACTGAGATTTGTACTTGCTTTAACCCTTAAGTTAAAAATGTTGATTAATAAAGAATGTTACAAGAGACAAGGAAGGACACTACATAAAGATCAAGGGACCAATCCAAGAAGAAGATATAACAATTATAAATATATATGCACCCAATATAGGAGCACCTCCATACATAAGGTATCTGCTAACAGCTATAAGAGGAAATCGACAGTAACACAATAATAGTGGGTGACTTTAACACCGCACTTACACCAATGGACAGATCATCCAAAATGAAAATACATAAGGAAACAGAAGCTTTAAATGACACAATATACCAGATAGATTTAATAGATATTTATAGGACATTCCATTCAAAAACAGCAGATTACACTTTCTTCTCAAGTGTGCATGGAACATTCTCCAGGATAGATCACATCTTGGGTCACAAATCAAGCCTCAGTAAATTAAAAAAAAATTGAAATCACATCAAGCATCTTTTCTGACCACAACGCTATGAGATTAGAAATGAATTACAGGGGAAAAAACGTAAAAAACACAAACACATGGAGGCTAAACAATACATTTCTAAATAACAAAGAGATCACTGAAGAAATCAAAAAGGAAATCAAAAACTACCTAGAGACAAATGACAATGAAAACATGATGATCCAAAACCTATGGGACACAGCAAAAGCAGTTCTAAGAGGGAAGTTTATAGCTATACAAGCCACCTCAAGAAACAAGAAAAATCTCAAGTAAACAATCTAACCTTACACCCAAAGGAACTAGAGAAAGAAGAACAAACAAACCCCAAAGTTAGCAGAAGGAAAGAAATCATAAAGATCAGATCTGAAATAAATGAAAATGAAATGAAGGAAATGATAGCAAAGTCAATAAAACTACAAGCTGGTTCTTTGAGAAGATAAACAAATTGATAAACCATTAGCCAGACTCATCAAGAAAAAGAGGGAGAGGACTCAAATCAATAAAATTAGAAATGAAAAAAGAGAAGTTACAACAGACACCACAGAAATACAGAGCATCCTAAGAGACTACTACAACCAACTCTATGCCAATAAAATGGACAACCTGGAAGAAATGGACAAATACTTAGAAAGGTAAAACCTTCCAAGACTGAACCAGGAAGAAACAGAAAATATGAACAAATCAATCACAAAAATAATGAAATTGAAACTGTGATTAAAAATCTTCCAACAAATAAAAGTCCAGGACCAGATGGCTTCACAGGTGAATTCTGTCAAACATTTAGAGAAGAGATAACACCCATCTTTCTCAAACTCTTCCAAAAAAATTGCAGAGAAAGGAACACTCCCAAACTCATTCTATGAGGCCACCATTACCCTGATACCAAAACCAGACAAAGATACTACAAAAAAAGAAAATTACAGCCCAATATCACTGATGAGTATAGATGCAAAAATCCTCAACAAAATACAAGCAAACAGAATCCAACAACACGTTAAAAGTATCATACACCATGATCAAGTGGGATTTATCCTATGGAGGCAAGGATTCTTCAATATACCCAAATCAATCAATGTGATACATCATATTAACAAATTGAAGTATAAAAACCATATGGTCATCTCAATAGATCCAGAAAAAGCTTTTGACAAAATTCAACACTGATTTATGATAAAAAAAAAAAAAACCTCTCCAGAAAGTGGGCATAGAGGGAAACTACCTCAACTTAATAAAGGCCATATACGACAAACCCACAGCAAACATCATTCTCAATGGTGAAAAACTGAAAGCATTTCCTCTAAGATCAGGAATGAGACAAGGATGTCCACTCTTACCACTATTATTCAACATAGTCTTGGAAGTCCTAGCCATGGCAATCAGAGAAGAAAAAGAAATAAAAGGAATACAAATTGGAAAAGAAGAAGTAAAACTGTCACTGTTTGCAGATGATATACTATACATAGAGAATCCTAAAAATGACACCAGAAAAATACTAGAGCTAATCAATGAATCTGGTAAAGTTGCAGGATACAAAATTAATGCACAGAAATCTCTTATATTCCTATACATTAATGATGAAAAATCTGAAAGAGAAATTATGGAAACACTCTCCTTTACCATTGCAATATAAAGAATAAAATACCTAGGAATAAACCTACCTAGGGAGACAAAAGACCTGTAGGCAGAAAACTATAAGACACTGAAGAAAGAAATTAAAGATGACACCAACAGATGGAGAGATATACCATGTTCTTGGATTGAAAGAATCAATATTGTGAAAATGACTATACTACCCAAAGCAATCTACAGATTCAATGCAATCCCTATCAAATTACCAATGGCATTTTTTACAGAACTAGAACAAATCATCTTATAATTTATATGGAGACACAAAAGACCCCAAATAGCCAAAGCAGTCTTGAGGGAAAAAAAATGGAGCTGGAGCAATCAGACTTCCTGACTTCAGACTATACTACAAAGCTACAGCAATGAAGACAATATGGTACTGGCACAAAAACAGAAACATAGATCAATGGAACAAGATACAAAGGCCAGAGATAAACCCACACACCTATGGTCAACTAATCTATGACAAAGGAGGCAAAGATATACAAAGGAGAAAAGACAGTCTCTTTAATAAGCTGTGCTAGGAAAACTGGACAGCTACATGTAAAAGAAAGAAAAATACACCATACACAAAAATAAACTCGAAATGGATTAGAGACCTAAATGTAAGACCGGACACTATAAAACTCTTAGAGGGAAACATAAGAACACTGTTTGACATAACTCACAGCAAGATCTTCTTTGATCCACCTCCTAGAGTAATGGAAATAAAAACAAAAATAAACAAATAGGACCTACTCAAACATCAAAGCTTTTGCACAGCAAAGAAAACTATAAACAAGATGAAAAGACAACCCTCAGAATGGGAGAAAATATTCCCAAATGAATCAATGGACAAAGGATTAATCTCCAAAATATATAAACAGCTCATTCAGCTCAATATTAAAGAAACAAACAACCCAATCCGAAAATGGGCAGAAGACCTAAATAGACATTTCTCCAAAGAAGACATACAAATGGCCAAGAAGCACATGAAAAGCTGTTCAACATCACTAATTATTAGAGAAGTGCAAATCAAAAGTACAATGAGGTATCACCTCACACCAGTTAGAATGGCCATCATCAAAAAATCTAGAAACAATAAAATCTGGAGAGGGTGTGGAGAAAAGGGAGCCCTCTTGCACTGTTGGTGGGAATGTAAATTGATACAGCCACTATGGAGAACAGTATGGAGGTTCCTTAAAAAACTAAAAATAGAATTACCATATGATCCAGCAATCCCACTACTGGGCATATACCCAGAGAAAACCATAATTCAAAAAGGCACATTCACCCCAATGTTCATTGCAGTACTATTTACAATAGCCAGGTCATGGAAACAACCTAAATGCCCATCGACAGATGAATGGATAAAGAAGATGTGGTACATATTTACAATGGAATATTACTCAGCCATAAAAAGGGATGAAATTGAGTCATTTGTTGAAACGTGGATGGATCTAGAGACTGTCATACAGAGTGAAGTAAGTCAGAAAGAGAAAAACAAATATCATATATTAACGCATGTATGTGGAACCTAGAAAAATGGTACAGATGAACTGGTTTGCAGGGCAGAAGTTGAGACACAGATGTAGAGAACAAATGTATGGACACCGAGGGGGGAGAACCACGGTGGGGTGGGGATGGTGGTGTGCTGAATTGGGCGATTGGGATTGACATGTATACATTGATGTGTATAAAATTGATGACTAATAAGAACCTGCAGTATAAAAAACAAAAAAAAACCAACCAATACTAAACTTTCTTTGGGTTATTTGTATGGAAATATGTTAATATAAATGTTTTAGACATTACATGAAATTTCTAAAAATCTTATATGTTCTGGTATAATGTTATAAGTCATAAGTCTAGTTATTACTTTAAAATGTATATCTCAGAAATAACTAAATTTCCTTGTCAATTGCATCATTATGAAATTTCATCAAATCTTTAACCATGGTCATTTTTAAGTCTTTTGTCATTTACAGACAATTCTGGATGTACTCTGATGCTTTTGCAAAAATGTTCCTATAAAAGGGTTTCATCTTCAAGGAATTCATGGAAAAGACTCTGACAAGTACAGGTTTCTGGTAACTGACTATACTGATGAACTGAATGAATAAGCATTTTCAGAACTCTAATGGAAAACTGATGAATTCATAAAAGTGCTAACAAAAGATCAAGATAAAAAAAATTAATTACATGGGACTGAGTGAACTGATGAGGATGATTATAATTTTTGTGACTTTATGTTTGAATAAAAAAAAAATCCCACAAGGACTCAGAGGCAAAAAATACACAAATCAATTTTCACTGCAAAGTAAAGGAGCTGTTACACTGGAGGATTACTGGACTGAATGTCAATATTATGACATAGTATGAGTGTGTTTCGTGTTTGGTAATTGCAATCATTGTTGCTTTTGTTGTGGTCATCCATTTACAATGCTTGGTGTCAGTTGATTTATTTCTTGTAAAAATAAAATACAGTGTGTGTGTGTGTGTGTGTGTGTGTGTGTGTGTGTGTGTGTGTGAATAAATAAATAAATAAATAAAACTGTTGATTAAAAACATGAATTAACAACAAATAAAAACATTATTTTGTTGATAGAGTGCTCATTCTTGACAATAAGTAAAATCCAGTCAAAGATTTATACTTACTTATCTCATTATATACATGCTGGAACTTTTCTTTCCATTCCCACAATAATGTATAACAGCACTGAATTTCTATAGCTAAATCAAATAATTTTTACCTTTAAAAATAGCAGAATTATTAATCTAAAATATTTTGTCAAAGTGAGTATGGATACATTTTACACTTATTCATGTTCATCCCCTTAAAGGTATTATATCATCTTAAAACAAATAAGCAATCAGACAAAATTAAAACATACTACCATTTAGATAAAAGTATTATTTCTCTACATTTCAAAAACAAAGGCAAAATAACTTTTGCTTCCAGCCTAGCAGAATAACAAAGTTGGATTTACCTCTTATCTGTAAACAAGAGTTTTCAAGATATTGAACATAACAATAATGGACAGTTATCCCAGAGAGATGAAAAATTAATGAGATAAACCCTAAAATTTGTCCCTTCTTAATGCCTTGAGAGATTTTCTAGACTGTGGTGTGTGGAGGGAAACCCATGCAGACCCTGGTGGCCTCCCTGAGTTATGCTGATGGAGCTGGGTGTCTAAGAAGGCCACAGCAGCTAGAGTTTATAGGGCAGAGTATCAAAAATGAAAGAGCTACACAAAGAGATGACTCCAGACAACTGCAGTGTCCCTCACAGTATTTGGCAAAGTAATTATTGATCGGTGTATCTGTGTGAAGAAAGTGTTTGGGGCTAGGACAAGAACTATCAAAAAAGGATAAGAGGAAATAGTACATGATGCTTACACAGGCAGGGAATAATGCCTGTTCTAACTAACCTGACTGAAAAAAAACTCATAATTGGTACCCTGGGCACTCAGAGGATTTTATCTGAGTAATGAGAATTAAGTAATTCTAAGAATAAAAGCTGCTCTGGTCCCACCTAAGAAATTTAAAAGAAGCTCTGAAAGTATTAAACTCTAAATTGCTTAACCAGAACAAAGCTTAAGAATACTTAGAGGAATAGGAGAACATTCAGTACCAGAAAGGTAAAACTTATAATGTCTGGAATCCAATCAAAAAATACTCTGCATTCAAAGAAGCAGGAAAATGCTATCTATAATGAGATCAATCAATCTATCAAAACTGACCTAGAAATAATACAGCTGAGAGAAAGAAAAGACAAGTGCATTGAAAATATTAAATCACTCAAAATACATGCAAAACCTAAAAATATGAAATTTTTAGAAGTAATTCTTTGTGATCTTGGATTAGGCAAAAACATCTTACATATAATACCAAAGCATGATTCAAAAAAGTAAAAAATAATAATACTAAAATTAAAAAGTTGGATTTCATGAAGGAGTACAACCACTTTGAAAAATCGTTTGGCAATGCCTTTAAAAATTAAACATGTATCTTCTATATGACCCAGCCATTCTGCTCCTAGGCATTTACACAAGAGAAATAAGAGCATAGATACATGCAAAGACTTACACCCAAATGTTCATAGCAGCTTTACTGCAATGGCCCCAAACTGTAAACAACCCAAATGTCTATCCCCAGATAAAGGGATAAACAAATTATAGTACAGATACATACAATAGAATATGAATCAGCAATAGACAGCAACAACCTTTATATATGCAACATGGATGAATCTCAGAATATTCATCCTGAGGGAAATAAATCAAAGAGTATGTACTATATGATTTGATTTATATAAAATTCTAGAAAATGTAATCTATAATGACATACAGTAGAATAGTGGTTTCCTGGAAGTGAGATGGGGGGTGGGCAAAGAAGGTCAGGAGGAAGGAATTATGAAGGTGTATGAACAAACTTTTGTAGATGATGAATATGTTCATTATCTTGATCATAGTGATGGTCTCATCACCATATACACTTGTGAAATAATACCAAACTGCACACATAAAATATGTGTAGATTGTTTTTTGTCCATTATATCTCAATAAAGTTGCTTTTAAAAAATAAAACATTTTTTAAAAGTTTCTCAAAGAGTTTTGGTGATTATTTGCTTTCATAAGCCATTCATACTCAGATGAAACAACTGTTTTGTCTTTTTCCAGAAAGATGTTCTATGTATCTCATTGTATCTTAAAAGAGTCTTGAGGTAATACAGTCAACAGCATTTGGAAAACCCCAAGTGGTATGTACACACACACACACACAGACACACACACCTCACTTACAGGTATTACTAATGCTATTTCTTTTTCTCATTTAATACGGGGTCCAACATGATTCATATTTAAATGGCAAGGACACTCTCAAAGCGGTAAGTTTAAACAAAAGAACTCAAAAAAATCATTGATATATGGTATACTCTGTAAGTTTAAACACTAACACTTTTAATTAATCCTTATCACACATGATACAGGAGCTTTAAGCTCAGGACACACAAATATCTCCTTTTTATTTTCTTTTGTGTTTAGCTCAAGAGAATTCACAATCTCTGTATTACATGTTAGTATTTCACTTATTTAAATTAAGGCTTTGTGCAACTGACATTAAATGAAGTATTAGGCCAAAACTAGTTTTACAACACCAGGGAGAGTATTTAAATTAAATATATAACTACTGTTTCTCAAAGTAGATTCCACAAAGTTCAATGCAAGAAACACAAAACAAATTTTAAAAATCATATGGCCAAAGAATACTGCTAAGATGTTGTCTAACAGAAATTTGCATTAATTCTCAGAAATGTTAAAGCACTAAGGTACATTTTGATTTAGTTTTAGAGAATCTCCCTCTAAGAATAGATTCATAAAGGACATAGAATATCGATTCATTTTCTAAACTTATTAGATTAGGACCTCCTTTCTTTCTTTCTTTGAATATCTATTAATACTTGGCTTACTGGTCTCTAATTCTATGCATTCTCAAACTATAGTGAGCCTAAGCGTCAACAGAGGTACTTAATAAATATTAGGACTTCTAGGCTTGACAGCCAGAAATTCTGATTTTAAAGGTCTACATTGAGACCAGGAATCTTCATTTTTCTAACTAGTACCTCAGGTGATTCTAATCCGAGCAGTCTAAAGGCTACCTTTTAAGAAACACAACATTCAGAAATTCACTCTCAAGTTTCCAAACGCTGAAAAATTATCTACTAAGTAGCTTATAGTACAATTATACTATATTTAGCCAACTTGAAAATGAGCTGCTGTATTATTTTTTATTAACATTAAAGTGTATGTGAAGAGTCCTGTTCACACAGGGCAACACAGCTAAAGTCAGTTTAAGCTTGATGGTCCAACATTTGAAACAAACAATGTACACGAAGTAAATAACACTTGTAGAATACAGGCAATACTATTAGGCACTGACAAGCTTCAGTGACTCCCCACAAAGTCAGACTTTGATGAATATGCAGGTTACTACATAGCATGATTCTTAGGGTCAGAAGGAAGTACTGAGAGGGTTTCTGTTGGGAGTGTGCTGCACAAATAAAGGGTAATAACTATTTATAAAGGCTAAAACTAAAAATGTCCTTCATAAGAGATGATAGACCTTTGTGTTGTCAGAATCCCTTTCTTAATCATAAGTCACCTAACTCCAAAAGCCTACTAAGTTTAACTTTTAGATTCTACCAATATATAGTTACTTCAACCTCAAAGAATAAACATATTATCATTTATTTCTGAACTAATTTCTCCTAATGCCTTTCTTATTTCCACATGTTCACTAACCAAGTTGTGTTGGCACCCAAATTGTGTTGTCTTTGACCCTTGTTTTTGCTCCATCTCCCAGACTCATTCACCAAGTTCACCTGGAATTTGTCTTCTCTTTTAAATCCATCCATTTAAAAAAATGCCATTTCATCCATTAGTTCAGGGCCTTACTAATTCATGTTTGAAATGTCCCTTAAATATTCTTCCAGCCTTCAGCTTTCTTCCCCAGTTCAAGTGCTGGGTCTTAGAATTGGAATATTCAAGTTCATTCTTTGTCAGATGTGTGACTATGAGAAATCATTCTGCCTTTCTGGATCTCAGTTTCCTGCTACTGGTGCATAATAAATGATTAAAAGCTTAGTGCCCTAAAGCAATATGCATTTATTATCTCACAATTTCTATGGATTAAGAGTCCAGATAGGGCTTATCCTGGTCCTCTTCTCAGTGTCACCAGGCTGAAATCATGGTGTTGGTTGAGGCTGTGATTCCCATGTAGGTTTTAGAGTCCTCTACAAACTCACTGATTGTTGGCAAATTTACTTCCTTGATGCTGTATGTCCGAGGTCCCCATTTTCTCACTAGCTGCCACTCAGGAACAGCTTTCAGCTCCTAGAGGTCACTCACAGTTCTTTGTCACATGACCCCTATAGACAGTACACACATGGCTATTTGCTTTCTTCCAGGCCAGGAGGAGGATGTCTGACTCTTTAATCTTTTATAAAAACTTCACCTCATTATGTCAGGTTTCCCTTAGTAATCTCCCTTTGATGAACTCAAAAGGGATCCATAATTATATCTGTAAAATCCCTTTTGCCATGTAAGGTAACATGATCAACATGATCAAGGCAGTGATATCACATATATTCTCAAGTCCTGCCTACACTCCAGGGGAAAAGATTATACAAAAATGTGGGTCATTGAGGGTTCTCATAGAATTCTGCCTAACACATTCATGTAAAAGCTAGTTGGCTGGAAAAGAAAATCTTAAGATTTTATGATGATAACTACTCAAACTACAAGTTACTAAACTTACATATGGAATGGAAAGTTTATACAAGTTCTCAGGACACTGATAGATTTAGGAAGGCAATACACATTTTTTTCCTACACTAAATGGCAATATTTCCAACTTCCTAGCTACACAGAAGATTAAAAGCTACAGTGAAACCCCCTGCAGTTTTGAATACAGAGCTGCCCAGAGGCACCAAAGGGATTTCTGAGTCAGACTCATCAGGAGGAAAAAGGAGAGTCAGATGAAAATTATGATTATTCATTCCACCGTTTAAAGCATATAGAAGAAAGTGTTTCACCACTGCCTACAGAATAAATTCCAAACTCCTTGATCTGGAGTAAAAGATCTTCCATGACTTAACTGGCCCCTACCTTCCCATTTATCTCTCATGTCTGTATCAAACAGAAAGTTTCAGTTCCTTCAAACAATCACATGCTTTTACCCTGCATAAACACATGGTTTCTTTCTTTAGAATGCTCTACCACCTACTTTTACCCACAACCCATACAGTGAATTCCATTCATCATTTAAGATCCACTTATTCATTTAACATATACTTACTGAGTACTCTCATTTACCTCTGCCACAAAGTAGGGCACATCTCTGCTTCTTGTTTTGTACAAAAACTGTAGCCAGTTCATATGTCTGTTACTATACTTGTTAGATCTTATGTTTATATGTCCATCCCCCAAAAGTAAATACCTTAAAGAAATAATTCTGTTTTGGTTATATTTCTAGGACTAATTCAGGGATTGTTACAACTCACCAATCATGGTTTGCTCAAGATAGTAATAATAATGATAATAATAATATCTAAAATATATTCAGTGATTCCTTATACTGTGAAAACACTTTATACATATTGGCTTGTATGAAATCCTTGCAATAGCACTTTGAGGCAAGCATTATGATCCTCATTTATTAGATGAGAAAACTAAAGTTCAGAGACAGAGGCAAGACTTCAATATGTTACTGATACTTCTCAACATTCTGTTCTCTATACACCGGTGTGGTCTCCAAACAGGAGCATCATTATCACTCACCAATTCAACACACTGCTAAATATATATGTTCTCGGTTTCCAACCCAGATGTACTCAATCAGAAAATCTGGGGTCAGGCCCCTATAATCTGAGTTTTAACAGGCCCTGGAGGTGATGATGGTGCCTGCTGTATAATCTAACATGGAAATATCCTGGCCAAGAAAATGTGATCAGCTAGGACTATGAAACAACTTTCTCCCAGAAACTTGGTGATTAAATTCATATGTTAGATAATAATGGAGAAAAAATGTACAGAACAATGACTCCTACTGAAATCAGAAGTCACTTTGAAAGCCCTTACCTCTATCATACAGAGTCTGAAACTTAACACAGTGTCAATATGCTGAACTGGCCAGTGCTTAGTTAAAACGTATGGAAAATAATACTTTCCCTTGACTGGAATAACTACTTTGGGATTTACATAATGTTATACATTCCTCTTTATAGTAAAGTATTACTCATAGCTGGTTTTATCACCCCAAAGGCATTTTAAACATCTCCAGGTCAAGGTTCTTGTTAACTTTATTTGGATATTCACTCATGCACCATAGAATGCTGTATAATTGGGACACATTTTAACAATTTCTTATCGAATTGAATTTAACTGGATTTGATTAGCCTACCTTTTCCAATTCTTTATACTAGGGAGTGTCTTTTTAAAAAATCTCAAGTGATATTATAGTGAAAATTGTTACATGATAATAGGAAGTCAAATTTTGATTTCTGAAAAGACAAGAGTGCAAGATAAGGATAGAACACTCCTTTCAGTGAGGTGTATCTGCTGAGGGATTTTAGAGCGAACTTTCACTTCACATGTATAGAGCACAGCAATAATAATGAATGTGCATTCTGTATAGAATACTAAATACAGCATATTTGCCTATACACCTATAAAAACATTTTAGAGAACTCAGGAAGTTCACCATATCATTGTAAAGACAAACTATGTAAACATGCAAAATAAGAGTTATGAACAAATAAAGAGCTATATAGATGAATTCAAGTGTAGGAATAATAAATGCTCTATTAATGGCCATGCATTGAAGAACACAGAAAAAACAAAGCTTCACTACTTCTGAGTAGAACACAGAACCAAATGCTGATTCTGTATATGGTTTTCTCTTGATTTTCATTCTAGTCTTGATTCAGATGATTTTAAAATATAGTGTTTATAAGATCAAAATTTCATCTTTTTGCATATAAATAAAAGTCCCCTCTCTACCTAGTTTATGAATAAATCTGGCATTCAGAGCAGAAGCCAAATTTGTCAAAAATTAAGATATTTTATAAAAATATTTTTAATGAAAACATGCGTTTTTCATAAGGCTACAACGTTAAAAACAATCAACCAATATTAATGACTAGTATGTTAGTCTCTGACCTCCCTGAGGATATATTTATCCGAAACACAAATAAAATGGTAAGAAATTAAGAGAAACTAACTCACTAACTAATTATGTCAAAATTCAGAAAGAGATGCATGTAGGTAATAAAACAATTTAACCAAAGGAGAGTATTTAAGAAGAACATTCTAACATAAACCAAGCCTTTCACATAGAAAACCATCTGATTTGTAAGAATTCACTGCCAGGAGCTTTCTTATAGGCCAAGGAAATCGGATTTTAAACTTATCCTCCAGGTTAGGACTTTCAATCGGAAATGCTTACGCAGAAAAAGTGGCTGGATTAGAACCTTGTCATAGTAAGATAACTCTGGATACAGTGTAGAGGGTCCATTTAGAAAAGCTCCAACCAGGACTAGACATTTAACACACTAACCTAAACAAATATATCCTAAAGGCAGAATTAGAATGGATGGTACTGAGCCCTGGCAGAATATAAGAGCAAGTTTAACTTAGCAAAGTGATGTATCTAACTTGTGAAATGGGTGCTTGTACTTCTCCAAAGTTAGTCCAATAAAATGTATTTATTAGAAGTTCTAAAGTAAAGGTAGTAATTATGGATAAATTACAGATAGTTCCTTGTTTGGGGAAAAAATATAAAGAGAGAAAGTAATTAAAATAGAAAAGAGGTAGAATAATTGTATGGACTATAAACCCATAATTTCTTAGTAATATAGGCAATTCTACCTGTTGGACCTCCATGCCTAAGTAAGATACTTGAATTACAAGTTAAAATAACCAGAATGGTTTGCATCAATCTATCTCCTAGAAGGTTACCTTGAGAATAATACCTATTACTATATAAATAGGAAAAATTATTAACAAGCATAATAGATGATTCTTATATTTGGGTTTTAATATACATGTGATGTCAGGTCCAAGATTTCTGTATGTGGGGTACAAAAACCACTACCAGACTTACTAGCCATCTCCTCTATAAACTTCTTAATCCACCCTAAAAGAGTGTGTGTGTGCACGTGTGTGTTTAAGTGTATGAAGTAAGAGCAGAATTATGCTGAATATTTACATTTCTGTGCATTTTTACTGAGACAAGCACATTATTTTACCCTGTGTGAGAGCTACTGAAAAACAGATTTATTGATGTTTAGCTAGTTTTATTTCCAAAACTTTGTATTTTCAGAACCAACAAGTTGAAGAAATAATTCATGGAGTTTCTCTGTCTATATTCTAAATACTACAGATGAGCTCTGAAATAATCACATCTAACATGAACACTTAGCACTTGCTATTGTCAAGTACGAATCTACGTGTTTTTTATATATTAACTTATTTATTTCTCCAAGTTTCCCACTAGATATATATCATTTTTTT
This sequence comes from Leucopleurus acutus, assembly GCF_964270905.1. Lineage (NCBI taxonomy): Eukaryota > Metazoa > Chordata > Mammalia > Artiodactyla > Delphinidae > Leucopleurus > Leucopleurus acutus. The sequence continues at coordinate 38,886,570 of NC_139147.1, read as the reverse complement.
TTTTAAGATTTGTTATTTATTTATTTCTTTAATCTATTTTTGGCGGCGCAGGGTCTTAGTTGCCGCGCGCAGACTCCTCCTTGAGGCATGCTAAACATTCGTTGCAATGCTCGGGCTCTTTGTTGCGGTGCGCGGCCTTCTCTCTAGTTGTGGTGTGCGGGTTTTCTCTTCTCTAGTTGTGGTGCACAGGCTCCAGGGCGTGTGGGCTCTGTAGTTTGGGGCCCTCAGGCTCTCTAGTTAAGGTGCTTGAGCTCAGTAGGTGTGGTGCACGGGCTTAGTTGCCCCGCGGAATGTGGGATCTTATTTCCCTGACCAGGGATCAAACCCACGTCCCCTGCATTATAAGGTGGATTCTTTACCACTAGATCACCAGGAAAGTCTCTAGATATATATCATTTTAAAACTGTTTTACGTAAGAGAAAAATGGGGCACACAGTTGATATTAATATACCTTGTAAAATTACCTAATTTAAGGTAAATCTGGTTCAAATTACACTTAATCAGAAAGTGACTGTGGTTTGAAAAGGAAAATGTAGGGCTTCCCTCGTGGCGCAGTGGTTGAGAGTCTGCCTGCCGATGCAGGGGACACGGGCCCCGATCCAGGAAGATCCCACATGCCGCGGAGTGGCTGGGACCATGAGCCATGGCCGCTGAGCCTGCGCGCCCGGAGCCTGTGCTCTGCAACGGGAGAGGCCACAACAGTCAGAGGCCAGCGTACCGCAAAAAAAAAAAGAAAAAAGAAAAGGAAAATGTAAAATGCCCTGGATCTAACACTTCACACTAGTTTCAGCACATTAATTTTGATCTGGAGACCTTTCCCCATTCCTTACCTTTAATCTCTTTGTCATTTTTGAACCATCTTATATCAGCTGCAGGTTTACTACCAGATGTTTTACAAGTCAGCTGCATCAAGTCTCCCTCCATAACTGGGGATGAAAATCCGCTAATTTGAGGCTTCTCAGGAACACCTGAAATTTAAGCAAATGAATGAAATAAACATTAATCTCCAGGGTTGATTTGTTCTTATGACTCCTACTATCAGAAGCAAAGCTAAACTGGGTGTATAACTGACAATAACTTCAATCAAGAATAATAAACCAGGGCTTCGCTGGTGGTGCAGTGGTTGAGAGTCTGCCTGCTGATGCAGGGGACACGGGTTCGTGCCCCGGTCCGGGAAGATCCCACATGCCGCGGAGCGGCTGGGCCTGTGAGCCATGGCCACTGAGCCTGTGCATCCGGAGCCTGTGCTCCGCAATGGGAGAGGCCACAACAGTGAGAGGCCCGTGTACCGCAAAAAATAAAAAAATAAAAAATAATAATAAACCAAAACATAATAATAATAAACTGCTATATAATAAAATAAATGGCAAAATATATAAAAAATATATAGCGAGATATATATACACATACATACAAACACATATGTGTCTGTGTAAATATGCATATGTGTGTGTATATTATCCAGAAAGCATTTAAAGTGCGTTTAAAGTAGTTTTTTTAAATTAAATTTTACCTGCAGAAATACTCTTTATAATCTTAAAAACAACCATATCTTAAGATTTACCAGTGTGGGGCTTTAAAACGGTAGATTGTTTGCACTGGGCAAAAAAAAATCCACAAAGCATATTTCTTCATTCTTTAGCAAACTGTGATTTAACCAAAATAGCACATTTCATTCCTGATTTCAGAATTCTTAAAGCTTAAAAAATATTGTTATCCTCTGTGTACTTTTTTCTAGAAAATGCATTTTGGAATAAAAGATTCATTAAAAATTGCAACTATACTTATTTGTCTGATTCTTCTAAAGTAGAGAATGTCTCTTGATGTCATTTGTATTAGAAATGTAATTGCAGTTTTGTGGAGCATGATATGTATTATTATTATTATTTTTTTTTTTTTTGCAGTACGCGGGCCTCTCACTGCTGTGGCCTCTCCTGTTGAGGAACACAGGCTCCGGACGCGCAGGCTCAGCAGCCATGGCTCATGGGCCTAGCTGCTCCGCGGCATGTGGGATCTTCCCGGACCCGGGCACTAACCCGTGTCCCCTGAATCGGCAGGCGGACTCTCAACCACTGCGCCACCAGGGAAGCCCATGTATTATTTTTAATGCTAGTTAATGCTAGCTACTTATTACCTTTTCTAGTCCAGATCATCCAATGAATAAGCAGATAACTAATATTCAGAGATAGACATTGATGATTTAAATAATACAACATTACATATTTTGGAGGCAATAATATTCTGCTGTCATGACAGAGGTTTATTAAAATTTCTTCTAAAAATATTCAATAATAAAGGCAGACTGAAAGTTTCTTTATTGTACTATTTAATTCAGTTTGAAAAGAATAAAATGTAAGAATGTTGGAAGGCGCCAATAAAAGAAATACAAACTAAAACAACAAGAACAACAAAGATAAATGACAGATCAACATACTCCATTAGCTGCCTAGCTTTCTTTTCTTTTCGTTCACCTTCATATAGCTTTTTTTTAAAAAAAAAAAAAAAACAAACATGTCACATCACCATTTAATAAACTGAAATTAGCCACTTTCCTATTTCTTGGGGTCTCAAGTTGGCTCTCTACAGAACAATACATTAATCTTAGGCAGCTGCTATCCTGAGATACTCCATTTAGTGGGTGTATTTTGTCCTTAATGGCAAACTTGTAAAGATTTTTATACAATAGTCCCAGTGGGACTTGCAAAGAAACATATTTCATATCCTATGCACAAAACCAATTCACTAGCAGGATTAACTTTAATATTCTCACCCAAAAGAACAGCATGCATTAGTTCGTTTAAATGCAGTGTTATGCCTTTATCTATCAAAAAAGGAAGGCAAGCTAAGGGCAAAAAAAAAAAAAAATCAATCTTTAAATTCCTCTAACTTGTTCAGTACACAGTTGTGTTTCAATGAATTCCAGCAATTTCAGCTGATTGGGCCACTGACGTCTGTGGAAGCACAGAGAGCTGTGAGCTGCAAGCTTATTTCCTTAGAAACTCTATGAATGTATTGCTTTTTGGTGTCACTATAACCTTTAGAAAAATGGCCCAATACTTAGAGAATAAAAAAAAACAAAGAAGCTACAAGCTGCATGCGCAAGGGACATTATGTACTTCATTTAGTAATCTAGAAAACTACAAAGCTAAAAGGCAAGAAGACAAATAGAAATGTTAGGGTCATTTAAATACACTAAAATACACAAATGGGCATATTTGGAAGCCAATAGATATTAGGGAAGATCCCATTAGGTGACTGATGATAAGGTGGCGGAGCATCTGATAGACACATTGAAGTCATTATGTTCATTATTCTATCACTTTATAAAAGGATTACCACGTATACAATATAGAGATGATTTGACACAAAGGAATTTAGTTGAAAATCAAGAAACCTGGTGTCTATTGCTGGCTAAGAAACAAAATGGCTGTTTGCTCTTGGGAAGTCATACAAATCTTTATACCTCTCTTTATCTATTTATAAAATGGAGGAAATGACTAAGTGATTTTTTAATGCTTTTTGATGATCCTCAAAGTGTAGATCTGTTATTGAATCAGTTGCTGTAGCTGTACACATCTCTCTGGCTTGTGATCACATGGTGTTAGTCCCTTGCACTTACCCAGAACAGTGAGATAGGCCTTGGAAGTTTTGACAGGCATTGTAAATAAAGAACAGGTGTACTGTCCTTCATCAGAGAGAGAGACATCACTGACGCTGATACTCAGTTCATGCCAGGAAGCCCGAACCAGCTCGATCCTATTGTCCCTTAACGCTGGAAAAAGAAAATACTGAAAATATGAATAACAACATTAGGAAAAGTTGCTACTGTTAGACTACATATTTTTAGCACAACACAATAAACATTTTCTTTGGACATATGTCTAAATCTGGTTTCCTGAAATGTTTTAAAGGAAGGTTTAAATATATTGAAATATTTTATCAGATTTAAGTAGAATTAAATATTCCTTAATGTTCTGAGAAATAACTTTTTAATTAAATGATTGCATCTAGTAAGTACAATACCTTGGATGAGGTAGATATTGATGGTGACAAAAATGGCTTTCCTTCACAAAGTCTTTCATGAGTTGTCAGTGCCAAGAAGAGCTGTAAACAAAAAATTTCACTTCTATGCCCAGATAAATTTGGGAAAACTATGACTGCTCAATTCCTTCTAGGAAACCAACAAGGAACCTTAGCATATTGAAAGTTCTCTGCAGTAGAGACACCTGTTAAGCTTTTTTTAAATCAGAGCTAACTTTCTGCTGAAAAACACCTGTACTGTACCTGACATTAAATTTGCTCTGACTGGTTGGTGCCTCTGCTGTACTGTCTGTTAAATACTTTTAATATATTCTTTGGTTCAAACCACCTTTTCTATCACAGAACACTTGTTTTCACAGATCTCTTAAGCATCTTGCTTATTTATGCTTCTTTTAAATCATTTTTGGAAAAGCATTAAAAAACTTAAATATCACTATGTGCTCCACTAAGGACAGCTATAAAACCAGAAATTAAGCAAGAGGTGACTAAAGGAGTACTCTGAAAGGTAGAAAGAGGAAAGGGGACTGGTTAGTGATACCAGAACCTAAGGAATAACACAGTGTCTCTCTAACCAATTGTAAAAGGCATTTGAGGCCTGGCTTCTCCCAACCATAAACTAGCAACAGAAGGTGGCCTAGGTAGACGCATTTTTATCACAGAGCAAATGGGATTCCCATCAAGAACTTCGGGAGAGACTGGGCCACCCCCAAGGGGAATCAATCGGGAGCATCACTGTCATGGAACGCAATCTCTTTTTCCATTAGGCTGGAGATTCCCCTTCCCTACTGAGAGACAATGGTCAATCGGGCAGCACAGGCAGTGGGCCAATCCTTTTATAACAATTACCCAGCCCTTGAAGTGATCTTTGATGAGCTAAAGAACCATTTATCCCCCCTAGAGCCATCAGGAGGCCTTGCTTCCTTAGGTGGCACCAGTAGGGATCAGTACAACTCCCAGTGGAAACAGACAACTCAAAGTGACCAAATAGCACCACAAAGGCTCTGAAAATTAAATTGTTGCTGGAACCATAGCCCACAAATGTAAGCCAGGACCTGTGTGCTGAAGCTAAATAGAATAGATGATGTAAATAGTATCCAGAGTCTCCTAACACAATAACCAAAATGTCCAGGATGTGATAAAAAAAGAATTACTGGTCACACCAAATACCAGGCAAAACATAACTTGAATGAGAAAAAATAATCCACAGATGCTAATACTGAGTTGAAACGGATGTTAGAATTATCTGACAGAGAATTTAAAGAAGCCATCATAAAATTACTTTAACAAGCAATTACTAATTATCTTGAAACAAATACAAAATAGAAAATCTCAGCACTCTAAAGAAGTTATTTAAAAAAAGAACCAAAGGAAAGTACAGAAGTCAAAAATACAACAACCAAAATAAAAACTCACTGGATTGGATAAATAGTACAATGAGACAACAGAGGATAGAATCAGTGAACTTAAGGACAGACCAATACAAGTCACTGGATCTGAACAAGAGAGAGAAAACAGATTGGAAAACCAACCAAAAAAACAAAAAATCAGAATCTTGGGGACCTTTGGGAAAATAACAAAACATCCAACATTGGTACCATATAAGTCCCAAAAGAAGAGAAAGAGAGTGAGGCAGAAAGAATTTAAGAAATAATGGTCAAAACTTCACAAATTAGGCAAAAGAAATAAACGTACAAAATCAGGAAGAGGAGCAAACTCAAACAGGATAAACCCCAAAAGGTCCAAATCAAGATACAGTGAAATTAGGGCTTCCCTGGTGGCGCAGTGGTTGAGAGTCCGCCTGCTGATGCAAGGGACACGGGTTCGTGCCCCGGTCCAGGAAGATCCCACATGCGGCAGAGCGGCTGGGCCCGTGAGAGAAAGACATATTACCTATAAGAAAACACCATTTCAAATGACAATATATGACCTCGTTTGAAATTATGGAGGTCAGAGGCAGTGGCACGTTTTTCAAGTTCTGAAAGAAGAGAACTGTTGATCGTGAATTCTTATCCAGTGAAACCAACGTTCAGGAATCAAGGGGAAATAAATATATTTTTAGAAGGAGGAAAACTAAACACATGTTTCTCTAGCAGATCCGTCTTAAAGAAAAGTTAAAGTTCTTCAAACAGAAAAGAAGAAATTTTGAAGCATCAAGAAGGAAGAACAAGTGAGAGAACAAAAAATATGGGTAAATACAATATAGACTACTCTGCTGCATTTTCCTGACTATATGATGGTTAAAACAAACATTATACCATCAACTGATGCAGTGTTCAACATGTTAAGAAGGAATAGTTAAAACAAATAAAAAGTGTCAGGGCAAAAGGACCTAATGGAAGTAAGGTTTCCATACTTTACCAGAAGTGGTAAAAGTAGTGGACTGTGATAAATCGTATATGTATAGCATTTCAATACCTGGAGCAACGACTAAGAAAATATACAAAGTGATATACTCAGAAACTCTATAGATAAATTAAGATGAAATCCTTTTATATAGTGTCTTGAAATAACTAAAATTATAGAGATGGAGAAAAGATTAGTTCCTACCAACGGTGAAGGTTAGTAAGGGGTAGAGGGGGAGTGGGAGTGATATGAGCATGGTTATAAAACTACAGCACGAAGGATTCTTGTGGTGATAGAACCGCTTTGCATCTTGACTGTGGTGATGGATACATTAACCTACATATGTAATGAAACTGGATAAAACTAAACACATACACACACACACACACACACACACAAATGAGTACATGTAAAACCGGTGAAACTCAAATAAGATTGGTGGACTATGTCAATGTCTATTTTCTAGCTGTGATATCTTTCCAAGATATTATTTGGGTAGAGGGTACATGGATTTCTCTGTATTATTTCTCACAGCTGGGTATGAATCTACAATAATAACTCAGCTTAAAATATTTTATGCACATTAGATGGAATGGGGAAATGGTTTTGATATCAAAGCTTGAAACTCATTATATACATTTGCCACAGAGTAAGAAGGGGATCCCAAGTGCCATATATTCTTAAATTGCCTATACCTTTCCTCTATGCTTTGTGAGAGTAGCAGGAAATTAAAAAATATATTTGGTAAAATTCTAAATTTTCATGATTTTAAATATACTTTAAAAATCATCCTCCCACTTACTCAATAACACATACCTGAATGATTATCGTCCATCTATTACCATTCTTTGTTACCTCTAATTTGATAAGGAGACATACACTTGCAAACATTTTCAAAACTGATTTTTATCAACTATAAAAATTAAGGAAGACTGATTACAAGTGTGTTTGCGACTCTACTAGGTTACAGCGGACTTTTTATAAAAATGTCTATTTTGTATGCTATCTCCTACACTCCCTATTATATATGCCTTGTTCAGTTGCTAGAGGAAAAGAGGGGGACACAGATTTGTCATTTCCCCAATAGGACCTCATGCTATACCAACCACTTTTCAAAGGTATGATTTATTTAAAAAAATATTTATCACATATTTCTTGTTTTTTTATAAAAAAGAAGTCTCCAAAAGGGAAAAACCTCACGTTCCTGCAATGATACTGTGTGGGTAAAACATGATACTCACCCCCTGTGTTCAATTTCATTTCTTCTAACACAGGTCACACTGACAGAGAGACAGAGCTTACAATTTTTAGTGAATCTTGGCAAAAGGAATTTAACTCTCTTTTGGTCAGACTATTTTATGGAAACTATATTTTTTATATATATATATATATATATATATAAACTATATAACTACATAATATCACTGAAGTCAAACTGAATTACTCAGTGCATACAAATAGAAAATGTTCATATTTAAACCTTTTGTGTGGAGTAAGGCTAAAAGCACTGACTTTGGTATCAGAAGATCTGCTTTAGGCACTTATATGAGGTCAGGTTTCCTGTGGATAATAATTCCTGATTCACTTCCATCTTTGCATTATGAGAACTATGATATCATGTTATATGTAAAGTGATTTAAACAAATGTGCAATGATATATTAAAATATTTTAGGTTTGGAATCCAGATGAGAACCTAAATATTTAAAGTCTGAAATGTCTCAATTCAGCTTATCAAATCCTATAATTTTTTGAGTTGTTTTATAATTACTACCAGGTTTGACTAAAAATTAGACTCTGAAAAGTAGAATACATGTATTTTAATGTAACCTCTGTCATTGGTTAGCCATATCAATAGGTAAGTCACCTATTGTGTACCCCAGTCTGCTGAGTGTTAGGCGGAGATAATAACAATTGAGTGAAAGTATAAAGTATATGATTTAGAGAAATGAAATACATGAATAGATATTCAAAACCTGAAAACATATTCCCAAAAGGGAAGAAAGTGACACAGTTAGCAAAGGGATTATTTATTGTATAAATTTCATTGATAATTCATTTGCCAAAAAACAAAGAGCTGCCTAAGGAAATTTTTATTGGACTGAACATTTTATTTTATTTTAGTAGCTATAAACATTTTTTATTATAGAGAAGTTAAGTGATTTCAAGATTGGAAAGTGTCCATTGTATTTGGACAGTGTCGGTGAGTTTGGCTATATCATGAGAAGGTTGCTAAGAAGGAACCAGATTGCACTCTTGGATGAGAAGAGTAGGAGACAGTCCAGGGTCAGAAGGAAGGGAGGCTATTTTTCTGGAAGGAAGAGACTGAATCATATTTATAGGCTCAAGAGAAAGGGGATCAATAAAGGCATGAAAAATAGAAATGGCATCTCTGGTACAGATATCTTCAGGGCCTGTTCTCCTAGCAGCACCTCCCCACTTCCCCCTCACCAGAGAAATCCCTTTGGACTGAACATTTTAAACAAATCTTACATCCACAGCATTTATCTTTTCAAGTTTGTAAATACTTATGATGTCATCTGCAGTTCTCTTTATCACAGCATTTTAAGTATGAAAGAAAAAAAGGAAACCTTTTAAAGTCCAAAGAGGGGTGAAATACAACTCAATGGATTCCCTGTGAGCAGGATCCTTGTTTTGCACATCTCAGCACCCTGCATCCTAACTATCTGCACAGCAAGTTTTCAGTGAATGACTATTGAATTGAAACTGAGAGCCAAACTCTATCTGCATATGATAAGAGCAGAGTGAAAAAGAACTGAATTAGGAAGTCCTCTTTGATACATCCCCCATGGGAGAAAAGCCCCCAAAACAAGAAAAAAAAAAAGTGTCTTGTTTAGATACTGTTGAGCATAAAAGACCTAGAAACATCATGCTGCAAAATTTTTTTTAAAAAAGTGATCATTCATTGAATAATTATTTGAAATACTGAATGAGTGATCTCTGAAGCTACTGTTGTGTTACCTTATGGTTTCCAAATGAACACAAAAGGTAGTAGAGACTCAGAAATAATCCATACTTTCTACAGAGTAAGTTGCATATATTTATAGTGAACCTAAAAAGAAGAATCGTAATATTGTCGGTTGCAGTGAATTCAATCTTTTAAAAAAAAGTGCTGTCGTTTGAGCACACAAAATGTTCATGATTATCTAAATATCTTTTTTTTTTTTTTTTTTTTTTTTTTTTGCGGTATGCAGGCCTCTCACTGTCGTGGCCTCTCCCATTGCGGAGCACAGGCTCCGGACGTGCAGGCTCAGTGGCCATGGCTCACGGGCCCAGCCACTCCGTGGCATGTGGGATCCTCCCAGACCAGGGCACGAACCCGCGTTCCCTGCATCGGCAGGCGGACTCTTAACCACTGAGCCACCAGGGAAGCCCATATCTAAATATCTTTAAAAAAAATAAAACCTCAAACATTTCACTGAAAGAAATAGATTTTAAACATTATCCTAGGAATAACTGAAGAGAACAAATGAGTATGTGGAATAAAAGAATGAAAGGTAATTGTTCACACACCATAGAGATTAAAATGAGCTAATGAGTTAAAAGTAGGTTACTCTGAGGCCACACCTCATCAGCTATTAGGTGCCTGCCACCCACTGGTGAGGTGATTTAACAGTTCAAAACACTGAACTCTAGAGAATTTAATCTTAGCTGCAAATAAGAAGCACTGACCAATGAGTGAGAGTTTATTAAATAGTGCTTAACACTGGATAAAAATTATTTTCCCAATATATCATTGGTTCTAAATAGTTCGTCAATCATACAAATGCATATTTGGGATTCATGCTGGGTAAAATAAAAATTCCTAAGATGATTACTTGGAGAATTTTACACACATTTTATAATGATTTCTAACAAAAGTTACTGGCATAGTTAATAAGTTGTATATTAATTAGTTTTAAACCAAATTAACTCAATAACATTAGTGCTATTGAATTTATCTGACATTATTCATTTAAGAGCCTAATAGCAATTTGTATACACAAAATTGTATACAAATTGTATATACTTCAATTAATAGTTTTCTTTTCTTAAGTGTTGTGATCTTTATAAAGGTGATCACATACTTCTTGCCAGAAACATTTTCAAATATGTCTAAGTTGGTTTCCAGTGAGTAATAATTTATGTCACACTTTAGGGTGCTTAAATAAAGATAAAAAACATATTTCATTATGTAATCATTTTAAGAGACTATTAAAATGCAGCAAATAACAACATCATTGTTTTTGCATTTTTTCTAGTTCACCCATTTGACCTAAAACTTTCCCAAATCAGGATTATATCTCTTTATATTTATATTTATAATATTTATATTGTCTACAAGGCTTTACACATATCATGATACATGCAGATGCCCATTAAATTTTATTGTATTAAATTTAATATGTGGGTCATCAGTCTTTTATATATAATAATGGTCTATAATTGTACATATTAACATCATTTTAGAAAATTCCATATATTAAGTGAATATTATATGCTGAATGATTTTTATTATTATAATTCACTATATTTTACAGACAAGTACTAAAGGAAAAACCTACATCAAGATGATAGAAGTCATTTCACGTGTCATTCTGGCTACTTAAATTCTCAATGTCAGCATGTTTCCAAGAGCATACCATTCTACACTCACAGGCTTTAGCTGAAGCAATCACTGCACATATTTAGAAGTTTTTATAAACATATTACTTTCCAACCAGTAAGTTCCATCTTGTAAAGTAAGTTTAACATCACTGGTGTGATGGAATTAAAAGAACAATAGGTATGTCAGTCTTCATTCTCCTTGTTCTCAGCTCAAGTCCCATCCAGGTGTCCCCACTTGATTCTTACAGGGAGTTTAGATATGTCAGTACAATAAGCCAAGTTCTGCCTAGAGAAAGATATATCGAAGAATGCTGTATATGGACTTTGATTCAATAACAAGTTTCAGTGTTGTTTGCTGACTAATAATATAATCCTTCTCATGATTCTGACTTTGTTGTTTTAAGGTTGCCCAGACCAGCACTTCTCTGTTTCCCAACTTCTGCAAACAGGAAACAGTTGTTTTCTCTCCGAACGCTATCCACTTAGACCTGTGCTAACTGCCTACTCTGCTTTGCCCCTACTGATTTCTCTAGAACTGATCACTAACCAAAGTGACTCAGGCAATCTGCTAACCTTGTTTTATCAGCTGAAATACCTACTATCATCACCGGTAAAAACTAGGAAGAGGAATTAAAGCTTCAGTGAGGTCAACTTTGTTTTGGTGTACCAGAATATTGTTTTGCTAATTAAATCTGTATCCTAATAAATCAGAGAGGAAAAATAAGTCAAATAGCTCTAATAAAGTTTCAAATGGGCCACAGATTCAGGGCTTAACTCTTGTCAGACCTCTCAATTAGTATATTGACACGCATGATGTCAAAATATTCCTCTAGACATTGTAAAACAGGCAAGATAAAGAAGGAAATTGAGCCATTCTTACTTTTATTATAAAAGTGTTATTTTATTTGTTAACAGCCCAAATGTTTTATTTGTGTAAATAGTATAATCATATTCTGATTACATTCAGTATATGTTATTTGTAATAGTGCTATGGACTGCCAGAAATAAAGGAGTTAAAACATACAGACAGAACAAAATATCAAGCTAGTGAACCTTTTCTGTTTTGTTCTTTTACAGTCATACAACACAAAACAATCTAAATCAATCTTCTGGAAAATTGGTAAAAACAACCATTGCTCCAGAGCTGATATTTGGTATACCAAGTTTCAGCTGGGACTGAATTTTTACTAAAACCATAGTAAATGGAGTTTTAGAATAGAAATTCGAACAGAACCCAAGCAATAAATCTGGAAACTGTGTCACTATTTGAAGGAAGTTTTTCCAGTGGTAGAATTTCAATTTTTAAGCCCCAGCTTTTCTTACTTCTAATGTAAAAAACAAATAGCCATTACTCTCATACCTATATGTGTAATCTGTTATTATGAAACACTTGAAAAAGCAAAATGTTACCATGTCTAAAATGTACCAAAAATTAATAAACTTGGGTATGGAAAATTTATTAATATGTTTGAGGAATGAATATAAACTCCATGGTATTTCTACTTTCCATCTTCTTGTCTTTGTTAAGGCTTTTGCCCCTCTTCCTCAGTGTCCTCCACATGACATGTCCAGAGGGAAACCCTGTTGCTCTTTCACTCTATTAAATTCCTAAAGCTCTGAACATAGACTGGATTCTTTTTTTTTTTTTTTTCACAGTGAAGTCTTCCTAGATTTTATTGGCACTGAAATAGAACATTGGTTAAGCATAAACCCCTCCAAAAACAAATTTTAAAAACCCCAAAAATACACACACAAAAAAACTGAATATAAAATCTAACCTTTTTCCCCAGCTTCCCTGGGGTGGGGGGGTACTACCTTTAAGGCAGCTAGATTGCCCCACAATTCCAGGTTTGAATTTAGCCAATATAGGGTGTATCACCAAGAGAGTGTCAATATAATTCACAGCAATGCACATAAGACTCCGCAAGGTCAAGCAGGAGGCAAGGGGAGGGAGGGATCAAAGCCATGGGCTCTGGGCTAGGGGCACTGCATGGAAGGACAGTAGGGCCCCTTGGGGAATGAACTCTGAGGAGAAGGCAAAAAAAGGAACAATAAAACCAAATACCAAGAACCTTAAAAAAGGATTGTATGACCTATAGTGACAGGTGATATCACTAATACTGAAAGCTTCCTACATTAATTTTTCTGGCAAAATATTCTTTTACAATATAGTATATGCTTCCTAGGTGTAGGGGGTGGTAAAGGAATGAGGCCAAAATGATCCTGTCCCAACACTAATATCTTCTAAGGGTGCATTAGCAAGAAACACAGAAATCAATATTTAGTTAGATGCCACTAAAATATATAATACTGGTGGAAAGAAAAAGAACACACATGAGACAGAGAGGAGGAGGAGGCTGCTCCTGGGTTGAAAGAAAGAGGTGGGAGTGTGAAAAGGACCAGGCCAGAGCCCCTAACAGCTCTCTGGTTTACAGCTCCAAGGGATAGCACAGTTGGTGGCAAGACCTGGGTTAGAGATTTATTAAACAGAGGCAGGACCAAATCACCACCTTGGAGAGGTGTAAACTGTAGGATCTAGGCCACAAGCTTCTCTCACCATACTCAGCTTCTTCCACCCACTCACCAATTGAGCCAACTGACATCAAGATCTAGGGCTCACCAAACCAAGGCCTTAATGGCCCTGAAGCAGGAGCTGTGGTCCAACTCTGAAGGGAGAAGTAGTCTGGGACCCCTGGCAGGTAAAATACTGAAGCCACGTGTGAATATTTCCTCCCTTTAGCAAAAGTCCTGGATGGGGCTGGCTGGGTTTGGGGGTAACCATCCCTACTGTTCTACTTGGAGGGGGTTTGGGGATTGGAGTGGGGAGGGGCAGATCCCAAGAGGGGAAGAGGAACACAGAATAATAAGGGATATCTCTGCCTATAGAGCTCACTTGAAACAAGTCTAGGCTCCCATAAGGCATAGGGGCAGATCCTCTACCCAATCTTGTCTGAACAGAATGGCCAACGGCCGTCCAGGATGTTGGTGAAGCCTCTTGCAGGCACTGTCTCCCCCATATCACCCTGAAGAGAAACTAAGTCCCTGAACTCAGGGACAAGGTTTACTGGGACCAAGTTTGTAACAGGTCCAATCTGGGAGGTAGAGAGAAGAATGAGTGAACATCTTTTTAGCCTCCAATCATTACAAAGCCTAAATAACTCTAGAAGGGATGGACACTGGGAGGCCTAATCCTAGGGCAGTTGACATCCTAGAGCATATAGCCAGGGCTCCGCCTCCTTCTCTAAACCCTATGATGTTCCAATTCTGCAAATCACAGGACCATGAAGAGGAAGGCAGTGGTGGGGGCTAGTTTTCAACCTACTACACTTGACTCCTGCAAAGCAACAGTAAATGTGGGGGTATTTCCCAAATCAAGTGGGAAGTGCCTCTGAGCTGAGAAAGTGATCTCTTCTAGAAAGCTAGATCACCTGGGATAGAAGAAAAAGAGGGTCCCATCATCACCATAGTGGGCCATGTCTCTGCCTAGGGAAGTGAGTGAGGGCTGAGGGGCTAGGTTTGGTCCCATGGCTGTACTGAATGTTTGGCATGACTCCTGGGCTGCTCTAGTTAGTGGCTCCAGCACAGTGTGAGTTAGGCAAGAGTGTAGGAGTGTGAGGGCAAGGAAGAAGGGAGGAGGGGTCCCTAGAGGCTGGGTGCCCATTACATGGACTCAAACTCATCAATGCGCTGCTTAGTATTGCCCTGCCGGATTTGGCGCAGGGTCTTGTACTTGTCTCGACCCAGTCGCATGTTCTCAGCATGGATCATGTCATTAGCAGTCTTCTTGGACTCATCACGGGCATTGGCCAGCTCTGAAGTGAGGGCCTTCAGGTGCTTCTGCACACGCTCATTCTTCTCTGCCTCAGTGGTACGTTCCTCCTCGCTGCGATCCTTGGCCATGGCATCAGCCCGCAGTTCAGCGCTGGCCTCTGCACCGTTCTCATCCTGCTCATCCTGCTCATTCTCGGCAGGCTCTGCCACATGAGGCGTGCTCATGGCAGTCTTCAGCTCTGCACGGGTCTTCTCCAAGTCTTCTTGTACCATCTGAGCCTTCTGCTGCCATTCCACAGCCTCACTCTCCTTTTTCTGTCGGGCCATCTCCAGCTGGGAGATCCGAGATGTCAGCTCTGCCATTTCCAAGGCCAGTTGTTCCTGGGTCTTCTTCTGGTCCCGGGAGGCCTGCAACAGGGCCTCCTTGGCCTCTTCAGCTTCTTGACGCTCTTTGGCCAGTTTCTCAGCCTCGCTCTGGGCACGCTTCCGCTCCTGTTCAAGTTCCAGAGCCCTGCGGGTCTGCTCTTCCAGTTCTTGTTGAGCCTTCTTAGTCTGTTCCTCGATCTGCTTCAGCCTCTCCATCAGTTCCTCCTTTTCCCGTTCAATCTTCTCCTTCTCCTTTTCTGCCATCTCACGTTTCTTCTTCTCATTTTCCAGCAGAGCACGCTCCATCTGTTTCTGGTGCTTCTCCTCCCGGGCCAGTGCCTTCATCTGCTGCACCTCGATTGTGTCGGGCTTGCGGCGGCGCATGTATAGCTCATGGTTCCCCATACACAGAGCCAAGATCCGCTTGTTAATCCGCAGCCGAGGAGCATAGAAGACGAAGTCCTTTTTCGGGGCTTTTTTGTCAATGGGCTTGATGACAAATTTCTTGTCATTAAAAGAGATGTTCCTGATTTCACTCCAGGGGAAGCCTATCTTAGGAGTCAGTCTGTCATTCTGCTCATAGATGTTGAGACCCAGGGCATCTACTCCCAGCCACAGCTCTGAGCCTTTCTTGTTCTTGATGCTGAAGTAGTTCACACCATACATCTCCAGATCCTGGGCAATCTTCAGATACTCCAGGACAGCATCCTCCCTGAGCATGCCCCGGTGCTCCTCATGCCACACCTAGATACGTTCCTCCCACTGGTCCTTGTTAAGTTTGTGCTGTTCCAGGACCCTCTGTGGCAGCAACTTGTCCCCGGCCAAGTAGCCAGACTTGTGGACTTCCTTATTGAAGTCACCATACTTGGACTGGACAGCATAGGAGGCCAGCAACACAGCAGTCTCAGGTGGGCAGTAAATATCATCATTGAGAATGCCCTCCTTCACTTGCAGGAAGAATAGTCGCTGTGTGATGTCCTGGATCAATTCCTCGGATACATCCTCAGGGTAGAACTTAGCCCGGAACTTGAAAAGCAGGGGGCTTTCCTTCCGCACATCCTGGGCAGTCACCTTCTTATTGAGTTTTAGCCAAGTAGAGAAACCCTTAGTGTCCTGGTACTGCAGACCAAAAAACCAAACTTCCCTCAGGCCGATAGTTTTCACCACCTGGTCAAACAGCTGCTTGCCAGTGGTGTTGGGCTGAATGGCAAATTCCAGCTCTGCGTCCATGGTGGTCACACGCACATTGATCGTCTTGGGCATGGTGGCGGAAAAGGCGGCGAGTTGGTGAAGTTTGGCTGGGAGCTGTCGGACAGCGCTGAGAACGCAGTACACAGGGCTCGGACTCCGGGGACTGGGGGTTCGGACTGGGTCTCTCGCCAGCGTCGGGGCGACTGCTCCGCTTCCTGCTAACGGGCCACCTAGACTGGATTCTTAATACACCTATATACCTACCCAATTTTCTGTTTTGTAAGGTAACATTTAAACTGTGTGTCATGTAACATAAGCCCCTAAAGATCAGAAATATGTTCACTTTTCTAGTCTATTTCCCCATCCCTCCTCAAAATGCCTAATAATTTAGAAATACCTGAGCATTTGTTCAAATATGGTGAGTAATCCATACCTCTTTACCTAAAGGCATATATTCCCTCTGCATGTCTCCAGTTCATACTTTTCACTCAAGCTAATTAACATATTGCTTTCTTGGTAAATTCTTTCATACTGTCCACCTCCAGCCACATTCACTCTTTCCTTTAGGTTTCCAGGTCAGGAATGTACATGAAGCTCAATAATAATTTGTTGAGCTAATGAGAGAGTGAAAGTGAACATTATATGGTCCATTGTTTATATACTGATATGTACCATTTGTCTTATTATATGGTCATCTCCTGGAGCATCCAGCCATGAATGAGACTAATTCCTACTGCCCACAGATACTAGCAAGGTGCTCTGAATATAATTTCTATCTCTCCATTGGATAAGTGAGTGAATGAGCAAGTGAAAGCTGAAAGCACAGAGAATAAATAAAATGGCAGGTGCACCTGGTGAATCATTTCATATGATAAGTCAGCAGAATATGCTCTAGAAAGGTGACATATTTTTACATGACAATGACCTTGAAAATTTATGTTCTAATAGATTCCTTGCACCTGATAAATTTTCATTTTGTAAAGTTTGACTTAAAAGGAGTTTGCAGCTTTTGATTTTTAGTTTCTAAATCTTTAGTTTTTTCTCACTTATGTAGTATCAAACTATCATTAATAGAGACCAAAATTTAAAAAATAACATATAATAAATATTTTCACAATTCAAACAAAACATTTTTCTAAGACCCCATTCTAAATATCTTTCTGTATATTGATATAATTTGACTTAAGTAACTGAAACTTAAAATAATCTAAGACAGTTGAGTTGTCATCTTGTACTTTACAGTGGCCTAGGCCTGTAAATCTTCTAAACTTATGGATTCAGACATTGAAAATTTACTACTTCTCTTTAAGATTGTAAATAGGCTTATCTTATTCCTACTTTCACAATGTCATATGGCAAAAAGAACTCTGTAAAGCCAAAGCAAATACACTAACATCTTCTTTTGTATCTCTAGATAACTGTCTAGAAATTACTACACCCACTAATTTTACAGTATGGATTTGCTTTCAGATGAAGGGTTGCATTTCAGTTGTTTAAAACACAGGAAGTTTCTTTAACATGTAACAGTAAAGGACTGCTCAAGGTCATTGGTGGAGGACAACTTACACTACAGGAGCATCAATGATATACACTGCCATCTTCATCTTGTGACTGTGAAAGTCTTCTGAGAGAAAGTGAGCCTGGGGAAGCATGTGTACAAAATTTAATGGCAGAGGCCTGGAAGCACACATACCACACACACACCATTCCGTGTCCAAGCACATGGCCATACTTCAAGGGAGACTGGTAAATGCAGTCTGGCTGTATGTATAGGAAGGAGAGATATTAGTGAGCAGTTAGTAGTTTCTGCCTTGTTACTGTAGGCTTATTTGTACTACTATATCTATATATGCTAATGTTTCTATAAAAAATTAATGTAGATATCCAGGAATGATAGAAAACAATAGATAATATACTTTCTCTAAAATAGTCATAATTCCAGTGTGTTTTGGTACAAAAATTCTACCTAGTTACTAAATTATGAAAAGGAATTACCAATCTATTACTTATGAATGTGCTCTTCTCAACACTGCTAGATTCAGCAAAGGAGAAATATCTATAGAAGTAACACTATAGTTATTTTCTATTGACTGTGTCATCCTCTAAGCTATAAGCATGACCCTAGTTTTAGAAAATGGGAGGTGAATTATTGTTCATTATTTACTAAATTATTTTTTTAGAATAAAAAACTATTCAGGATGGTTTATATAAATTATAAATGTATATTAATTAGATACATATACATGTATATATTTTCCAAATAAAGTATGCAATATTAATTTCAATTCTGATATCAATTTGAAATAAAATTCTATATATCTTCTTAAATGAACTAATAATACAACACTACTTCAATTATAAAAAGAAAACTCTACAGGTCTCTATATAATGATGGAATCAACTAAAATGTGAACTCCTCATTTGATAATTCCAAATAAACTTTCATGAAGATAACTACTGGAAAAGGAAAACTCTGCTAACATACACTCTCACACCCACACATACCTCACCCATATATTATCATTATATACTAATTTCATCTCTTTGCCAATCCATATACTACATTTTGATAAAGACTAAAGCAGTTCCAAATCTGTAAACCATATATGATAAATATATATATATATATATATATATATATATATATATATATTTAATTCTGGGAATGTTTTCACTAGAAAAGAAAACATTGACTAGACAAAGTGGTTGCTGGCATGTGAAACTGAGATCATATTTATGCTGATCAAATCACTGAAGGTTAGAAGCTAGTGAGAGGTTGATTCGGGTTTAATATAGAGATTGTCTTTCTATTTATTGAGCTCTTCGCAATTGTAGTGAGCAAACTTACGAGATAAGTTTGTCAAAAAAGTTGTTTAATTAATGGCTACCTGGTCTCCTGCCAGGAGTGTTTAAATGTCTTTCATTGCAGGAGAATGTCCTAAGTGACTTTTGAAGTCTCTTGTAATGATTTCAGGAATCTACTTTTGAAATTTACTTAAGAGTAACAGTTACTACTTTCAATCATAAATTGAATTCATAAATTTATTCAATCACAAATAAGTCCTGATTTTAGTGACCAGATATCACTAACTCAATGATATATTATATTCAATGTATGGTTTTATCTATTAAAAAAACTTCAGTAGATTTTTAAGTTGTCTTCAGTGAGAGAGATAAATATATATATATATTTTTTTTTGTATGTCTGTGTATATATATATAAAACTGTAATATATAAAATACTTTACATCAGATGATTCCTTTTTCCACAATATCATCTTGCCTGGATAAAAATTAGAGGCATTTCATTCTTATTATTAGTGTATCACTCTGTACAAAAAATATGTTGAGGCGGAAAAAAATATACCATCTGTCAGATGACATAAGGACATAATAGAAACTTAGCTTATGAAATTCAGACCTAAAGTGCCAAAAGATTCACTTTGTATGTGAAGCATTTGAAAAATATCAAATAAATATATCATTTCTAGTAGTAACACATCAATCAAACAAGTTCTGCAAATAATGTAGCAAAGTCCAATTTTATAACTTTAGTCTTTAGAATTCTTTTCACAACTCAAAGTTTAAATAATTTATAAACATACAACATCGACTATGATTTATTACTAATAACAAATGCCCCAATGCTGCTATATGTGCAACTACATTCTAGTTTGGTGAATAAAGACCATGTTTATTAGAAGCCTTATCCTAACATGAATACCACACAATTGCACTTAATGTATTTTATATCTGTTTAACATCTAGTAAGGGTAGTTTTATAAGGGATAATTGTTATTAATCATAATTTAATAACTCTAAAATTCTGATATACATTTTCAAAGATCTTATATAGACAAACGTTTTTTCCCTATCTACCACAAATAAAAGTTTGTGACTATTTTGTTTGCTTCTTCAAAACAGTATTTCCCTAGGTGTTTGTCACATTTCCTTATTTTCCTTGAGAAAATACCTTCAGCATTTGGTATGGTTCACAATTTGATACAGCTCACTATTTGCCTGGATTCAGAGAACAAGAAAATGATGTGGTATTTAAACAGTTTCTGTAAGCTCTCATTCTTTCCAGCAACCTACAATATATTGGTCTCCTCATAAAAATATTAAATTCATATTTTACATCCCACCATAAAAACCACCATATGTAGCCATGTGGTATTACTCTCATCGAGCATTTATATCAAAGAGAAGATTAGATGCTATGTTATTATGGAAATGCTTACACAAAGGTACATTAGGAATGGAAAACACCTGCCTTCATTAAAGAAACTAGCCTTTGGTGTTTGTGATCTTTTAACTTTACAAGGTCCCACACCCTGTGAAAGCCGTGCATTGGTATTTGTAAAATAGGAGGAGAAAATGACTCAAGACTATGCTGTGGCATGTTTCTAATAATCCCAAAGTCTCATCTCCTACAGTTTGAAATTTGGTTTAAATTTTCAGTTTTGCCGTCATTTTGTGGACAATATTAGATGAAATAAATTCTATAGTACACAAACTTTGAAAATCTAGGAACCCATTAATACATTTAAGAAAATCATTTTTATATTTTGGAAATTCAGGCACAATCACAAAAGACATCAGTATAATACAGATTTCATTAATACTAGTCCATAGATTTCTTTGAAACATGTTTAACATTTTTCATTGCCAATGCACATTTGTTATTGAAAGTTTAACAACTTAACGTTGATCTTGCATCTGTTCAAGTGGGCTCAGTTTCTCTACTTCTTACTATTTTCCTCTTATTGTGGGGAGAAGGGGATTTGTGAATCTTCCAGAAAGTAAATACTGCCTCTGAAAAATCAGCCAATTAATACTGATCATGAATATTGTTTTTAAAATGTCCTCATATAAATCAACATTCAGTGGGAATGTAATAAATCTCAGAGTAACAAAAATAAATCACAATTTACTACGTAGAATTAAGGAATGACATCCTACTTTCTAAGTTTAAAGCATTGATTTTTCCCTTTTTACATCATATAATTTTATTTTTCTTTACTTCAGTTATCTAAATTGGCTTTTGAAAAGTCTTAATTAATATTAAATTATATGCTAATATTTAGAAGTCTGGCAATGTGTAAAAAATATATGGCACCCAAATTTTGCTTATAACAGATTTTAGCAAAAGGCAGATAAATTCAGTGACTAAAAAATAAAATGCAACATATCTTAATATGTCACTACAACTAAAGTATAACATTTTAGCAATTTTTCATATGTTTACAGTCTACTATAAATAATTTTATATATACACAATTATTTACATTGTATATAAGCTCATATAATTTATATAAATACATACACTTCTAGGGAGACACACTGTATATATAAATAATCATAAAAATAAATAAATAAATAAGGCAATTTAAAATAAAGTACGAAAAAAAATCCATATACAACTAAAACGATTGATGCTGAGAAGCTAGGACACATGAGGAGTGACTGATGAAAGCTAATTTGATAAAAGGCTTTTAGGAGTGAGTATGGCAAGAGACTTTTTTGCAGTAATTCACACAAATAATATTCCAAAACTTACTGAAAAGATGAGAAAAAGTATACATCAAATTAGACACATCATGTGAAATCTATAATAAAAGAGCACATTGTATTTTACCGCATTAAATATAATGGTTCCACAGTAACCTTGAACTCCTACTTTGTAGCTGAGTTGAATTGAGATATACTGTGGAGGTGCCTTCTGAAACCCATAGAGAAAGCACAACTGCACACTACTCTTGCTAATTCTCAGGAGGGAGATCCATAGTGTGACATGTACTACTTCAAAGGCTCCTGTACTACCTGACTCCCCAGCTTTCCTACGAAGCTCTGAGATGTGGACTTACGGCTTTGAGCTTGACTTGGCTTTGGAGACTGAGGCAGCACAACAACAAGCCTACCCTGTGGAAAAGATCCTGGCTCCCCCTTGGAGAGCTTTCACTGAGATAATGAGGACCATATGAAAGGGAGAAGTGTATAAAACAGCCTTACAATGCAGGAGAGAATAAGAAAAATACGTGTTTTAGAAATAATCTGCTACAAAACTATATTCCCTTACATTCCACAACACACTTAGAGCAGCCTTACTATGTGAATACTTTCTGGGATTTCTCTCCTGGACATACCAAAAAGGCCTTCAATTACCAAATAAGTGCTACGTTTTGAATCAACCAGAATTATGTTCCCACTGAGCCCCGGAGATCTTATGTTATAATAAACAGGCAAAAAAAAAGCAATATCCTGGCAGCCAAATTGGAAGTGGCAGTGGTACATCAAGGAGGTTCAGAATTCATAAGTAAAATGTAGGCATTAGATGGAAACAGGGAGAGTTTCTATAAATCCACCAGTAGGATTGCAGTGGTGCTGAGATCCCAAAAAACTTAGGGCAGTTGAGATCCCATCTAAGATCAACCAGGCTACGGGCGATTAAGCAAGCTAGAGATTGGGGACTGTGTTAGGACATAACATTTATCTACCATCCAGTTGTAGAATAAGAAGGGAACTAACAGTAATATTTACATGTTGAATGTCATCATGCATTAGATCTGGGTAGACCTCTCCCTACTAAGAGATGATTGAGGCTAGGATGACTAGTTTTCTACAAAAAAAAAAAATATGTGTTCTCCAATCCATATTTAAATCCACGAGGTAGTTGCCCAGTGAAGGTGTTGTCTCAGCAACTCCTTATTTTGGATTAAAGCAAAGTGACTAGATTTAGCCAATGAAATGTAATGAAGCGATATACCTCACTTCATCGCTAAGGGTTTTAAGAAGTTGGTGGAGCTTCTCCACCCTCTCTTCTTCCTTCTCATGTTTTGAAGTGGGGGCTTCCAAAGCTCTGGGCAATGAAAATGCCATAAAATTGAAGAACCAAGGGTCCCTGCATCCCCATAGAGTGAAAGACCACAGATGCTAAAAACTTTTGTATTGAACACTACTTCAGAGAAAATTAAAATTCTATTGCCTTTAACTCCTGAAATTTGTGAGTGTGTTAATGAAGCTTGCATTAATGTAACTAATAAAAATTAGTTAAATGAAAAATAAAATGATTCCAATGAAAAATACTACTGATCAAAAGAAAGGGACACAATGCCAAAGGACTACTATAGGATTTGCTGTAGGAACCAGAAAATATATTAGACAAGTGATTAGAAATCTCAGTAGGCTACAAGAAAATACAAACTCTTTACAAAAGGAAGAAAGATACATAGGGAAAATAACCTGAAATATAATGAAAGCAGGATACAATAAAAAAAATGAAGATGAAGATAGATTTAAAATACAAAAGAATTCAAGTCCAAAGTAAAGGCAGCAGTCAAAGCCATATAACTATAGTGAAAATGGAAACAATGATGTTAGGTGAACAACTTGAGATCTCTCAGAATGCAGAAGATAAGGCAGTACAAGCAACAAGAGAAACTATATATGCAGCTTTTTGTTGGGTGTGTGTGCAGAGAGAGAAATTACTAAGAAAAATAATGCACAGACAACCGTATCTACATTAGCAGAGTAATTTCTATGGCTAAAATTAACCTGTGTTTTTATTCTGCAAGTAATTAAATCCCTGAAACAAAAATAGTAATTTCATTGCAACTGTGAGAATGAAAGTTTATAAGGCAAAAATTATATAACCAACAAGTTTGCCTTCCACATGATATTGTAACAGAAAAAAAATTATTAGATATGCAAGGTCTCAGAAAAATTCCATCTATTTCCTTTAAGAAAACCATTTGAAAATATTTTACTGCAGAAAGGAAGAAAATCAAGAGAACAAGCTGTCTGTTTTTAGGGGAGTACTGACCTAGTCTCTCCATCCTAGTGAAAGTCATTTCAATTTTACCCAAGATTTATGTACAAAAAATAGCCATTATAATAATGAAAATGTATAAATAAACTTAATATCCAATATTAGAAAACAAACTTTTTAATGAAGTATGAAAAAGCCTTCATATTATAAGCATGCAGACCTTTAACACAGGGAAATGATATAAGCCTAACTGAAAACAGAAGGATGCAAAATTCAGTATCAGTACAGTATCGATTTCATTATAAAATAGAAAAAGTACCTAATGGAATGTTGGAATTTGGGATGATTTGTTTTCCTGCTTCTTTGCGTTTTTATGACTTTTCTCATTTCCATCAACTAAGCATATCTATTTTAAAAATATTAAAACTTTACAAAATACAGAATAAATAGCAAATTCTATTTTGGTACTTTATTATATGGTTATTGAAATTGGTTATTAATTAATTATAGGGCCACTTCATTTATTTAGGCTGCTTTTTAGCAATAAATATACCATAAAATCTCATTGTAAAATGTGGAAGTAAGACAATGTGAAGGTAGATGACAGTACAGAAAATAGAAAGGAAAAGAAGAAAGAAGTTGGGATAATCTTATTAATGGTATTAAAGTCTTATACTTTCTACTTCACCATTTTTATCACTATTACAGCTCAGATATTCATTTCAGAACAAACACACATTATTCAAAGAAATATCCCATCTCCCATAAAATAAACATAATTTAAAATTTAAAAAAAGTATTTCTTGTTGTAGCACTAAACACTTTCTGGGTTTATGATAAAAATATTAAAATTCTTTGTTTGATTTACATGTTACACATATGTAGAAATTTATTAGTTTTCTTGTAACACATAATTTTGAAAAATAAAATCCATATATCTTATTTATCTTTCATTTATTTAAGAAATATTTCTTTAAAACAAAACACCTCTATATTCTGGAGGCTTTGGCAGCAGTTAAATGTTCTCATCTGTGGTAGAGGACATTATATTACAGGAAAATATTTCCATAATAAAACAGTGTATAATAAATAGGTATTTTAAAAATTTATTTATGAGGATTATGAGGAAAACAGTCTTTAAGGCAAATAGAAGAATACACCAAATGTGACAGACTTGAATGATGACATAATACCCTCTTGCCTGTGATGGTGACACAAAACAGCAAAGGACACAAAACTGTCAGTCTTGTTGTTTATCTTCTATCTGAGACTAATAAAAGAAGGAGGTGATTGATGGCACAAAGACACAAACACTGTCTTAGACATACAGTTTTTACCTTTTATACATATATAAAAGTATTGTACTGATGGTTTTAAGGACACCTTACTTTTCTAGCTTCCTAAGATGCTGTCTTTACCTAAAAGAGAAATAAAGGAACTTATAGTTTGATTATATGAAAAGTTATACATTACCCCTCCTAGATATTACCCCTTCTTGATATACTATTTGAACGTGTTGTATTTGTGCTCATGTATGTGTGTGTATATATGTTTCTATACATATTTAAATGTTCAGGCAGAGAGACAGTAAGAGTCCTAGAGAAAGAAGGCACAGAGAAATAGAGACAAATTGAGAAAAACAACAACCAAAAATGAACACCTTAGATGTGGATTCTTTTTTTTAATATATATTTCTTCCAAATACAAAATTAATTAACACATTTGTTCAAAACACTGAATATGTATAGAGGAAGCTCCAAAGAAGTAGTAAGTGCCTGTACTGATTTTTAAGAGCTTGCAATTTATTTGGAGGAGATTAAACATACAGATATAAAATACGTAAGTGATAATTGCAAAGCAAGTGAATGATAATGCAGTGAAAAATTCTTAAATCAGAGCTGGGGAGAGCAGGTAATTAAACAGGAATTTAATGAGTCGAGAAAAATATTTTGGAAACTTCGAACATGGGGTTAGGCCATGCATGGACTGGCAGCTATAAGCAGAGGAGGACAAAGATCAGAGAATTAGCTTCAGCAAAAGGAAAATGGTCTCAGTAAGGGGCGGGGGGGCGAGGGGGCAGAAAAGGAGCATGTATTTCTACATACATACACATTTGCACACTCCTGGTCCCCTGTTCTCACGGCTCCCTCTGTCTGGGGTGTCCCCCTTCAAAGATGCCAATTCCAAATCTTATCTTGAAAAACTGTCTCTCTCATACTACTTTGCATAGAAATTATGTTTCCCAACCTCATGGAAATTATGTTTCCCAACCTCATTAATATGCCCCATTTCTCTGATTTTTTTAAATGTCGTTTTCAATTGTGATTTATCTATTTCTATATTATAATTCTCTGTGTTAATATTGTCTCTTATTGTACTTAAAGTTCCTTAAGAGTGATATTTTGTATGTGCCTGATTCATCTACGTCCACCTCACAGCTTAATAAAAATCATGAAAAAAAGATATTCTATAACAACTAGAAAATATCATATTCCTATTATCATTATAATAAACATCCCTTTAACAGAAATCAACTTTCTTTCCAACATCCAACTGTAAAACTTTCAAAAATGTTTTTTCACCAGTATAGTTCATTAAGAAGTTATTTGTTGGTATCACATTTTATATTTTACCAACAAATATGTAAACCATCAGGAAAAACTGATTCAAATACACCAGGGTTTCCAGGTAAGATGGTGCAGGGATTCATATTTTGACCCAACACATTTATTGCAAACACATAATAATAGTAAAAAAAAAAAAAAGGCCCTCCAAATAAAATAAGCAGAGAAGAACCATATAACAAAGTGGAGAGTGCTAGCAAAGCTGCAGGGTGGCTTAGCTTCAGATCTGAAGTTTGCTCCTACGGAGTAAAAGGGATTTAAGTGCTCTGAGGCAAACAGGACCAGGAATAGAAAGTTCTTGAAGCTAAGGCCTGGAGTGAGGCTCCCCAACTCTAAAGGAAGCTAAAAATAAAACTCATCACCATCTGGGCTGGGGCTTCAATTAACCTGGGGGTCTCAGACTGTGAGCAAGCAGACTAAGCCTTTTAATCAAGAAATGAGCAAGCTGGCTCTCTAACTAGATCACCACACCCTGAAACACCTTAATAAAAAATTTAAAAAAAAAAGGGCCCAGGGAGATGAGTGATAAGAGATAAGGTGTAACCTCAAGACTGGAGAGGGTAAGCATAGGAGGTGGGACAGTGGGCGGAAGAAGGAAAAAAATTCCCCACTACCAAAGAGTATTCAAAACAAAATTGCATAAATACTGTGTCTTAGTTGAACAAAGAATATAAAATGAGTATGTTTAAGATGTCTCCAGTAGTAAATGAAAGAGTAAGTTCCATTAAAATAAAGTAAGAAATTGCAAAACAAAAACAGGCAGAAATAAAAAAATAACATACAGGTGAACATGAAAGGAAGTAATTTAAAATACTGTTAGAAAGTACAGACACTGAAATTTTAAAATGAAATTATCAGATTTGTAGCTATTTTTGAGGAATTCAGTGGCAAATAGCTCAGAAAGACAAAGATACATACACATATAAGTGACAGCAATTGAACAAGCAGAGGCTACACTGAGAGCACCCAACGTATATCTAATAGTATATCTATTCTATACCAAAATTGAAGAAATACTTTTAAAGAGAAAGTTACAGGCTAATCTCTCATGAACATAAATGCAAAGAATACTAAAAAAAAAAAAAAAAAAGAAAAGAAAAAATTACAAATTGAATCCATTGGTATATATAAAAGATAATACATCTTTACCCATTTGGTTTTTTTTCAATAATGCAAGGTCTTTATAAGTATAGAAAAATTAAACACTGTATTCTGCCATACAAACAAATATAAAGGAGGAAACACCCTCAAGATGCATGAGAATTTTATGAAATTATTAACTTTCATGATAAAATTTGTAAATCTTGAGATAGAAGGGAACTGGTGATTTTACTTTTCACGTAGATGATCATTCCAATCACACTCACTCACTGTTCCTTGACTTCCTACACTCTGAAAAACTCATCCTCTACCCTCCTCAGTCCCTCTTTGTGGGTGTGCTCTTCAATTCATCATAACATGCAATACGTGCAGCCCTTCCATATTTTCCACGCATCCTACTTTCCGGTGACCAACTCTCAGCTCTCCAGTGCATCCCCCTCACCCCAGACTCCTTTAATTCAACCAGAACCTTAAGTCCTTTGATCCTACCACACTTTCACTGTTACCTATTTTCTTCATTCCCCCTCTTCCTACCTTATGCATGGTCAGTTTCTTAATTTATTCACTCAGCAAATCTCTATTATCAAGTACTGTTTTGGGTCCCTGGGGACACATTTGCAAGATCACTCCCTTGTATTTACCTACAACTTCCTCATACCTTGTTTACTTCAATATCTCCACATTTGACTTTTGAGTAGAATTCAGTCTACTCTGTTCATGCCTATAATCTGCAAATAAAATGATTTCATCTTGTCTCATGGCTTCAGTGTCATCAATATGCTAACAATTCCCATATTTATATCTCCCAACTGAACTTTCTTCCTTAATTTATAACCTATTCAACTAACTTAACATCTCTACTGAATGCCTCAAAATTAACATGTCCAAAAGAATTCCTGAAAGCATTTTCTCCTCACACCAGCTCCTTTAGTCTTCCACATCTCAGTTAACAACTCCAGTTATCTGTTTACTTCCGCAAAAAAATTTTTGAGTTGTTCCTATGCCTGTTTCACACCCACCAGGCATCAAATCTGTCAGCAAATGCTGGCAGCTTTATACTCAAAATATGTCCCAAATTCACCAGCTCTCACCAGCAACATGGTGATTCCATTAAAACATAAATCAGAGTATGTTATATGTTACTCTTTTGTTCAAAACGCTGCAAGAACTTTCACTTAGAGTAATTTTAGAAGTTCTTATTTTGATCTTCAAGGCCCTCATGATTTTGTCTACTTTCCACTCTCCTGCTACTTTATCGTTGTTTATTCAGCAGCCACTTTGCCTTCTCTCTCACTCAAAAGCTCTTTACTGGGAAACAGTTAACTACTTCATGCCTGCCATAACTTTACTCATATTCCACCTCTTCAGTAAGACCGTCTCCTGTCATCATTTCCAAGATTTCAACTCCCTCCCTACCGTATCACATTCTCGCTCCCTGTTCTTTTTTTTCCCCTTAGTATAATTATCAGACAATTGTTTATCTCCTCTTTTCTCTGTCTCTATCCAGCAGAATTCAAGCTCTAAAAAGTCAGAGTCTTTGTTGTGTTCACAAATGACTCCTAAGTACTTTAGAATTGCCCATAAATAATTAGATATGAACAAATAAATAATAACTTGCCTACCGGTAGATACTTCTTCTAGAAGAAAATGTAGAAAATATCTTTGTAACTTCAAATAGTGATAATTTTCTTAAAAACAAAAGCACAAAACATAGAAGAGACCACTGTTAAATCAGACTACATTAAAATGTACAACCTCAGTTCAACAAAAGACACATTAAAAATAATAAATGCCAGCTGTATGTCAATTATATCTCAATAAAACTGAAAGACAAAAATGATAAATTACCAGTTGGATAAGATATTATCAAACCATGTTAACTGACAAAGAATTAGTATCCAGGACACATAAAAACAAACGCATCAGATAAAGACAAACTATCTTTTAAAAAAATTAGGCAAAGGATATGAATGGATAGGAGTAAAAATGAAATAACCCAGAGTAGTAGAAAAATACTGCCAAACTCACTTGCAGTTAGAAAAATATAAAGGAACTGTTTTACACTTCTGAGATTGGCAATAATTGAAATGTTGGACAGTATAAACAAGCAATGGTAAGAGTATGGAATCATGGGTTTCTTATACTTTGCTAGTAAGGCTGTAAATTGATATAAATACTTTAGAGAACAACTGGTGAATATCTAGAAAAGTTGGAGACATTCTCAATTTTTAACTAAGCATTTCCCAAATACAAGTAAATATGCTACAGAAATTCTTCTTGCATGTATAAGAACGTTCCTTACAAAACTGTTTTCAAGTGTAAAATCTTTATAGACAAATTATTGGTATATATGGTATTTTTCTCTTTAGGAATAAGAGACAGCAGTGAAAATTAATGAACGTAAAACCTGAATTAATGTGGATAAATTTCAAAAACACCACAAAATGAGGAAGCAAAATTTCAGGAATACACATATAATGTGCTTTTATTTATAATATTTGAAAGATGCAACATAATATAGCTTCTTGATACATACATATGCAGCAACAACATAAAACTCACAAGGAAATGATGAGCAATATTAAGGACTTTATTTTGGGGAGAGAATAATCATTCCTCGTGATTAGGAATGAGGAAACGGGACTTCATTTTGTGATGTTTTATTTCTTACATAAAATCTGAAACAAATATAACAAAATAAAGCAATTTTTATGATGCTGGATAGGGCAAACACTGATGTTTGTTATATGACTCACTATGCTTTTTTGTCCTTTTAAAATAACTTACAATAAAATACAAAGTATTTGAGAAATTATAGTCATCATGAAAAATAATTAATTGTTGATTTTTGCCTTCTCTAAAATGCATTTCCTTCATTTAAGATGGGATTTATTTTTTCAATAAACTAAGACCAGTTTTCAACATAAAATAATTAAATAAAAACTTCATCTCAGTTAAAAATATATAAGAAAAAAGGGAAGGAAAAAGGAGAAATCTGGCTCTCAGTCACTGAAAAACCAAATCAAGGTCAAGCGTGTTAACTCTGTATATTGCATTTCATCTTATAATCAAAATAATCTATAAAGAACCGTTTGTTATCCAATGGCTCCTATCTACTTTCGATAAAGTTAAAATCTGGTATCACTCATATGGGGCAATTTACAGAGTAGCTGAAAATAATATGCAAAAAAAGTAAGTTATGATTATTCTAGATAAAATAAAATTAGCATAAACATATTATTTTCATTTTGAAAAATAATATTGTTACCATTGCCCACAGTGTACACTATGTTGGCACAAGTTTGGAAATATTCTGAAAATATATTTCAGTGAATTGCAGCTCAGAAACTTTCTCTAAGATTTCAACTTCAATATTCTATGGAAAGTATACAATATACAGGATGACAACAGTTTAGAATTATCTAGGTAGATGTTGTGTACTGTTTTTATTATGCAATTATAAAACTGTACTTCCTTGATAAGCACTCAGAAATAAATACTAGTGTAGTAATTAAAAGGAAAATAAGATGTAGCCTAGTTGTGAGGACCACAATGGTTAGTATCTTACTGCTAAACAAAACAGTAAAAGCAAAGTCACTGAAACAGCATAAGATATCATTAGCTAAAGAAAGTTTTGAGAATAAAATACACAGGATCATGATCGAGTTGTTTCTCTCCCCAAAGTGAAAACAGCTCTGACAAGCATGACTAACTTATATAATTAATTTTTTGCTCATGCGATTTGTTAATGAAAATTATTGCTTTTGTGGAGCATAGAATAAATAGAGTAGACATATGGAAAAAGTTTCAAGGTGGGGTGAGAGATGAAATTGAATGTATATGTTTTTAATAACATACTAGGACAGGTTATGTTAAATTTTCTTTCAAGTTATATCTGACTTACTTATGATATTAACAGCTTTGAATTATTCTCACTTATTAGAATAAATATAAATTATAACAAATGCTAAATATTATAGTTTATACATCCCAGTATATTTTAAGATAGATGAGGGAAGAAACCATGTTTCTTATTCATCATTATATTTCAGCACCTGACAAATATTTGTTCAGTTGAATTTCTCTTATTACTATCACCAGTGACAATTATCTAATGAGTAAAATCTAGGCTAATAAGTTTAAGAATATATAACCATTTCTTCAAGAATTTATATCTGCAGCCTGTACATATTTCCTGAACCCCAGAGGATATATACACTGCCCACTCCACATCTCTACTGGAATGCTTAATAGTCATCTATAACATAACATGTTCAAAACAGAATTCTTGATGTTCCTTCCCAAACTTTTCCTCCAGAAACCTCCCCATCTCATTTTGTATCAACTCCATCCTTGCTTAGGCCATAAACCGTGAAATCATGCTTAGCCCCTCTCTTTTCCTCACATCCCACATCCAACCATCAACAAATACTTTTAGCTCGATTTCCAAATATGTATTGGGAATTTGACCACTTCTCACCACCTCTACTGCAAACACCCAAGTTCAAGCCGCAAACATCTCTCACCTGGATTACTGAGGCTCCTATTGACCCCCTTCACTAATATGTAACCTTTGTGGAAGCCAAGATTTTTGTATACCTCCTACATCCAGAAGAATGCATGTTACACAATAACTAATCAAGAGATAATTTTGAATGAATGAATTTGCTAATAAGTATGTAGTAGTATCTAAGAGTTTATATGGAAACTCTTCAAATTATATAGAATTCAACAAAGTTTCTATGCTTTGTAATAAATACACAGATATCAATAGATTCACAATATAACAATCCAAACAAGCTCAAGATATAATGGATAAAAGATTCACTCAATTATTAATACAAACAACATTTTAGAAATAGCATATATTTTCAAAATTTAATTCACAAATGGGTTAAGTGGAAATGGAAAAAGAATTGAATAGAAAATTCACTTATGAATAGAAAGAATGAATATCATATATTAATATGTGACAATGCTTTCCTAATTAATTTATGCTTAACACAATTCTAGTCAAAATCCCACTGATTTTTTTTTTTTCAAAAACTCACACAAATAAGAATAACATGAAAACTGACACAAGAACTACAAATGAAATGTTTGAGGTGCTGGGAGGGCATTTAATATAGGGAACCGCTCTGGCAAGGGAAATCAGGAAAAACACTCTTGAGAAAGTGATGATTGAACTTAGATTTGAAAAAAGAAAATTTAGAGTCAACAAGGTGAAAGTGTTTGGGGGTGAAGGATGATTCCTCATGAGAGGAATCTGCAGAAATGTTTAATGCATGGGAAATGTTTATGTTACATAGAAAAGCACAATATAACCTACATAAATCCCCAGTGATGTTTACATGTAAAAAGAAAAGCACTAAAATGTCAGCAGAGGTTGTATCAGAGTGGTGGGATTGTGGGTGATGCTTATTCCTTTTTCATCATTTCTGTACCTCTCAAATATAATACAATGAGCATGTTCTATTTTTACACTAAAAATGTTGCAAAATGGAAAGTTTTTTTGGCTGAGTCCTTCAAATACATTCTTCCTGTTCATAGATATTAGATAAAAATTATAACTAACATTTAGTTAAGCTCATTCTTTTGGTGTATCAAGAGCATCCATTTGTTTAGTAGCCTATCAAATAGCCCATTTAGTTGTTTTTTTCTATATATTATAGTGCTGATAATCCACTCCATGTCAGGCTTTGGCACATGATTAATGTGTCAACATGAAGGTGCTTTAGTGGCCTTTGGCATTCTATTGCTAAAGTGAACTCAGCAAAATCCAACAAGGCACATTTGCCAATCCTATAAAAATACAATATGAACTGCTGACTTGCCAGCTGCTTACAGCAGCAAGTAAGGTGTAACTGTATTCAACTCACGTACATCAGGTAATAACAGAGTAGTTTATTATCATTGCAGGTGCAGAAACCTGCCAACATTTCAGCCATCTGGGCTTCCTCAGGGCAGTATACAAGCAAAATATGTGAATGAAATATGTGAGTTGAATATGGTTTTATTCATTTTTTTCTGTTGTGGGCTCTAACAAAACTGCTTTATATATTTTGGAAAAGTAATTCTGTAATGTTAGTTTACTTTGGAAAGCCGTCAACTTTTACTAATTTAAGCTCAATGTTTTCACTAAATTGCTTACGTCTAAATGATAACGGATATTCAGATGACATTTTATAACAAGAAAACTGTGGTAAATGTAATATAATAGAATAAACAAAAGTTATAATTCCTGAGGAGTTAATGAACAATCTATCTTATAGTATATTTCACCAATCACAATATCATGACACAGAGGTTCTATTAATTAGCAGTTAAGCATATGCTGTCACAACTTACCAGAAGATTTCACTTTTAGAAAGACACACCAGATTCCCTCACAGCTAAAGTTATAGATATTGTGAGGCTCCAGACTATAATTTTTCAATTGAAACATGTTTATTTCCCATCGATGGGTTATCAGATTTTTCTCCATTGTTAACACAAAACTAAGTAAAATAATTAGGACTGAAATTTAATGATAAGGTCAATAAATAAACTTATTATTCTTTCTGCTTCTGAACCTCCTGCATCCAGAAGGGAGAATGGTACACAATAAGTAATCAAGAAATGTTTTTGAATGAATAAATGAATTTGCTAGTAAGTGTATAAATAGTGTCTAAGAGCGTATGTTGAAACCCTTAAAATTATATAAAATTCAACAAAGTTTCTACACTTTATAATAAACATACAGATATCAACAGATTCACAATACAGCAATCCAAACCAGCTCAAGATATAATAGATAAAATACTTACTTAAATATTAATACAAATAAGACTTGGAAATAGGATACGTTTTCAAAATTTAATTCATGACTGGGCTAAATAGACATGGAAAGATAATTGAATGAAAAATTCATGTACAGAATAAAAGAATGAATTTTATAAATATGACAATACTTTTCTAATTAATTTATAAGTTTAATACAATTCCCAAAATAAGGGAACTAAAATTAGATTTTTTGTTTTGTTTTGGCTCCAGTGCAAGGGTAAGTAAACAAAGGTGTTTATTCTCCTTTACTCTGCATCTCTGATGGTGGTAAAAATTAAATTTAATTAAATTTAAAATATTTTAATAATAAAGAAAAAATTGATGACAGGAGCTTCCAAAAATAGTGTTAAAATGCTCTTAAGCTCTAAATCCATAAGAATATCGTCATAAGAACTGACTGCATCTTCTTAGCACCAGTTTTTTCTTTTAGTCCCTTTACATAAACTAGGCACACCTATACAAGTGAGCCTGGGATCCATATAAGGACAAAAAAAGAGTTTATATTAGGCACTGAGCACTCTGCTGTAAGTGTTCTCCAAAACTACCCTGTTTAATCTTAGATTCCCTGACCTTTTCTACTATACTTTGTTTTGGATCTTGATTCTCAGGCATCTGACCTCTTGGCTTGTATATTTTACCCTGTCGCTGACCTCAATGTCCTTCAGAAAATGTCTTGCATTGTCTATCCCAGAGCACTGCTTTGCCCAACTCACCCCAACGCAGAGGATGGAAACCTAAATCAACATCTCAAGTTTTGCATTTCCAAGAAATTCATGACTTTTTATTATTATTATTATTACTATTCTTTTTATTGTGGTGAGAACAGATAACATAAAAGAGTAGATTCCCTCAAAAAAAATTTAAGGATACAGTACAGTATTGTTAACTATAAGCACAGTGTTTTATAATAAATCTCTAGAACTTATTCACCTCGTTTAACTGGAAATTTATACTCGTTGGACAGCATTTCCCTATTTCTCTCTCCCCTAACCCCTGGCAACCACCATTCTACTTTTTGGGTCTGTGAGTTTGCTAGTTTAAATATCTCCTATAAGTAGAATCATATATGTATATGCCCTTCTGCAACTGGCTTATTTCACTTAGCATAATAGTCTCCATGTTCATCCATTTTGAGATACGTATCAGGATTTCCTTCTTGTTGTGACTGAATAATATTCCATTGTATGTATATACCACATTTTCTTTATTCTTAAGGTGCTGGCAAAGTTTCACTTTTCATTCATTTACCTTGTTGGTATAGCTAACTGAATTTATATAGCTGTATCAATATTTACATTTAACTCTCCCTATAAATCTATATCTATACTACCTATACCTATATCTCTAAGTGTGTAATGTGCTGGTAAATTTTTTTAAACATCTTTATTTGAATATAATTGCTTTACAATGTTGTGTTAGTTTCTGCTGTATAACAAAGTGAGTCAGCTATATGTATACATATATCCCCATACCCCGTCCCTTTTCATCTCTCTCCCACCCTCCCTATCCCACCCCTCTAGGTGGTCACAAAGCACCGAGCTGCTGTCCCTATGCTATGTGGCTGCTTCCCACTAGCTATCTATTTTACACATAGTAGTGTATATATGTCAGGGCTACTCTCTCACTTTGTCCCAGCTTACCCTTCCCCCTACCTGTGTCCTCAAGTCCATTCTCTACATCTGTGTCTTTATTCCTGTCCTGCCGCTATGTTCATCAGAACAAATTTCTTTTTTCTTTTTTTAGATTCTATATATATGTGTTGGCACACGGTATTTGTTATTCTCTTTCTGACTTCACTCTGTATGACAGACTATAGGTCCATCCACCTCACTACAAATAACTCAATTTCCTTTCTTTTTATGGCTAATATTCCATTGTATATATGTGCCATATCTTCTTTATCCACTCATCTGTTGATGTACAATTAGGTTGCTTCCATGTCCTGGCTACTGTAAATAGTACTGCCATGAACATTGTAGTATATGTCTATTTTTGAATTCTGGTTTTCTCAGGGTATAGGCCCAGTAGTGGGATTGCTGGGTCATATGGTAGTTCTATTTTTAGTTTTTTAAGAAACCTCCATACTGTTCTCCATAGTGGCTGTATCAATTTACATTCCCACCAACAATGCAAGAGGGTTCCCTTTTCTCCACAGCCTCTCCAGCATTTATTGTTTGCAGATTTTCTGATGATGGCTATTCTGACTGGTGTGAGGTGATATCTCACTGTAGTTCTGATTTGCATTTCTCTGATTAGTGATGTTGAACATCCTTTCATGTGTTTGATGGCAATTGTATATCTTCTTTGAAGAAATATGTATTTAGGTCTTCTGTCCATTTTTGGATTGGGTTGTTTGTTTTTTTTGATATTGAGCTGCATGAGCTGCTTAAATATTTTGGAGATTAATCCTTTGTCAGTTGCTTCATTTGCAAATATTTTATCCCATTCTAAGAGTTGTCTTTTCATCTTGTTTACGGTTTCCTTTGCTGTGCAAAAGCTTTTAAGTTTCATTAGGTCCCATTTGTTTATTTTTGTTTTTATTTCCATTTCTCTAGGAGGTGGGTCAAAAGGTTCTTGCTGTGATTTATGTCATAGGGTGTTCTGCCTATGTTTTCCTCTAGGAGTTTGATAGTATCTGGACTTACATTTAGGTCTTTAATCCACTTTGAGTTTATTTTTGTGTATGGTGCTAGGAGGTGTTCTAATTTCATTCTTTTACATGTAGCTGTCCAGTTTTCCCAGCACCACTTACTGAAGAGGCTGTCTTT
This sequence comes from Leucopleurus acutus, assembly GCF_964270905.1. NCBI lineage: Eukaryota > Metazoa > Chordata > Mammalia > Artiodactyla > Delphinidae > Leucopleurus > Leucopleurus acutus. The sequence continues at coordinate 38,849,169 of NC_139147.1, read as the reverse complement.
TCTCCACTGTATATTCTTGCCTCCTTTATCAAACATAAGGTGACCATATATGCATGGGTTTATCCCTGGGCCTTCTATCCTGTTCCATTGATCTATATTTCTGTTTTTCTGCCAGTACCATACTGTCTTGATTACTGTAGCTTTGTAGTATAGTCTGAAGTCTGGGAGCCTGATTCCTCCAACTCCATTTTTTCATTCTCAAGATTGTTTTGGCTATTCGGGGTCTTTTGTGTTTCCATACAAATTGTGAATTTTTTTGTTCTAGTTCTGTGAAAAATGCCCTTGGTAGTATGAAAGGGATTGCACTGAATCTGTAGATTGCTTTGGGTAGTACAGTCATTTTTACAATGTTGATTCTTCCAATCCAAGAACATGGTATATCTCTTCATCTGTTTGTATCATGTTTATTTTCTCTCATCAGTGTCTTATAGTTTTCTGCATACAGGTCTTTTGTCTTCTTAGGTAGGTTTATTCCCAGGTATTTTATTCTTTTTTTTGCAGTGGTAAATGGGAGTGTTTCCTTAATTTCTCTTTCAGATTTTTCATCATTAGTGTATAGGAATGCAAGAGATTTTTGTGGATTAATTTTGTATCCTGCTACTTTACCAAATTCATTGATTAGCTCTAGTAGTTTTCTGGTAGCATCTTTAGGATTCCCTATGTATAATATCATGTCATCTGCAAACAGTGACAGTTATACTTCTTTTCCATTTTGGATTTCTTTTATTTCTTTTGCTTCTCTGACTGCTGTGGCAAAAACTCCCAAAACTATGTTGAATAAGAGTGGTGAGAGTAGGCAACCTTGTCTTGTTCCTGATCTTAGAGGAAATGGTTTCAGTTTTTCACCATTGAGAACGATGTTGGCTGTGGGTCTGTCATATATGGCCTTTATTATGTTAGGTAGGTCCCCTCTATGCCTACTCTCTGGAGAGTGTTTATTATAAATGGGTGTTGAATTTTGTTGAAAGTTTTTCTGCATCTATTGAGATGATCAAATGGTTTTTATCCTTCTGTTTGTTAATATGGTGTATCACATTGATTCATTTGCGTATATTGAAGAATCCTTGCATTCCTGGGATAAACCCCACTTGATCATGGTGTATGATCCTTATAATGTGCTGTTGGATTCTGCTTGCTAGTATTTTGTTTAGGATTTTTGCATCTATGTTCATCAGTGAAATTGGTCAGTAGTTTTCTTTTTTTGTGACATCTTTGTCTGGTTTTGGAATCAAGGTGATGGTGGCCTCATAGAATTAGTTTGGAAGTGTTCCTTCCTCTGCAGTTTTTTGGAAGAGTTTGAAAAGGATAGGTGTTAGCTCTTCTCAATGTTTGATAGAATTCGCCTGTGAAGCCATCTGGTCCTGGGCTTCTGTTTGTTGGAAGATTTTTAATCACAGTTTCAATTTCAGTGCTTGTGATTTGTCTGTTTATATTTTCTGTTTCTTCCTGGTTCAGTCTCAGAAGGTTGTGCTTTTCTAAGAATTTGTCCATTTCTTCCAGGTTGTCCATTTAATTGGCATACAGTTGCTTGTGGTAATCTCTCACGATCCTTTGTATTTCTGCAGTGCCGGTTGTTACTTTTTCATGTCTAATTCTCTTGATTTGAGTCTTCTCCCTTTTTTTCTTGATGAGTCTGGCTAATGGTGTATCAATTTTGTTTATTTTATCAAAGAACCAGCTTTTATTGATCTTTGGTAGTATTTCCTTCATTTCTTTTTCATTTATTTCTGATCTGATCTTTATGATTTCTTTCCTTCTGCTAACTTTTGGGATTTTTGTTATTTTTTTTCTAATTGCTTTAGGTTTAAAGTTAATTTATTTGAGATTTTTCTTGTTTCTTGAGGTAGGATTGTATTGTTATAAACTTTCCTCTTAGAACTGTTTTTGCTGCATCCCATAGGTTTTAGGTCATCATGTTTTCCTTGTCATTTATTTCTAGGTATTTTTTGATTTCCTCTTTGATTTCTTCAGTGATCTCTTGGTTATTTAGTAGTGTATTGCTTATCCTCCATGTGTTTGTATTTTTAAAGGTTTTTTTTTTTTCCTGTAGTTGATTTCTTGTCTCATAGCATTGTGGTCGGAAAAGATACTTGATACATTTTCAATTTTCTTAAATTTACCAAGGCTTGATTTGTGATCCAATATATGATCTATCCTGGAGAATCTTACATGAACACTAGAGAAGAAAGTGTATTCTGTTATTTTTGGATGGAATGTCCTATAAATATCAATTAATTCTATCTGTTCTAATGTGTCTTTTAAAGCTTGTGTTTCCTTATTTATTTTCATTTGGATGATCTGTCCATTGGTGAATGTGGGGTGTTAAAGTCCCCTACTATTATTGTGTTACTGTCAATTTCCCCTTTTATGGCTGTTAGCATTTGTCTTGTGTATTGAGGTGCTCCTATGTTGGGTACATAAATATTTACAATTATATCTTCTTCTTGGAGTGATCCCTTGATCATTATGCAGTGTCCTTCTTTGTCTCTTGTAATAGTGTTTATTTTAAAGTTTATTTTGTCTGATACGAGAATTGCTACCCTAAATTTCTTTTGATATCCATTTGCATGGAATATCTTTTTCCATCCCCTCACTTCAAGTCTGTATCTGTCCCTAGGTCTGAAGTGGGTCTCCTGTAGACATCATATATATGGGTATTGTTTTTGTATCCATTCAGCCAGTCTATGGCTTTTGGTTGGATCATTTAATCCATTTACATTTAAGGTAAATATCGATATGTATGTTCCTGTTATTGTTTTCTTAATTGTTTTGGGTTTGTTTTTGTAGGTCTTTTTCTTCTCTTGTATTTCCTGCCTAGAGAAGTTCCTTCAGCATTTGTTGTAAAGCTGGTTTGGTGGTGCTGAATTCTCCTAAGTATTCTGTAGGATTTGTTCCACATGTAGATGTATTTTTGATGTATTTGTGGGGAGGAAGGTGATTTCCGCATCCTACTCCTCTGCCATCTTGAAGGTCCCCCACAATTCATCATTAAACATATATTATTGATGTCTGTAATCCTTGATTGTATTTCTCATAGTGATTTAATGATATAAACCACAACAGAAAAGAGAATCTTAAATATTCTATGATGTTCCTGAGGAAACAATCAGTAGTATACACTTTGAGGTAATCTATTACTATGGGGAAAGTATTCCATTATATTAGGTTAAATAAGTCATGGTTTAGAAAAACTGGCCAGAATCCAATAAACACTTTATTAAAGAGTACAGAGTAGTTAACTAAATGTGTGCTATTTTCCCTTATAATAATTATAGAATATTTGGTTTATCACCTGTATATTTGGAGAGAAAATGAAGTAACACAGATTTCTGAAAGGAAGAACCTAAAATATTTATTCAATAGTAGGCTAAAAAGTTACATTTAAAAAGATACTGTTTTTATAATGTTCACCTAAGTGGAACTACACAAGCTTTATATTTTCTCACTACCAATGACAACTAGACTATAACAAAGAGAAAAGAATTTCTGTTATTATAAGTAAAATATTTCAATTCTAAGTACTATAAAAGAGGAGCAGGAAATTCAAGGATAAGTATGAATTAATGTAATGTGTTGTGTTGATCTCTCTCTTAATCAGTGCTTAAGTAGTGTATGATTGCTTAAGATTAAAATGCTTCTTAAAGTTGAAAGGAAAAAAGGAAAATGTTTTAAACTCCTTGAAGTCTTTACAGAAAGAAAAAAATGACAAATATTGCCAAATCCCTTTGGAATAAATCTGTCATTCTGTCAAAAAGGAAGGTTGGAAATCTAAATATCACTGAATCAAAACCCTCTGGATTTAATATAAAATTTGAAATTAACAGGGGAAGAGCAACATAATCAGCATGTAATGACATGTGCATACTTTATTTGTCAGACTCCTCCGAAGGATAGTGCATGTATCTTCAAGGCTTAGTTTGAGGATCAGCTAGGGTTGTGGAAAGAGAACCAATGGCAAGCTTGAGAAGCAATAGGTGGTGATTTCACTGTGTTCTATCCATTGGACAGCAAGTTGACTGAGGTGGGAAAGTAATGGGATAAAATTCTAAGTCTGGATAGTGGAGGATAAGATGTGGTAAAGGGAGGGGAGAGTAGACTGGAAGTCAGGAGAAAACTCTTCATGGTAGCATGGAAAGGAAGGAACTTTTGATAGAGTGTGATAAAAAGTTTCCCATGGGTGTAAGATGTAAACTTCTCCCCTTTTACTACAAAATAGTTGGTAAATTCTACATAGTACATTCATAAAGTAGAATATTCTGGGCCAATCAGGGAAGTTACTGAGGTGAATCCACACTGTTAAGGGGCCAAAAAAAAAGAAAAATGAAAAAAACAAAATAACCAGGGCTGTAGGTGGATATCTGAGCTAGAGATGTGATACACACACATTATTTTAGAAGCGCTTTCAGGATGATTGTGGAATATGGCATTTGGAAGGAAATTCTAGTTTTCTATTTATAGAATGACTAGGATAAATAAATAGGTGACTGTTTTCTGCAGAGTTTAAATATTTTATCTGTAATAAAACATCATTTCCTACTGTGTCCTAGAAACTAGGTAGTTCTACAGTCAGCTGCCCATGTATGCATCTGTTTCCTTCACTAGGTTCACTAGGTTCTAAGATCTTTAATAGCATCACCACAGAGCTTAGATTGGTATATTTTACATTTATTTATTTAAACTTTGCTAACTATAAAGAAGAGGCTGGTTCCTGGAGAAGTTAGTCCTTGGGCAATGACTCAGAAAAGCATGTTCTGTTGTTTTATAAAACTGGAATTTCAAGGCATTATATTATTTTGATTACCAGTAGCATTTACCTGTTGTTTTAGTGTTGCCTTCTTTTTAAAATTTTCTATTAAAAAGATCTTAGTATTACATAAACTACTGTATATTTTCTCATGATTTTTTAAAAAATAATTGTGTAAATATTACTTATTTCAATCTCATTGCATAGTTTCCAGTTTTTGAAATATTTTATATTTCTCTAAGCAACTTATTTTTTTTTTCCTTTCCTTCTCTTTGGGTATATTACATATTTACCAGAGGGATAAAAGGAAAGTAACCATGCATGTCAAGGCTATTTTAATCAAGTCCTTCTAGTAATTTCATTAACCGCAAGGATAAGAGAAATATCTAGCTTATGTTTTATAACTTAATAATATTAAGGCTTTGATATAATTTTTGCTTAATTGCCTTTAATTTTGGATTGTGTATTTTAAAAACTGAAAAAAATGGAAATAGTTTAAGATAAATATCCTATTGATTTATCATTATTTCTTATTTTTTATGTCTTTCCAGACTTTTTGGGGTTTGCTCCTTTAGGCCTCCAATACCTCTTTTAATACCTATATGATTGATTATGTGGAAAATGTAAATTCCTTCCTGCCTATGTTGCTTAATTGCTCTTTTTCAGCTGCCCAGTCATCTAGAACTTCCACTTATGGTTTTAATTACTGCTATGTTCCAATGACAATGCTGGCAGAGAAAGAACATTTTTTAGAAAGACTGTTTAAAATTAAAATCACTTGCCTAGCTGGGATTTAAAAAGAGTTCTTACCTATATCCAGGAATTTTGCTAAATTTTCAGATTGAAAACGAATAATTATTGGCAGTATGCATTCACTAATTCATTCACCAAAAAAAAGTATTCATTGACTGCTGTGTGCCATGTGCTGGGGCTATTAGGAGAGTGCTTTCCAGTGGGGCAAATCATCTGTAAACAAATAAGTATAACACAAAGTCTTTAGTTCCTATGTGCAAAGAATAATGGTAATTATTTTAGCTGAAACAAAATGTCACAAGATACAATTTTAGACATAGATGTTATTACAAACCTCTTTCTTTGTCTTTATGCCCTAACATTGTCAGTTCCTAGATTTGTATTACCTTCACTTTTCTGTATCTTTGTCCTATCCCTGTATATTGACACATTTTTTCTCTCTCCATATTTCCTATGACATATGAAAAAAATAAAGTAAATTAGATGACTGTTTTCTTTTTTTTTTGCAGATTCTGGAATTGTTCAACTGAACCAGTGTATCTCACTTGAATATCCATGAATCAATGGGAATTTATTTAATGTCCATTAGTGCGTTAAGCATGGTAATGGATCTGGAAGAAAATTAAGACAAGATCTTTGTCTGCAACTAGCTATCAGTCTTTTGGAGAGAGAAAAGACAAATACACATGTCTCATTGAAGTCTTTAGTCTCTTTATCTATTCATTCATTCATGCATGTAACAAATATTTACCGAGTGTCGATTATATACTTGGAGCTGTTATAGGCACAGTATTTTAACTCCAAGAAAATAGGTTCGAGAGGCCAGCCAAACATATAGATAGTGTACTTAATAAGTAAACAAATGCAGTAAGCATTTGGTGCACTCTGGCCACGGAAGAGAGAAATCTAACTCATTACAGGAGATGACAAAGATTACACCTGGAGGAAAATACCAGTCATTCTGAAGGCTATTGCAGTAATGCAGATAAACTTCAGACACCTAGACTCATGAGTCTATATGAAATTTCCATGTAGATATATTACAGGAATCTCATACTTAAGAAACAACTAAAACAAACCACCTACTTTTTCAACCTCCCCTCCACCCCGACATACATCTGTTCTCTTTCATTATTATCTCACTAAATAGGACCCCAGCCACCTAAGTTGTTAAATCTAGAAATCCTTGATTTCCCTCTCTAGAGACTTCATCTCTTATATTCATCAAATTTTATAAATTCTATTTCCAAAATCTCTGTTGATTCTGTCTATTCTCATTATCCCTTCTGCTACTCCTATGCTACAAGTTTAGATAATTATTACTTATCTTTCTGGTCTCAGTTAAATGTAATTTCTTAAGATAGTCTTGCCCTTACCTTCTCCCTCAGTCTACATTAGTTTTTCCTGTTATTCTTTTTGATAACACTCAGTGTTTTTTTGTTAAGATAACACTTCTCACAATTTACAATTATATTTTATTTGAGAGGGTTTCTGGTGAGCACTTACTGTTTGTCTTTGTCACTGGACAATGTTGAAAGAAGAGAACGCTACTGTTTTATCTACAACCATGTACTCAGTTCCGAAAACTCAAGTTGGTACCTAAGAGTACTCAATAAATATAATTTCAACGAGCAAATGGCCATCAACACTTAAAATTAGGCACTGAAGTGAAAAATGCAAAATTTTCATTCCCATAGCAACTCAGAGAAAGCCTGTGTCAATGTTTTTCCCAGTAGTAATGACTGAGAAGGGAGTCCATAGTCTGAGCATAAGAAAAGGAATGAGGGTTGAGTAACAAACTAGAGGAAGGGTGTCTAATTAGTGTGCAGCAAAAATAACTATAATCCACTGAAGTCATATGGTATGAAAGCATAGAAGAGCAAAGCAGATTCTTCTTTGAGAAATGGTGGGAAACAGACCCTGAATGATGAAAAAAAGAATCCGGAAAAGTGGAATGAAGCACTTAACCAAATAGGCAATAAGAAGGCTTTGGAGATTTTAGAGGAAGTTGAAAAAATCTGAAAAAATGTTTTAGGAAGATTAACCTAATCCTGACAAATAAATAAAAGTGGGAATTTCCTGGTGGTCCAGTGGTTAGGACTTGGTGCTTTCACTGCTGTGGGCCGGGGTTCAATTCCTGGTTGGGGACCTAAAATCCTGCAAGCTGCGCAATGTGGCCAATACACACATACATAGATAGATACATAAAAATAAAAAAATAAAAGCACATACCCAGAAGTACAGAGATCACTTTGAAGTGATAGTGGAAATAATCTGCAATAATAGGATGACACTGGAAATGAACAAATAGGTTTGGCTATAGGAAATATACACTTTACTAGAAGCAGCTGAATAATTAAAAAACCTTTTTCAAGAATTTATTTTTACTTTTTTAATTGGCTAACCAGCTCATATTAGAAATAGTTCATACTAATCATAACATCACTGTAAGTAAAGATGGATTTATACAAACCAGATGCTTGGTTTTGGAGTTCCACAGTCAGAGGTACTGACAGACTTAATTTTTAATATTATTTTTGTTAAATCTGAATATCTTTGTATATACTGCTTTGTATATACTGTAAACATGTATCTAGTTTCTGATGTCTAACTTAAAATTTGCGTTTTCCTGTATGACAAAACCTTTGATAGTAGGATACAGATTTCAGGAAATTTATATTAAGCTGTGCTTACAGTGGAAATTAAATTTATGAAAAATGATAAAATAACTAGAATAATAGGAGTATTTTTATTACCTTTTGAGTTTACAAAGTGATACAAGATTTGATCATAAAATTTATTCTAGTTCCTAAGAGGAGACATGAGTTATTTTACAACCTGGGGACATGGTAAGTGGCTGAACTTTCACACTTGTTTGTAAAGTGATTTTACACGAAAAGACAAATACAACAACCTTGTGCAATTTAGGAAAGATGACTCCAACAGAGAAGTCACAGCTGGGAAGAATCTTCACCTCCCTAAGCTTATTTCAATTAATCATAAGAAACAATCGCAAAAGGTCACAACTGTCCTCTAGACTCTAAATTTAAACATGAAATTGACAGCTCACTCAACTATAAATTTTTTTGCACAAAATAATACAAACCATAATTTTATTGTGAACACAATCAAAATGTTTTAGTTTATTCTATAAAACAATGGACATAAAATTACTAAAAAGTTTACAGGGGAGGAAGGATATTGAGGGTTACATTGCACACGCCATTATATCCAAGTTTTGTGAGGGGAGTACTACTTTCAACTGGATCAAATTAGAAGTAAGACCCTTTCCTCAAAGGATTTCAAATGGCCCTCCTTTTGTTACAATGTGCCTGAGGAGGCCTCAGCCACCAGTATAAGACCACCAAGGCTCAGATGAGCAAGACAGAGTAACCATACTCCATTCCATTATTCCGAGTAACCATACTCCATTCCATTATTCTCAGTAACCATACTCCATTCCCTGCTTTACAGCAGGCAGTCACATTTGTGCAGAACATATTGGAAGGAATATTTGCTTTCACAAAGCTTCCTCAAGACACTAAGATAAAATTTGTATTTAAACTGAACCTGCAGGTCACGTGAGGCACTATGGAATGTCCCAGGTGTGTGCATGCACGTGCTGCACTGCAGAGGGAAGAAAAAGAACCTTCAGCATTTCAAGATGCAATAAGTAAGAACTCTATGCAAATTGAAATAATTCAGAGACACAACAGATACACACAAGGCATAGAGTGAAGCATCCTGTGACTGATGCATCATATGACAGGAAAATGGCATTCAAATAAACCAGCACAGAGACCAGTCACACAGTCATGCTGTGCAAGAGTTTGCCTGGGTTTCTTTGGGAACCACCACTTGTTCTACTGTGACTGACCAAAACAGAGATAATAATTCCCTCAGCCCTCCAGAGCTAGAGCCTCTCCACCCACAGCTTCCAGCCACAAGCTGTCTTGTCTATTTACCTCAATGTGCCATATAAATATTGTCATCTTCTATCTGATCAAGACATGAAAACATTTGGGAAGAATTAAGTTAATGGACAGTAAAATATACTGTCCATAAGTATATGGAAGTAAAACTTCCATAAAATAAGGAAGTTTTTATTCCTTATTACAGATTCAGTCATCCTTAACGCTCTTGACGGTATCCTGAATTTAAAACACCTTCAGGCATGCTCATGTGGGTTAGTGTGTTCCAAACGGAAACCTCTGCCTGCTAAATCCTTTGCTTGGTCATATTCTGTGTGCAAGAGCATCTGAAAGCAACGTCTCTGAGAAGTCCTGTACGTAATAATTCATTGTACTCTCTTGAGTATAGTATGTATTAAATTTGGACACACCTTACCTTGGGGAACATCTGTTAAAGTCAGGTCCAAAACTGTTCCATAGATACAAAACTAAACAAACCAACAAATAATTTCCCTAGTTTGGAAATCCTGGTGCTAATAAATACCTCAACTGGAGTGGATTATGCATGATGACTGACACTCAAAACTGTGCTCCTGGTGAGTTGACCAGATAAAAAATACAGAAAACATTTTAACAGGGTCTATTTTTAACTGAGTACGCTATATGATCCAATCACGCTCTTAAACAAGGTGTGACTATTGCCAAATTCTGAAGCTGGAAGTATTTTGGGAGAAAAGGTTATTTTGAAATTCAAAATATGTTTTATAAAACAAGAATGTTGCTTTTAATGAAAAGGAATTCATTTGGGGTTAGAATCCTTCAGAAGATAGACAACAAATTCAGTCATCAGTGGTATATATACTTCCCGAGGTAATAGTCAGTGTTCAAATGGAGAACAGCATGATTATTGTTAAAACCATACAGTTCTATGAAAGCATACAATCTTACTGATCTTTCATAATACTGTTGAGACTGACTTTACTCAAGAACTGGCCAGTAGCATTTCCCTGTGCATAAGTAAGCATTGGCTCACGTTTAGGTAATCTGACTGTGAACAGATGGCTGGCTGTCCTAAAATGCAGGGTCTTCTACCATCCTGTGGAATTGTCTCTGGGAGGCGGAGACTACATTCCCCAGTCTGCTTTCATCTCTTTGGGTCATATGATTAATTTTTACTAAAGGGACTATGTAAAGTATAGACTGCCTGGATTCATATCTTGACTCTGCCAACTGTCGACTGTGTGAATTTAGTAAAGTTATTTAAATTCTCTGTGGCTCAGTTTTCTCATCTGTAACATAGGCTAATAAAAGACTCCATATCTAGGTTGATCATGGGGACTAAATAAAGTAGACCATGTCTGGCACATAGTAAGCAAATGAAGTTGTTTATTAAATAAATTTTTTAAAAAATATTCATAGTTTCTTCTAGTTATTCTGTGTATTCTAGTTATTCCAATCTGGGGGGAAAATTGTTTTAAAATATTATTGAATGAGTGAAATAGATGAGGAAAACTAAGAGGTACAAACTTTCATTTACAAAATAAATGAGTCACAGGTATGAAATGTACAGTGTGGGAAATATAGTCACTAATAATGCAGTATCTTTGTATGGGTGACAGATGGTAACTAGACTCTGTGGTGATTGCTTTGTAACATATAGTAATATCAAATCACTATGTTGTGCACAGGAAATAACATAGTGTTGTAGGTCAATTATACTTCAAAAAAGAAACAAACTCATGGGAAAAGAGATCAGGTTTGTGGTTACCAGAGGCGTGAGGGGTGGGGGGGTGGCGATTGCATAAAGATGGTGAAAAGGTACAAACTTCCAGTTATAAGATAAATAAGTATTAGGGATGTAATTTACAACATGATAAATAAAATTAACACTGATGTATGTTATATATGAAAGTTGTTAAGAGAGTAAATTCTAAGTGTTCTCATCACGAGGAAAAATATTATTTTCTTTTTCTTTTATTTTGTATCTATATGAGAAGACGGATGTTCACTAAACATATTGTGGTTATCATTTGATAATATATGTAAGTCAAAACATTTATGGTATACCTTAAACTTATACAGTGCTGTATGTCAATTACATTTCAGTAAAACTATTAAAAAACACTAGAAAAAATAGTGAAATAAGATGCACTATATCTTTTATTATGACTGCAAAAGTCAAGAACCCAAGGTAAAGCAAACATGCACTATATATATAATAAAGTTATCTGTATTTTAATGATTTCCAGAGGATATAATACTATTATAAAGATGTTTTACTCCATTAACAAATTTATCTTAAATTGTATTAGACAACTCAGAATAGCTCACTGAGAAATCAAATTCAGGTTTTTAATTTTTTTTATGTTTCAATCATTTTCTTCCAGAAATATTATATGCTGAAAATTTAAATATGGCATAAAACAAACAAAAAATGTGAAAGGCATCTAGTTAAAGATATATTTCTTAAATATGGTAATAGAGGAAATAAGTAAAATTTTTGTAAAGTCACTCCCTAACATTCTGACCTATAAGATTGAGGATGAGAGTTAATGTATAAAATATTGAGATAAAAATTATTAATAATTCACTTGGTGCCGATACTGTAAGTCTATAGTTTTTTGTTTGTTTGTGTTTTAATGGAAGAATGAGCTAAGAAAAATTGTTTTCCTAGTTGATCTACTCAGTTTTTATTAACTACCCTAGCCAGTCTAGATAATGCTTTGGGGTAGAGATTAGCTAGTATGTAATGAGAAAAAAAATCTTCATAGGAGAAACAATCACCATTTTGAACAATTCCTATCATGTTTAAGTTAGTATGCCAGAGTGGAAGTTATTAACAAGCTGGCGTACTGTTAATATCAATATGATTACTGTTTTTTTTTTTTCTCCTAAAGGACATCAGGAGGTCTCTTAAAGACCATGGTGCTGGTATGGAATACACTATGACTTGCAAATAATATTCTGGCTCATAGGTTTCTGACAACAAAATTTAAGAGTCATACTAAGCAAGCAGATCCCATCTTAATCCTAAATTCATCCTGGGAAGACTCTGTTTTTATACCCACTCAATGTGACAATAGCCAAAGGGAAAAGTAGGCACATAGTCTTGAGTTTGTATTTTCATTTTTGCTTAATTGCAAGTACTTATTTACCCTCAAAATTCTGTCTTTTTGGCAAAGTATTCGCTGAATATCCTGTCTCTTACTCTTCTAACCTGTGTATTTTGGACATCACCAACTTGGAGAGTACCAAAAAGGAATATAAGAAATTGAAACAACAAAAAATCTACTTGTTCCGAATTTTTTGTCTATGGCACTGTTTCTCAGTCATCCTAGAGTATAGTGGGTGCTTCTTATATATTGGTTGAATGATTAAGTAAATCAATGTAGGTTGAATTTTCTAAATTAAGCATTTGAAAATAGAAATGCAAGGCTAGGAAAAAAATCCAAAGTCATATTTTTTCACTAAAAATATAATAATATCTCTGTTAGTAAGAGATATTACTCTTACAACCCTTTGTGTTTTGAAGTTTGACACCTAATATAAAATAAGGGAGTAACAGCAAAATTTCAGAATTCAAATGATTTGCTGTCATCCTCTGACCCCCTCCTAAGGGAAGGATGGCCTGTGATTTCCTCATCACTTGGAATCTCCCCCTTTCCAGTGACACAGAGGCAGGACCTGGTATTGTCAGCCAGCCACCCTCCGCCAACGCTTAACTAGGGCCTTGGCTTTGGAGTCACCAGTAAAGCCTGATTCCAAGACAAGTCAAGACACAAAGCCACCACCAACAAAGGATCCCTGAAGAGACTTAAATATGCCACCCAAATTTCTGACCAATTAAAAAGTAGCTCTGCTCCTCAAGATTTGTTTTATTTACCGCCTTTCATTATGTAAAGTATACACATATGTGCATATATTATTAATGTATTAATGTCAGGAATTATTAGGAGATTAGACCCCCACCATGAAAAGTACATATTTTAGATTCATTTTTCAATTATGGTTATTTTATATATAGTAATATATAGAAAACAAATGTTAATTTGAATCATTGATGAACTGAATATTTACTTCAGAAAGCCTCTCACTTATGTTTTTCCAAGTATAATTGAACAGAATATTATACTCTTTTTCAATTCAGTCCTCCTAATTTTTTTTTTCTCCTCTTCACTTTAGGAGTTTTCAATGTGACTATATCAATCCCTTAAAGCTAGAGAAACAAACATGACTTTATATTTTTATGGATTTTACTCTATTTAAAAATGTTTCTCTTTATTCCATAAGAGCTAAAAAAGGAAATATTATGACAAAAATTTGCCAAAGGACACCAAAACACAGAGAGTGCTCTAAACTCACGATATCAAGCCACAGCCTGTTCTTCAGGATAATTAATTAAGTGATCTTTTGTAATTAACTATTATTATATTATATGAAGAAAAAATTCTTTGAGGCTCAGAAATCCCTGCTACCTGGATTAGCTCCTGTACTCCTCTCAAGAACTCTATGAGGAAAACATTACTAATATTACTACCCACTTTGGAGAGATGAGGAAACAAAAGCTTAGAGAGCTCATTACCTGTCCAACGTTATGCAGCTATAAAGAGGTGGTGCTGGGACTTGGACCCAGAGGGTCTGCCTACAAAACCAGAATCCTTAAACACCCTGTACTTACTGGGTGGGAGTGGTGCATGTGCATGGAAAAGAGGGCAAGACTGAGAGTACATTTAATACCTAAACTAAGAATACCAGGTTTGGTTTTTTATTAACTGCCCTTGATACACACACACACAGACACACACACAAGTGAACCATTTTCTGGAACTATTTCTAATAGAAACTCTTGTTCAAGCCTAATTTTTGGAAAGCTATAAAGCACATTTGCAGTAGAGTTCCTCCTGGAGTTTCAGCTTCTGCTGTTTACCAGGAGGATTGAGGTGATCTTCAAATGAACTGCTGGGCTTGGGCAAAAAGCCAGCTTAAATGTCTATTAATGATAATCCTGCTTATAGTAAATTAACACTCCCCCCCTCCAATTCTATGAGGGTACTTTCCTCACATATATTAAACTGATGTGGGAAAGTCAAACTAGATATTTATTATCTTTGAAAGTCAAGATAATGGAATGGTTAGAAAACCTCATCTAAATACTTTTTATTTAAAAAAGCCTTTGTACTGTATCTTATTTTAAATAGTAAAACAATATAGGATTATTTTTTAAAGGGATAATTAACCTTTTTCTTCATAATGAAAATTTAAAGAATTACCATATATCCTGTTATAAATTTACACTAAGGACTGAAAGAAGAGAGGGAGAAAGAGAGAGAGAGAAAGAGAGAGAGAAAGCATATCCTAAGAGATCAAGATAACTTTATAGTTAGAAGTCAATGATTCTGCTAGTATTTTGATTCCATGTACTTAATGTCAGCTAAAAAACAAAATAAATTATCTCAACAGACATAAGATTTCTCAGTTTTATAAATACGATCTAAATATAATCTAAGAACAATATATTTTGGTTATTATTCCATGTTTTTCCAAAATGCATTTTTAAAAAGATGCTTCTAGTTTATGTAAAGGCCATGGCAGCTTCCAAATCCATAATGATACTAAACATTTCATCGTAGTTGCATGATTTACTTTTCCCATTTTCTCTGCAAATGTACATAGGTATTACTAGTACACAATTACAGTTATCCACTTATATTTTGTTCTTACAGATAGCACCTATAACTGGTTGCTGTATGAATGGATGTCACAATTATGTATCTTTTTTACAGTTTTTAACCTGCTATTTAAAGTATAGAGATCAATGCTAAATAATTTTTGTGTACAGTATCTACTCTAATAATTTATGAATTTGATATCTAAGTAATTAATCAATAACCATTTGTGAATCATAACCCTGCCTTGTGTGAGAAGCTAACAGTAAGGGCAAAATCACGACAACTGAAAGAGAGACATAAGGATGAGTTCAATTATCAGAAGACAGGTTGAATTAAAACACATGTGACATCCTCTCTTTATCCTCCGTTCCTCAGCAGGGTTTGCAGAGAAGAAGGCGTATAGAGACATGGCTTCCCTGCTCCCTTATCTTGCCAAGAAGACGTGTGATGGTGCCTAGTATATAGGAGAGCTTTCTAAAAGAAATTTATATTTGAGATGAATTTAAGTGACCATGAACAGGAAATTATTTGACCCAAGAAGATATACCTCATTGATCCAAGTCTAGTTTTTGCCACAAAGCTTTGACGAAAAAAAAAAATAGCAGGTGTCCTGGTCTGAAAGGGCAACATTTCCTGAAAGAGGGTTGGGGAAAGCAGGCAAACGTAGCTTGCATTCAAGCAGAACATTTTATTTTCTCTATCACTTCAGCTGTTGGTCCTCATCCCCAGAGGCTGCCAGCCACTATCATTTGGGAAGTCACAATGGATCCATTCTATTCAATCCTCTTGTGGGAATAGGCTATTACACCAGCAGTGTGGGACTTCCCAGAACAGATTTTCCTTCTAGTGCTAATTTGTTTTTCTCTGGAGCAATAGCAGAGGCACTAATCAGGATGGTTCATCGTGAATGTTTTCTTGGTAGACTTTTTTTAACTTCTGCAGCAGCTGCAGGATTGTAAAATATATGCATTAAAGCAATTAAATATATAAAAAAAATGTAAAAGGCATAACATACCAGTAATGTGTGTGAAAGAAGGGTTTATTATAGAAAATAAACATATATTAAAATTAGTTACAAGACAGAAACTGTTGATTTTACAAACCACATTCCCTGAAAATTTTCTAACACTGTTATAAGGGCTTCTTAATAAAGGCATATCAATGAAATTGAAAGACTCGAGTCATTTTTAACGTCAATCAAAGGAAGACAGATTCTATGACTCTCTGCCTAAATATGAAACAAGGAAAACTTTCACATGCATTTATCTCTAATGATATATACTACCTTTATTTCTATATAGTTATTAATAATGTTTGTTAACCTAAATAAATATCATGCTATTCTGAACCTTAATTATGTAATGTGTACTAGAGCAATTAGATGTATCTCCCTGGCCCCATCAATTACCACCCATATGGATTGATTCGGTAAAATTAGGACCCAAGTATGAAAGTGACAACATTACAGATTTTAGCTTAAAACCAGTATTTCAGGATCAGCTGAAGATAGTATGAACTGCCTTTAAAGATAGGAAGTTTTCTCTAATAGGAATAGCCAAAGTTTGAAGGAGCATTTGGAAGAATAATATGGAAATTAAAAAAATATCAGAAAGAAGTTAGGTCTAGATGAACTCTTTAAACTCCTTCAAATGCCAGGCTTCATATTTTCTAAGCAAGGTAAATTAATTCATATGGTACTAGGCTTGTAGCTCCTTCTCTTCTCTGTAATTCTCTTATTATAATTACTCCCCTTTCCCTCCTTCCATAAATAATTCTAGCCTGGCACTGGAAAATGCATTTAAATATGTGCCAAATGGATGCAATTACCTGCAATGCTCAATTTTTAGTTTTGCAATTGTCAATTTTTTTCTCTGAAGAGTTTCATGTTAACAAGTGATTACAACATAATATTCAATTTAATCAATCCTCTAGTTGGGCATTTGTTTTTCTTATACTGAACCCCAATAATTATGTTATATTGATTATTATATTATTAATAAAATTACTACAATATTGATTGTAATGTAGAATATTACAAACCAATTCAGAATAGTTGATATTTGAATGATTGCATGCATAGTTGCTTAGTTCTTATTTATTAATTTTTTCTGGGGGAGAAGTAATTAAAAGTTTTAAATTACCAAAGATGACCTAGTTCATAGTTCAAGTTACATAAAAAAAATATCCAGGAGTTAACAATATTTATGATATGCATGTATAATGTATTATACTTTCATACATATTATTTAAAAAGTAAATATGTTCAACATGTTAAAAATCATAACTCATTAGTATACAGTTACAAATAGTAATTTGGGTATCATTTTATGCTAAGGGATATTGTAAGTAACACCTTAGTTTGCCAAGACAAAATGCACAATAAATTTTTGAAAAAAGAATACAGATATTTCATGTCATATAATTGAATACATGAAGTACTAAACAGTTTAGCTAAATTGATGGGCCAATGAGAATCCTATAATTGTTTTAAATAAGTTTAGTCCTTTTAAGACTTGAAAATCAAGTTTACTATTTTTTTTAATAATCAGAAGCAACTGCAAATATGTAAGTCCGTGTGAACGTTCCTAATGCAAATGAAAAGGCCAAGTTACCACCACTTTGTATTGTAAGTATTAGGTGAGGGCTTCTGGCGAACATCGAGTTGTAAGTCATGGATATCCTCATAAAAACAAAGAAAATGGGTGTCATTTTTTTTCTAAAAATGGAAAGGAAAACAGAAACAAGGCTCAAAAACTAATTAAACTTGATGCAACAGAAATGAAAGCATTTTGATGCAACTTATTAAAACGAAAATGCTGTGAAATTAACAGTAATCAAAAGCTAATTAAGGTTGATGAAATAGGAACAGTCAAAGAATGCTTGATAACATTTATTGAACTAAAGAAACATGGCTGTCAAAAAAGGACACATGTGGAATAAAATTCAAGTAATTACAGAAAAAGGCTAAAACACAGAATGCACTGGTTTATTATATACAAATAAAGAGAAAGTTGAAACACACAATTTCTAGTAGAATCTTGATTTTAGTTAATATGTCTCCATGAGTAAAAAGAGATGGCAAGGAATAATACTATCTTTTATTGCCCCCCCTTTTACTACCCATAATTACTTGGAACTCTGAAATGATAAAGATAAAATGGTTCTTTTTGACTAGATGGACTATTTCACAAGATCTGTAAAGAGTACAAAGTTATTTACTTAATCTAAGAGATGGTAACTAAATTCAGTATTTTTCCTGACTGAGCAATGCACAGACATAGGAATTTGATATTTTCTTTCTCATTGTCGAAATGAGTGACCCTGACTTCCACATTTGCGGATATAAGAGATGATTGCCTTTATTCTTTCAGTCTCATTTTCCTTCATCTTGGTTAATCTCAATTAGATAGAAAGCTGAATTTTGTATATGAGGTAAATATGCCAACTGCAATGTGCATTCATTGAGCTTCATAACATATACCACAGAATAGCCAGTATAAAGAAACAGTCCCAAGGTTAAAACAGAAAAAGGGCACAGAATAATAACCACATGTTTTTAATGTTTATCATTATTCATTATTAGCTCTTTTTTCATAAGACCTAAGTACAGAGGAAAAAAAACATATAGCTCATTAGAATAAGTACTGTAAGTATTACAGCAGGGACAAGGGTATATAAAAATAGCAATTTCCATATAATCCAGAATAGTTACCTTGAAATAAATAGAGGGGACATTGTATTATTTCAATAACTAAAAAGAGGTTGATGCAGCTAGTCAGACAAAAAAAAAAAAAAAAAAATCAAAGCAGATTGTTTTATTCCTCCCAGGCACTGTGCTACACAATAAGTTATAGTCACCAGGTGAGCAGCAATGCTAATTAAGGTACTACAATCTCAGCTGTTAGATTTACTTCAGGAAAAATAGCTGTGAGGAGTAGGCATGTGGCCCTAGACCATGGTGCTTAAACTTTCATGCACATATGTTTAAGAGAGGAACTTGGTAGGGCTTCCCTGGTGGCGCAGTGGTTGAGAGTCTGCCTGCCGATGCAGAGGACACGGGTTCGTGCCCCGGTCGGGGAAGATCCCACATGCCGCGGAGCGGCTGGGCCCGTGAGCCATGGCCGCCGAACCTGCAAGTGCGGAGCCTGTGCTCCACAACGGGAGAGGCCACAACAGTGAGAGGCCCGCGTACTGTAAAAAAAAAAAAAAAAAAAAAAAAAAAGAGAGGAGTTTGGTAAAATCCATATTCTGGGGCCCACCCTCAGAGGTTCTGATTCAGTAGGTCAGGTTAAGTCCAAGGCATCTGAAATTTTGATAAGCACCCCTAAGTGGATTTGCTATAAGAGCCTTTCAATTCCATTTGAGCTGTAGCTTATAAGTCCCTTAAAAACAATAATTGTTTACTCACATTTGTACCATCCTAGTCACCTCAGTCAACTTCATAACCCCATCCTTATTCTATTATTATAACCAAGCGAAAAAAAGCTTTTTCTTTTAAGTCTATGACAAGTATTTTATATATTATACAAATATAAAAATATTATACAGTGCCAGTAAGAAGTAATTTAGTCAAATACCTGGTGATTTTCAACCTTGGCTGCACATCAAACACACCAGGGTGATCTTTAAACTACTACTGCTCCAGCCAGACTCCAAACCATTTGAATCAGAATCTCAAGGGGTAAGCCCTATACGTCTGTATTTTAAAAATCTCCTCCAGGTGATAGGAAGGCAGAGCAGAGATGGAGAGTCAGTGGCAGGAGGACAGTTAGAGCAATCTATCAACAGTAGTAAGTTTCTAATAAGAACCTTTGAAATTTCTGATAAATTTAATTACTATAGACTCTGGTTTACCGAGCACTTTCCCCTCCTCTATGCTATGCCGTAATGGCAAGACTTGACACTTTTATTTCCAATTTTTACTCAATTGCTATTTTAAATCTCCAGGTTAATTTCTCTATTCTTCAGAGAAGATTATAGTTTCCTCTTTGGAACTTAGCATGTCTGGCTTCACAATGCTACCATACTCTGGACACAGCTTCAGCTCTCAAAACCCATGTATGTACCTTATTAGCAATCATCCCCAAGCCCAACCATAATTTAGCAGTCCTGGGTGTACTATTTGGGTGAACAAATACAACAGAATCATACCTCTTGCCTTAAACCTTTTTCATAATGTGAAAATGGGAAATGAGTCCCTCTCTGTTCTTGGAAGGCAAATGATGTAAACATCACAAGTTGCTCGGAGCCTTTTTTTTCATGTTCAACAAGCCAGTCACTATTTTGAGAACATGAAGGCAATAAGCAGAAAAAAGCAACAATATAAAAAAAGAGAGAGCAAGTGGCATTTAGACTGCAATTGATTCTGAGGCCTAACTTTGTCCCAATCCTCCAAATTGTATTATTCCTATTTTGTGTACCTGTATCAAAACTTGGGTTACCATCACTTGTGCCCAAAACAGTCCTGGATATTAGAATCTTGGTCTAAGTAATCCTCCTATAATCCAGCATCCCATGAACACACTGTTCTTTTCTAAAGATCTTCCAAAGGAAAATCCTGTACTAAAACAGGGTTCTGCTCTACCTGTCACCACTCCCTACTCTGCACACCTCCTTGGGATGAATAACACCTTCGGTTGACTGCCTGGATTTTCAGAGACAGTATTTTGTTATTACTTATAATAGCACTAAAATTTCAAAACAAAAACAAAATATAAGTTAAGTTAAAGTTCTTTTTTCAAAAAAAGAAAAAAGAAAAAAAATATAGCCAGAGCACTGCAGATAAAAAAAAAATTGTAAAAAATATTATTAAAAATATTTTTGAGTGCTTAGTATCTGCTAGGAAGTAGTCTATGTCCTTTCACTTATAAACTCATTTAATCTTCACAATTCCAAGCTGTGTCATACAACTCTCTGTGCTTAGAAGGGCTCCATGCTTGGCTTCAAGGTCTGCTGTCAATGGTGTGTTTAATGATCTGCTGTTGCTAACATGAAACTGGTCATGAATTTTGAACAAAGGGCCACATGTTTTCAGTTTTGCTGAGACCTTCAGATTAAGCAGCTTGTGTTGATCCATGAAACCAAAACTTGACTTCTGTTTTCTTTTAAAGATGCAGAAACTTCAAGTCCATTGTTCAAATTCACATAGCTATTAAGTGGTGCAATGAGATTCCCATACTGGACATTTGGCTTCTACTGGTTCCTCAGCCACTTGAAATTCAAACTGAGCATGTAGATGAAGTGATTATAAAATATAGTTGTCAAAAAAGAAAGATAAAAAACTTGAAGCTTGTCTAAATGACCAAACATTTTATCTCACTTATGTATGCTAACAATATCCCCGTGAACAGATGTTGGTGTACCTTATACCAGTAAGATATGGCTTATAAGGTCTCCAGAGGAAGGAACTATATGAAGAATTAGCTATCATGAAGACAACTTACTTCAATCTTCTTTTATCACAGCATCTCAGTAAAATAATTTCCTAATATGACTCAAGACAGGGTGCCAGCATATTTTGATTAAAATGGTTACATTTCACTAGAGTCTAATTTCAGAAGTTATATTTTATGGTAAAAATATACCCTAAGGAAATATGCCTGCAGAATAGCAACAGACTAGAGCATGTTTTATTTAAACAGTTTGTTTATTGTTTGTCAGAGTTCACTTAGATATTTTTAAGAAATGCTTCTTGTTCTTGTCCAAGATTCTCGTGTGTAAAGAAACTCAAAAATGATTGCTGAAGCACGTCAGTCAGTTCCAGAGAATGATGATAAGACATAGCTGACATGCACTTGGCAAAACAAAAACAAAAATAAAAACAAAACATGCTATGTACAAAAGTGTCTCTTTTCACTTGCTCCCTTTGCTCCATCCAAATTCTGACAGTTTAAACCTACCACAATGAATTATTTTTCCTTAAGGTTGTGGAATTTTTCTGTATCTGAGTTTCTTTTCCTAGTGGAATTTTAGGCAAAAGGAGAAAGACTATTATAAATGCTTAGATGGGTTTCTATTTCAGAAGCAGGAAAGTATTACATAATTCAGTTAAATAGCAAGCTCATCTTCACTTTGTTTTCATGGCATTGGTTCATGTCACCGAATGAAGCACAGATCCCCAAATTTAACTAAATAAACATAAAATTGAATGTAATTAGCTATGTTAATTTTAATTTGTGTTGTATGAAGCATGAGGAATATTCTAAAACAAATAAGATTTGTACATATCCTTTATCATATCTCAGATCATAAAATGTCCTTTAGTAACCAATCAGAGAGTAGAACATTGTTTTTGCCATTTGCTTTTTTTTTTTTTAAATCATTGAACTATGCCATATGGAAACGGAAACCTTCATTCCTTCATTTTCAGAGCTGAGGAAGATAACTGTCTTTCTGATGACAATCATGATCAACAGGTTCAGTTTCCTTCTCAAAGGGTTAATTAGAACTCACCTGAAATACCTTTGCCTGTTATCTAAACTACACTTGCTCCCTTGTTTTAGTTGGCCACTAACACAGCTGTATCAATGCCACTTTGCTCATATCAAAATCTTTACAGATATAAACTCTGGAGTCAATAGATTGATACTTAGTTTCATGCAAAAGGAAGATAATTTTTAAGTGCCTATTCAGTTTCAGTCACGCAAGAGGGATCCTCTTTGAAGTTTCCCAGACCACCTTCTTTGGTGCACAACATAAATTACTCCAATTTGCTTTCTATTACCCTCTATTACAGGCCCATTAAATCTTTCCAAATAGATATCCTTTATGTCACACATGTACAGTGAAATTCAAGGCCCCTTTTATCATATAGTTAAGGGGTGCCACATACGGCTATCAAACATGGAGAGTAATTTCCACATTTTAAAGCAACAAATTAATCCTGACCTCCACTATTGACATCTGAAGAAGAAGCCTGATCTTCTAGGCCTTGATCAGTTTGCCTCTAAAACTTTCTAATTATTGTTAGCAGTCTGCAGAAGGTAGCGGGAATCAGAACCAGAAGCTATATGTGAGCTAATATCCTATTTTCTTTCACTGGAATAAATTACCATCTACACCAGTGGCAAATGGTCATTTTTTACAATCATGCCTTCTGGGCTTTTTCCTTTGACTATTCTCAGCTCACTACTCTAGGACAAAATGCACTTCACTAGCAAGGTACTACTCTCTTTAAAGGGAGTTTTCTCTTTTTCCCCTGAGAGCTTTTTAAATAAGTGAGGATAAAAGGTCAGATACTATCAGTGTGCTTCAATACTTTCATTACAAGTCAATAACATCATTTTGATTCCATTTGGCATCTCAAAACGAACACCCTTTTTTTCAGAACGACAATTTGTAGGCAATTATGACATTTAAAATATCTGCCTGTATGAGAGTAGTAGGGAAATATTTTCTTCATTGAGGGTTTTTAAACACATGCAGTGCTTTATAGCCAGGATTTAACTAGAAATATGATGACATTCAGTAGAAATAAAAAGAGTAACATGGAAAGACCTAATTAAAGGGAAAATTCACTAGTTAGAATTTGATGCCAGAGAGAATACACTATATTAAAATCAGTCTATACTCTGTCTTTTATAAGCAAGGAATCTATATATATGAGATACTTGCTGTAGCTACAAACAAGGTCTCTACAATTCTCCTCAGGAATCAAATTGCAAATTCCTTTACTAAGAAAAGTAGTAAAAGATAAAGTACATGAGGTTCCTTAGAAAAAAACAACAATCAAAACAAAACACATTACAATTCTCTGAAAGACACTTGATGTACAGGGAAAGCAAAATTCATTCAGAATTCACACTTAGTTTTCGTGGCTCTGCTTTGCCTACAGGTTCACAGTACCTGGCACAGCTTCTTGAAGTTTCCAAAATGAAAAATGTCCCTGTGATCTCTACTTTAGGCAATCTTTGATTATTTCCCTACAGCTCAGAGTAAACAATGATTAACAGGATAAGGCCAACAAGTCAGGGGGAAAAAAAATGAAGCAGAAACTGTTCTCTTACACATTTCAAATTTTAAAGTGTACCTTTTTAAAAGCTATCAAAATGTCTATCAACACATTAATCACAAGTATATGAGGAAAAAAGAAAAAGCAACTCTAACAAAACTACTAGGGCTGTAGGCAGAGTAAAGCTTTTCTTTTCTCTTTTTCTTTTTTTTTTTTTTTTTGGTCCACTGCAGGTTTGAGGGAGTTAAATGTATCTTTAATTTTAATTTGCATCATCTCAGTGGGATCAAGAGGCCATCACACCTGTGATTTACACATTCACACATATCATTCTTGTGTGTTAGAACACTCTCACACACCTACCCATTGCCTGCGTATCCAACTAGCTTGTTTTAATTTTTTGGCTAATATGGTTAGATTCCAGCTGTGCCAATTATGAGTTCTGTCACTATTAACAACTTACTTAACTGCCCTGGGTCTCTGTATTCTCAAGTTGAGGAGATTAAAAATAAGCTGTTGTTTGTGAAAACTCAATACTGTGTGTGATATACAGAAAAAGTCTGTGAATGTTAATTCCATTACTATCCACCCAAGGCCAACCTTCTTTTCCCCTAAAAGGAATGGGGACAACTGAGCAAGTAGTATCCAACCCTGCAAATGAGGCCACTATTGTAAGCATTCTTCTCCCTGTGTCCAGTAGATTCATCATATTCTATTGCTTCAGGGGCTGGAACTACAAGCCAAACTCAGGACACGGATCATAGGACTGAACAAGGAATAAGTACTGATGAGAAAAATTACATATCATTATTCCCAGAAAAATATTTACTTGGCGAACACAGAGTGGTTCAGAAAGAAAACTCTAATATTTTAAAATAACACAAAGCCACAATATGAAATGTGATTAAGAAGCAGAAAGTGGATTTTTCTGTTTATACCCAAGTCCATCACATTAATTGATGATTTTTAACTTGTATATTTTTTGGCTGTGTGAGAGCCAGTTTTCTTAAAGCCATGTAATTAAAAACTCTAACCAATTAAAAGCCCCATGGAAATCTTCGATTTGCATATAGGGTAGTATTTGTTTAGCCTGCTTTTCCTAGACTTACGATTCTTAAGGACAAGTAGTGTAACATTTATGAACATTAAAAGGTTTGTGAATATATAATAAAATTATCTTATTCTAAACAGAGTCAAATGCAAAAGTGTAAATAAATACTAAATCCATGATATTTTGCCTTTAAGAAATCTTTGACAATCATAGCAACACTATTTTTAGTCTTTTTTTTTCTTAATAAAGTAGAGCTTTTATAGATGGTTAGTGCTTAAATGCTATAAAATTTCCCAGTAGAAATGTATAGAGATTTCTTTATATGGTTAAATATATTCGGGGAAAATACAGCACAAAAGCATTCACTATTCTTTCTAAACACTTATATTAAAATAAGCCTCAGGAAGACTTTCTTTATGAAGCATTTCAAGTGAACCTCTCTGATCAACTATCCCTTTAGTAGCCTCTGGACTGACTCCTTTACAATAAAAAAAAAAAAAGAATTCCTAAAGTGATAAAATGAGTTGAAAATAATTAAACTTTCTATAAATAAAATAATTTCCCCAGTGCTTAATTTACTGAGAATCGCTTGAATTTCTATAGAGTTTTATAATTTTCTGGTCGAAGTAGTTGATACTAGAGAAAATATAGTATTGCTATGAAGCTACATAGCCCACTACACAATGCAGTATATACACATTATTACATCCACCTGAAAAAGTAATAAAAATGCATATTTTATGAAATGTTCTAGAAATGAAATGTCCTAGAATTTAGACAGCCATTATAATTTTCTACTGAGTTACCAGACACTGTAACATTTGTAAGAGATTGCAATTTCCACAAGCACTGTTGGAGGGCTATCAAGTTTTTATGGTCATATATTTTCATATTAGGTTGTCCAAAAATGATCATTCATTTACTTAAATGTTCAATTTTATTCAATAAAGAGAATGATCTCAATGAAACCTGCTATGATTTTTTTAGTACTCTCACTTTAAGGTCATTGAAAGAGGCAGTATTAATGGTGCTTTTCAGAATCCTTGAAGCAGTTTCTAGCCTGCTTATGTGACCTTCCATTTTGGGGTCAACTGGGGTAACTTAGTGAAATTATAATTTTCTGCATAATCTCTGGACCACAAAGAACTCAACAGTTCCTGACTACATTTATCTTGCAATCAGAATATAACAACACTATGTCAATTCTAACTTCCACTTGATTTGTAATTGCAGTGATACTTCTTTAAAAGTGGTTGCTCATTTTCAAGTAGAGATCCAATTCTCCAATCAGGTTAAACAGAACTCTCCACTTAACAAAAATAAAACTTTCAGCATATATTTTGAGGTGGTTTAATAGTCTTTTTCATTAGAATAAAGGAGCACACACTGAGAGTATCTTTCTGCCGTCTGAGTAATCAATGAGCCAATATGGTTGTAAATCTTCCAGAAATTCCCCATGGTTCAATTCAAAGAGAAGTATTTATTCTTCTCTGCCCCCTATCCTTCATTTCTCCACTATCATATGGTAACTGTAGGGGGAATCTTTTCATCTTGCAATGAAGAGAAAGAGGAAGTATTTCACACTTTCCCTTAACAATTTCTGCCTATTGATACAATCCCTATTCTATCCATGTATGCTAACCATGAAAGAATAAGTGATACAAAAAGTATTTAGAAAAAAACTATAAAAAACCTACAATCAGGAAGACCATTAATTTCATTATTGTTATTTAAATGAGTAAAATGTGAACATGCGATGTGTCATTATTTTAACAGAAGTAAAGTGTAAAGTAATAATTCTAAATGTATTGGTTCATGAAATAGTACATGGGGCAACTTTACACAAAAAGTAGAGTCAGCCTTGCCAATAATTACACATATGCCATGATTAACTCACTGATACTGTATAATGTTCCAAGTGATTGATAATGTACTTGGAAATTTTATAATAAATGAGTCATATCAGAATGAATTGTTTTTAATTATGCTGATTTTTATAAAAGTATGTGATAATACAAAGGTCAGTAATTATACTGTCTTGATACAATTACAAAACTAATCTCTTAGCTTTATTATTTTACTTCATTAATAGGATTGTGAAACACAGCAATTATTAATTAAAATAGTTAATACTCTAAATCATTTGAATTTAATGCACTTTTCTTGCCAGTAAACATCTAAAAAATTATTTATAGCATTGAAAATAAGCTTTAATACCTGACCTAGTACTTCAAAGTAACTGCAAATAGTGACTTTAAAAAAGATAAAGTTCATTTAATAAACATTAATAAAATATATATTACAAATCCTACAGATAATCCTTTTTAAGATTGCTCAGTGAATGATTTTATTACTTATTGTGGTTGTGTCTGATTTCACCATTTTCATCTTTTGTACTCTATATAGCCTGAGCAGCTGACCCCTCTGGAACGCATTTCCCCAGCACTCAGTCCTCAACCTCCGTGCTCAGGCTTAGAGTTAGGTTTAGACAAAGAAAGGCAGCGGCAGAAGACTGCAGGGGAGGAGTAGGGCATTTCCTTTGGCTCTGGTAGTGGCTGCACGTTTTGGTTACAGTTAAGGTCTCATGCCATTTCAGGCTTAGGGATAGTACTAGCTTCTCATTTTTGGTCCCTGAGTCATTGGCCTTTTGTTGGTTGCCTTAAGCCTTACACCTTTATAATAGTACTTTCATTATTAAATCCTCTTAACTTGAAGCTTTTGAAGGTGCCATGTGTTTTCTGCTGTGATTTTACTGCGTATTCTCATGGTAATTTCACTTTAAATGATTATTAGTTTTATATTGTTCTTAAACACCCAAACCAAACATACTTCAGTTTATATAATAATACATTCAGGTCTTCCCTGGTGGCACAGTGGTTAAGAATCCACCTGCCAATGCAGGGACACGGGTTCAAGCCCTGGTCCGGGAAGATCCCAGATGCCGCAGAGCAACTCAGCCCGTGCACCACAACTACTGAGCCTGCGCTCTAGAGCCCGCGAGCCACCACTACTGAAGCCTAAGGGTCGAGAGCCCGTGCTCTGCAACAAGAGAAGCCACCACAGTGAGAAGCCCGTGCACCACAGTGAAGAGTAGCCCCCGCTCGCCACAACTGAGAAAGCCCGCGCACAGCAGCGAAGACCCAACACAGCCAATAAATAAATAAACTTATTTAAAAAAAATACATTTATGTATGCAAATTATAATTTTCAATACAAATTACTCTTTCTTTTAAAAGTTTTCAAAAACATTCATTATTCTCCCTATTCTCATCAATTTAACTCTTTCTCCTCATAGTCAACTTCTCCTAAAGTCCCTATTTCTGTTTAGGGCATCACATACACAGAAGTTTGAGACCTAAGTTATCATTGATTATTATTGTCTCTCACCCATGACTCCCCCTAACTTATATATTTGTCCAGTTAATTGCCAGTGTAAATTCAAAGTTCTCAGTGTTTCTCACAGTTGCATTTTCTTTTCCTTTCCTGCTTCCTGGTTCGGGTCCTTACTGCCTCTCAATTGAATTACTTGGCCTTGCTCCACATGGGAAGCAAATACCCACTCAGCAAGCAAATACCCCAGAGTGGAAATGTGATATGAGGGATGCAGAGCTGCTCGTTCCTCAGATAGTCTAGCTTCTCACATTCAGGGATGATTTTAGGCACTTCAAACAATTTAAACTTACAATTGATTTTTACCTTCATATACTTTTTAGACCTAACCAAAGCAGGAAATGAGACTCCACCCTGCTTTCAGTCTTAGTTCCCCACCACCCAGCTTGTAGCTCTGCTTCCTCATGCACGGCAGTGCCAGATTGACCCTCCCAGTGCACAGGACAGTTATACCTCCTTCTCTCAGCCACCTGTCAGAGCTTACCTTGTGTACCGTGAGCCTACCTTGAGTTGTGCTGGAAACATTCCCTGCCCATTATTTTCCCTGTGTAAATTCACTCTAACCTTTCCATTCTCAGCTCCACTTATTCCGCAGGAACCTGTGGGTAGCACAGGCTGTAAGTGAGGTCACACTGCCTAGGATTATGTCCTTGTACCACTGCCCACATTTCAAATTTAAGCAAGTTACTGAACTTGTCTCTGCTTCAGTATCTTTATAAGTAAAAGGCACATAACAATACCTCCATTGTGAGTACTCTATGAGTTAATGTTTTTCAAACACTCTCAGCTAAAATAGACTATCCACAATTTCCCCAGTATATCCTACGTGGAGAAAAATGTGGCAGGAGAGGAGTGTAACAGCAAATGCATAGAAAGCTTTCAGCCCGGTCTTAAACTGCAGCAACTTGTTCTACCATCTTTTTAAGCCAGTCCTAAAATCCATCTTCTGTTTTGAGTTTCTTCTGATCTCTCTAATTTGATACAATTACTCTGCCTATGCTGTCACCATTCTCTAGCAGTTTGTTAGTTTTTCTTACTGGAGACACTCTTAATAATTTATCTATATCTCTGTATATCTACATGAAGACTCATAGGTATAGATAGACAAATACATT
Organism: Leucopleurus acutus; assembly: GCF_964270905.1. Classification (NCBI taxonomy): domain Eukaryota; kingdom Metazoa; phylum Chordata; class Mammalia; order Artiodactyla; family Delphinidae; genus Leucopleurus; species Leucopleurus acutus. The sequence continues at coordinate 38,819,586 of NC_139147.1, read as the reverse complement.
TCTCCATAAGATTATTCACATTTTTAAGTTCAGATAAAGCATTTTATTTACCCCTTTCTGCAACTGCAGCTTTGCTTAAAATGGGGTATATTATTGTATAATGCAATTTAATAGTTCTTTTCAATCAACTTCCTACTGTTTGATAGGCACTATTCCAAGATTATTGGTAATCCTAACCACATCTCTGCAAAGTAGGTGTTATCTCTATTTCATACACAACAGTGCTTCCGAAAGTGCCAGTTACAAACTGTTTATTACTTAACAGCAAAGAGATAACTACAGAAGCTGAGAATAAACGCTTAGAAACTTTTACAGCAATTTGACATTGCCATGACCTCCAAGTGTGTGATCTCTGTCAACAAATTTGTTTTGTGGCTTAAGTTTTCTGTAGAAGTAGACTGACAAGCTACAATGGCAGGGAAACATTTTGGAGCACTGTGATTAAGGAGCTAATGCAGACCGTGAACTAATGTACTCCTTTCATTAAAAACAAAAACAAAACAAACAAAAAAAAACAAGTCTTGCTACACAATTTAAAAAATCAGCTGAATACCAGCTTTCTTTGAAGTGTGGTAAAATTTGTGAATTATGTTAAAGCTAATGCATTAAATGTAAACTTATTCTCTTTTTTATATGATAAGATAGAAGTCGATTATAAGCAACTCTACTGCACACTGAGACACAAGAGTTATAGATGTGAGAATTTCTGTCGAGAATGTTTGAACAACACAAAAGCTCTTGTTTCTGCAAGATAAGAAACCAGCCCATTCCCAGCTTTTATATATGTGATTTAGACAGCCAGCCTTCTTTATTTGTCTAATATATTTGGTGTTTTGATCATCTTAATACTAACAAGGAAGAAATGTAACATGTTTTGCAATGGCAGGTAAGGTCAAAGGGCAAAGCAAAAGTTAGAAGCTTAAAAGAACAGATTTTCTACAATTATTTATGACATGATCCATAAATTAAGTATAATTATCAGTAAAATATGATAATACTCTTGATATTGCTCATTTGCAGAAAAGTTATCACAGACTATCTTACAATATTACTAAGATATTTTGAATTGTATATTACAACAAAAATGATCCACATATAGGTATTCATAGGTCCTGAAGCAATATCTTTTATCAAAAATGTAGTTAACTATAAAGTTACAGGATAAATACTGGAACTGGCTGCTAATAAAGAACTGATGATGAATTTTGAAAATACAGCAAAATTTGTCTCATTTTGGATCAAAGTTTAAAATGACTATCTTAGGGCTTCCCTGGTGGCGCAGTGGTTGGGAGTCCGCCTTCCGATGCAGGGGACACGGGTTCGTGCCCCGGTCCGGGAAGATCCCACATGCCGCGGAGCGGCTGGGCCCGTGAGCCATGGCCGCTGAGCCTGCGCGTCCGGAGCCTGTGCTCCGCAATGGGAGAGGCCACAGCAGTGAGAGGCCTGCGTACCGCAAAAAAAAAAAAAAAAAAAAAATGACTATCTTAAGACTGCTGAAATCGCTTCAAAATCTCTTCTTCCACTCCTGCCAACATATTGTCTGAGATTCATTTCTCTACTCTGACTACTATTAATATAAAGCATGGAAATAGTTTAGATTATACATTATTCCCTGCGAAAAATGCTATAGTCGATCCAAGAAGATTAGGTAAATTAATAATAAGGAAGCACATGTCACATTAAAATAGTTAAATAATTGATATATATGACGTTCACTCAAAGTGTGTGCCTAGGTTGTTAACATGAACAATTACTATTTATTTCATAACTTTTTGTTTTGTGTTGATTACAGAGTAACAAAAAAAATTACAAGTATAATAGTAATTCTCTGTACCAGTCTCGATACACCCTTACTCAATGTATACATACAATTTTATAACTCTGTTTTCATCTGCTATGTTTATGAAAGGTCATAATAAAAAGTTTGGACTTTCATTATGTGTGTTTTACTATTTCATTTTATAATAATCCATTTTTATTATACTTTACAAAAGTATGACTTGTGCTTGATTTAGGGAAAATAAATGGCCCTCACCACAGAGTATTTGAGAAGTACTAACTGGGCTCCATGAAAGAGGTTAGTTTGTTGTGGTCACTACTGTAGCTCCCCACCTGGAACCTTGCTCTGAAAGTTGCAGGAAGCACACCCTAACTTCCTCTGCATGCAACAAAAACAAACAGCTCTCCTTTCTAGTTCCTGTAGGAAAACTGGATTAGGCTAAGGGAAGATTAGGATTTAGGGAATATTTTGCTTTGCTATGGTTGTTCTTGTTCTCACTTTGTTTTCTTCAGTGATAGAAGAAAACTTAACAGAAGAGTAGGAAGTGGATGGCTCATTCCCATAATAAGTTGGAAGTGTTCTTAGAAGCTTCCATGGATGGCCAGGGCAAACGTGGGATTAATCTCCTGCCACTCCCATGGCCTTCTAGTAGATGCCATTTCCCTAGCAGGGTCACTGATGTCTGAACCTCCTCTCCCTAACCTTGATGTCTCCTTAGGAAAGAGGACAAAGTTTTCTTGCCTGGCTATACAAGATTTTGAGGGTGAATAAGACAGGGAAGGACACACTTAGGATAAAGAACCTTACGTAAAACACTTATAAGTGTGAAGAAACATGGTGTATGCACAGAACCACAATAGCATCAAATTTATTTTCTGGATATGTACGATAATGTACATAAGCATCAAAGGAAACAAATCAAAGTTGGAATGTTTGCAAATATTAAATTGCAGAGAAAATATTAACCGACTTTCAGTTCTATCACTACATGCTTTTCAGAATTATTCCATAGGCCAAATGCCATAATATATGGAAAGTTGTTTTGTAAACTTAAAAAAAAAAAAAAAGAAAAGAGTATTTAAATTCATGATTCAAATGCTGTTTCCTTCTCACCTCCTTAACCTGTTGTTAGTGGTAGATTCCAGGGTTCATTTCTTGGACCACTCTTCCCTAGACCACTCATCCAGCCTGATGGCACGTGCCTACTCGATGTTTAAGATCTTCAACTTGAATCAGTCCCTGGATTCCAGACTCAAATGCCCAATTGCTTATTATATAACCTCTCCTATGTGTAGCACAAATAAGCACAAATGTAACAAGGCCAAATCAGAACCTACCCCAAAATAGTCACCACCCCCAGCCCCTGCAATCTTGCCCATCTCCTTTTCAAATTCATTACTTCAGGTGTTCAAACCAAAAGCCTTTAAGTCATATGTGACTCCTCTTTCACTCTTCCATCCCACATTGTGGCCATCAGCTAGTCAAAATACTTTCAAAATACACACAGAAGTCCACTTATTTTCATCATGTTCATTGCGATCTTTCTGGTCCAAACCAGCTTCATATTTTGCCTGGTTTATTTGCAATAGTTTCCTAACTGGTCTCTTCACTTCTGATCCCATCCCCCGTCACCAACCACAATTTGTACTCCCCATAATAGCCAGAGTGATACTGTTAAAATGTTCATAAGATCACCTCACAGCTCTGCTCAGCACCCTCCAATAGTTTCTCATTTTAATCAGAGAAAAAGCCAGAATCCTTCAATGGCTGACAAGGTCCCACTTGCTCACACTCACCACATCCTTATCTTTCAGCCCTCATCTCTTCTCTTCTATGCTTTCACTGTGATCTGCACATACTGACTGAGCTCTTCTTCAAAAAAACCCATAGAGCATCCATTTCAGGCCACTCCTCTGCTTTGCTCTCTGTCCCCAGAGACAGTTGCATGTCTAACTAGCTCTTTATTCTTTTTTGGGTGTTTGCTTCCATGTCACTTCCTTAATGAGGCTTTCCCTCATACCTTATTTAAAATGGCACGTCCTCTCTTCCTTTTCGTAAATTTTTTTCTCCATAGAATTCATCACCCTTGGACAAACTATCAATACATATGTACTTAATTATTTTACTTATGGTCATTTTCCTCCTACTTGAAAGTAAGTTGCACAAGGGTGGAGTTTTGACTGTTTTGTCCACTGCTATATTCAGAAAGCCTACAATAACTCCTGGCAAAAAGCAGCTCAGTAAGTGTTATTGAATGAATGGCGGAATCTTAATTACTCTTAAGGTACATGCAATGTCAAACTGTAAAAATATAGTAAATGGATAAATATTAATTTATTTTGAATCTATAATCTAAGAATCCCTTAGAAACTGAGAATTAAAGTTAACTTTCTTTTTCACAACTCCTCTGACATAAATAGATGGTGGTAGACTAATAATATAATCAATTGTGTGGCTACTCAAAATTAGACTCCTTTGCTCCTGGCTTGAAGACTAGAAATTAATGTTTGGTTGACCAAGCCTAGTCAATTCCTTGTTTGAATACCTTTCAAATATATTCTTTCTATTTCCTTAGCTCTCTTTTTGGTCCAGGTTATCATCGTATCACATCTTAGCTGCTAAAATCATTTTTATCTTCCTTTCATCCCTCTATACCCAAAGCCTCCTTTCCCATAGCTGTTCAAGTACTGATTCTTTTTCTTTTATTTCTCTAATTTTAAAAAGATGTATACTATAGCTGATATGCTAAGGAGGCAAACAAAAGTAGAGCTGTAGCTATTGAAAAGGCAGAAGCACAGTTATTTGTAGACAATGCAGGCTAGTACAATGAGAAACCCCCAAAGAAGTTCAAAACACTATTAGAACTAGTAGGGAGGTAATAAACAAAATAGAAATGTGCATTTTAATTTGCTAGATACCAATCAGTATATAGAAGGGAGCAAAGAAATCAGTTCAGTCAGCCAGTGTTGGGGCACCAGGACTGGTTTTCATTCCTGCTCTGTGCCACTCTTTGTGGCACAGTGGACTTTGTGGACTCAGTGGTAGCTCTTCAGGTGAGAGAGCCTTAACATCTCTCTATGAAAATCTCACACCATAGGAACTCACACTCAACATAAAAAGAAGTGAGGCAGAGGCACAAACTATTATATGTAAAATAAATAAGCTACAAGGACATATTGTACAGTACAGGGAATATAGCCAATATTTTATAACTTAAAATGGAGTATAATCTATAAAAATATTCAATCACTATGCTGTATACCTGAAAGTAATATAATATTGCAAATCAACTATACTTCAATAAAAAAAAAAATAAACAGAAGTTAGGCAAGAAGGGCAGGGAGCGAACTTTATTTTTCCTCCTAAATTCTCTCATCCTAACTTGTGTTCTTTTCCCCAAAGCCTTGAGGGTAGCAACTCAGCCTCCAAATTAGAAACCTTCATTGCATTTCACCTTCAACATAGTTACAGCACCTAGGAAATGGTGAAGCTAAATATTACCATTTAAATACAGGGTCTCTGCTTTATGTTCCAGTAACTAAACGGTCTATTTCAGGTATTCACCCATTCACAGCCACTTTCAGGCTAAAGGTAGTATTAAAGATGTCAACTTCCTGTTAGATAGAAACTGCTTAAGACTTCAATGGCAGACCTTTGTTTTTCTTTTTATTTTGTTTGATGTTGCAGTATCAATTTTCAAACATTTCAGAAAACACGAAACAAACTCTGAGAAGAGTTTCAGCCTGTACACCTGGACACAGCAGCAGGTAGCCCTTTACAACCCATTGGCCTCAAGAGGCCTACAAGCTGGAACTGATATTGGTTTATGTAATTGGTCAAGGTTGTTTCAAGACCACATACAAATCCATAGTGAAACTGGGATCCAAATGTAGCTGCCCTGACTAGCAAGCCTGTAAACCTCAACCAACCAACGCATCTATAATGTTTGCAAGTGTTTAGGAGGTAGGATTTTAAGTTACAAAGAAATAAGCGACTAATAACCAATTATCATCTCCATAGGAGAACACAGTTACTGGTCCCTAGAAGATATTTTTATCATAATTCAAGATTTAGGAAATAGCCCATTCAATCTCACACCATGCAATTTTCAGCATTAAAAAACAGGTGGGCTATACATATATGAAAGGGTTTTGAGAGTCCAAACACAACATGTTACATCTATATTCATACTACTATCCTTCTTTCTAAACTACAACCATTCTTTCTAAAATGTTAAAATGAATATTACAGACCAATCACTCAGCATTCCCCCTACCCCATTTCCCATTTGTACTTGAGTCCACCTACTAATCTCAACATAAATAGTCATAAAACCAGAAGACTTAATTCTTACAAACACCCACACTTCAGTACTAAAATAACACTGCCTCCTACATTTCACAGTGCTACAAAATGCTCATTTACTGCTGTTTCCAAGGATCACTCTCAAGAGCCTGCTGGGGCTAAAGAAATAATAAATTAAGGAAAGCAGAGTGCTTTAAGTTATAACTCTTCATGCTCACACAATATAAAACAAAACATTAAAAATATTTATTCAGAAAAAGGTATTTCTAAATTGTATTATTTTGTCTGAATAGTGGAGAAATGTCACCTGAAGAGGCATGGAGGAAGAGAAACACTCAGTATTTATAAATATAGGAAATAACTAAAATAATTGAAGAAAGCCAAGTGAATTGAAAAGATCATACTCATTAAATTTTTAACCATAATAAATTAATAGTTTAATAGTATTTTAATTAGTATTACCATTCATGAATGACCATATGTGTTTTTATTCCTCCTTTTTTGGTACTTAGACCAATATTTCCAAGTTACTTATAAAAAAAGCTCCTTGGGATTAAAGAGAGGCTGCACTTATTAGGGGTACCCAAGTAATAATATTTAAATGAGGTTTCTTATTCATTTTGTACTTAATGCTATAATTATTTTCATAAAACATATTCTATCAAGACAGAAGAATATTCTGCCTAGATTCTATATTTCAGCCTATTGAGTGGGGCCTTCGTCGAATGTAGAGGATATAAATTATAGTGATTGCTGGACTCAATGGCCACACACCTCTAGTTATACCTTAAAGCACAGTAGAGGCATCTAGTATAAGCTGAACCAATTCATTTCTCTCTCCTGGGAATTTAAAACTAGAACAGAGAAATGCAGTGGACTCTAAGTTTTGGAGTAGAATGACATTTATGTCAGTGTTCTAGGGCTAAGTTTTCATTAGCCTCAAACAAAAAAATTAGCACCATTTCTACAATATAGATTCACCATAGGGGGATATGACTCTCTCAAAGTCTGACGTAAAATATTTAAAACAATACAAAATGGGAAAAACGCACTAAAAAATTAAATAGTAAAACTTTAAACACTGTTTTATCTAAAATAGAATTATATTGGTATGAATCAAAATTATGTAATTTTAAAATAGAATTAAACTTATACATTATAGACAGTATTTTTTGATACTGTTAAGATTTTCTTATACTTACTAAAGACCTATAATGCTAATGCTCTTTTCAAACTTACTTAAAAAATGTTAGAATATCTTAAATTCTCCATGGTGTCTCTGCTGATCCTGATTAAAAGGTTATTCAACATAGAGACCATATCAGTATGTCACAAGAAAATCAGGTCCCTGTACAGTACACTGTTACTTCATATATTAGACAAATAGCACACAATAGTTTATTTACAATTTTTTCTGTAAAAAATAATTTTATCAAAAAAGGTATGTTTTCGGTCATGTATATTTTCTTTTTTTTTTTAACATCTTTATTGGAATATAATTGCTTTACAATGGTGTGTTAGTTTCTGCTTTATGGTCATGTATGTTTTCAAGTCAGGGTTTTTCCTAGACTCATGTAAGATATTTTTATCAATTATTTGGGCATGTTGTATCCTCTACAATGAGGCTTATTATGCAACAAGTAGAATTACATTTATCTGCCTGTAAAATGCCTGATCCAATACTGTTCCTCTATACCCTCCACCATTCCAATGTATAGATGATATATGATAACTTGCCACTTAAGGGCAAAATTCATGTTTTATTTATTTTAGGGGCCCCAATGACCAGCATAATTCCTGGGACATAGCAATATTTCACTAATATTCACAGAACTGAACGGAAATTGTGACTTGGAAATCTTTTAAATATCAAATATACTTAGATATTTATATATTAAGAACATTTACTTAGGGATGCCTGTTATCTTTAATGACTATTAATTCCCAAAACTGAGGATATGAAGTATCACAAAAGATATCAAGGCAATTACCCAGAAGCTGGTTGGTCATTGCTTACTTTTTTGTTTTTTTAATTGTTTTGGGAGATGGAAATAGATAGCACAATGGTGTTGACCATCCACCCAGTCTGACCCTAGCCATCATCTCACTTCTACTGCCATGACCATAAAATGTGGTATTCTCCAGATGGCTTAAAATCATTGAAATAATTGCTGATTATGTGCTGACTCTGTATGTCTTACCAACATACAAACATATTTATAAAATATGTATCCAGAGACATATATGATTGGAAGATAAAATAAATCAAATTTTAATCAGGACAAGCTGTCTTTCAAGTAGCTCTATTGAACACAGAATAGACTCTTCAAAAATCAATGAGCTACAATAACTGCAAACCACCTAGTGCAGTGTCTATCACACAGTAGATGGTCACCAAATATTTACTGAATGAAAGACTGACTAAATATATAAGTTAATGATCAGAAAGTAGAATAAAATAGCTCCATGTTATAGAAATAACTTTTCTCTATATGGAGTTTTGCTAAAAAAAAAAAAAAAAAGTAGTGAACAGCAATGTGCAATAACTAAAAGGACTTAATTCAAGAATTTGGTCATTTTCACAGAGGTATTTGATTTATTTGCAATAAATTTTGTTTTTATTTTTAATTTTTGTTTTATTTTTGCAGTACGTGGGCCTCTTACTGTTGTGGCCTCTCCCGTTGTGGAGCACAGGCTCCGGACGCGCAGGCTCAGCAGCCATGGCTCACGGGCCCAGCCACTCCGCGGCATGTGGGATCTTCCCGGACCTGGCACGAACTCGTGTCCCCTGCATCGGCAGGCGGACTCGCAACCACTGCGCCACCAGGGAAGCCCTTTGTTTTTATTTTTAAATTACAACACTACAGGGAATTCCCTGGCGGTCCAGTGGTTAGGACTCCGCACTTTCACTGCCGAGGGAGTGAGTTCAATCCCTGGTCTGGGGACTAAGATCCCACAAGCTGCGCAGCATGGCCAAAAAAAATACAAAAAATATTGTAAAAAGTAGTAATATTAGTGAAACCTAGCCTCTCTAAAATATAATATCAAGTATGCAAGTAATGCTGAATTCTAAAATGTTCGAACACTAAAATTTGCTGATCATGTTCAGACACATATTTGTAGCTTTGAATGTCAAAGTTCCAAATCCTGACACTGTTATAGATACCACATAATGAATACAGTTTATAGTGTACATGATTATCTTTATGTTTTTCCTAAAGTTGCTGGACTTTAAACTAGCATAAAGAGATAAAGGTAGTAATCATATAATGTACAACTGAAAATTTTGCTTATGCTTAGTAAGAATTTACAATAATGGCTTTATCATTAGCAGATTAAGTAAAAGCAAGTTATTTCTTTAAGAAATCTAATAGCACACAGTTTAACATGTATGTTAAATTTGAGGAATATAACATTGAAAAAAAGTAAGCTGTTTTGGAAAGGTGCTGCATTGTTGCAACTTATTTCTCCCAAAAAGAAGCAATTCAATGGAAGGTAGTTGTGAACATAGAGTGACACAAGGTTTTTGATAGAAATTATCTTTACTGAAAATTAGACAGGGAGAAATATCTATTTATGCTTGGTAAGTTGTGCTGGTTACTTTCTGCTTATCATTCCAGACCCATTGTCTTCCCTGCTATTTTCCCTGGGAGACTAAACTACCTAGGATTCCTTGACCTATGGTTTCCATTTGGGCTCAGCCCATGGAAGTCATTGATAAGAGATCAAAAGGTAAGAGGAAAAAGAAGTCAATTTACATATTTCCACATATCCTTCTTCCTAACCAGTCTCAGCTTCTAACCAGAAGTCTTCTTCCAAAACTTAGCTTTAGTTCCTTCTGTCACCCTTTCAGAGGCAAGGATGGTTTCCCACTGCAGCTAGCTCCTGGGTGCTGCATCATCTTGACATGTTTCCTTAATTATGCCTGTACACCTGTAAATTGTGTGTTCATACTTCATTAACTCGAGTGTATCATTTATTTCCTAATGGGAACCTGATTCCTACTCATTTAATATGGATGCATTTGCTAGCAAATCTGTTATTACAATAAAAATGAAATTATTAAAATATGAGATGTGTTCAGGAGATCTATCATTGAGATGGCAACTTTGGAGTAAAGACCGAAAAGAAGTGATACTTTCCACAAGAAATGTAAAAAACAATAAAAATCCAAAAAGCAATAAAATGAAGTCCTTATCAGAATGGTATAGCATGAAGTGAATTAGGCTTGTCTTAAGAAAACTTGGGTCTCATCATCATTTTGTCACTTACTACTCAAGTCATTCAAATTTGCAAACCTCGGTTTCTTCATATACAAAATGGGAATACCGACCATACAGGGTTATTGTGATCACAATGAGAAAAGGTAACCATGTTGAAGTTATTTAAAAATTATAGAGTATGGAGTAAGTTGTCATCACTTATTTCACATCTTTAGTGTAACCTATACATGATTTATTTATTTATTTTTTTAAGAAAGCAGAAAGAAGGGTAATATTGACCACTTTAATACCTGCTTTACTGAGTTAATCTTTACTATTTTAAAGACTGTCACATTGATTGAAACTAGTTGTGGAGAAAGAAACTGTCAGGTGGCACTGGCTGGCATGAAGCCAAGAGAACTGGTACCTCCATTTCAGGTTCATTTCATTTTTCTTCTCTTTATCACTGCTTGTCCTAGGACACGTTATTCATGTTCCTCCTCTCCCATCATCCCCAGTATTAATGTAAAATTATCAGCAGAATAATTGGATAATTAACACCAGCGGTTTTTTTTTTTTTTTTTGGCTATGCCCTTAATAAAATTTTATTTTCGTTCCTTCAGGAATAAAATTTCCTTCAAGAAATTCTTGAGAATCATTGAAGCATAATGCAAAAAAGCAAAACTACTATAAAGTAGTAGCATCACAAAACGTTATGTATTTTACATTTTTATACAAAAACACATACAAGCACACAGAGATACGTCTGTTAAATGCATATACTATGCACTCCTGGAGATGTTTGTACAAAGTAGTTTCTGTCAATAATAGGAAGGAATTGAAGTGTTCTTTCCTGAGCATTAAGTGATCAGATTGTACTACTTCAATTGTTTTTTCCCACACCGGCAGAGAAACAAACACAATGACCTAATTGATTTTTTTAAAACTTCTATTGCCAAATACCACACAGCATTCATGTGGTGTTTCAGTGAACTCGACTCCCTACTCTCCCTGTCTCCCTATACCCACTCTATCCCAAGTGCTTACCTACTAGTTATAACAAGATACGGTAAAATCTGTGCAAAAAGAAAGAGAAGAGGGCCATAACAAGTGGCTACATTTGCTCTAGGTCCCTCTGACCCATAAGAACCTGTAAATCTTCCTCTTGATTTTTATTTTCTATTTAGATTTGCAGTTTCTTAAGTGTTATAGAAGAAGTCTTCATACAAAAGTCTTCATATGCAGAAATGAAATGGAGTTGTAATTGAATATCTACTTCATAGGTTAATGATTTCTGGTTTTCAGGTGCAAACAACAAAGTAGATAGAGAAATTGTTAAAAATGCAATTCTGATCCAAAGACTAGAACATCTGATTTGGTGGGATATTGATGAGCCCCTTTTATTTCTCGGCCAGTTGGTGTCAGAAGCAGAATTAGAAGTCAGATCTGACTCCCTGTCTCCTAGGCTACAATGTCACCATTAAATCTGTGAAATTTAAACAGTAAAATTTCATTTATTGAATATTTGATACATTTTAATGATGACTTGGGGTTTTCTCCGTTGGAAAATGCATATTCTACAGCCAAGGCTGGAATTGGACAAGGTCTATTTTGGCATCTAAAGAGTGAGTCATCATCTAGAACTGTGTTTTCCAAAACAGTAACCACACATGGCTTTTGAGTACTTGAAATATGGACAGTGTGACTAAAAAAACAGATTTTTAATTATTTTAAAATTAACTTAAGTATCCACACATGACTGCTGACTACAGAACTGTTTTGCAGATATAGAACATTGCCATCATCACAGAAAGTTCTATTGGGCAGTGCTGACTATAATGTATCCCTCTGTCTTACTGTATATACACCTTCAACAGTTTGAAAATAACTGATGCTCCTTAAGTAAAAGGCAGCTGCCAAGATCAAAGGCAGAGGCCACTTGGGTTATATGTAAAGTGACCTGGTGCCCGGACACCTTTGTTCTCAGGGGCATTCTAGTTAAAACTAACATAGGCCAACCTGGATTCCAATCCCTTCGTTACCAGTCATTCGCTGAACATCTGTGGACAAATTTTCCTTGAGTGTTTGACTCTCAATTTCTCCAGTTGTAAATGGAGAAAGCTACTGATCACATTAGGATGTGCTCAAGGTAGCAAAAGCCTGAATTCACTGCCCTCCTCTTTATTTCACCTGAATAAAAAATATTACAATATTAGCTTCACTTTAGCCAATTACCTCCAGACACCTATCTCCTTTGTGAAGAAATTCCTGAATATTCACATTTAACCTCCTTGAGAGAAACTCCTAAGAAAAGGGGTTCCGCTTAAGTCTCCTTTAGCTGATCATCAACTGCCTACTCACAGCATGCTTTTCTTTTGTTCCAAGTAAACAACAAAGGCTTTTCCAGTTCTAGCTGAACCAATGGACCACCATCCTGAGATACTTGTTCAGCCCTTAAAGCCAGAACCCTCAGAGACCTGGGTCTCCAGAGAGCATGAAAGGCTACTCAGAATGCCTTTTGGGACTCCTAGTGGCAACAGTAATATCAATGAGAAGCACCTGTTTTGTTGTTCTGGCTAGCTCGCTCCCTCCTTCCCTCCCTCCCTCCTTCCTTCCTTCTCATTACTCTATGTCGGTACAAAAATTAAAGTTCAGGGGTACAGAGCTCTGGTGAGAACTGACCTGCTAAACCCAAAGCTTCTCAACCTCGGCTGTATTTTACAATCATTTGAGATGCAATTAAAACACTGTGATACTGCACATGCCTGAAAGATTCTGTTTGGAAAGCTCCTGAGATCAACTGGCAACACAATGTGAGATAGAAATAAGAACAGAGCTATGGATAAAGCTGTTAACAGTAGCAGCCACCTGTAGAAGCTGGTGCAATCAGTGACACAGACAACTCTTTCGTTTTCTCTATTGTTCTCCTGAGCAGCTGGCAACTTGCACAACACATAAGAGTTACTCTAGTGATGTTAACTCACACTTAGTTTCTGCACTTAGGCTCTGGCACAATTTAGCACATTTGTTTGCTCGAGATAAGCCTTAAGATTGAGGAGGGCTAGGCAGGTAAATGCAGACAAAAATACAGTACGGGGAAAAATTGTGATATGAAATCCTTAAAATAAAATGCTTTTATTTTCAAATAAAATACTAGATTTGTAAAGAATTTGTTTCGAGAAAGCCCCTCTTTTCTGAAGGATAATCATGGTGAGAAAAACCCATCATGTTATATCTGGGATATTTAGCAATATCCCTGTATCTTTACACTGCTACAAAATACTAGATACATCTGATCATATGAATTGTTGAAGCATGCATTTGCTTTATTTCACTTTTTCTTTCCTTATTGCCTTAACAGGTTAGAGTTATGCTGTAAAAAGCTAGTCTCTGTGTGTGTGTGTTTGTATAGTATAACAGGTTTCTATTTTTGATATTAGACTTTTTCTAATTCTATTGTGGTTCTAATAATCAGTTGCAACAGAATAACGAAAAGCATTGAATAAAGAAACCTTTCATAAATGGCAAACTAACATGTTTATTCCTTCACAAGTCCTTGGTTTGGTTCCTTGTCATGTAGTGGAAGGGATCCTTGACAGTGATGTCCCTCAAATGCAAGGGTTTGAAAATAAAAGCATTTTTTTTAAAGATTTCATATCACGATTTTCCCATACTGTCTTTTTGTCTGCATTTACCTGCCTAGCCCTCCTCAATCCTAAGGCTTATCTCGAGCAAACAAACATGCTAAATTGTGCCAGAGTCTAAGTGCAGAGGCTTAGCGTGAGTTAGCATGACTAGAGTAACCCGTACGTGTTGTGCAAGTGACAACTGCTCAGGAGAACAATAGAGAAAACGAAAGGGTTGTCTGTGTCACTGATTGCACCAGCTTCTACAGGTGGCTGCTACTGTTAACAGCTTTATCCATAGCTCTGTTCTTATTTCTATCTCACATTATGCTCCCAGTTGTTCTCAGGAGCTTTCCAAACAGAATCTTTCAGGCATATGCAGTATCACAGTGTTTTAATTGCATCTTAAATGATTGTAAAATACAGCTGAGGTTGAGAAGCTTTGGGTTTAGCAAGTCAGTTCTCACCAGAGCTCTGTATCCCTGAGCTTTAATTTTTGTACCTACATAGAGGAATGAGAAGGAAGGAAGGAAGCAAAGGAGGGAGGGAGGGAGCTAGCCAGAACAACAAATGCTAGCATTCCTAACCCTCTGTCATAGTTAAGTTTATGTGTCAACTAATTAGGCCACAGAATTAAGACCATGCTGAATAGCTATTATACAGATATTTATATCCTATATAATTTAAACTTACCTAAAGCAACAGCTCCATATTTTCACTACAGTTTATGAACTCATTTTCTCCCAATGTTTATAACAATGGATGACAGCTTAGAAATTCAGTATACATTTTTAGTTGTTTGCTTGAATTATATAACATAAATTGCCTTAGTTCTCTAAAAATGTTTAATCAAAATCTATCATCCAATTAGAAAGCCCAGTTAATCACTGAAGTCCAACTCAACTTGTAAATACAGCTTCTTACTTAATTTCAGTTTATTTTGGAAACATGGAGTAACTTAAACTTATTATTGGAATCATTTCTGTAAGTCTTACTTTCAAACTGAATTCATGAGAAAGCACAGAACTTTCCAAAATCATAAAGTGTCTTCTAAATATTTTAACTAAGAGTAATAAAAATAATATATCCTATTGCCAGGAGTGAGGGAAAAAGTATTCAATCTATACGAAAGGCATCTACAAGAAAACAAAATCATGTGATATCTTGAGAGAAGATAATTGTTAAGAGAAGGCATAAAACTATTTTTGAAACGGAATTAGAACTGTTTATTTTATTAAAAAGTTGACACAGGTTATCTTTAGTGTTTATGACTTACAAACTAAAGTATTTAATATTTAACATGTTTAAGTACAAGCAGCAGCAGTTTGGTAATCAAAAGGAATAATTTGAATCATCTCAGAAAAATAAATTCATTATAATTAGGATATTTTAGAATATGATTAAAACATTTAAAAGAAAATGTATTCACCTTTCTTGTCATCAAAGTACAGAGTCTGTTGAGCTGGATTTGACCACTGGAGGGAGGTGTTATCATTTTGATCGACCCTGCAGGTCAAAATTGCAGTTCCACCTTCAACAACTGTTACGTTCTGTGTGAGAGGAAACTGTCCTTGGCTGCCTAAAAGGGGATTAAAGAAAAGGTTGATTAAAAGAAAGTTCTAAAATGATTAACTTCCCAAGAGCTATATGGACTTAACTCCTCATTCCAAGTAAAATTTAAAACAACCAAACAACAGCAAAACTATATATTATAAAAAGGCAAAACATAATTGAAAACCCTTAATCAGAAGACGACAATTTGACATACCATTAGGATTCCTTTATATTCCCTCACATGCTCCAGAAAAGCTTCTTCTCCTCCTAGGCACACATGAAGATTTATATTTAAATAGCAACATGATTATCATTAATTTCCCTTGGCCTTGCATTAATTATATGGTACTAGACCTGGTTATCTTTGAAGATAATAATTTTGGATGAATTGAACTCTTTAAAAGCAGCAGAAGAAACAGGTAAAATAGTTTCCTTGTAGCTTTTATAATCCTGAATAAAGCCTATAAAATATGAATACTAGAACTTTAGATTCAATTTCTGATAGAAGAAATAAAAAAAGAATCCTATTTCACCAGGGTTTCTTGTAGACGTAGCTGTTTTGAGAAATACAAAATGTGCTGGAGAAAACAATGTAAGTATTCTTCAAAAAGTGTTCATCTTATAGAATATCCATCAAAATCTTAAAGTGATTACTCTAGCCCAGGAGATAGAGACAATATTCTTTTTTGTTCCTTTCTGTAGTTTCCTGATGTTTTTTCCAATGCATATATATTTCTTTTATAAATCAAGGAAAAATGTATCTATAAATGACCATTGTCAATTTGGATATCATTAGAATGTAATCAATTCTATCTTCCTAAGTGTTATACTAATTTATTAAAGTAATTCATGTAATAACATTACTTAGTAAAAGCACTTCTAAAGTTAAAACAAAATTCTTGCACACAGCAACATAATATGTAAATTTCACTGCAGCAAGATGATCTGGAGATGAACTCTGCAAAGTCTGATAACAATTATCAACATGGGTAAAAAAAATGACTTTCTAAAGCCAGGTTAAAATACTATTATGGGAGCGAGGTAGTTTATTAAGTCAAGGATAATTTACATATGCAAGAACATTATGATAACTTAATCACACCCATGAAATATATTTTCCTTTTCTTCTTTAGTTTTGTAATGATTCTGTCATTACTACAAGCACCACCTGAGGTTATGCTGGAGCTATTGGCATAAAGAATCTTATTACCAAAAAGCCCGTTGATTGGCACCATAAGAGAGAGAAGAGCCTGAAGGGGAAAATTTCTTTCCAGACCTAAATGACACAAGCACAGAGGTTCATGACCACGTTATATAATTAAGCCTATCAAGTATAAAAATCTGCTATCAGTAGCTTTGTCTCCTCAGTGCCAACCTCTTAGAGTCACTATGGCAACTCCCCAGGATATCTCCCTGTAATCTTTAGGGTGGAGTTTTTAAATTGAGGTTAGGCAATGTCTGGAATAAACTCTTTGATAGTTGACTTCAAAGTCAACGGGAGCCAGAATGGGATGTGTTTTGCCTTCAGCTCAGAGGTGACCTCTAGCAGGGAAACATGGAGAACTATCAATCTTGTGAAGTGAGGTGAGGTGAAAAACCACATCAGAGAAAACATGAGCTAAAACAGAAGGAAGGAGTAATTACCAAAGATATCAGATTAGCAGCTCATAAATATGAAGCTCAGAATGTTTTTAAGATACTTTGCTTAGGTGCCCAGTTATTGACATAATGCATAAACTGAGCAATCTAGGAGAGGAGGGGATCCTTTAAGTAATAAAAAGCACATAACTGCTAATAAATACACATAGTTCATCCCAGATGACAATTTGACTATCAACTGGTACATAAATAATACTGTCTGCTTCTTTAAAGTAGAAAAAGAGCAGTGATGCTTGCAACAATTTCATCCACTACATTTGCAAAATAATTTTCAAAACATCCCCATAAGAAAATATTATCCTTCTCATTTCAGAGATGGGTAAACTGACACTGGGTGGTTAAGTGATTTTTCCATGGTGAAACAGAGTCAATGAACCAGTTGGAGTTTGTTCTGAAATTTCAACATTTTATTCTTATTTTTCCACAAAGGCTGCTGGGTCATATCACTACTTGTTTAAATGTGAATTAGACAACAATGAAAGGAAAAAAAAAAAGTACTCTTTTAAAAATGAAACTTTGAATTCATACCTAGCTGAACTATGTCCTCATAAATTTCAATTATAACATTAAAATCAAATAAGGGAAGATATCAATGTTAACTGCCCTTAAATATCTTATCCTATTTAGAACTTACATTTGATAATTATTTCTGTCTTTCCTTATTGGCCTATAGAAGAAACTAAAATTTGTTAGGGTGTTCTACATTCCAGGGACTCTGCAGACACTAGCACACCTAGACTTTGTCCTTCCAGGTAGGCGATTAGGACAGCTTCCCTCCATCTTCTCCCCACATGGATTCTGACTACAGTTCCCTGGGACCTTGAAGCCTAAAATCCCTGCAGTCAAATAATTTAGTTTTTCCCAATAAAGAGCAAACTCATATGGAGAATTTACTAATCCTGAATACACTTATGATATGTAGTTTCCAAAATCAATTCAAAAGCCAGTGTTGTAGGCAGTCAAACTTCTTCTCAAAGCTTTGAACTGCCTTTTATTTCTGGTTTTAACCTGGAGACAGCATCAAGTTAGCTTCTACTTTTCTCTTTTAACTCCTCCTGGCTCAAAGTTGACAGGTTGTCATTTAATTCAATCTCAGAGAGTCTTTCTAAAGACATTACTAATTTTTCCAATTAGAAAAATTAGTAGGTTACAAAGTTAAGGATTCATCCTCAATGTATTCATCAAAAAAGTATTTTGGGGGCCCTACTACATGCCTTGCCTTGTATGAATCAACATCTGAAAGATGCAAAGAGGAAGAGAAACTTGTTAAGGAGCTTCTGCAAAATAATCAAAAACTAGGATAGAGTATGATGGCAAGGGAGAAGGCAGTCTAGGTGTAGTATAGTACTCATCTTGTTTACCATCAACAAGAATTTCTAAAATTCATTGATCATATCATTGAGGCTAATTTTATTTGGAGGTTCTTAGTCTTTTAATTTAAAAATTTTTTTTTTTTAGTTTTTTAACATCTTTATTGGAGTATAATTGCTTAACAATGGTGTGTTGGTTTCTGCTTTATAACAAAGTGAATCAGCTGTACATATACATATATCCCCATATCTCCTCCCTCTTGTGTCTCCCTCCCACCCTCCCTATCCCACCCCTCTAGGTGGTCACAAAGCACTGAGCTGATCTCCCTGTGCTATGTGGCTGCCTCCCACTAGCTATCTATTTTACATTTGGTAGTGTATATATGTCCATGCCACTCTTTCACTTCTTCCCAGCTTAAACTTCCCCGTCCCCATGTCCTCAAGTCCATTCTCTGTGTCTGTGTCTTTATATCTGTCCTGCCTCTAGGTTTTTCAGAACCTTTTTTTTTTTAATTCCATATATATGTGTTAGCATATGGTATTTGTTTTTCTCTTTCTGACTTACTTCATTCTGTATGACAGACTCTAGGTCCATCCACCTCACTATAACTCAATTTTGTTTCTTTTTATGGCTGAGTAATATTCCATTGTATATATGTGCCATATCTTCTTTATCCATTCATCTGTTGATGGACACTTAGGTTGCTTCCATGTCCTGGCTATTGTAAATAGAGCTGCAGTGAACATTGTGGTGCATGACTCTTTTTGAATGATGGTTTTCTGAGGGTACATGCAGAGTAGTGGGATTGCTGGGTCATATGGTAGTTCTCTTTTTAGTTTTTTAAGGAACCTCCATACTGTTCTCCACAGTGGCTGTATCAATTTACATTCCCACCAACAGTGCAAGAGGGTTCCTTTTTCTCCACACCCTCTCCAGAATTTACTGTTTCTAGATTTTTTTGATGATGGCCATTCTGACTGGTGTGAGGTGATACCTCACTGTAGTTCTGATTTGCATTTCTCTAATGATTAGTGATGCTGAGCATCCTTTCATGTGTTTGTTGGCAGTCTGTATATCTTCTTTGGAGAAATGTCTGTTTAGGTCTTCTGCCCATTTTTGGATTGGGTGGCTTGTTTTTTTTGATATTGAGCTGCATAAGCTGCTTATAAATTTTGGAGATTAATCCTTTGTCAGTTGCTTCATTTGCAAATATTTTCTCCCATTCTGAGGGTTGTCTTTTCATCTTGTTTATGGTTTCCTTTCCTGTGTAAAAGCTTTTAAGTTTCATTAGGTCTCATTTGTTTATTTTTGTTTTTATTTCCACTTGTCTAGGAGGTGGATCAAAAAGGATCTTGCTGTGATTTATGTTACAGAGTGTTCTTCCTATGTTCTCCTCTAAGAGTTTTCTAGTGTCTGGCCTTACATTTTGGTCTTTAATCCATTTTGAGTTTATTTTTGTGTATGGTGTTAAGGAGTGTTCTAATTTCATTGTTTTACATGTAGCTGTCCTGTTTTCCTAGCACCACTTATTGAAGAGGCTGTCTTTTTCCATTGTATACTCTTGCCTGCTTTATCAAAAATAAGGTGACCATATGTGCGTGGGTTTATCTCTGGGCATTCTATCCTGTTCCATTGATCTATATTTCTGTTTTTCTGCCAGTACCATACTGTCTTGATTACTGTAGCTTTGTAGTATACTCTGAAGTCTGGAAGCCTGATTCCTCCAGCTCCTTTTTTCGTTCTCAAGATTGCTTTGGCTATTCGGGGTCTTTTGTGTTTCCATACAAACTGTGAAATTTTTTGTTCTTGTTCTGTGAAAAATGCCATTGGTAGCTTGATAGGGATTGCATTGAATCTGTAGGTTGCTTTGGGTAGTAGAGTCATTTTCACAATGTTGATTCTTCCAATCCAAGAAAGTGGTATACCTCTCCCTCTGTTTGTATCATCTTTAGTTTCTTTCATCAGTGCCTTATAGTTTTTTGCACACAGGTCTTTTGTCCCCTTAGGTAGGTTTATTCCTAGGTATTTTATTCTTTTTGTTGCAATTTTAAAAAGATCCTTCTTCTAGCTAAGCTCACCACCATCCCTGGTTTCAGAGGAGTCATTTGTTTTCAAACAAGTTTATGATGAGACTTAAAGGAAACACAACTTCCAATTTGGAACTGTAGAAGCTGGCTATTTTTCCAGGCAACCTATGGCCATCGTTTTCCTCCTCCTTTCCTTGTATTTATTTCTTTTTATTTTTTGCATAAATATCAATCCCCCTTACTTGTTTCTAAGCTAATTAAGGGTCAGGTAACTAGGGCATCTTACTTACCTTAGAATCATCTACATAGCTTAACATTCTGTACTGTGATTAGAGCACTAGGCACTCACTGTACAAAAAGAAAGCATCCCTTGGAGCAATTGCCGGCATTTGTAGGGGAATTTGTGACAATAGGATGATTACAGTAACTCAAGTCTGCTGCATTTGTTCATGGTCAAAATGGAGGAGCAGAAGGAGAGACTAATTCCTCAATGAGAAAAAAAAATATGGAAAAATTAAATAATATAAGCCTTATCAGTATCATGTCTTAAAACATTTTTTGTAAAGTTCTGCTTAAAAATCTTAAGAGCTGTACATAAGATATAACAGATGGTGATCTAGAACAGACATATTGAATACCATTGTCAGCTCCCAAAATGGGACACAAAAGGACAGACTGTGATAAATTTATGCTCCACAAGGGGAAAAAAAAAACATAGAAAACACTAACTTGTTTTGAATATTAAGTATAATAATATATACTATATACCAAATATAATACTGAAGCCCTCTTAGGTAGATAGACCTCTGAGATGGAAAATATTTTATCTTCCATTCCTGCTCCAATTTCCCTTGCATCAACATCCATTTTAATAGTGCCCTTCTGTGTTATCTCCTCCCTCAACCATCACTAAGCCAGCAGTAAATATATGAAAAATACAGCAAATCTTCACTGAGTATTCACAATATGCTAGGCACTATTCGAAGTGCATTTCCATTATCAATGATTTAATCTTCATGCCAACCTTGTCATCATCTCAATCTTGAAGACAGGGAACTGATAAACATTCAACGATGTGCCCAGAGTCACATGACTAGAAAGTGTGGCAGCCAGGTACTCAACTTTTGCCCTCAGTCTTCAAACCTCACATGTGTAACCATAGAGTCACTTTGAAAATAAAGTGAGCTTAATTCTGACTCAGTGGCTGTTATAAAAGAAACATATAGTTTGGAGTCAAACATTTCTAAGATGCATTTAGACCATTTATATCTATTTCTAAATAAGCGAAGGAATATTTGAAATTCAAGTAAAAACAGTGATATGCTAGAGCCAACTGACACCAGCTCAACTGGTGAGAGAGTCAACTGACTGCAGGTCTTCTCCCTTTATGCTCAGTGATGACATAACTTGGTATCTTGAAACTGACCACACTCGGAGTATTTTCACCATGGTAACTGGCTTACAACGCAAGTCAATGTTTTCCTACAGACCCAGTGGTTAAACGTTTACAGAACACCACTGAAAAAGCCACTCTCAATGCTTTTTGAGGGGGCTGTTACATACATTTTTAGCATAAAGTTGTTTTGTTGTTGTTGTTATTGTTTTTTTCTGAAAAAACAATAAACTCTCTCCAATGCAGTATACTTCTGCTTTTGAAGTTCTTTTTCTTCTTATTGTCTCTTCTTTGTTTTCTTTCCTTTTTCCTCATATCACTTTCCAACAGTCTTTTTCCCCTCCCCCCCCCACCATTCTCCCAATAAAATAAGCTCCCTTTTTCTCTGCTCCTGGACAGTAATCTTGAACTGCTAGGTTTTTTTAAATTTTTTTTTAATTTTTATTTTATATTGGAGTATAGTTGATTTACAATGTTGTGTTAATTTCAGGTGTACAGCGAAGTGATTTAGTTATACATATACATACATCTATTCTTTTTCAGATTCTTTTCCCATACAGGTTATTACAGAGAACTGAGTAGAGTTCCCTGCACTATGTAGTTAAGTCTCTGTTGATTATCTATTTTATATATAGTAGTGTGTATATGTTAATCCCAACCTCCTAATTTATCCCTCCCCCCATTGAACTGCTAGTTTTTCTTAGGCTGCTGAGTTTACTCCTCTCTAACTAGCATCATTGGTTGAAAACCATTTAGGTCACTTTCAGTAATTATATGTAAATAATTTTCTAATTTACTGCTGTGAAAGACACTTTAATGAAGAATGATTGGTCAATATTTTGAAAAGATAGCTCTCCTGACCCTGCCTTTAAATAGTTGCCATTATTTCTTCAATGTTTCCACCTGTCATACACTTAGGAAAAGATTGGTTCAAACTTTGCTTTGTCTAGATTAGCAATTACCAAGTTCAAAATCAAGTGAACTGAAACTTGACTCCTGTTGACCTCAGTTAAGAGTTGTCTTTCCTTCACACGTTTCTTGCATGCCTTCCTGTCTGACCACCAAGAACCTAGCACACTGTCACACAGAACACAAAGAGACAAATCCTAAGATTATGACCACCTCAACTTTGGTGGCAGGCCGTGATGTGCCATTAGCATAGAGAAGCAATAAGCATAACAGTGAAGAGAGATATTTGAAGCCAGCAGTATTGTTGAAAGAGAGCAGGCAGGTGAAGGTGCATGCTGGAACACTGATCCCAAAGCATGGCCCTGCTGCCATAAATGGTTTTATTCAAGCCTTGCTATCTCCTGAACGGATGATGAGTGAAAGCAACGGCTTTCTCCATCTCTTTTCCTGTGCTAAAGATTAAATGTGGGCCACAACAGTGGATCAGTGCACACTGTGCATGAGTGCTTACTTACTAAGAGCAATAATCACCTGAGATATATCTAGACAGACAGGCAGAGGTTGAGGCTCTGCACATCTGAGAGGGAGTTAACAGTTAGTGATTTTTTCAGGGTAAATGATCAAATTTTGTGGGTTATTTGACAGGAACTGAGGACCTCATTATTTTTCCTTCCTGAAAATGAGCAAAACTTTCTCAAAGGAAGAACCAGATTTAAAAACAATGAATGGAAACAAGTAAGAACAAGATGTGAAGAGAATTTAAGATGCAGTTTTTCAATAAAAAAGTGTAAACTCCTCATGACATAAAAAATGCCACATATTTTGAGCCTTCCTTTTGGAATATATTTATACATAGCAGAAACTGTCAACTCAGTCTACAAAATTATTTAATTCAACAGAGGTATCGGCACCTGTATCAAATGGCATACATAATGTTTTGCTCTGTTTTAAATATTTTTGTGTTTGCTCAAGAACCCTATTATAAATGTAAAATACTGGTCTCATGTTAAGGTTCTCTTATTTTGGTTATAAAAAACCCAAATGCCAGATAGATTAGTAGACACAAAATAGGTTAAAGGTTCTTAAATATAAACCTCAACAAGAAATGAGAGAAATAGGTAACTCATTTTTAAATGAAATACAAAGATAGTCTATTATTATTTAGGGTTTTCCCTTCTACTATTCTCAGCTTTGTGCTTCTCTCTCTCTCTCTCTCTCTCTCTCTCTCTCTCATCTGTTCTATCATCTGGTTCGGGGCATTTACACAAAGAACCTGCATTTTAGAAAGTTCAAGATCATTCTTGTTGCTTAAATTAAAGTCTAAAAATATGTCTAAATGCTCACACAGCATGCTATTACTTCCACTAAATTACTGAAGGCATTCTAAACAAATAACCTTCTAATGTGAAAGTTGTGGCTCAGTAGTTGTATGGACTGAAACACACATTGCATACTAAAGCCTATTGGTTTGAAAAGCACAAATGTCAATAATGGAGGCTTATAATTCTCAAGAGAACTACAATGCATGCTCTATCATGTGAGAAGGGAAATTAGAGGAAAAATTAAGACTGATAACTAAGTGCAAAATATTTCCACTTTTGGAATGTCCCTCTGTTCTTTCAAACACTTAAAATTCTCCAGTCATTTTTTCCTTTTATTCCAACTTTTAGGTTTGTCTGAAAAACTTTAAGTATTCTGTTTTCCTAGGCTACCACATACAATTTATTTTTCTTTGATTCTACTCCATCCTCTCAGATTCAGCTCGCCTTATAGAGTATAACACCTGCTATCCACCTTCTGTGCCACCCCTCTGCCCAGCCACTATAGAACATGGCCATCAGTTTGGTGCTGCTTGCCAGTTTCCATAGAGACAGGAAGTACTTTGGAGACCTGTGTTCCACTGCAACTGCCAGACCAATGCAGGGAAGAAACAAAGCTGGCGGGCTGTGGGTCTTGCAAGGCCAGGAAAGGTTGGAAGGACTTTTTCATCCTGATACCAAAGTGTAACAATGCCAAATTGGAAGCTTCAGCAGTTACAATCCTGTAGACTAGATCCTGTGTTCACTATGGCCATTGTGAGTGACCCATTCTGCTCCCAACTCCTGGAGCAGAAACTCTTGGGTACCCAAAGGCCAGTCCTAGTCCTTTGTTGGCTTCTGGTACATGACAAAAGGCTCTTTCAGATTTACAGTGGCTCCTACAGCTCCTGACCAAAGAATCATAATTCTCCTGTAGAAATTTCACCTCTCTTTCTCTTTTCCAGAATATGATAACATTTTCCTGGACACACATAGCAGACTAGGGAATTTATGAGATAACCACTGGATTATTCCCAACTGACCTACACAGTAACTGTAAGTAGGTGACCAGTTAACTACATAATATTATATCAAGACTAGTCACCATTTGCTGTGTTTATGATAGTATTTATAATTAGATTTATTTCTTGATTATCAGGATCAGAGTTGGCCCTACAGAAATTTGCAATACAGGTGAAAAGTAACATTTCATATGTGCCTTCCTTTGCATTTCAAAAATGTTTTTGTGTGATTGTATACCTCAGCCTTTTGTATTATAAATATTCCCAGCACATTCTTTCTACATAAAGTAGGTTTCTCTAATTTCTTCCACTAATTTTATATTGCTAAGCCATATCACAAAATGTGTTTTCTCTACATTACAAAATTCTAAGCTGCAGAGAATATTTATAAAATCCTGGGAAACATTGTTTTATGGCTGCTTTATGTTCTTTCTTAGTGATTATATTGCTTTATCATGTTTTAAAACATTATCTGATTAAGAAAATATTCCCAACATTTTTTTAACCTGTATCTGTACAAATTCAGTTCTTTATATTCTTAGCTTGTTTTTCTGCTTATTACCCTGCCAAAATGCATAATAAACAAAAGTTGTTTACATACCATGGACCTAGTGAACTAGATTAAATATAAACCTACCTAGCTTTATGGCCAAAATAGATTTTTATTTAAAAAAAATAAAATATATTTTGTTTTCATTAATTTATCTATATTTAATTCATTCCCTAACATGTTTTTTTTCTCAAAAATTCAAACAATAATTTCTTGAATGAGCACATACAATTTTTCAAGGAAAACGTGAATTCAATGAATTGTTCATGTTTATATTCACAAGGATTCTTTTCTTCCTATACAAATAAGATCTTCAAGTTTGTGATGTGGAAGAATAAAAAGCAAAGGAAATAATTTTAAAATGAAAAGGAAACTCTATGTCCTGCAAGGCAATATAAACAAATAATAGTGTTTTAAATTATTTCTATAACGTCGAAATAGGCTTACATGGTAATTATGATGTGTGCATTAAGTCATTTTATCTTTCCAGAATACTGTTTTCTGGGTGAATGAGCAAGACCTAGAACTGACTAGCTTTACTTGCTAACTGATAAACACTTGAGAGGCAGCCTTCCAGAGAAAAGAAATTTATGACCACAATCACAGTCTGGTTCACAGTGAAGCTCAATCACGTTAACTAAATTCTAAACTGAGATGTCAACCTGGAGGAAATATTCTGGAAAGGAACACACAGATGGCAGGACTCTTCTGAAGACAGGGTGAGGAATATAGTACTGAGCATACAATAATCAATCTTCTGGAGACAAAAAAAAAAAAAAAAAAAAAACAATGGACTGTGACATAACTGTTTAAAATTGAAATCCCTGGGAAAAATTTCAATCTGATACTAAAAAGGGGGAAATTAATGCATATATTCTTGTTTTATTCAGTAGGTCTTAGAAGGTTGATATATTTTAAAAAAGCAAAAATATTGAATTATAGTACAACTTAAAATATTTTATAATCTCAAGGAAAATTAAAATTCCTAGTAACATTTCTAGGAACAAGTTAAATGGAATAAAAAGTTAGAAAATAAAGTATCATTAAATCTTAATTTCAAATATACAACTGTTTCAAATATACAAATATAACTAGCAAAATAAGGTAAAGATAGTGAGAAAAGTTATAAATTGAGAAAACATTAAGACTTCAATCTGGTTTTCATGCTAGTTTTCCTTAATTCAAATGAAAAAAATATATATCAACTCTTAATTGTTGCTTAATATATTGTTGCTAGTTAATGATTTGACATATGCAGTAGATATATTTTGGTAACATCTTTCTTTTGGATTGTAACACATCTATGCATACAATGCATGCATAAAATTATATTGACCATTTCAAGTTGCCTATATATTAATATTCTTTTCATGTATTATTCTCTGCAGAAAATTTAAATAATTGCATTTGTGTACTGAATAGAGATATTCATATAAAAGAGTGACACAGATGTCTGTTTGGATTATAACTCTTTGGATTATGGGATGTAATAAGGAATTTTGAGATGACATTGATGTAAGATACAGGTAAGAAAAAATGTGATATCAAACACATGTCATTTAATCATGTATAATCAGTTCACGTTAGGCATATGAACTATAAATATTGTTAAACAGAAAAAAACACAGGCCCAAAATGTCATCACTTGTGCTGAAGCCTAGGATACCAAACCTAGATTTAATACCTAACCTAATTGCAGTTTTGATCTTCAGAAACGTAGCCTTAATCAACCAGTTTGAAATTTTCCAGTCAGCACCAATGAGGTAATCTGTCACGTTGGCCTCTCCATCCTGCCACTCCCCAAAAGAAGAAGAGGTGATCTGCAGGTTAAAAATCATGCAGTTGCCCTTGTCCCCAAAAGAAGATGGCCTAGCCTAAGAATAATCCTTTCATTAGTTTTGCTAATAGCTTTCTTGCCCCACCCTTCTTCCTATAAAAACTTTCTATTTTGTACTACCCCCTTAGAGTGTCATTCTTATTGATAGAAGAGATGCTGCCCCATTCATGAATTGCCTAATAAAGCCAGTGAGATCTTCAAATTTACTCAAACATCATTTACTAACATTATAAACATATACAATATTAATGCTTTCTGAAACCTATCTTTCCATTTGTAATGGATTTTGCCTATGAAAGATACTTCCATGACATTAATTTATTAGAATGTGCTTCACATGGTAGCTGCTGGAGATATAACTGTGAACAAGGTAGAAATGATGTAAAGTTCTATCTTTAGAGCTTACAGCCTAAAGATAGGCAGGAGAACAAGAAAACACAAACACATAAAGGGAAAAAGGTGTTGCTATTTCAGCTGAAAACCAAATAGGGAGAAAAAACCAGGCATTTAAAAAGTGATAGAGGATAAGAATGTTTGAGAGGGAACCAGTATTTCAAAAAGTAAATTAACTGATGTAAAGGTCCTGAGCCAGAGGCAGGAAAAAGGTTGGCTATTGAAGGATCTGGGAAATGAAACAAACAAACAAACAAAAATCAGTGAGTTTGGAGCATGAGGAGAAACAGATGAGATAACCCAAGATGAGGTAGAAAAGAAGGTTAAGGCAAATCATGCAGGGTTTTTTATATCATAATAAGGAGCTGACATCTATTCTACATGCAATCACATTGAAGGAAGCCATTGAAGGAAGTTCCATGACTCAACATACATTCTCAGAAGATACAATTTTTCTGCTACTTAATCATTATCTTTAATTCAAGGATTTTTAATCTCAGAGATGAATCCCTGTAAAAGTTGTGTTTACAATCAAGAACCTTACTGAGAAAATATCAAAGAATCCATGAAATCATGGGGATTTATTGTAAAGGTAACCAACCTCTTGGTATTTTTTATTCTACACTGTAAATAACCTTCTAGTAAATGAAAACCCATATTTTACTGACTTGAGCTTATACTAAAACAAGATTGTTACCCATATTTCCATATAACCCCTACTCTTTGATAGAGTTTATTACTTACTTCCACACCAAAATGTCATTGCCTTGAGAAGTTTCTTTAATTAATAATGGAGGACTTCCATTTGTTTTTAAAACTGCAATAGCTATCTGGGAGAAAGGAAAGTATTGCTGGTAAACTATCTATGGATGTAAATATTATGTTTAAAACAGTTTTCTTTGTTTCAAAGATATATTTCCCTAAGTGGATAGCAATACTATGCTATCAAATAAATAATGAATTCCTGAAAGGCAACAAAAGTGAGCTAACAAAACATTTGAGTTTTTCTCCTGTATAGGACTGCATTTTATAAACTTTATAAAATAATTCATCTGACTAATATAGAAGTAAGTGTTTTCTTTTCCAATAACTGAAATTTTATGCCCAAGGTAACCATTGCTATATAAACCTGAGACATGTTGAAAGTCCTTGATAGCAGAGGTAGAAACATATCACTTTTCATTCTCTAACGAGCATAAGATATTCCCTGGGACATAGTGGACACATATTTTTGAACACATGAACACTGTGTTCAAAATGATGTCACCTTAATTATTTAAGTGTTGATCAATATGCAGTAACTTATGAATCAACTTGGAATATTCCCTAAGGAACAAGCTCCCTTTTGAAAGTAAAATGTAATAACAGTGGTTAATAGGGTATGTTTCTCATTGTTTGATCATTTCTGAATGCACAAAGATTTCATTAATGTTGATTTCACCCATCTTGTCCATGTTTACATGCTTTGATGTTCAAGTCCTTTGTAAGTGCCACATTATATCTAGGGGAACATTGCCCTATGAGAGCAAGTGGAAACTGCTATGGGAAAACATTAAAATGAAACTTGATACTTTGTATAGATTTGTACAGATAACTCAGCTCAAAGAATTATATTTTTGATTAGGCAGAGAAGGAATTAATACCATCTTCTCATATCCTTTTGGGTTGGTGTACTATACTTTTAATCTGTTAATTTGAAAACTATAATAAATTGAATTGTGTTTAGTGGAAATTATTAAATTTAAACTTTGATAAAATAGAGATGGAATTTTAAAATATTTCATCTAACTCCTTTAAGTTTGAACAATGTTCTGGAGAGATGGTTGCAAAATGATAACTGGAAAAATATATATCCATAGCAAAACCAATGGTCTCTTCACTACAGTGTTGGAAAGAAAGGGTTTACACATGGTTCTTGGTCTCTTCTCTAGTCTCAGGAAATCCTAAAGAGTTGACTCTCGGTTGAATCATCTTTTCTGTTCAAGGAATTCATGGGTGTAAACTGGATCTAAAATAAATGAGTTGCTATGTACTGGACTAAGCACCTGCATTTCACTGTCAAGGTTATTTATTGAATAATGTATTATCTGTATTGATTAGATGACCTTGTAACAGAGAATGGGAACTGAAGACATAATCCTGAGAAGGCTGTGTGACTAACAAGGCATAAAAGCTGAATGGATTCCGGAGCTGGAGGCTTCTCTGAGATGAGGGAGTGGATACCAACTCAGTCTAGTCTTGGGTAAGGAGTGACTGTGCACATTCAGAAGCATTTTAGGGAGTCACAAAGCTTCTGCTAGTTCTTGGCATCCCTGTATCACCTATCTTGTGACCTTCGGGTAAACTTGATGTTGGATAAAGCTTCTTGAGTCTCATGGGCATTATCATAATATATGAAACCAAGAATTATGCTGCTGTTCTACCAAAGTGGGCATTGCAACCATAACATCAGATTAACAAAAAAACAACATTTATGCATAGCCTATCTGCGGAAATAAAGGCTCTTCCAATAAGAACAGTCACATTATTCATGCTCAAAACTATTCCTAGTTGTCTTATGTCCTTTCCATATCAGATTGGAGCTAAATAGATTATGACATATTTCATGAGTTCTATATACAATTTAAGCAACAGATTTTTATTTCAAAATCCTAATCTTACATGCTTTGATAGATATGAAACCAAAGATGTGTGCTATAACAGACAGATGGATAGATTTAGAGATGCAGCTTTCTCTTTATATATATATATGTATATATATATATATATTTATATATATATAAAACATGCTATATCTATAAATGACATATTACAGCGATATATATTATTCATAATAGCTGATTCATCTCATTGCTCAAGTTTAAATATCTATTGAGTGTTATGTTTTCAAAAATTTTAATAAATCATTGGACTTACAATAATTTATCAAAAATTTTCAAACGTAGGACACTGCATTTGAAACATGAGGACACAGACTCAAAGGGCAATTGTAAAAAGTTCCAAGGGGTTGGGGTATTGGCAGCAACATGGGAATAAGTGTAGACTTTTAAATGCAACTACTTTCAAAATGGCAAGTATATGTGTATGTGTGTTAAAATTAATAATTACATTTAATAACAATTCACTAAATTCACTTTTGGAACTATAATCCCAATTCTCATTATTGGAATCACTGACCAGCTAATCTTAAAGTTACCTATACAGATGATCTTATGAAAGAAAAAGTGATACATGCTTTTTCCAACAAATTTTTTCTCACTGAGAACAGCAATAGCTAACTCCTCCAGTTTAACGGTCAAATCTCTCTAAGCAAAGTTTAAATGCATGGAATCCATCATCACTCAAAATGATCTAATTAATGATAAAGTGATCCAATAAACTGCTATTTGTTAGAATTTGAATTTCATTACTACTAAACTCATAATTTATAACACCATGATAGTTACTTTAAAAAACATAATGCTTGTTTAATAAGGGAATTCTGACATGTAATACACTTCCTTATTCTTTCTTGATTAAGCTTGTGTAGCTCCAGGGTGCAGGAAATATCGACTCATATGGCAGGGTTGATAAGCATCAACCCTCCCTGCTGACTTGGGCCAGCAAGCTGCTAGTGAATTCAGCAGATGTTTCTACTATCTGGGCCAATGGAAACCTTATGGACCTTTTTTCCTTCATCTCCTCCCAGGAGCAAATGTTAACACAGCAGAAATTTGGATGCATGCCAAATAGGAAGCAGAAGGTTGGTGAGAAAGTAGGGTACACTCTTATCCATAAATAGCGGTCCATCAGTGCTTTGAATTGATGATTAAGCCATTTTAATGGCTTATTTTTGTGCATTTGCTATTTCATTTAACGAAACCCCTCTAATCTTACATAACAGCATTTACCCTAAACATATAAATCTAATTTTTGAATATGCTAGTTGTTTCAAGATACAAACCAAAAAAAAAAAAAAAGAATCTGAATATACAAAGTAGGAAAATTGTTGATTTCTAATAATATTTTCTTATATAAATGGAAAAAAACACCTAATTGTAGCTGAAGTTTACTAGACTTAATTTATGCTTTGTTGATGTCATATTAAGAATAGCAATAACAGGCCCAGTTTCAATAAAAATTCTCAAGAAAAACAAATTAAAGGGTTAAGTTTAGCACTCTTTATTGGGCATCATTCTTATTCAGTTGAATTTTAAATGTACTTTCTGAAGAACGCAATTTGATTAAATTCATGAAGCTGTTCCTCCTCTCTCCCTCCGTCTCCCCACACTCAATTACACTGACCCTGTGGAGTGCCCATCAATTTTGTATGATTTAGATTTTTATCACACATATTCAAATTCTGTATTTTAGAATCCTACATTGACTCTACACAAGTTTTCTCCTCTAACCAGCACACTAATTTAAAGAGAGAGAACATTTTATAAAAGAGGTGGAGTGTATTTCTTAGACTATAAAACTATATATTTCCTCAATTTATTTTAACACATCAGAATATATTTCCTGCTGACAAAGGGATAAAAAGTTAGGAAAGAAATTTGAATAGACAAATAACTTAATGTTGGTTAATTTTCATTTATTCTAATATTGTTTACTGAATACCTACTACGAGTAAGGTACATTAAATGCAAGTAAAAAGAAATAGCTAAGTGCATAAGCACACAACTTAGTTAATTGATGGTTGTTGTTTCAATAAGGTTAGCATTAACAATGTCCTATAATATTCATACATTCAGTCAACTCTTAAAGCTATATTGAGAGACTGCTCAGCAGAAGCCTTGTTTTCAACTGTTTCCATGATTACTTTAGAAAGGGCATGTCGTTTTGAGCAAAGTAGCAAAGTGTAAGTAGCTAAAAAAATGTTGGCAGTACTTTTAAATGCTTCCTGTGCATAGCACTTATGATAGGTGTGATTAAAAAAGACACTCATATATAAGTTTCCAATGCCAAACAACTAACAGTTTTTCCCTCTTGTATTCTAATGGTCAGAAACTTAATTTTAAATTCCTTTAAGGATTTTGTGGGTATTACTTAGCTTTGTGAATGGGAATAAAAATTCTGGTCCAGAAAGCTGACAAACACGGCCATGAGACAGAGACACTATAGAGATTTAATTTCCTATCGAAGTATTCTTTGCAAGCTGTGCAAACAGTCTTTGGTTAAACAAGGAATCAAGATGATGGAGATTTTACATCTCAGTGAAACAACCACAGACACAAGTTCTGGTTTTTATTATGAAAAAAAACCCAAAACCCTCAACAAATAGACTGTCTTTTCATTCTCTATATTATCTTTTAGAAGGAAGACTACAAAAAACTTTCAGAGGCTCAGAATTTATTAGATAACAAATAAAATAAAAGAATTAGCAATAGGCTCATACCTGCATCATATAAGGCAGTCAGAAATACTGTGTGTTATGAAAGAGACAGTGGAATACAGAATGTAAAGAGGGAGAGAGGCATTTAAATCCATATTCCAGAATGAACAAATCATTCTACTTCTAATTATTGGGGTTTAATAATTCTAACATATATTTATAATCACAAATATGTAACATCATAAAATATTCAATCATTTCAGTATTAAAATAATTTGAGTTTTAAAACTAGCAGCACAACTTAAAGACCTATTAAATGAAGGACAAAATGGAAAAAAAAAATTGAGAAAGACCGTGGATCTCCAGATAGATGATAGAATAGATGGTGGTGCCACTAATTAAGATTTAGATACAAAAGGGAAAGTTATTATATCTGTTAAATTTTTCTGTTTAGCAAATCACCCCAAAACATAGTGACTTATATCAACAATCATTTTTGTAGTTCACATATGAAGTGACAATTTGTACAGGGATCCACTGGGCACTTCTGATTTAAGCTGTGCTTCCTAATGCATCTATAGTTGCCAGTCATCTGCTTTTGGGGACTCTAATTCTGGGGGAAGACTGGCTGTCATCAGGGGTGACAGGTGATGACTGGGCTTGATTTCATGCCTCTTGGGTCCCAAGAGTAGAGCAAGCACTTTTCGTCTCTTCTTACTTTAAGTTTGCTACTGTCCCATTGGCCTAAACAAGTCACAGGGTCAAGCCAAGGGTCAATGTACAGAGACTGCCCAAGTGCACAGATACAGGGTAACTTGAACAAAATAGCATCTATTGGAAGAGGAGACTAAAGTAGTTGATTATATATCGCTTCTCGGCCTTTTGGCTAAGATCAAGTGTAAAGCAGTTGATTATAGAAGAGAGAGTGATAACATCCCAAGGCAAGAAAAAAATTTAAGAATTACAGAGATTTTTATACCTCAAATGTTTGCAGGAAAATAAGTTTATAGAAGATCAGATACTTGTCCATGGGGACTGACCACCAATATGTCTTAGGGGCTTTGCTAGGGAGAGACTAATTTAAAAAATACAAAGAGAAAGCAGAATGCAGTATTTTAGGAAGTGAATGAGAGGTGATCAAATGAAGATATTAAATGTAACCAACACTTTTAAAAAAACTTGACAATAAAGAGATTTCACAAAAGCTGAAATAGTATATGAAACGGTATAGAGCTTGAGAGAGATTTTTGTTATTTTATTTACTTTTTCATACAACTTAGTAGCATTAATGCTGTATAAACCTCAGTGTGACTCAGTTGACTTCTGTCTTCTATAGACAATTATTTCCCAAATGTTTGCTTGGATACACCAGGCAGATTGAGAAGAGTGAGAGGAATCAGCACCTGTGTTCTCCCACTTTAGGAAAGGTACCACAAAATAGGTGCTATATTTTATGTCAGTAGCATGATTGTTATGTGTCCAGTCAGCACAGTCCTCTTCCAAAGAACATGTTGGATTGTCGGTCACACTGTTATTTTTTCTCATGAGAGCATTAACAGAACTTAAATTAAAATAAAAATACGAAGTATTATGAGAGTAAATAAGAACACTTACACCTCACCTAACATTGCAAATCTCTCTTAAATAATCTTCGTCTTTATTTTGAAAGTATTATTCATTCTTAAGTGCTGTGAAAGTCCATGAAATATTTCCTTTATTCTTTATAGTATATTGGTAAAAAGCTATTGGTCCATTAGATGTTACTTTGTCTTTTACATCTTTACCAGTCTAATCATTGTTAACCTGACCTTGTACTAATTCCTTTCATTCTTAAGATAAATAAATAGTTAAAGAAATCTAACAGAAAACATAAGGAAATGCAGTTTCTCATTGATTAATAATTCTAACGCATGTAAAACTTCTGATTTTCTTTACACATATGATAGGAACATGCAATCCTATGTATGCAAGTACAAAGTGTGCATATTAAAATGAGATAGGATATAACACTGGTGAGTTTATCCACTTTGATTTCAAAGTTTGCTTCACAAAGATTGTTCATCATTTCTGCGTGATCCAGACTGGCTTCTATTGCTGCTCTGAATTGGGACATTTAAAAAGCTATTCTACAAATTGGATTGCCTATAAGTTAGATAATTTGAGATAAAATTCTTAGTGAACACTGAGTTTAGACACATACTAAATAACATAAATTGTAGGAAGACACTTCGTAAATTGAATTTCACCTTAAATCAGTCATATTGAAATGAGAAATGTTAAGATGATACAAGGAATGGCACAGGAAAATGGGCAAAGGTGAGAGAAGAGCCAACCATGAAAACATGAGTTTAAAATATAGCAAATACGCTCCACACAACTGGATATGTTGAAATGTCATGAGAAGAATGTCATAAAAATTTATTTATGAAAATGATAATGCTGAAATACAAAATGAAAAATTTGCATAAGTAGATGAAAGAGAATGAAATATATGCATATTTATGTACATTTTGGAAATATAATAAGCAATGAATTTGAGATGGTTTAAAAGGAAACATGAATAAATAATGTATAACCTGATTTATACCAGAGGAACAAATAAACAGGAATGAATTAAATTGTGATTCAAAGACCATATCAAATCAAGTCATATTATTTAGCAGAACTTTTAGGCATAGCAGAGATATAGCCTGTTTTTCAAATACTTACCATACAACTAAAGTTATATGTGATTCATATTTCCCTTTCAATATGGAAATCTTTGGTTAAATAGATAAAATCAGTATGAATGGAAAGTAAAAACAATTACCAATGAGTTTTTATTTAAGTAAGATATTAGAAATCAAATATTTTGTTAAAAATAATTTACCATTTTTGTTGAAATAGTATTTCTCTAATGTACAAAAATACAGTTCCTTATAATTAAAGAGCAGAAATAATATACAGGTGTATATTATTGTCATCAGCAATATAAATAAAGATAAGTAATATGTCTACAAGTAAACAGCTAGGGAATGACAAGATGTAAATTTCAAACTAGGTTTTTTTTATTAAATAATTTTCTGTTCAACTCTCCACTCAAAACCAATTTCTTCAGTGTCCACTGTATGCCAAACATTATGACAGGCATGAAGTTTTAAAATATTAAAAATGAAAATCATTTGAGTTTAATAGTATACATGAGTTTGAAACATCTAACTAGAGGTATTTAATAAAAGAGCATTTGTTCTCACTTTTTCTGTGGCTCTCTTTCTCTCTCTATTGTATTCTAAAGTTTGCAATGTCCCTATTTTCAATTCTTATATTAAATGGCTACCAAGTCTTTTTATCATAAAAAAAGTTGAAGATGTATTTTTCTATCAACGCATTTAATTTTTTTCAATATAGGAAGACTACAGTAAACCTAGAGTGATTCTTTTTCCAGTTAAAAATGTTTACTAATTTTTAATTAAATAAAAACTTGTAATTTTGTTTTACTGGGATAAAATAATAAATGCATAATTATTATTTTACTATGAAAAGTTCTCATGTATTTTCATTACATGCCAAAATGGAATTCATAGATTTTTAAAGAAATTGCTGAAATTTAAGCAACTGGCTTGTATATTGATATGTGCATTAAAGTAATTTTCTAGATCAGCGAATTCATGTTAGAAATGGTTGCCTGTACTAAAATCACATTTCTTCTTTTGCTCTAAAAATCCTTTAATAAAAATCTTCTACTTTTTAAATAACTGAATTATTTTAAAGGTAATTTAGTACCTAATAACATGTAGACATGAATGGATTTATCTGAATAGCAACTGTGTGTTGGAGCATGGTTTTCTCATAAATGAGAGCATCATTCGTTTTGCATGCCAGTGAGTAAGTTTATTGTATCAGATTGTATATAACCGAAGTAAGGGGAGATCAACTTCTAGTAATCTTGTAATACACAAATTCACCTAGTATAGCACTGAATCCATGTTATAGAGCTGAATTTGGAGGAAGCAAAAATATCTAAGAGCTAAAGAACAGAAGTCAGTATAGAAAAACAGAAAAAGCAGTTTATAAAATTCTGGATGAAAATGATCTTCTTAATAAGGCATTCTGAATGGATTTTATTTCTCAGGTTTATAAAGCTACAATATAATCATCACAATCTGTTGAATGCTATGCAAATTTCTTGAACTATGCCTTAAAGACCTGAGCCAGGTACTAATATATTAATGGTCCCTGCATTAATAGAACCAATAATAACTTTAGTAATGCCATTATACTATAATAGGGCAAAAAGCTTTTAAGACAGGATATATTAAATTGTTTTGTAGAAATGTAAATGTATTCCTTTTTTAAGATTTGAAATGACTGTAAAGTTTACAAAGCAATTCTGATGAATGAGCATTTAAAGTTTTGTGTCTTAACAATATTTGACACTAAAGTTCCTTACTGCTCCACACAGATGCCTCCTTAAGTACATGCCTGCTAAACATGCTATTTATTTCTAAATTTGAGTTTGTTTACACCTTCGTTTTGATGTAGGTTTATTAAAATCACATGATGGAATTTCTATAGTGAAGGACTTACCTTCATCATCATGGATGTGTGTGTGCGTGTGCACATGTGTGTATAAAATTATATGCGTGTGCGTATTTTCTAGATTCAACTGTGCGTATTAGCTACATATGCAGAAAAATTGAATGGAAACTTCTTAAATCATTTTTGAACACCATGAAGATTTATAATACTAAGGCTAGTATGCCTATTGGCTATTAAATATAAACTACACAACT
Source organism: Leucopleurus acutus (assembly GCF_964270905.1). Taxonomy (NCBI): domain Eukaryota; kingdom Metazoa; phylum Chordata; class Mammalia; order Artiodactyla; family Delphinidae; genus Leucopleurus; species Leucopleurus acutus. The sequence goes on along the minus strand of NC_139147.1, from coordinate 38,781,631 downwards.
CTGCTACTTACCCAGTTTTTTCATAGCCTTCTTAGTCCTAACAACAGTTACCATGTTATCCAAGTTACTGTACCACATGATTTTATGTCTGACTTTAATCAGATGATCTATTAGAATGGCAGTCTTCATTATCTTTCAGGAAAGTAACGATTAAAACTGAAGCTTTAAAGAAAACTTTATTTTTTCTAATTCTAGAGCTTTTAGTAGTATGAAAAAAGTAGTAATCTTTGCAAAAGACTGATAAAAATGTTTCATGAGGATGCTACTTTTGCAACTGAAGATAATAAAGAATGGGCATTAAATAAAATAGACCTCGGAATTGTTTTTAAAAATGAAAATCACCTCCTCAATATCTTTACATTAAAATGCATCTTTGTGTGTGCTGTTTTGCATATGGTAACTGTACTAACATATATAAATGTTTCACAGAACCTTCCTCTTTAAACTGGTGAAAATAATTGCTTTTCTGTTATTAATTGCTTCTTTCTTATGACAAGAAATTCCACCATGAATAGGACTGTATAAAGTGTCTTCAGGCTACTCACACTAAATTTAAAACATCTATGTGTATATTTGAATAATATTTTCTCTTGTCCATCTAAACTAGGAGACTTTACATTTGTTTGTTGATGGACAGTGCCTATCAGGTTTGTTCTTAGATTCTCTGGTAAATTTTCAGATAGAGACATAAAATTTCTTTTTTTTTTTTTTTTTTTTGGAGAAAGTAAAAGGATTACAGGAAATAGTAGTGTAAGGCTGATAAACACAGAAATGAGAAAGAATGTAATAAGACTGCAAAAGCTATGTACCAAGGGTAATCAAAGACAGGCTCCACAAAGACAAGGTAACTTTCAAAACAAGCAGGATCACCTCAAAAACTAATGTTGTGCTTTTTTGGCTAGGTATAACATCTTCCCCTTAAAAGGGAAATATCCAGTCTATTGACGTTAATAATACAGTTATTACTTAAAAGAAATTATACATATATTATACATATTAAATTATACATATATATTAAATTATACATATATTATACATATAAATTATACATATTATTTTAGTGCTTACCAGGAATAATGCAACATTCTTAATGTTAGGTGTCAGGAATGATCCAGACTGAAATGGATGCTAGCTCTCACTCAAGTTAATGTGTGAGAAAAATCAAGGACATTAAACCAATACACAGCAGTCATGTAGGATATCTTTCTTTGAAAGATATCCTACATGACTGAACAAATCTCACACACAAATGTGCCTGAAAAGATTACCATTGGATAGAAAAGTGAATTACTAAGTAAATCCTAAGTAATTAATATTGATACATAGGCATATATGACCACTTAAGTTAAAAATATATATTGATATATAGATTATAGTAACAAATAAAAGACTTTTTTAAGTGATCATTTCTCTCTTCTGAAAATATAGATTTGGGGATATAGGTACTTTTGTGGCAGGATTAAGTGGGCTAAAAGTAGCACTTACTGTCATTTCTTGTGTCAAGACATTCATGAAAATGTTCTTCCTCCCTTCCTCTCCTTACAGAGGACTGCACTCCCCATCCTACTTTTCAATTAAGTGTGACCATATGGTTAAATGACAAAGGATTGTGAGCAAAGGGATTATTTTTAGGTATGACCCATTAAAAAGTCCCACAGCACTTTGCTATGTTCTCCTCTCCTCTTTTTCTAGCTGACTGGGATGGCAATCTAAGAGGTTTCTTCGTTTTAATTTTTGTTTTATTTAAGTTTTTTAGAAGATGACAAAGCCCTTGGTAGCCTGTTTCTCCTGTTTCTCTGAACGTTTTTTTGAGGAGGACCATACCTCAGGTCAGGAATACTCAGCTCAGATCAATAAGTGAACAAGAAAAAAAGTACTTTGAATATGTATTTAAACCATTCTACAACCTGAGGTCTGTTTGTTACAGCACTTAGCACTGCCTAATTAATATATTTATCAAGGAACTCATGCAACAAAAAGAGCACATTTTTAGCTGGAAACAAAAATGAAGATGAGGATTTGGGGTGAAGAATGAAGAAAACTGGAAATGAAAACAGACGAAAAGGAGACGTCAATTGCTGAACACTAAAGACTGCACTCATAAAAGGTGAGAGAAAAACAAAAGTTTGGACTCTAGACTAGACCAAGAGAGAAGTGAAATGTAGGTAGATACTTGTTGACATTCAATAGCACTTTGTATTTTGGGGTCTGCATAAGTATCCTCCTCTCTTAAACTAAATTTCATACTTATTTAACCCCTGGATATGCCAGTACCCTGGATACTAAAAAAAAAAAAAAAAGAAAGAAAGTAGGTAAATATTCCCTAGTAATGATTAAATATTAATTGGCACTTTGGAATTCTGTAATGAACTATATGTTTGTTATTTGTCACCAGTGCCAAAAGACGTGAAATTGAGTTAGAAATATACAAAGGTCGAAATGAAGTCTGTATCTTCATTCATGGCTTATATTCAAGAACTCAGGTGTTCCATAAATTCTCTTTAGACAAACACATACACATATGAGACAAAGACAATGCACACATACTTTCCACATACATCATTTAAATATGGACTTAAGTAAATTAAAGAGGATTTTAACATTCAAAGGTAAAAATATCAAACCCAAAAATGACTGGAAAAAGCTTTAATAAAGAAAAAACATCAGTTAACACTATGAAAGTTCTCTTTTTCCATATGAATGTATGTGTTTTACTTGCACAGGTTTAAAACTGGTCCAACTTGTTTTATGTTTCATAAATGTTTTGGTTAGGAACAATCCTGCTAAACCTCAACTTCATTCTCTCCCATGATATTTCCACTTGTCTCCAATAGTGGCAGATGTGCACAGATTCTTTTATCAATACATTTTACACACACACCAAAAATAATAATAATACAATACTATACCAGCTTGTAAAGGTTCAGTGCATTTGCTACCCCCTTTGCTGAAAAACTTCACCTTTCTTGATTTGTGACATTCTGTTTCAACTTGGAAAGAAACTGAACTAGTTCTTTCTGATCCCTGACAAAACACTCTGAGGAAAGATCAAAATGCCTTCTTCAGCTCATTATAGATCAGCTATCTAGATAGATGGAACATGAAGAAAGACAGATACTTCATTTTGGAAAACTACGCTTTTCAGAAATAATTCTATCAGCATGCCATAAATTTCTGTCCCATTCTCCAGTTCTTTCTGAATATTTACCTGCAAAGGAGAAGCCCTTTTTGGATTCCTTTGTTCACCCTCAACTACTTCTTTTCTTCATATTTCCTAAACATTTCCTTCAAAAATATCCACAATATTTAAAATCATGTAACATGTACCTGTAGACTCAAAAGCTGAGGCCAGATTAAAAATATTAAGTAAGAATAATATCAGGCAGATATATATTTTACTCAAATAACGTATGGTGCTTTATAAACAAGCTATGTTTCCCCTATCCAGACAACATAAAAATACTACATTCTAGAATATTCCTTGAGAATCTTTTCAGTTCATTCAAACATAAGGTAATAAAAACACATTCTGTTAATGCATCCATAGAAACATTAATTTTTATCCCACTTCTCTAAAGAGAGATATGGATTCATTCGTGGATTGACCAATGGGTTTAAGTAGTTCAGGAAGTTCTATTATTCTAACATGATAATTATTTAATGTTACTGAACCAATGAACTGTAGTCTATGCTTCACTGAACAAAATGCTTAGGGTTTAATTTAGATTGATAAAGTGCTCACTTCCAGGGCTCACACACCTTTGCTAGAAGAATTATTATCTTCCAATTCATAAAAAATAAGAGGATTGTCTTATTCTGTATGAGAAAGGGGTGAGCAGAGCCATAGAGAAACATATTGTAAATGACATCTATCATGGCACATATCCATCACAGACCATGAAGTCCAAGTACTACATTACTGCATTGCTAAATACAAAAGTTAAGAACACTGTATCCCTACACTTGTTATGCAGCAAATTGTAAAAGTGTATGGCAAAACATGTCTAGATTTAGAGCAGTGGAAAACCATTTGCTGGCTTTAAATGAGAGTATAAACAAGAAGGAAATGATACCATTGAGTGGAAAATAAAGAATTAGAAAAGATACTCCAGATATTACAGTTCAGTGGCTTTATGTTTCCCATTATTTGTCATCTTCTGGCCACTTTTATCTGGATAAGACTTTCACATATTTCTAGAACAATCGTAAAGCAATCCTCACATCTCATCTTACTATTGTATAAAATTATATTTGGTGCTTCAGTTTTAGTGGTTTGTACAACAGTGTGAAGATAACTTGAAATTTTAGCCTCCTTCTCAAATAAGCACATACCATTGGGTTTTCATCTATAAGTGACATTAGAGATTATGCAATTTTACTTTGTCATGTTCCCAAGGAGAACACTGAGGCCTACAGAGGTGAAGTGATTGCCACCATAGCACAGCTAGTGACTGGGGGAGTTAGCAGAGGCCTCGAGTTTCCTGCTTATCAGTCCAGTAGACTCTTTCTACAACAACCCATCGAAAGAGGCTGTAGAAAACCTGTTTTTTTTTTTATGAATCACATATAAATTTGCAGCGACCAAGTACATTTCATTTGAACTCATATTTTTAATTGAGCTATCAATATTTTATGTTCTAGCAGCAAAATACCAAACAAAGTTAACTGCTACTCTTTCCTCTTTTCATTGTAGTCTGGGCACTACAATGTAGATGTCACAAAATATTGCATTTTTGACTTAAAGGAGAAAATCAGACAAAACCAAGTAGACAACCAGTTGTTGTCTACTAAAATGAAATAAAGAAACAGTTCTTATTAACATGTGAAATATCAAATTAGTATATAAAATATCCAGAAGAAAAAACTAAGCACAGAAGGCACAGCATTTTCCTAATAAAGCATTTTTATATAACTTTTAAAGATAATCAGTGGTATGACCTAGAGTTATCTGGACAAGAAAAATAGTTTATATGTATATACACACATATACACATATATACTCATACACATATACATGGAAACTGGTAGATTATTTACTTGTATATAATATATTATATATGTATTTATAAATAATCTAGTTTCTATAAGTAGCATGTAGATATCTAGAAATAATTTTCAATCTAGGAATTAAGATATAATTTTATAATATGTGTGTTAAATTATAATAGTGATTGTTATTGTGTATGTTTATCAACTTAGACAAGAAGTTTGGCTAAATACCAGTTGCTCCCAGTTAGAAAAGAAAATTTAAAAAAGCAAGCCACAAATACAATTTTTCTCTTGTGACCTTGAATGAAACCAGTTATTGTGGTATATTAGTAAAATACTAAACAGCTCTCATCCTGTGTTCCAATTCTCAATAATGATGCTTTAAGGGTTTAGATGATATATTAAATGGATTTATTTACTTCAGTGATAATACATATTTTAAATAAATATCCATCTTACCTGAAAACCACTTATTAATGAGCTAGCTTATGGTAAATGAATAAGTATAAATTTTAATTGATGAATTATCATAGAAGCTATAAGAAAGAAGTACTGAAAATAAAAAGATACATGATCCTCTGGGCTATAATAAATTATAATATAAGCAACAAAATCAACAAATACAAGACTTTACATCTTGCATTACATAAAATTATTAAAAGAACCAAATGTGAAAGACTGGAAAACATACATCAGTTTAGGATTCTAAAAATACCATCCGTTTTGATCACTTTTCAAACAACATAGATCTACTACCAACATCTTACATGTTTTATTTTTGGTGAGACTTCTGGAAGCAATAGAGATGAAGAGGGAAAGGCACGTGGGACTGTCTTCCAACTTGTTTTGAAAAGTGGCCAGAGGCTTTTTTGTACATGCAACATTTTGAAATATTCAAATTGTTTCTGTAATGCCACCTGCAGTTTTGGGGGAAAGTGGAAGTGCTACAAGGTTGTGGTTAGAAGTAGCCCCACTATGCTAGGTGAAATGACATCTGCTGCAGAGAAAACTAGACATCAGCTGGTAAAATAAGAAATCACAATAGTCCTGCCAGGTGCAAGAAATTTATTGACAGAAGACTAATATTGTGGCTATTCTGCAACTTTCATTCCTTCTTATCAATAAAAATAGGCATGGTTGCATCTTAGTATACAATTAAGCATATGACTTAGAGCTAGATCATAAACATAAAGACACAATTTTACATTTTGAAACCTCTCTTGTTTAAGCAGACTTTATCTTTTCACTAAGTGCTTTTGAAGCAGCCATCCAGGTTATATATTGAGAGCAATGCCCTACTGGCTCATGCTAAGCATTAACCCAGTCAGCCATTAAGAAATTAAGAGTACATCAAGGTGAATCAGATAATATATTTAAATCATTAGATTAAGCTTTAAGGTAGTCACTAACAGAACTAAATATGATAATTAGAGAATTTTCACTTCATGGTACATATTTTGTTACTAGCAGTAAAACATCTGACGTCTACTTATTGGAGTAGAGTGCTGAATTTCCAAGCAAGTTAAAAAATATGATACACTAGTAGATATTCAATATAAATATTTATTGAATCCAATGGTTGTTCTATATTCTCTAGGAGTTGCTAATCTATGGCAAAGATGATAGGAAAACACATATTTAGTATGTGTTTAGTAAATGTAATACATAGAGAATGTGGAGTAGATTTTAACACATGATTAAAGATATTACCAGACTGAATGAAACAGAAACAGAAATGTATATAAAATCTTGGTAGCACAGCTGAACTCACTGTCTCCCAGCACTCAACAAAATAATTACAGAGCCACACACAAAAAAATGAAAACTCATGATAAAACTGGACAGTGGGACTCATCAATATATCACAAGCATTTCAGGAAAATATCTATGAACTACAAGGGCAGAAGAACTGAACTGAGATAATGAATTGTTGGTTTCCTATCTTATGCAATTATAGGAGCAAACTTCCAGAATCACAGAATTGAAACTTTCACAAGAGTTTGTTCTTTGCTCCAAAAGTATAAGGTTTGTGACACTGAACACTTAGTGTCCATTCTTCTACTACATGGCAGCTCCCATTTCAAGTAGCAGAACACTAACAGAACCTAGCTACCTCATTCTTGGAATAGTACCTCTTCTTCCATATCCATGTGAACACCCTAGAATTAGGGTGAACATTCTTCCCAGTTTGCCTGGGATAATCCTAGTACATGCTGGTTCTCTGACATGGATATTAATAGAGGTGGCTTTCACTCTCAGATCTTCCTTTTTTGGACAATAACTTGTATGTTTACTATACCGACAACATATATATGCTCTAGGGGAACTGGCAGCTGCTTACAGAATCAGGAAGGAAATGCCAACATCTTAAAATATAATAGACACAATTAATTCAGAAATTGCCCTTGTGATTATTTACTATTATCATTGTTTATGTACTTCCTCTGTTCAGAGTATCAAGCCAAAAGGTAATAAGAGTTGAAGACTGCATCTTAACCTAACAGGTCTATAGTACTTCTATGCCGACTAGACACCATAAATTGGTTCAGGAACTATGCACATCTTTTCCCCTTTTGTTTGGATAAAAGGGATATTCATCTAATATGCATGCTGAAAGAAAGTGGAATGAAAGGCAATCTGAGTACTCTGTTGGAAAGCACAAATATTGGATAAAATTTCCTCATTCATGGATGAGTGAACAAAACAAAAGCATAGGTAGGATCTTACCATGAATAATAACTCTTTTAAGATGGCAATTTCTTAGCAACACACTCAGTAGGATACAAGGAAGATGGTCTCAATGAAACAGGAGAAGAATGATAAATAGAGTAATATGAAAAATCAAAACCATAGGATGAAAGAAAAATTTATAAAATAAGAATGAAGTGCAAGGAAATTTTAAAAAGCAACTGAAGAACTAAAATCTGACTTGGAGGTGATCAACAGCATCTTGATACTAGAAACCAAAATAAAGGAATTAGAGGAAAAATTGAAAGTTTTCAAGAACATAAAAATAATGTGACAAATGAATTAAAACAGTGGGAAAGAAGATGATAGATAGGGCGGATAGGGTTTGGGACTCAACTTTGGGAAAATCTGAAGGAGGATTAAGCATAATTGGGGCTGTGAAGATTAAAAATAAATCTTGAAATAGAAATACACGTATCTGAAGGCTGAATGTCCTTACCACCTCATAGACAACATTAATGAACACTCAATTAGTCAGATGTTACAAATGTTTAATATTTTAAGAATACATTTTAAAATTTTAGCATCATCCAAGTAGGTATTTCTCAAAAAAAGGAGGAGGATTATGACTTATTTTCAGTAGCAACTGCCAGAAGACAAAAGTGTAACAGCTATAAGTCAGAGAAGAATTTCATATCCACTAATGTAGTTCTTTTGTGAAAACTTAGAAAACATATTACTCCTACATACTGGGACATACACCAAACAACCAAGAAGAAGATAAATATTAAGAATTTAAGATTGAAATTTCTGTGTTATAAAAGGATGACAATTTTGGTCATCCTCAACAAAGCCCACCTCCTTAACATTAGTAGAGAAACATAACCAAAAAAACCAGAATGAATCAGGTTAGGTTTGGATACCCTTTGCTAACAATACCATCTTCAGTAAATCATTTAACTTCTCTGACCTTGGTTTATCTATTTATAAATAGAATAATTATAATACCTACTTCACAGTTTTGTTGTGAACATAAAAGGAGATAATATGAAAGTGATCTCATAACACTTTTGTTATACAAATGTAAGGAATTATTATTAATCATTTCTGGGATTGCAAATTGTTTAGGAGGAACAACAGTCATTTTCACATTCCTTTCTGGAAACAACCCTACCTGTGGTGCTTTGATACTTCTCTCAATGAATAAGGAATATGGAACTGAATAAGCATGTCACATAGGAAAACAATCCTCGTTAAGTCTTTCAAATGCTAATTTTAGGTTTGGTTGTATAATAAGTACTTCTTTATACTAAAGACTTGACTTTGAACACGAAATGTCTTGCTCAATTCTATATTGTCAACATAAAAAATTATTCCTTTTTGTCCCTATTAAGCTACAATCTAGCTTCTTATCAAATTCTTTATCTACTTTTTCCTTATACATGCATACTTACTCATGATGTCTTTCCATTTGTAGTTTTAAACTTCCTATCTCTCAGTGACTCCATCTATTACTAATAATCAATAATTCTTTTTAACTGATTACCTGAATTTTTCCTTCCTATTACTTACTTATTTCATTTTAAAATATATTTTAGAATGGAATGGAGTATTTTATAGTATATCTCCATATACTTTTATTTTCTTCTGGAAAAATTCACAAAGAATTTTTAGTATGTGGAAAGTACTTAAAGAATTTAGCCAAAGAAATGATACAAATTAGGCATACAATGGGGACTGAATTTTTTAACATAATGTAGAAAGAGGAAAAGAAACATGCTAACATAATATCGCTAGATGGTAAGATTCTTTTCTTCTTTTTTCTTATTTCCCTCAATTTGTGTCAAAATTACATAATCATAGACTATGCCTATTAAAAATATAATAAGGGAGGACAGAGTTCTTGCAAGACAAGTCAGAAAACGCACAGAAGAGGAAGGAAGGCAAAGTAGAATAATTGTAAAAAGGAATGTAGTGAGTAAGATAGCCAGGAAATAGCAGTGAAGAGGATATAGGTACGGACAGAGAAAACAAATGTAAAGCCCTTTGATGAGAAGCTTTGGACAGAAGCCGCTATTCTCCAGCCTGATGTCTAGATTATGAAGCTATAGAAAAAATGAGAAAAGAGTCACAGTCAAGAAAATGAGAGGAAAGGATGAGGAAAAGAGAGGGGAGGGGAGGAAAGAGGAACATGCAATGAATTACCAGGAAAAGGTAGGACTTTCAAGCAGGGAGGGAACTAGGGAAGGTTTGTGGGAAAATGGGGACTGAGATAGGACTTTAAGGATGAGAGGACTTGAAATGGAGAAAGTGGAGGTAGAAGAGCAGCATGAGAAACATCTTAAGTTTGTGAAATTAGTGTTCATTCCAGTAAACAGTGAGTGCTTAAGAAACAAACTGGGAATTGTGCCAAAAGAAGTAACACTGGAGAAGATAAATTGGTGCCAAATGGTGAAGGGCCTCCAGGGGAACCGTAACATCACTATTAACAAGTTTCTTTGTTCATTCGTCACAAACTTTCCTGTCTGCTTTATGATGTGGGGTTTCCTACTGCACTACAACTTATCTTCTTCCACCACCTACGACTTGTTCCTGGGTTCACTTACCTGTGTAAAGGATTTCCAGTGTTAAAATTTTAAATTATGCCCTACTTATTTGAACAATCTTTCCAACCCAAATCAAGGTACCTTCCTCCTTTCATTTAATAATTCTTCAAAACCCAGGTTATCTACTCATAACTCCCTATCTTAAAGTAAATTAGGGAGAACGGATACTGGTGAGCATTCCCCAGATCCCACATCAGGCCTGAGGCGCTCATTCCCCAGCAACTGGGAGACTCTCAGCTGAGTCATTCTCTTGGAATTGTCTTCAGTCAAGAAAAGCTAACTCACGAATGTCACACCCCCCAACCCCCAGGACATGGTACTATGAGAGGGACAACTTTTAAAAGTAGTTCTAGCTCCATACCCCTGGAGGGATCAGTTGAGAGTTTTGCATGACTGCATTGCAACTTTGACTTCTGGCCAATCCTGCTTCCTTTGCATGCAAATCTCTATCTCAGAGTTCTTTCCTGGAGCATCTCACCTAACACAATGGGCACATTTTATTGTTCCTTTCTACTTGGATACATGACCTTATAATTCTTATTGCATTGCTTTTATCTAACATTTAATTTATTTAACAAATAAACATTCCAAGATTCTTCTCTGACCATATAAAAATAGATTACTGTGCATGTTCATTGTTTGACTTATATTTGGGTGTTCATCATAAAGCCATTAAAGATTATAAGCTCCCTGAGGGCAGAGTTCATAAGTACTAGAAGCCTGATGTGTATGGAAGACAGCACAATTATGTTGCTGAATTCATTATGCTGTTACTAATATAATGTCCTTCCTGTTTTTATTTTATAGGGTTGACAGTTTTTATTCATAGAATTAATTGCTTTTACTCAGGTTGTGTCCCTATGGACACATGGAGAATAATTATATATTTTTTTCCTTTTAAGGACCTGGTAATTATTTTTTTTAATGGAAAATATAAATGTGTATTAGAGTTTCTAGAAAAGAGGTTCCCATCTCTATTTATGTACCAAACCAAAAGAACACAAAATGTCAAATTATGATAAATACTTTGTGGTTCAGTAAGGCACAGTTTGGGAAGGTGGTGGTAGTGAGGTGTGTTTTGCAAATGTTTCTGTAGGTGATCCTGATACCTACTTTCGCTCCCGCTTCGCAGAGAATCAAGTTAAAGGTAATGGCCAAAGGCATTAGCTCTGATAATATAAAATATTGTCAGCAGGAATTGTGTATGATATAAACCAATTTTCTATTTCTTAGGAAGTAGCAAGTCTGTGTGGTATAAGTAAGAGATGATGAGATAAAAATCATGTTAACAAATCTTAAAGGGTATATACCTTTTAGCGTTTTGTTTTTTAGATCATGTGAATATATCACACATTTTTAAAATATTTTTAAGAAATATGGATTTAATCACTATTAATTGTCTTCCAAGGAAATGCATACAAAACAGAAAATAATAAGATATGTTGAGAAAATTGGTTTTAATATACTTTCTCTTAATATATTACTTTTAAAATAATTCTAAACCACTGAAATGGGATCAAAATAACTCTATTAGGAACCATAAAATGTATCCGCTGCCTCATGTAAATTATGTATAGAAAAGGCATATTTCCTTGTGCTGGTAATACTTCAGCGCATCCCTGAAAGAACACTGACTTCTGAATGCTTCATGTTCTTTTATAACGAATTATGCAGAAGTTCAATACCAGAACTATGCTAAGGTGCTAAGGTTCATGTCAATGAGTTGTTTGTGACTCATAGATGCAGTAGACAAACACCTTATTTTTCCTGTACAATTAAGTCCAACATTTCATGTAGAATAGATGCCATTAACACACAAATTGACAAACTGAAAAGCAACTGCTCTGATAAAATGATTAAAAAAAGAAGAAGAAGAAGAAGTAGGTACCTTTCAAGGACACAGCTGGGAAAATTTTCAGAGAAACTTGCTATGCAAGTTATGCCTGCAAATCTCATTAACAGTAATGGAATTTTGAACATAACAACTAGCACATTGATTTCAACATTTTCCCAACATGTACATTTTATTATTAGAAAAGCATTTCTTTCAGAGCAGTGAGAGTTCAGAAAACTTTGTATTTCTCACAAATCTGACATTATATATGGATGTTTCTTTTATAAAAATGAAATGATAAAAAACATTCCAATAGAAATCACAAAAGGTCTTTCTCATATTTTATGGAACAGTAATACACTAAGAAAATAAGTATTGGGGTCTCTTTCTCATAAATGTATTTGTTATTTTTTAAGTTTATGTATTTACCATGTGCATTTATTTATCACAAATCTTTTATTCTCATAGGAAATGTTTATAATAGAGTTTGGATAAAGTCCATGGGAAAAATAGTTTGAAATTCTGCTGTTTAAAAACTAATAAACAAATATCAAAGTAGAGAGAGGACACAAAATTGCCAAGATACTAAATGTGGTAGAGACTGCTAATCATTTCTCAATATCTGATCTCCCTTCTTGAGTTTTATCTCGGCATGTGACTTCTAGCATAAACACTCTATTTTTGGATTCTCTTGCAGCTAGGTGTAGCCATGTAAATATTGATATATTATGGCTAATGGAATATAAGCAGAAATGTTATGTGTCAACTTATGAATAAATAGGATATAAATCCCTCCTCTTTCCTATTTATCCCTTCCTCCATGCCACACTTAACTATCATCTACAATGATGGAATAGAGACCAGAAAAATCCTAGAGATCAGTATTTCTAAATGTACATGTAGGCGCGATCATGATTGCTTATAAAAGAGCATAAGTTCTTTTATTGTATTGTGTGGTATTGTGGTATAGTGTATTTCACCATAAGTAAAAGAGTTTAAATTTTGTGTTGCTTTTTTTTCTGCTTGTTTGAATTTTAAATGCTTTAAACGGATGTACTTGAGGAAAATTGGGACAACGAAGAAGAGAGCTAGGCAGGAATGAACAACTGTAACAGAGCAATTCAAACAGTGTCTTTATATTCAGATAAAAATTTCTAACAATAATGAAAAAGATTAAAGTCACAGCATTTATTGTAATTGATGTAATTGTTTTTTTTCTAAACTTTAAAAAAAATGAAATCCGCCTCTGTTTAAGGCCCAATTCAAACAGTGAATGAGAATCTGTCCCAAATAATAGGCTGAGCTACATATTCAATAGTGTTATTTATTTCCTATTAGTGACATGAATTTTATTAGATTTGAGTATACCATATATAAATAATTTATTTTAGGTTTTGTGTCCCACCCCTAGTTTACCTCTTTTCATGCTCAGGACCATGGATTAAAAATGATATTTATATTTCTTCTCTTTTTTTGGCAAAATAAAGAAACACATGGGCAAGTTTTTCGACAGCCAAGCAAGAACACTGAGACTTACAGTGCACAAAAAAATGAGGAATTTATGTGAGACTGATAAGTTCAAATCAAATTGGCAACATAATAGTCAAAGATTAATCCTGGGTGAGATTACTGCTACACTGAAAGTCTCACTCATATTTAGTAATACTTGTCTTTAAATTTAATGGATTATATACTTAAACCTCTTTTTCAAATAAAACCAAACTAAATATTGAATCAACATAAACAGATGAGACATTCAACTGAAAATAAAATAAATTGCATAAATAAATTTGCCTCTGTTTTAGAAAGAAACACATGATATTTTAAAGTATTTTAAGGTTCAGATAATCATCAAAATAGTTCTCTGCAAAGCACCTTTGACTAATCACAATAAACCTCTAAGTACTTTCTGGACAAAGATGACCTAAATGGGGGTGGGAAATGCTAGTCATGTTTCTTTGTGAGTTTATTATTACCATCAACAAATATTTTTTGAGTCTCCTCTGTGCATGGCAGTATGGTAATAATGATCAGCTCACTGACCGCCATCTAGATGTCTAATGGTAAATTAAGTTTCTCTGATTTATGTTCATTGCTTTATTTGTGCCCTGGCTCATCTGTTCTTACAAGCTGCTCTGTTGTGCGCCTACCAGCAAATTATGTGACAGTACCAACCTGGCACTAATTTACTGAACTCTGTGCTACCAAGAAAACACTTTTCATTTTATATATATCCCTGCCCATTATTGTTTCTCTACCTCCCTTCATCTCTAAGTGAGCACTGCCAAACCAATAATATATCAAGAGTAATTAAAAAACAAATAAAGCAACTCAACTTTGCACTTTTCCATCTGTCGGTCTGTGGTAGTTTACGTCCTTTCCACACCCTGGTGAAATCTATAAAACTTCAACTTACTTACTAAATTGGGTTGACCTAGGATAAAGCAATCCTCTATTACCTAGAAACTCTTTTAAAGCATAAATTTGAATAGGTCACTTACAATTAAAGAGTCTTCAATGGATCATAAAGATTAAATTAAAAATCCTCCTTTAGTATCTGAATCATTTTTCACTCCCTAGCCTCATTTCCCATAACTCTACTCTCTATACTATATACTTATACCATAAAAAACTTGAAGTCACCAGAATCTACAACACTATGTCCCTTCCCACTGCATTTGTCAGCTTTAGCCCTTCCCTTCATCATTTGACTCAACTTCTATTAAGCCTTCAAAACTTAGTCTTTGTCACTCTTCTTATTCAAGCTCTTATTACAGTTTATGAAATATGCCTCTACTTTTGTCTCTATAACATCCAGTGACTATAAATCCCTGAAATGTATCACACTTTCTTTGAATTATTCATTTATCTATCTCACTGACCAGATTATTTGCTTCATAAAGCCAGGATCAAGGTGTTTGTGCCCCTTCAATTGTAAGCTCCTAAAATATATGAACCATGTTTCTTTACTTTTATAACCCAAGAACTTAGCACAATTTGCCTTTCATGTAGTAGGTGCTAAATAAAAATTTCTGAATGTATGAATACAGAAAAGGATGTGCAAATACACATCTATAAGTCAAACTTTTATCTTTAGTTCCTTTCTTATAATATTCCAAGTACATTATAAATGTTAATCTCCTTATTGTTGTTGTGGCATTTAAGTCCAAGTACATGGCAAAGTTTATTAGTGGAGGCTATCCTTTACTTAACATTAATATTTTAAGAGGCCATAAACAGCTAATATTCAGCAATTTCCACTTAAGATAATCTTACTCTCTTGAGCTCAGTTAACCCAAATAGAAATCAATGAATTATCTGAAATGACATTTTTATTAAAACCATGGTATCCTACTTTCACTACTGTGCAGGAGATTCAATTCTATAAAATTTTCCTGCATCAGGAAAATACCTACAATAACAAACCCAAAACAATTAAGAAAATGGGAATAGGAACATACATATCGATAATTACCTTAAATGTAAACGGATTAAATGCTCCCACCAAAAGACACAGACTGGCTGAATGGATAGAAAAACAAGACCTATATATATGCTGTCTACAAGAGACCCACTTCAGACCTAGAGACACATACAGACTGAAAGTGAGGGGATGGAAAAAGATATTCCATGCAAATGGAAATCAAAAGAAAGCTGGAGTAGCAATTCTCATATCAGACAAAAAGAAGACTTTAAAATAAAGACTATTACAAGAGACAAAGAAGGACACTACATAATGATCAAGGGATCGATCCAAGAAGAAGATATAACAATTGTAAATATGTATGCACCCAACATAGGAGCACCTCAATACATAAGGCAAATATTAACAGCCATAAAAGGGGAAATCAACAGTAACACATTCACAGTAGGGGACTTTAACACCCCACTTTCACCAATGGACAGATCATCCAAAATGAAAACAAATAAGGAAACACAAGCTTTAAATGATACATTAAACAAGATGGACTTAACTGATATTTATTGGACATTCCATCCAAAACAACAGAATACACATTTTTCTCAACTGCTCATGGAACATTCCCCAGGATCAATCATATCTTGGGTCACAAATCAAGCCTTGGTAAATTTAAGAAAACTGAAATTGTATCAAGTATCTTTTCCGACAACAATGCTATGAGACTAGATATCAATTACAGGAAAAGATCTGTAAAAAATACAAACACATGGAGGCTAAACAATACACTACTTAATAACGAATTGACCACTGAAGAAATCAAAGAGGAAATTAAAAAATACCTAGAAACAAACGACAATAGAGACGCGACAACCCAAAACTGATGGGATGCAGCAAAAACAGTTCTAAGAGGGAAGTTTATAGCAATACAATCCTACCTTAAGAAACAGGAAACACCTCGAATAAACAACCTAACTTTGCACCTAAAGCAATTAGAGAAAGAAGAACAAAAAAACCCCAAAGTTAGCAGAAGGAAAGAAATCATAAAGATCAGATCAGAACTAAATGAAAAAGAAATGAGGGAAACGACAACAAAGATCAATAAAACTAAACGATGGTTCTTTGAGAAGATAAACAAAATTGATAAACCATTAGCCAGACTCATCAAGAAAAAAAGGGAGAAGACTCAATAGATTTAGAAATGAAAAGGAGAAGTAATAACTGACACTGCAGAAATACAAAAGATCATGAGAGATTACTACAAGCAACTCTATGCCAATAAATTGGACAACCTGGAACAAATGGACAAATTCTCAGAAATGCACAATGTGCCAAGACTAAATCAGGAAGAAATAGAAAATATGAACAGACCAATCACAAGCACTGAAATTGAAACTCTGATTAAAAATCTTCCAACAAACAAAAGCCCAGGACCAGATGGCTTCACAGGCGAATTCTATCAAACATTTAGAGAGGAGCTAACACCTATCCTTCTCAAACGCTTCCAAAATATAGCAGAGAGAGGAACACTACCAAACTCATTCTATGAGGCCATTATCACCCTGATACCTAAACCAGACAAACGTGTCACAAAGAAAGAAAACTACAAGCCAATATCACTGATGAACATAGATGCAAAAATCCTCAACAAAATACTAGCAAACAGAATCCAACAGCACATTAAAAGGATCATACACCATGATCAAGTGGGGTTTATTCCAGGAATGCAAGGATTCTTCCATATAAGCAAATCAATCAACATGATACACCATATTAACAAACTGAGGAGAAAAACCATATGATCATCTCAATAGATGCAGAGAAAGATTTCGACAAGATTCAACACCCATTTATGATAAAAAGCCTGCAGAAAGTAGGCATAAAGGGAACTTTCCTCAACATAATAAAGGCCATATATGACAAACCCACAACCAACATCGTCCTCAATGGTGAAAAACTGAAAGCATTTCCACTAAGATAAGGAACAAGACAAGGTTGCCCACTCTCACCACTCTTATTCAACATCATTTTGGAAGTTTTTGCCACAGCAGTCAGAGAAGAAAAGGAAATAAAAGGAATCCAAATCGGAAAAGAAGAAGTAAAGCTGTCACTGTTTGCAGATGACATGATACTATACATAGAGAATCCTAAAGATGCTACCAGAAAACTACTAGAGCTAATCAATGAATTTGGTAAAGTAGCAGGATATAAAATGAATGCACAGAAATGTCTGGCATTCCTATACACTAATGATGAAAAATCTGAAAGTGAAATCAAGAAAACACTCCAATTTACCACTGCAACAAAAAGAATAAAATATCTAGGAATAAACATACCTAAGGAGACAAAAGACCTGTATGCAGAAAATTATAAGACACTGATGAAAGAAATTAAAGATGATACAAATAGATGGAGAGATATGCCGTGTTCTTGGATTGGAAGAATCAACATTGTGAAAATGACTCTACTACCCAAAGCAATCTACAGATTCAATGCAATCCCTATCAAACTACCACTGGCATTTTTCACAGAACTAGAACAAAATATTTCACAATTTCTATGGAAATACAAAAGACCCCGAATAGCCAAAGCAATCTTGAGAATGAAAAAAGGAACTGGAGGAATCAGGCTCCCTGACTTCAGACTATACTACAAAGCTACAGTTATCAAGACGGTATGGTACTGGCACAAAAACAGAAAGATAGATCAATGGAACAGGATAGAAAGCCCAGAGATAAACCCACGCACATATGGACACCTTATCTTTGATAAAGGTGGCAGGAATGTACAGTGGAGAAAGGACAGCCTCTTCAATAACTGGTGCTGGGAAAACTGGACAGGTACTTTTAAAAGTATGAGATTAGATCACTCCCTAACACCATACACAAAAATAAGCTCAAAATGGATTAAAGACCTAAATGTAAGGCCAGAAACTATCAAACTCTTAGAGGAAAACATAGGCAGGACACTCTATGACATAAATCACAGCAAGATCCTTTTTGACCCACCTAGTAGAGAAATGGATATAAAAACAAAAATAAACAAATGGGACCTAATGAAACTTCAAAGCTTTTGCACAGCAAAGGAAACCATAAACAAGATGAAAAGACAACCCTTCGAATGGGAGAAAATATTTGCAAACAAAGCAGCTGACAAAGGATTAATCTCCAAAATTTACAAGCAGCTCATGCAGCTCAATACCAAAAAAACAAACAACTCAATCCAAAAATGGGCAGAAGACCTAAATAGACATTTCTCCAAAGAAGATATACAGATACCAACAAACATATGAGAGAATGCTCAACATCATTAATCATTAGAGAAATGCAAATCAAACCTACAATGAGATATCATCTCACACCCGTCAGAATGGCCATCATCAAAAAATCTAGAAACAATGCTGGAGAGGGTGTGGGGAAAAGGGAACACTCTTGCACTGCTGGTGGGAATGTGAACTGGTACAGCCACTATGGAGAACAGTATGGAGGTTCCTTAAAAAAACTACAAATATAACTATCATATGACCCAGCAATCCCACTACTGGGCAGATACCCTGAGAAAACCATAATTCAAAAAGAGTCATGTACCAAAATGTTCATTGCAGCTCTATTTACAATAGCCAGGACATGGAAACAACCTAAGTGTCCATCATTGGATGAATGGAGAAAGAAGATGCGGCATATATATACCATGGAATATTACTCAGCCATAAAAAGAAATGAAATTTAGTTATTTGTAATGAGGTGGATGAACCTAGAATCTGTCATACAGAGTGAAGTAAGTCAGAAAGAGAAAGACAAATACCATATGCTAACACATATATATGGAATTTAAGAAAAAAAATATGTCATAAAGAACCTAGGTGTAAGACAGGAATAAAGACACAGACCTACTAGATAATGGACTTGAAGATATGGGGAAGGGGAAGGGTAAGCTGAGACAAAGTGAGAGAGTGGCATGGACATATATACACTACCAAATGTAAAATAGATAGCTAGTGGGAAGCAGCCACTTAGCACACGGAGATCAGCTCGGTGCTTTGTGACCACCTAGAGGGGTGGGATAGGCAGGGTGGGAGGGAGGGAGACGTAAAAGGGAAGAGATATCGTAACATATGTATATGTATAACTGATTCACTTTGTTATAAACCAGAAACTAACACACCATTGTAAAGCAATTATACTCCACTAAAGATGTAAAAAAATAAAATAAAAAAAAAATTTTCCTGCATCTTACACTTTCAATTTTTGGGAATAACCTTACCAAAAGTTCATAAAGTCATAGAGATAAATAAGTTGAAAATAAAACAGCAATCCATTTTCCGTCACAGAGCACTATTCAATAATGTTCAATTGAGTCAAAATAAGAGAAGACTAAAAAAATTAGTAATATGATCTTACTATCTATACTAAGATAATTTGAAAGACCAATTATTTGACAGCAGTCTGATAGTTTTCATATTTAATATGGTGTCTATATATCTGAAAAATAAATGCAACACATATAATGTCAAGATCAAAATGTCAAACAGTTATCATATGATTTTCTTTTACAAATATCATACTTGGATAAATACAATATGAAGTAGAACTATTGTGACCAATGTAGTTAAATAAATTACTTATATGTCTATTGTACATGTAATGCTTTCAAATATTATATATCATCTGCTATAACAATCTTGTTATTTAGAAATTACTTATGATTTCTTATTGGCAAACCATAATGAATATAATCACATACCTTTCTGTTGTTCACTCATTAAACAAATTTCATTGAAGTCTTATTTTTAAAAGAAAAAAAAATCCCAATTGCTACAAGCCATTAAATGTGTCATTTCAAAATAAGAAATTGAAGGACCCAAAGAAAGAAAGATTCATCTTTCTACCGTTAGAGACTTAGAAGATTTTATCAAAATTAATCAGCTCCTTCAAAAATCCTTAAAAACAAATTTATAAACAAGAAACACCACATGCTGAGTTGAAAGAGAATTCTCAGTTTGTTCAATTATCATGACAAATTAACAGTTCCTTTTAAAGGCTTAGGGAAATTAATTTTCTAATTTTAAAGCAAACTTTAAGATCACAACATCAACTTCATTTTGAAGTTGAAGTGGATACATAGTAACATAAGTTTATTTCTGCAAAGACATTTAAAATTTTCTGGACAGAGGAAGACTGTTAGAAGCAAGAAAACATACTTTTGTGGTTTTTAATAAAAATAACGATGAGAGAGATTTGCTGAAATATTTATTCTCACTAATATTTAATGACTAACTCTAACACTCCAGGCTTTACTCTGTTTCTTTAATTGCCTGAAGGTCTACACACTGCTCACTGTCTTATTATTGCACTCTTTTCTTCATTAAAAATGATACTTCAGGGAAATATCTCCAAAAGACTTGAAGTGGACATTTACTATTTTCTGTTCTGCCTAGCATCCTTTACTTTCAGAAACTGATTTTCATTCAAAGGGGTGAGGCATGAGGATGACAAAAGCCAATCATTTGTTTCTGATTCCTTCCAAAACAGCCAATCCCAATTCTTCTGAAATGGTAATTAGTCTAGAACAGACATAAGACCCACACTGGCCAAAATCTGCCTTCAGGGATTGATATAAACACACAAAGAGAAAGAAGGAAAGAGGGAAGGGGGGGGGTGAAGAGAAAGAGAAAGCGCACAAATATGCATCTCACTTTTTCTCATTCTGACTGTTCTGACTTTGGAAGAGACAATCATGTAGATAAAGAAAACCTGGAACTATTAGAATCCATCATTGCCTACTATGGTCAAAGATCAACTAGGAATAAAGCCAAGTAAGAAAAAGGTAGAGCTAAAATTTGACAAGAAAGAGATATAATGATAGTGGTATTATTTGAACCCTTGCATTCAATTATGTCTAAAGCCAGATTCACCCTGGACTTTTCATACATCTAAACCAATAAATCCCTTCTTATGCTGTGGTATAATAATAATATGTATATTTGGTCTTTGTGCCAGGAACCCAGTACAAGAACTTCAAAAACCCTTGGAATTTCAAAATCCATGAATCACATACATTTCCTTTGTTATTCATAATAAACTCCTTTCAATTCTATTTGAGTTTATGCTAACAAGATGACTAAATGGTAGGCCCTTCCATAGTTTAAAGGGAGGGGCTGGCCAAGTGATTAAAGCGTTGGAACTTTCAGCCCCACCCTGCAACCTCCAGGGGACAGGGAAACATCTAACCGGGTTCAATCACATGGCTATCATTTAACTAATTGTGCCTAAGTAATGAAGTCTCAATAAAAACTTTTGAACAACAGCAATGGGGGAGCTTTCAGATTGGTAACTACATCAATGCTGGAAGGGTGGAATGTCAGGAGAGGGCATAGAAGCTCTTCCTCCTGGTGTCCCCTTCAACATCCCTTTATAGTGTGCTCTCTCTTTTGCCTCATCAAAGCCAGGATTGTCTTAGTACTTTTCTAATAAAGCACAGCATTTGAAAAGTATTTGATTTGTTTGAATGTTGTATACAAACCATACATCTTCTGTATACAACTCCCAATGTCCCTGGGAGTGCAGTTGTGGCTTTTTTTTTTTTTTTTTTTTTTACAAATTCTGTCATATGAAAAGGAAAAACAATATCATCAATCAGACATAAGCAGGAAGCTGACCTGCCTACTTTTGCAGCTGCATGACAAGAATCTCTCTGTGCACATCTTTTATGTGTACCTACCCAGTAAGAAAATAATTTACCATAGTCAATCCTGGAAAGTCTACTTTTCATTTTCTCAAGTTGATTTGTAATTCTGACTCTGCTTTGATATCCTTTTCCTTTATCTATTTTAATTGACCAATGTTCTCCAGATAATTTTTCACATTTGATAACTGAATGATTAAATTCTTTCTGAAAATTATTTTTGTTACTTCAACTCTACATTTACACAATGAAACTTCTTTATTTACCTGAAGAATAAAACATCCAGGGCTGTTTCCTTTCTACAGGTGGGGTAATCTGGTTATTAGTGTTTGAAGTTGGGCAGTAATATTTTAGTGTGGCTTAGGAGACAGGAGGCATAAGAATGGATGCTCTCTCCCCAGGTAGTTCTTTGTCTTCTCTCTTTCTGGATTCAAATATAATATAGCCAGAATCCAAATCCCAAATGTCACTGGTTTTGGGAACAGCCTGAGTTACTTTGTTATCACACATGCACATACACACACACACTCAAGGAGCAGAGAGGGAATAAAGTTTTCCCTGTGACAGATCCGCACCCCACAATCTACCCTTATCCTGTTTCTGCCCTGGGAGGCTGACTTACAGGGTGGGCTTTCTTGCTCTGGCTTCTACTTAAGTTAGACAAATACATGACCCTTTCAGGAGTTCACAGCAAAGAAAGGAGAGAGAGGTGAGAATCTACTTCCTATAGGGTCACATCAAGCTGGCTAGGTTTCACATTTAAAGGTCTCTATACTGTTCCTTTCTTATCTTGGAAATCATTATCTCTTCTTTCATTTTTCGGTCTGAAGATTGATAACAACTTTCCTGTTACCAACCATGGGGTAGTACACTGTGCCTTATGATTTTCCAACACTCTGCCCACTCCTTTGTTAACAGACTCACAGATACAGAGAACAAAGTAGTGGTTACCAATGGGGAGAGAGGTAGGGGAGGGGCAAGATAGGGGCAGAGGATTAAGAGGTACAAGCTACTATGTGTAAAATAAATAAGCAACCAGGATATATTGTACAGCACAGGCAATATAGTCAATATTTTATAATAACTATGGAGTATAAACTGTAAAAACTGTGAATCATTACGTTGTACACCTGACACATATAACATTATATACATCAACTATACCTCAATTTAAAAAATTGAAAAAAAAATAGTTACTGTGGATATCAGTCCTTATAAAGGCTCTACATGTTTACCAAATGACCTCTTTTAGCACTAGCTCTGAACAATTTCGGAAATCACCTGACACAAACTTTACGAATAGAACAATAAAAGTAGACAGCATTTAACATGGACTTAGTCATAAGTATATGACTTGATAATTGCAAGGGATGGTTGTCACATCTTTAAAAGATTCTTTAAGGAATATATTAAGTGATTACCTTGTGTAAATTATGAATAGCAGATAGATAATTTCGACGTGCACTAAAATTTCCAATGCCAGCATCAAATCAAAAAGTGCTGTAATATCTTAAATAACTTAAATAGATGTGAAGCTGTGCTCTAGGAAAATCATGTGAGATGACTCAAGTGGCTTTGGTGACAGCAAGACTCTGATGTCAAATATATACATGAGAACTTTGAATAAAACTTCCCTGAGCTATGAGAATAAAGCACTGTTTCTTACTGAAGTTTATAAAATATATTAATTTAAATATATTATTAAATTGATAAATAAATATTGCAAGATGACATCTAACCATGCCAAGAATATCTTTAAGAGTTTAACATACGAAATACTGAAAACATTTGAAAAGTATTTTCTTTTGGAAAAAAGAAGCTCAGTTTACAACTGGTTCCCTTTATGATCAGGCATATGTAGTCCTTTTTCTCCCCAAACATACTTCCGCAATGAGTTTTATGTTCATTGACTAGGGACAGGTTAGGGTTAGATGTTAGGACTAGGGTTAAAGTGAGGGTGAAATTCAGATGTCTTTTCACGACCACTGCTGCTACCGCCTTCTTGCCTCAGCTCTGGAGTTTCTCAGCTTCCACTGACACTCCATGTTTTACCATCTCTAACTTTAATCTACATTCTTTCATTCCTGTTCTCAAGACTTCTGGTTAATTACTTTTTTTAAAAGCTCTATTGCACATATTTTAGTTAATATTGAATTGCTCTCTTCTCTGAAATCTAAATTCAATACTTATATCTAATTTTGTAAAGAGTCTTCTGAGAGAGTTGTGTTTACTTTCATGAATCAATTTTTTACTCAGCTTATTAAATTGTGAGATGTGGTAAGTAGTGTCACATTTGAAGTTATGTTTGTTCCCCTGTGGATAAGCACACTGACAGCACGGAGGAGCTAGCTTAGTAAATTAGGTGATAAAATAATAGTTCAAAGTTGTTTTTTTTTTCTCTCAGTGTCAGAGCAACATCAGAGTGATGTCTGAAACTCTAATTATCTTGCACCACAGCATTTGACATTTTTTCTACATTAAAATAGGTTAATAAAACCTTAAAATAGGCTCAATAAAATAGATTTATTAAACTATAAAACTGTTCAACTAAAAGATCTGAGTTCTTCTTAGTTCTTCTTACCACTGGAAAAAGAAATAATAAAAATGCCTCTCATCCTATTTTTCATATGTATCACAAGTATATTTTAAGAACATAAAAATTGGATATTGAATATATTTGCCATAATGCTTGATGCTGCAACTCAAAGTAACCTTCAGTGAATCACAGAATGTTTCAAATGTGGCAAGAAATCAAGAGGAAGAGTGTTGGTGTGTTCAGTTTGTGAGCTCTAACAATTCAGCTTTGTTCCCACGTTTCCAAGTGCAGGATTAAAGACACAAGGACAAGTAGGAAATTTTAGAAAGGTTGGGGGATGACCTCAGAAAATTAAGTAGCAGAGAAGACACCACTCACACTTCAGAAAATGCTAACCTTGATGACAAAGTAAATTCATTCAAGATGAAAAGACATCGCAAAAGACGTGGAGTTAGCAAGAAGTTCATGAGACACTTTCAGCAAAATAAAATTGTATGATCAAGGTTGAACTTTTGATATTTTAAAAATCATGATACATTTACTTTATTTCAATCCTAACTGGATTCCTGAACATCTGCATATAAAAATATTCTGGATTTAGTGACAGTGGCTTTGCTGCTGCACGCCTTCTCTGCTGTGCATAGTACAGAAATACACAAAACGTGTCTATTCTTTTAATTACTGCATGGACTTCCCTGCCAGTATTTATTTTTCTATGTTGTTTTCCACAAAATGTTCTAAGATACAGATATATCTTGAATTGTATCTATTTTGGAGCAGGTAATACTCTTTTTAGATTGGCAATTTATAACAAAATTGATCTCACTTCATTAAAGCATTTAATAATGGGAAGATAAGTAGAAAAAAAATAGGTCATACTAGGAAAGTGGAGATATCAGAAGAATAATTATTATGCAAATTATTTTCATAACAATGAAGCCCATAACAATTCTCTTTCTTCTAGGGTTGCAATAAAGATAAAATGAGTTAATGGCTGAAAGTGCTTAGAAAAGCATCTGCACTTAGTAAGGGCTCACTAAGAGTTAGCTGTTACTGTTTTCATTATTGATATTTTTAATCTTATATTTATAGCACATCTTGGGCTGGCTGCATCTATGTGTACTCCTTGAATATGTTCATTATTCATCTATTCAGAAGACATACAGCAAATGCCTATGGATTACTAGGCACTGTGTTAGAGATCAGTAGAGTTTCTTGCAGTTTATGAAGATAAAGGAACATTTAAATAAAGACAATCAAGTGTGGTAAGTGCTATGAGAGAGGAAGGACAGGGGACCATGGGAGCTCATAAAAGAATGCCACCCAGATGTGAAGGGGATGAGGGCAGCTGTGGAAAGGGTGAGTAAACCGGGCAGAGAAGGCTCAAGTAAAACTTCAGATCTTTGGATCAAGTAAAACTGAGCCATATACAGTATGACTCACACAATCTCTCCCTCTCCTGGTCTTACCCATCCCATTTGCATCTACAGCCCTGATATTCTTGACTCAGATAAGTGCGCATTTAGCTGGAGTAGATACAGTCAGAGTTCCTGCACAAACACAGATACCCATCAGAAACCTGGGTAGAGAAATAAATTGACTAAAAAAGGAGAGACAAGGACAATTTAAGCTGTTTTGTCTGCTTCATTTTCTTTTGGCAATGCTGTGTGCTAATTTTTTTAGTGGCTGTCTAGACATAAATGAGATTAAGTTGATTAAAAGAAGAATACAATGAACTTTGCAGTGCTTTTATTTTAAAACCAAACAATATTGAGACCTATTAAGAGAAGTATGACAAGAGAGAGGCTTTGAAGTATAGAAGAGGAATATTCCTGAAGAGTTTCATAGAGAAAAAAAATCTCTAATAGAGTCTCACAAAGAGTCTTCTTTTTCCACTAATGGAGTTATGCTTCAACAGAAAAAGAAAAAAAAAAGTTCTCAACTTATAAAACAATTTCATACACATGAATTTTTAAAGACACATTGAAAAGATATTTGATATCACAGTAAAATGTTAAAAAAAAACTATTTCTTTGATTCAAATTCCATCACAGCTTACAGAGGAAACTCATTTATATCAAAGTTTTTTAATATATCAATTGCTATACCTCCTTATATTGGGCCCACACTAATTGTCCTTTCCATAGAATGTCATCTTATAGCACAGAATCTATTAGAAAACTTTCCCACATACTATGTAATATATAAAAACAAAATAAATGTGAAACTTACTATGATATTTTGATGATCTCATTAAGACAGATTAAATGTTTCTGAATCTAACAAGGTCCAAACT
This sequence comes from Leucopleurus acutus, assembly GCF_964270905.1. Classification (NCBI taxonomy): domain Eukaryota; kingdom Metazoa; phylum Chordata; class Mammalia; order Artiodactyla; family Delphinidae; genus Leucopleurus; species Leucopleurus acutus. The sequence goes on along the minus strand of NC_139147.1, from coordinate 38,754,580 downwards.
TTTCATAAATTTGAAGTTATTCTATTTCAAATGATGAAAGTCTTCACATTACATCAGGGACTATTGATTTATATTTTTTATTGCACTGCTGCTATCATTAAGTATTTAACATCCTTTGCTCAGTTATAAGGCACTGGAACATCACAGAAGGGTGTTTTGGGGTTGATCCTATGCCCCTCAGCCTCTTCTTCCCATTGATGGTTCCTTCACTTTCTCCAGCACTCTATCAATCTCTCATTATTTACTATAAGTGTCTTATTCACCTTTTCCTTTTAAACGGAGGGAGGACTATTTATTTCTATTAATATACAAACATTTACAAAAGCGTAAAGTAGAAAATTATTTGTCATGCAATATAAAGATCTGGGTTTCTGTAATGTGTTCACTATCTACTCATAGATAACCTTAAAATAAATTACTTAATATCTTTTAGTCATGTATCCCTCATCTATAAAACTACTATCTCACAAGGTTGAATAAAGGATAATTTTTAAAATATAAAAGTGCTTGATAAACATTTAAGGGTCAGATAAGTACAGGATGTTGCTCTGAATACTTCTGGTATTTACTGTAATATGGTGGCATAGTTTTGAAATATTATTATTACATTTCTTTCATGTATCTCCTAATCCATTTAGGTCTCCTCTTCACCCTGCCCCCCCCCACCTCCTAAACTATGCAGTAGTTAGGCTGTTCAGTATCATAACACAGGGGAAATATATATGTTCAAAAATTAGAGGAAATGAAGTATTCCTGGCCTTCAGATTTTAAAAGCCTAGACCCTAGGAAGTAAAATTTGGACTTAAACAAAAGATTTGGAAAGAAACATGATGGGGGAGAGGTGGGGAGGCTAGACACATCCACAAGAAAAAAATCCATGAGTAGGAGAGAGATTAGAAGTAGGGAACCAGTCAGCCCTTGAGTCACAAGTAGATAGAGAAGCCCCAGAAAGATGTGAGGAATCCTTAAGCAATTCTGCCTGAATAGCTCCTAGAGCTGGGACAAGCCCCAAAGCAAACAGGGCAGCATATTCAGTCTAGGAAGAGAGAGTTTTCAGCAGCCCTTCAAGTCTCTGTGGTCCCCAGCCTGACTCAAGGGCTGCAGGATGACACCAGAAGGAAAGAAGAAGACAGAGGGATGGGGAAGAGGAGGAGGGAAGGGGGCAGAGAGAGAGATAAGAGAAGATTTATGGCAAAAAGATGGCGCAAACTAATATTTTGTTGAATTTAGAAAAATGCAGTTACATTACCTGCACTTATTTTTAAAGAATTAGAATCTTAATGTTACAATATGAATTATCCTTATTTTCACTTCTAAAATCTTGTTTTAAATGAAAAGGTAGAATACACAGGGTTTCCTCAAATATATATACATCAGTTTTATTTTTATAATAAAATAATCCTAATTATCAACTGGCATATTCCTAGAAACTGGAAATAAGCAAAAAGGAATCCTAAATAGCTGCAATCTATCTAAAAGCCCAAGCAATTTCTTTTTTTAATATAAATTTATTTATTTATTATTTATTTATGGCTGCCTTGGGTCTTCGTCGCTGCACGCGGGCTTTCTCTAGGTGCAGCGAGCGGGGGCTACTCTTCATGGCAGTGCGTGGGCTTCTCGTTGTGGTGGCTTCTCTTGTTGCACAGCATGGACTCTAGGCATGCGGGCTTCAGTAGTTGTGGCACGCGAGCTCAGTAGTTGTGGCTCGTGGGCCCTAGAGCCCACAGATTGCCATGAAATGATTTGTGTTCATGATGATGCCATCCTAGTTGCTATTTTGAAAGGTTTTCCATCAAAGTGGTTAAATAAAAATGTCTTTGTGCTTGAAAAGAAGTGCTAATAATGCAGAAAATTCACTTCATTTGATCACTGTATTTTCCTGACACACATATCCCCTGTATTTCCTAACTGACTATGAATGTCGTTGATCTTTTCATTGTGTTGGAGCGAGGAAGGGTAAACTTGGGGATGGGCTTGGACCAACAGAAAAACAAATAGATCATGGAGAAATGGAGAAAGAAAAATAGATGAGAGAGAGAAAGATTAACAAGGGAGAAATATGAGAAAGAAAATAGGGAAGGCTCTCTAAATTTATTTCACACTCAGAATTTCACATAAAATTATTTATATACATTTTCCATCATTATAATTACAAATAATCCCATGTTAAAAAATCAGTTATTATAATGTAACAATAAATATATAATTGAGCAGAATGCATAATTTATAATTCTTTTAATTACTTAATCTCTGAATATAAAACCTTCTGACATCAGTTTTAAAGATTATATTAAATCTGAAAAAAAATGTACATAAGTTCTTACCACTCTAAAGATGTTGTCTTTCTGAAATACTTTTGAGAAAAAAGAGGATATTTTAAAAATTAATTTGAGAGAACATGTTGACTAACCATTCTTTACTTTCAGAAGGATGGTTCAAAAATGCTTAAGAGAATTCCAGTTAAATAATTACAACAGGTAGACAAGGATACTATGGAAGTAAGAATGTAATAATATTTAGCTATCAAGTTAGACAAAATACTTTTTAAAAAGTGATTATATCTGATTTTGGCTAAGATTCAGGGAAGTGGAAACTCTTGTATTTGTGGATTTGTGTTGGTAAAAGAGTGAATTTTCACAATCTCATATGAAAGTAATCTGGAATAATGTAAAAGTAAATTTTACAAATAGCTGTATAATTTAACCCAGCAAGCCTAACTTCTTGGTACTAATGTTATAGAAATAAAAGGATTAAAATACAAGAATATACTTAAAGCTTGTTTATTGAAGCACTTTGTATAATGGGGGAGGGGAGAGGAAACAACCTAAATTTTCCTATGAGTTGGGGAATATTTTGGATTATTCATATTATGAAATATTATGCAATTGTGTATTATTATGAATATTATACCTATGTACATATACATATATACCTATGAATAATGTCTATCACATACATCAGCTATTCATCTTAGCTGTGAAGATAAGATATAAACTATAAACTTTCCATATATATTTTTACATTATTTCTTACACTCTTCCCACCTCAGCTAATGGGAAGGACATCCCTCCAGTGGCATAGACCAAAACCTTGTAGACATCTTTGACTCTTTACTTTCTCTTGTATTCTGCCTCCAAACTGAGAAAATTTTACTGGCTATCCTTTTAAATCAACTGCAATTTCTTCTTCACCAACTTCATGCTAGCACATGATAAAAGTCACCATCATCTCTTTCCTATAATATTACATTAATGTCTCCACCCCCAACAACCAGACTTATGTTTTAAACACATAAGACAGATCATGTCACTCTTTGCTGGATATCTTCCAATGTTTTCCCACTGCATTCAGTTTAAAAGCTGAGTCCACAAGCTAGCCTACCAGGCCCTATGCAACCAGGTCCAGTGACCTAACTGATTTCATCTACTTCCACATCTCACTTCCTTTCTTTCCCTGCCTCTGTCTGCTCTACCCACACCAGATCCCTTGCTCTTTCTTAAGTATGCAAGCACACTCCTTCTTGAAGTGTCCTGCATTGCCCTTATTCTTGACACATGATCCTCTGTCCTCATATATCCTCATGGCCTGCTCCCTCGTTGCCTTCAGTTTGTCCAGATGTCATCTCAATAAGGCCTTCCCCACACTACTTCACTTAAAAATAGCAATCCTCCCACCTCCAGGCATGTCCTAACCCCATTCCCTGTGTTTTCTTCATAGTACTAATCATCTTCAAACATAATTATGTTGTTTCCTTATTCTTCTATGTTGTCACTTGTCTTCCCCCACTAGAACATATGTTCTATAAGAATAGGGATTTTCTCTCTTTCCTTCATTATATAAACCCATGAAACTGAAGCACCTGAAACAGAGTTTGGCCAAGAGTAGGTGCCTAATAATTATTTTAGAAGTTAATAAATAAGTATGAAGTCTAAGCTCTTTAAAATATTATTTTATTAATATTCTTTTAAAATTATGTCTTGTGAATTAAAGCAGCCCTTCCCTTCTTAAACCCACACCTGAAATGTTTTAATACATGCTTTTGAATCTCTTTTCAGGAGATTTTAAACTTTGTGTTTAAATTGCTTTCACTCTCAAGCTGCCTTGTTGTGCTATTCAGTGTATGAATTCCTGTGTCTCAGTTTGTGAGACTAAGGCTTGTAGAATATTCCACCAAATACAAGGAGGTCATGAATTCCTTTTATACCAGGATCAATAACCATCTGAATTGGACAGATTAAATTAGCCACAGGCTGGTGGAGGCAGGAGGATAGATGGACAGCTTCTGTGAGTCTCTTGTAGTTCTATATAAAGTGTTTATTAAAGTTTCAATGAGAAAAAAGGCACTAAAATGCAAAGGTAAACATTCTGCTTTAAAGTGATAGAGACAAATGGCCTTGTACCGCACAAACCTTTTCAGCGATGGTATAGATCATCTGCAGTATGTTTTTGTGTTGCCTGTGAAAACGATGTGTGGAGAAAGGCACTACTTGAAATTTAGTTCCAATATCATGTTGGCTGAAAAGCTGTGCTTCTTAGTAAATCCAACCAAATACACTGACATTTTCAGAGTGCATCTGATACATTTCAATAATTAATTCTTAAGTCAAGAAAGAGTCAAGAAATCAGATGAAGAAGCACAGTAGGCTGAAAATTGCCAGTGGGAAGAAATAAAAAAAATCAGCCATAGATAGAACCTCTTCAAGCTGAAAAGAGGTCAGTGGAATACTACTGGAAACAGGGATAAAGCTTCAGGCGTTTTTATTATTATTATTTACATAAACCACCCAGAGAGTAATGTGAGCTGCTCAGGCCATAACTTTGCAGAAACTGGTAGACTCAGAGAAAGAAATATGCAATCACAGAGTAGAACTAAATCAATGAAGTCCATAAATAATAAGCAGTTGGAGGAGAAAAATCTCACACAAAAATATATTATCTGTTAAAGAAAGCAGACTGTAGAAGGACGGTGCTGCATAGGAACTTGAGAACTGCTTCAACAAGCCCCATCACCAAGTTTTATTTATATTCTGTAGATAGATGACCTTTATCCTCAGATTGGAGGGTGTCACAGGTTTGCCAATTGAAACTGCAGAATTATATTAGTACTTAAGTACTTTTTAATGTGGAAAAGATAAATTTCAGATATGTTTTGAAAAATAATTTTCATGATGTCCCAGATTGTGTTTTAATCCTGCTCCGAAGTACTTACTCTCTTGAATACTATCAATAAAAACTGCCAAAAAAATTATAATTTAAGTTACTGATACTTAATTTAAAAATACAAGTTCAACTTATTTTATCATCTATTTCTTAAGGGCTTATCATGGGCTTTTTGGCATGGAGAGACAGATACAATCAGATCATTATATTCAGTGACCTACTGAGAATATTTCTTTATAGTGGCTTTTAACACCAGGTCCCAGAGAAGGTTAATGTGTGTAGGAAGATATGTATGCATAACATCTACAGCTTGCTTTATCAGGTGAAATTGGAAGTAAAAGAATATCTATACAAGCAAGTGCCTACCATCTGGCATAGGAACAACTAGATGGCACTATCATAATGACAGTGGATCAATAATCCAAGCCTCTAACAAGGAATATAAAGTAACAATATGCTTATTTTAAAATTCTTGAAATGTCAATGTGTGCTCTTGTATTCTATAATCTGGTAACAGGAAATGAGAGAGTGTTAAATACTCCTAGACAAAGCCTTTTATATTCCTAGCTGCTAGACCTGTGCCTAACATGTAATAGGTAGTCGACTTACTAGAAAAATACATATTTTATATCCCTCAAGAACTTTCAAGGAAGTAATAATTTATAAAAAGAAGTGCTCTGAATTTGGAAATTCACTACAAGATTCCTTATAATTCAAAAGATTTATGAAATAGTAGTTTCCAGTTGTCTCTATGAGCTACAGGATAACTTTTCAAGGAAAGTAAATTATATATACTTTAGATCCAATTTTATTTTCTAAGTGAGTGAAAGAGTAAAATATACAACTCAGATGAGGGGAGTAACAAGTACATTTTAAAATCTCAGCTTGACTAATATAAGGTGGTCCTGGCATAGACAGGGAATTTTCCATATGTGAGATAATTTGTTATTTGGCAATAAAATAAAATACTCACTCTATTTTTGCCTCCTGAGGAAAATAAATTTTCTAAGGCAAGAACAAGTGACACTGCACTAATATATTTATCAATCATATGGAGAAATTTTGAAAATATAAACAGGGCAGCTGTTGGCTGAAATGATCTCCTTAAACTGAAATAGAAGATAATATCTAAACCTCTTAGATGCTCAGGTCACATGCTTGAAGAATTTCAACTCTTCTTTGCTTACAGCTGTATTAATTTATATAACAGTACTGAACAAAGCTCATAGCAAGATTCAATTAAATCTTACTAAGTGACACTAGGTATCTCAGTAAGTAGCTATTTGAGAGGCATACGGGAACAGAACAAAAAGTTCCTGTCAATTTGTAGAAAGGAGAAGGAGAACTATTGCCCTGGAAAAGAATTACTGATGTCTATTTGGGCTATTCTGGAAAAAGCTGCTAGATCAGGTGAGTATATAGCTGAGCTCTGAATGTAGAGAATATGATTTAAAAGTAAACATACATATCAATATCAGATATGAGGAATTAATCCGAGCTGGGAAACTATAGAGCTGCTTAAGAAAGCTAGAAGGAAGTTGGCTCCAAGTATTTTGTGGTAGGGTTGTTGGGCAAATGCCTTGTACAGGAAAGAACAATTAATGGAAGGGAACCAGTTGACTTACAGACTTGAAATTCTCTCTTTTTTTTCAATTTTTTTAATTGAAGTATATTTGGTTTACAATGTTGTGTTACTTTCTCGTGTACAGCAAAGTGATTCAGTTTTATATATATATATATTTTATATATATATATATATTATATATATATATTATATATATATATATTTTTTATATATATATATTATATATATATATATATCCTTTTTCAGATTATTTTCCATTACAGGTTATTATAACATATTGCACACAGTAGCGACTTTAAATTCTTAAATATGGATGTGAATTGTTAGAGTAATTTGGAAAAACTAGGGAATCTGGTGGTAAATGGCTACACCGATACAAGAAGAAAATAATTAGGACCTCATATTCCTTACTATCCCAAGAAGAAAAAATAGGGGGAGAAAAGCAAAAATGAAGACAAAGAATAAAAAGTGCAATTGGTAATGGTAAGTACCAAAGTGGAGCAAAACTTAAAGTTTCTCAACAAACCTGAAGAATAGCTACTGTAGATTGAAAAAGTAGTCACTGAAGCAAACCTCTGGAATTAGTGTGGAAAAGTGTGAGCTATTTGATCTCCACACTGTCAGGAAAAGTTCATTACACCTGATCTACGACTTCAGCTATTGGACCAAATGCTATTACAGCTCTCATTGGGACAAGGCATACAACCAGAACATACTGTTTATCTATTGGAAGAGTAAAACATTCTATAAATTATAGTGAGTAGCAATAGCACACTTTACAGATAGCAGAGCTGTTTCCAAGATAAACCTAGCTCATTAAGCTAAATCTATTTGTAAGAGTAAGAATTAAATGTTTCCATCTCATAACAGAGATCACATCTGCCCTTTGCACATTAGTCTCAATAACTGAAATAAATAGATAATTGTTTTGAATGCAGGTTTGGGTGTCACGTCACAGGATTTGATAAGAATTCACATTTTTAAAATTTTGATTTTCTGACAGGTCTTTGTTTTTCTTTTTTTCTATTACCCGTAATAGACTGTCTCATGAGGTAGCTGGGTTCTTTATTCATATTTAGGCAATTGTATAATTTTATCTATTCCCAGTGCTTCCTCACCTGTAAATATAAGTGCTTTGATATTTAAAATTAAAATAGTTCTATTATCTTCAAAATAAGAGCCCTCTCTGACATTGTGTTCCCCACAATGAATGCAATGTGCATTTTATATGTACTTTCAATAATTTTATTGTCAGCTTATTCATTTTCCAGCCACTTTATTATTTCCCCTTAAATTACCTTTTTCTTTCTCAATTAGATGTCCAAGTTAATTTTGGATCTGTCATGTATATTTATACAAACTATTGATGAAGCTGAGGCAGTTATATAATTTTAAAAGTAAACAAATCCTGTCTAATTTGTTTAAACCTCAGTAACATAAAATATATCTTAGTGTAGTCATCTTCTACCAGTTTTAGAAGTGATAATATGATTGACATCTTAAAACTTACTGCCCATATTCCAATCTATTTCAAGATGGCAGTTTCTTTTAAGACTACAGAGAACTTTTCAACAACAAAAGCAGCATGACTCTATTCCTTCAAAATTTGTTTTGTATGTAAATCAATACTAGTCAAAGTTTAATAAGTTTAATAATAGAATATATAAACTGATAATGCAATCTTCATTCCATTATGCTAAGAGGAAGTCAATGATAAATTGGATAATCTAGGACAAAACTGTGATGTTTACTTTTTGGGGAAAAGTTTTTGCAAAAATCATTATGTAGTCTTTTAAAATTAGATCCTAAACACATATTCATTTTTGCAGCTACATATAGTTTATTTTGAATCACTGAGACTGATATGTCTTTTAAGATTTTAGATTTTAATTTAAAATATAAAATATACTATCACTATTTTTGACTAGTAATTTACACATAAATTCAACAAATATTTTGGAAATGAATAGAAGGATAATTACATGTGAATGAATTAATTTATAGTTGCTACATTTTGAAAGAGAACAACTGCAGTTTATAAGGAATGCTTTCTTTCAGTGTATCTCTTACTAGGCTGTGATTATATGTGTTTTCTTTTCTTTTCTTTTAAGGAATCTCCTTAAATAAATGAGTAGGACTTTTTAAAACTTGGCATCTCCCAACTTGTCTGTTTTACCAAAAAAATATAGATAAATAAAAGGAGATGAGGTGATTTATGATGATTGAAATAGCTATAGAAGAAATATTCAGTAAACATATTTTGCTCTAACAAATATGGAGTCAAATTATCATGCTGAAATCATCTCTTGGATATGCCAGATGTATTAAGATTTGCTGTGAAAAATCTCAAAACTTTTGTTAACACTTTCCAAAAGGTTTATAAGGAGTTTTAAAATTTACCTATCTTTAACTATATAGCTATATTTCACCTAAATCTAAATTTATCCCCCAGTTGTATAAGGAAGAAACTATTTCATGCATGAAGAGTAACTTTTTATTTGCAGATAAACAAATTTCCACTTTGCAATGAGTCACACATCAGATTACATAAAATATCTCTATTTTTAGGGAAGCCTTATCCTGTTATACACAGGTATTAGCTCCCTATCACCCAGTTTTCATTTGAATATGCTATCACAAACTAGTTCACATGCCATTGTGAATATATTTCCGGAATTCTCATACTCTGGTTAGGTAGCCAAGAGATTTGACCATCTTTTCCAAGATGACTTTTGGCTGAGATGGAAGATAGTTGCTTTATGAACTATTTGGTAATTGTTCAAGCCAAACAGTATTCATGCCTTTTATCTAAATAGCATGTTTCTTAAGTGAACCCAATGCCCATCAGATGATTATCCCATCTTGAAGAAAACACATTACATGGAGAAAATTTGGAATCCTACTCTGACAGTAGGTAGCTTTTGTTTGGCCAGAAATGAAAAACACATAAGTAGTGAGTTAAATTAGCTTATGCCACACACATTATTACTGCATTGATGTCACTAAAATAACCTCATATTGAATTATACTCAAGAATCAAATGCAAAAGTAACTTTATTCTGTCGTGTTAAAAAACAACAACAACAACAACTAGAATATACTTAATTAAGATGTGCAATCCCACTCCTGGGCATATATCCAGAGAAAACCATAATTGAAAAAGATACATGCACCCCAGTGTTCACTGCAGCACTATTTACAATAGCCAGGACATGGAAGCAATCTAAATGTCCACTGGCAGAGGAACGGATAAAAAAGTTGTGGTACATAATACAATGGAATATTACTCAGCCATAAAAACAAAATAATGCCATTTGCAGAAATATGGATGGACCTAGAGGTTGCCATAATGAGTGAAGTAAGTCAGACAGAGAAAGACAAATATCATACGATATCGCTTACATGTGGAATCTAAAACAATGGTACAAATGAACTTATTTACTAAACAGAAATAGAGTCACAGATGTAGAAAACAATCTTATGGTTACCAGGATGGGAAAGAGGGGGGAGACAGATTGGGATTGACATATACACACTACTATATATAAAATAGATAACTAATAAGGACCTACTGTACAGCACATGGGACTCTACTCAATACTCTGCAATGACCTATATGGGAAAAGAATCTAAAAAGAGTGGATATATATTTATGTATAACTGATTCATTTTGCTGTACAGCAGAAAATAACACAACATTGTAAATCAACTATAGTCCAATAAAAATTTTAAAAAATTAAAAAAATTTAAAAAAATTTTAAAGATGTTATTTAATATTTTTCCAGTAACACAATTTACAATTTTCCTTCACTTCCACTTCTGTTCCACAATACAACATAAAGGTACTTTTCTATGGGCTGACAACAAGATAAGAACTGCCATTCTAGGTTTCTGCCTTTAGGTATGCAGTTTTAATGACAATGAAGAGAAATGAAGAATAGTAAAGCATTTTAAACACTTTATAAATATTTGCAGGTACTTATTTTATTCATGATTCAGTTTGAGGTTTTTTCTGCTAAATGTTTCAACTATATTCTTTATTTTTTTTAAGCGTAAGTGATTTTTTAAAATTAATTATTTATTTTTGGCTATGGTGCGTCTTCGTTACTGTGCGCAGGCTTTCTCTATTTGCAGCAAACGGGGTCTACTCTTCGTTGTGATGTGTGGGCTTCTCATTGTGATGGCTTCTCTTGTTGCAGAGAATGGCATGTGGCTTCAGTGGTTGTAGTTCGTGGGCTCTAGAGTGCAGGCTCAGTAGTTGTGGCACATGGGCTTAGTTGCTCCCAGCATGTGGGGTCTTCTGGGATGAGGGCTCAAACCTGTTTCCCCTGCATTGGCAGGCAGATTCTTAACCACTGTGCCACCAGGGAAGTCCCTCAACTATATTCTTGAAAGGATTTTCTATTCTCTCACATCTGTCTGATGCTACCACTAAACACTCTAGGCCAATATTTCTCCCTGGACTAGTGCAATTTCCCAGACAATTCAACCTGTCTCTTGTCATCCACAGTGATCTCTTCTAATTTGTTCTTCATGAGCATCCAGTAATCTCTTTTAAATTATAAGCATGAGAATATCCTACCATCCACATTCCTATTTACTTTTAAAACCCCTAAATGGCTCTCCATTGTTCTTAGAATAGAAACAAACAAACTAAAAACAAATGAAAACCTCAAAACTCTGTAAGAGAAACTTCAAGGTACTGTGTGGGGTATTACATATAAAAGACTCCACCAAAAAACTGTTAGAACTAATGAAAAAATTTCAGTAAAGTTGCAGTGTACAAAATCAATATGCAAAAATCAGCTGAGTTTCTATATACCAACAAACTATCAGAAAGAGAAATTAAGAAAACAATTCAATGTACAATTGCATCAAAAAGAATAAAATACTTAGGAATAAATTTAACCAAGTAGGTGAAAGGTCTGTACATTGCAAATTGTAAGACACTGATGAAAGAAATTGAAGAGGACACAAATCAAAGGAAAGATATTTTGTGTTCATGGATTGGAAGAATTAATACTGTTAAAATGTCCATATTACCTGAGGCAATCTACAGATTCAATGCAATCCATCTCAAAATTCCAATGGCATTTCTCTCAGAAATAGAACAAGCCATCCTAAACTTTGTATAGAACCACAAACAACCTTGAATAGCCAAATCAATCTTGAGAATGAAGAACAAAGCTGGAGGTATCATGTGTCCTGGTTTCAAAGTATATTACAAAGCTCTAATAATCAAAACAGTATGGTATTGTCATTAAAAAAAAGAAAAAAAGATTCATAGAATGGAACAGAATGGAGACCCCAGAAATAAACTCATGCATATGCAATCAATTAATTTCTGACAAAGGAGCCAAGAATATACAATAGGAAAGGGCAGTCTCTTTAATAAATGGTGTTGGGAAAACTGGACAGTCACATGCAAAAGAATGAAACTGGACCCCTATCTTATACCATAAACAAAAATCAACTCAAAATGGATTAAATATTTGAATGTAAGACCTGAAACCATAAAACTCCTGGAAGAAAACATAGGTGGTAAGCTCCTGGACACTGGTCTTAATAAAGATATTTTTGATTTGATATTCTTTCTCACTTTGACCCTGAATCCCATTGATTCCTCCACAGTAACTACAATTGGCTTTCTCTTAGTCTCTTGCTGCCATTCCCTTGACTTTGAATGTTCTTCCCTTTTTTCTTTGTATACTTAGTTCTAACTAGCTTTTCAGCTCTCCCCTGATCATCACTTCCTCCAAGAAGTCTTCCCCACAACCTTCTTTTACTAGGGTAAATGTTGCTGCAATCAGATAACATTACACCATTGTACCATTGTTTCACAGTAGTGAATTTGCATTCCTTTGGGTGAATATTTGATTAATCTCTATATTTTATACTAAATGGCAATTACCAAGGTTCCCATTGATTCCACATTGCTAAATCCAATGGTAAATTCCCAGTTCTCATAGATCAAGAACACTTAACTCAGTTAAACATCACTGTCTTTTTGAAAATATTTTCTTCATTTATTTTCTTTTCTTCTTCTCTGAATCACTTGCATTTATCTCATTATGTGTGTGATCTCTTTAAGGGTTGAATATCTGAGAACTCAGTCCTGAGGTTTTTGTTTTCTACTGTAACTACACCCATGTCTTAGATGAGCTCATCCAATCTTATAGCTTTAAGTACTATCCATAGATAACAATTTCCAGATCTTTTATCTATGGTGTAGCACTTTCTCCTGAATTTCATATTCATATAGCCAATTTCTACTTGTCTTCTTTAATTGGATGCTTAAGAGGCATCTCCAACTTCACATATTTGAAACTGAGTTCCCATTATTTTACCATGTTCCTCCCACAGTCATCTCCATCTTTATTTATCTTATCTGTTTTTCCAGTTTTTCAGGCAAAAACAAAAATAAGCAAATAAAACATGAAAATCATCATGCACTTCATCCTTTAGATCATGTCCCACTTCAGTCAGCAAATTCTACTAGATGTAATTTGCAAAGACCACTCTAATCACCTCCATTGCTATGACTCTAGTCCTGTCGCTATGATCTGTCCCCTGACTTCTTGAAAAATCTTTCCAAGGGCAATCATTGCAGTCTATTTTCACCAGAGCATCCACACTGATCTTGTTACAATTACATCAGCACATGTCTCTCCTCTGCTCAAACTTCCAGTGGCTTTTCATCTCACTTGGAGCAAAACAAAAATCCTTATGACTTGGGTCCTCATTCTCTCTATGACCTTCTCTCTTATTTACTATTCTAAGCTCAGTTTTGTCTAGCCACACAGGGCTGTTGAATGTTCCTTGAATAAGCTAAGTATCTTACTGGCTTAAGTCCTTTGCTCTTGCTGATTCCTCCTGGAATGCTTCTCCCAGATATCCACATGGCTTGGTCCCTCAACATCAATTCTCTCCTCAAATGTCCCATTTTCTGATTTCCCTGTTCAAAATTAGAACCACCTCTCTACTTTTCCAAGCATTCCTGTCTCATTCTTCTGCTTTATTGTTTCTTCAAAACACCTACCACATTGTAACACACTACAGTGTATAACTTACTTCTCTTTTCACTGATATATTTGCAGCCATCCCTGACAATGTTGAATGAAAGAATGAATAAATGAAAGAATGAATGAGTGAATGAGTAAAAGTCCCATGAAGAAAAACTAAGGACTATATTTACCTCTTTTTCTCCCCATTATATCTTAGCACAGTAAACACATTCAATAAAAATTTATCAAATTAAGGAACATACTTGGTTTACTCTCTTTCCAAGGATGTTTGGTAAGATAAAGCATAAAAGAAATATCATTACCGAATTTTTTTCCATGCACATAGATCATTGGCATGGGCTCAGAACAAGGGCACCTTTTATTCATTACTAAATATCACGTTCCTGGCTCTGTGACTGTACCTTATTTATTTAATAAAGATTTACATCTAGGTATTAGTTGGTTGTTTTAAAAGTACTTTCATATATTCTTTTGATCACTATAACTCTATGATGTAGGTAGTACTGATATGTTTACCCCTACTTTACTGCTATGAAGGGGAAATTAGTAGAATAGATACCAAAACCCAGGTACTCTGATAACCTCCAAAGCCTTTAACATTATACTTTGCTACTGATAAATATGTTGTATTATGCTGTCAGGTCAAAGGATTTTTTTCCATTGAAAACATAAAACCATCACTCTATCTAACTTGAAATATAAAGTTGAAATTATTTTTAGTGTAATTTAGCTGTTAGCCTTATAGCACTTGTTTGCAAATGCCCCTAAATGTCTAACTGTTACACACTGATCACTGTATTTCTCATTATAGACTTTTTCTGTTTAGAAACCTGTAAGAAGCCACAAACCTTGGGATTTTAATTACAGCCCCTCTAAACCCCCACACAGGAGCTGTAGAATAAGTAAATACCAATTTTATTAACATAATAGAATGACATGAAACAACTGAATGAATGGAATCCCAGAAGATCCTGCCTTTTGGATAAGATGTGCTTTAGATAAAATAAAAAGTATTATAATAATTTATGACGGAAATAAGGATATAAACTTAAAGTAGTAATGTTTAAAATAATTTCTAATTGCTGTACAAAGCTGTACTCTGTTTTGGTGGCAAATGAGTTATGTTTATCCACGTGTCCACAGGAAAGCTCAAGACTGCATTTGTATTTCAAGAAGAAAGGAGAAAGGGGAAAATGAAGCTTCATTAAATCAGGTAAAAAATAATATTCTTTCAGATTTGCAAATAGAGTATCTAGAGTTGTCTTTCCACCCTGACCCACACTAGTTTGTAATGTGTCACATGAAGAGGGACAGTTACACAGCACCAAATACTGAGATATTCCACAGAGCAAATACAGTCAAGATCCCTGTACACTGAGAAGTAAAAATCAGAAACCAGGTCAAATGAAGATGCAGTTTAAAAACTAGTAAAATTATCTACATTTTGACCCACTGACTCATCTTACGTAAAATTTTCATGAAAATACTTTTTAACCCTGTTACCCTCTCCTGAGTGAAACATTTTATATTAGTTATGCCTAAACCTTTTCTAGAATATTACTCGTCTGATTGAAAAACTAATTATCTCCTCACTTTCCCAGGAAGGAATAAGTAAGGTTAACATATGGTGAATGAATGAGAAACCCAGAAGAAAAAATTAAAAAAAAAAAAATGAGAAACAACAAAAGTGTACTGGGAGAATATTTTCTTCACCAATATACTCAACAATGTAGGTCCAATTTATTTGTTCCTGATAACAACTCATTACAATTTTACTTTACTTCCATACCTAACCCCAGTCCTACCTGGGTGGATGGGACCTAGGTAAATGCATTTAAACAAATGATTAAGATTAAATGAATTGTAACATTGATCAACCTGGTATCTTTAGAGGCTTTAATAGATTAAAAGTTTGAACTCAGTAGTCACTATCTCAGATTTGGAATTGTTGCCCTGCCTCTTACTCATTTTGTTAACTTAAACAAATTTCTTAACACTTTGTATCATTTTTCTCACTGTACAAAGGAAAATAATAGTCCCTATCTCAAATAGCTTTATGAGGACTAAATCAGAAAACATACATAAAATGTTTAGTGTAATGTCTGGCATATAGTAAACATTCAAGAAATATTAGCTGTTATAATTATTGTTATTTACTTTTTTAAAAGTTAGAAAAAGGTTGCAGTAATAACATATGTTTAAAACATTATTGTACCATCATATATAGCAACGTCTTCAGCAATTTTCCTACAGAAGTGAGATAAACTAGAAGGTGGATTAAAAAAGCAATCTTAGGGCTTCCCTGGTGGCGCAGTGGTTGGGGGTCCGCCTGCCAATGCGGGGGACGTGGGTTCATGCCCCAGTCTGGGAGGATCCCGTGTGCCACGGAGCGGCTGGGCCTGTGAGTCATGGCCACTGAGCCTGCATGTCCCGAGCCTGTGCTCTGCAATGGGAGAGGCCACAACAGTGAGAGGCCCACGTACCGCAAAAAAAAAAAAAAAAAAAAAAAAAAAAAAAAGAAAGCAATCTTATTGCTCAACATCACTAATTATTAGAGAAATGCAAATCAAAATTACAAAGAAGTATCACCTCACACCAGTCAGAATGGCCATCATTAAAAAGTTCACAGGGAGAGGGGGAAGATGGCGGAAGAGTAAGACGTGGAGATCACCTTCCTCCGTACAGACACATCAGAAATACATCTACACGTGGAGCAACTCCTACAGAACACCCACTGAACGCTGGTAGAAAACCTCAGACCTCTCAAAAGGCAAGAAACTCCCCACATGCCTGGGTAGGGCAAAAGAATAAAGAGAGACAAAAGAATAGTGACAGAACCTGCACCAGTGGGAGTGAGCTATGAAGGAGGAAAGGTTTCCACACACTAGGAAACCCCTTCGCAGAGACTGCAGTGGGCGGGGCGCGGAGGGGGAAGCTTTGGAGCCACAGAGGAGAGCACAGCAACAGGAGTGCGGAGGGAAAAGTGGAGAGATTCCTGCACAGAGGATCGGTGCTGACCGGCACTCACCAGCCCGAGAGGCTTGTCTGCTCACCCACCGGAATGGGCGGGGCTGGGAGCTGAGGCTCTGGCTTCGGTGGATCAGTCGGATCGCAGGGAGAGGACTGGCTGCATGAACACAGCCTGAAGGGGTTAGTGCACCACAGCTAGCCGGGAGGGAGTCCGGGAAAAAGTCTGGACCTGATGAAGAGGCAAGAGACTATTTCTTCCCTTTTTGTTTCCTGGTGCGCGAGGAGAAGGGATTAAGAGCACTGCTTAAAGGAGCTCCAGAGATGGGCGCGAGCCGCGGCTATCAGCACGGACCCCAGAAAGGGGCATGAGACGCTAAGGCATGCTGCTGCCACCAAGAAGCCCGTGTGTGAGCACAGGTCACTATTCACACCTCCCCTCCCGAGAGCCTGTGCAGCCCGCCCCTGCCAGGGTCCCGTGATCCAGGGACAACTTCCCCAGGAGAACACACGTTGCGCCTCAGGCTGGTGCAACGTCACGTTGGCCTCTGCCACCACAGGTTCGCCCCGCACCCCGCTTGAGTGAGCCAGAGCCTGCTAATCAGCTGCTCCTTTAACCCCATCCTGTCTGAGCGAAGAACAGACGCCCTCCGCCGACTTACACGCAGAGGCGGGGCCAAATCCAAAGCTGAACCCCGGGAGCTGTGCAAACAAAGAAGAGAAAGGGAAATCTCTCCCAGCAGCCTCAGGAGAAGCAGATTAAATCTCCACAATCAACATGATGTACCCTGCATCGGTGGAATACCTGAATAGACAACGAAACATCCCGAACTGAGGAGGTGGACTTTTGAGAGCAAGATATATTTTTTCCCCTTTTGCTCTTTTTGTGAGTGTGTATGTGTATGCTTCTGTGTGAGATTTTGTCTGTATAGCTTTGCTTTCACCATTTGTCCTAGGGTTCTGCCTGTACGGTTTTTTGTTTGTTTTTTGTATTCTTTTTACTTAAAAAAATATTTTTTCTCTTAATAATTATTTTTTATTTTAATAACTTTATTTTATCTTACTTTATTTTTTTAAATTGTATCCTCTTCCTTCCTCGTTCCTTCCTTCCTTCCTTCCTTCCTTCCTTCCTTCTTTTTCTCCCTTTTATTCTGAGCCCTGTGGATGAAAGGCTCTTGGTGCTGCAGCCAGGAGTCAGTGCTGTCCCTCTGACATGGGAGAGCCAACTTCAGGACTCTGGTCCACAAAAGACCCCTCAGCTCCATGTAATATCAAATGGTGAAAGCTCTCCCAGAGATCTCCAGCTCAATGCTATGACCCAGCTCCACTCAACAACCAGAAAGGTACAGTGCTGGACACCCTATGCCAAACAACTAGCAAGACAGGAACAAAACCCATTGTGTTGTGTTAGCAGAGAGGCTGCCTAAAATCATAATAAGGCCACAGACACCCCAAAACACACCACCAGATGTGGACCAGCCCACCAGAAAGACAAGATCCAGCCTCATCCACCAGAACACAGGCACTAGTCCCCTCCACCAGGAAGCCTACACAACCCAATGAACCAACCTTAGCCACTGGAGACAGACACCAAAAACAATGGGAACTACGAACCTGCAGCCTGCATAAAGGAGACCCCAAACACAGTAAGATAAGCAAAATGAGAAGACAGAAAAACACACAGCAGATGAAGGAGCAAGATAAAAACCCACCAAGCCTAACAAATGAAGAGGAAATAGGCAGTCTACCTGAAAAATAATTCAGAATAATGATAGTAAAGATGATCCAAAATCTTGGAAATAGAATAGAGGAAATACAAGAAACATTTAACAAGGACCTAGAAGAACTAAAGAGGAAACAAGCAATGATGAATAACACAATAAATGAAACTAAAAATACTCTAGAAGGGATCAACAGCAGAATAACTGAGGCAGAAGAACGGATAAGTGACCTGGAAGATAAAATAGTGGAAATAACTACTGCAGAGCAGAATAAAGAAAAAAGAATGAAAAGAACTGAGGAGAGCCTCAGAGACCTATGGGAGAACATTAAATGCACCAACATTCGAATTATAGGGGTCCCAGAAAAAGAAGAGTAAAAGAAGGGGACTGAGAAAACATTTAAAGAGATTATCGTTGAAAACTTCCCTAATATGGGAAAGGAAATAGTTAATCAAGTCCAGGAAGCACACAGACTCCCATACAGGATAAATCCAAGGAGAAAAACACCAGGACACATATTAATCAAACTATCAAAAATTAAATACAATGAAAATATATTAAAATCAGCAAGGGAAAAACAACAAATAACACACAAGGGAATCCACATAAGGTTAACAGCTGATCTTTCCGCAGAAACTCTGCAAGCCAGAAGGGAGTAGCAGGACATATTTAAAGTGATGAAGGAGAAAAACCTACAACCAAGATTTCTCTACCCACCAAGGATCTCATTCAGATTTGATGGAGAAATTAAAACATTTACAGACAAGGAAAAGCTGAGAGACTTCAGCACCACCAAACCAGCTTTACAACAAATGCTAAAGGAATTTCTCTAGGCAAGATACACAAGAGAAGGAAAAGACACACAATAACAAACCCAAAACAATTAAGAAAATGGGAATAGGAATATATATATCTATAATTACCTTAAATGTAAATGGATTAAATGCTCCCACCAAAAGACATAGACTGGCTGAACGGATAAAAAAACAACACCCAATATGCTGTCTACAAGAGATCCACTTCAGACCTAGGGACACATACAGACTGAAAGTGAGGGAATGGAAAAAGATATTTCATGCAAATGGAAATCAAAAGAAAGCTGGAGTAGCAATTCTCATATCAGACAAAATGGACTTTAAAATAAAGACTATTACAAGAGACAAAGAAGGACACTACATAATGATCAAGGGATCGATCCAAGAAGAAGATATAACAATTGTAAATATTTATGCACCCAACATAGGAGCACCTCAATACATAAGGAAAATACTAACAGCCATAAAAGGGGAAATCAACAGTAACACATTCACAGTAGGGGACTTTAACACCCCACTTTCACCCATGGACAGATCATCCAAAATGAAAACAAATAAGGAAACACAAGCTTTAAATGATACATTAAACAAGATGGACTTAATTGATATTTATAGGACAGTCCATCCAAAAACAACAGAATACACATTTTTCTCAAGTGCTCATGGAACATTACCCAGGATCGATCATATCTTGGGTCACAAATCAAGCCTCGGTAAATTTAAGAAAACTGAAATTGTATCAAGTATCTTTTCCGACCACAATGCTATGAGACTAGATATCAATTACAGGAAAAGATCTGTAAAAAATACAAACACATGGAGGCTAAACAATACACTATCTAATAATGAAGTGATCACTGAAGAAATAAAGAGGAAATCAAAATATACCTAGAAATTAATGACAATGGAGACATGGCGACCCAAAACCTATGGGATGCAGCTAAAACAGTTCTAAGAGGGAAGTTTATAGCAATACAATCCTACCTTAAGAAACAGGAAACATCTCGAATAAACAACCTAACCTTGCACCTAACGCAATTAGAGAAAGAAGAACAAATAACCCCAAAGTTAGCAGAAGGAAAGAAATCATAAAGATCAGATCAGAAATAAATGAAAAAGAAGTGAAGGAAATGATAGCAAACATCAATAAAACTAAAAGCTGGTTCTTTGAGAAGATAAACAAAATTGATAAACCATTAGCCAGACTCATCAAGAAAAAAAGGGAGAAGACTCAAATCACTAGAAGTAGAAATGGAAAAGGAGAAGTAACTACTGACACTGCAGAAATACAAAAGATCATGAGAGATTACTACAAGCAACCCTATGCCAATAAAATGGACAACCTGGAAGAAATGGACAAATTCTTAGAAATGCACAACCTGCCAAGACTGAATCAGGAAGAAATAGAAAATATGAACAGACCAATCACAAGCACTGAAATTAAAACTGTGATTAAAAATTTTCCAATAAACAAAAGCCCAGGACCAGATGGCTTCACAGGCAAATTCTATCAAACATTTAGAGAAGAGTTAACACCTACCCTTCTCAAACTCTTCCAAAATATAGCAGAGAGAGGAACACTACCAAACTCATTCTACGAGGCCACCATCACCCTTATACCAAAAGCAGACAAACGTGTCACAAAGAAATAAAACTACAGGCCAAGATCACTGATGAACATAGATGCAAAAATCCTCAACAAAATACTAGCAAACAGAATCCAACAGCAAATTAAAAGGATCATACACCATGATCAAGTGGGGTTTATTCCAGGAATGCAAGGATTCTGCCATATACGCAAATCAATCAACATGATACACCATATTAAAAAATTGAAGGGAAAAACTATATGATCATCTCAATACATACAGAGAAAGCTTTTGACAAAATTCAACACCCATTTATGATAAAAACCCTGCAGAAAGCAGGCACAGAGGGAATGTTCCTAAACATAATAAAGGCAATATATGACAAACCCACAGCCAACATCATCCTCAATGGTGAAAAACTGAAAGCATTTCCACTAAGGTCAGAAACAAGACAAGGTTGCCCACTCTCGCCACTCTTATTCAACATCGTTTTGGAAGTTTTTGCCACAGCAATCAGAGAAGAAAAGGAAATAAAAGGAATCCAAATCAGAAAAGAAGTAAAGCTGTCACTGTTTGCAGATGACATGATACTATACATAGAGAATCCTAAAGATGCTACCAGAAATCTACTAGAGCTAATCAATGAATTTGGTAAAGTAGCAGGATACAAAATGAATGCACAGAAATCTCTGGCATTCCTATATACTAATGATGAAAAATCTGAAAGTGAAATCAAGAAAACACTCCCATTTACCACTGCAACAAAAAGAATAAAATATCTAGGAATAAACCTGCCTAAGGAGACAAAACACCTGTATGCAGAAAATTATAAGACACTGATGAAAGAAACTAAAGATGATACAAATAGATGGAGAGATATACCATGTTCTTGGATTGGAAGAATCAACATAGTGAAATTGACTCTACTACCCAAAGCAATCTACAGATTCAATGCAATCCCTATCAAACTACCACTGGCATTTTTCACAGAACCAGAACAAAAAAATTCACAATTTGTATGGAAACACAAAAGACCCCGAATAGCCAAAACAATCTTGAGAATGAAAAATGGAGTTGGAGGAATCAGGCTCCCTGACTTCAGACTATACTACAAAGCTACAGTAATCAAAACAATATGGTACTGGAACAAAAACAGAAATATAGATCAATGGAACAGGATAGAAAACCCAGAGATAAACCCACACACATATGGTCACCTTATCTTTTATAAGGGAGGCAGGAATGTACAGTGGAGAAAGGACAGCCACTTCATAAAGTGGTGCTGGGAAAACTGGACAGGTACATGCAAAAGTATAAGATTAGGACACTCCCTAACACCATACAGAAAAACAAGCTCAAAATGGATGAAAGACCTAAATGTACAGCCAGAAACTGTCAAGTTAGAGGAAAACATAGGCAGAACACTCTGACATAAATCACAGCAAGATCCTTTTTGACCCACCTAGTAGAGAAATGGATATAAAAACAAAAATAAACAAATGAGACCTAATGAAACTTAAAAGCTTTTGCACAGTAAAGGAAACCACAAATAAGACCAAAAGACAACCCTCAGAATGGGAGAAAATATTTGCAAATGAAGCAGCTGACAAAGGATTAATCTCAAAAATTTACAAGCAGCTCATGCTGCTCAATAACAAAAAACAAACAACCCAATCCAAAAATGGGCAGAAGATCTAAATAGACATTTCTCCAAAGAAGATATACAGATTGCCAACAAACACATGAAAGAATGCTCAACATCATTAATCATTAGAGAAATGCAAATCAAAACTACAATGAGATGTCATCTCACACTGGTCAGAATGGCCATCATCAAAAAATCTAGAAACAATAAATGTTGGAGAGGGTGTGGAGAAAAGGGAACACTCTTGCACTGCTGGTGGGAATGTGAATTGGTACAGCCACTATGGAGAACAGTATGGAGGTTCCTTAAAAAACTACAAATATAACTACCATATGACCCAGCAATCCCACTACTGGGTAGATACCCTGAGAAAACTATAATTCAAAGAGTCATGTAGTAAAATATTCATTGCAGCTCTGTTTACAACAGCCAGGAGATGGATGAAACCTAAGTGTCCATCATCATATTAATGGATAAAGAAGATGTGGCACATATAGACAATGGAATATTACTCAGCCATAAAAAGAAACGAAATTGAGTTATTTGTAGTGAGGTGGGTGGACCTATAGTCTGTCATACAGAGTTAAGTAAGTCTGAAATAGAAATGGAATCTAAGAAAAAAAAATGTCATGAAGAACCTAGGGGTAAGACAGGAATAAAGACACAGACCTACTAGATAATGGACTTGAGGATATGGGGAGGGGGAAGGGTAAGCTGTGACAAAGTGAGAGAGTGGCATGGACATATATACACTACCAAACGTAAAATAGATAGCTAGTGGGAAGCAGCCACATAGCACAGGGAGATCAGCTTGGTGGTTTGTGACCACCTAGATAGGGATAGGGAGGGGTGGGATAGGGAGGGTGGGAGGGAGGGAGATGCAAGAGGGAAATGATATGGGAGCATATGTATAACTGATTCACTTTGTTATAAAGCAGAAACTAACACACCATTGTAAAGCAATTATTCTCCAATAAAGATGTTAAAAAAAAAAAGTTCACAAATAACAAATGTTGTAGAGGGTGTGGAGAAAAGGAAACCCTCATATACTGTTGATGGGAATGTAAACTGGTGCAGCCACTATGAAGAATAGTACGGAGGTACCTCAAAAAACTAAAGATACAGTTGCCATATGATCCTGCAATCTCACTCCTGTGCATATATCTGGAGAAAGCACTAATTCAAAAAGATACATGCACTCCAGTGTTCACTGCAGCACTATTTACAATAGTCAAGACATGGAAACAACCTAAATGTCCACTGACAGATGAATGGATAAAGAAGATGTGGTGCACACAAACACACACACACACACACACACACACACACACACACACACACACAATGGAATACTACTCAGCCATAAAAAAGAATGAAATAATGCCATTTGTAGCAGCATGGATGAACCTAGACATTATCATAATAAGTGAAGTAAGCAAGAAAGAGAAAGACAAATACCATATGATATCACTATATGTGGAATCTAAAATATGGCACAAATGCACTTATCTACAAGACAGAAACAGACTCTCAGACATAGAGAACAGACTTGTGGTTGCCAAGGGGGAAGGGGGGTGGGGGAGAAATTGACTGGGAGTTTGGGTTAGCAGATGCAAACTATTATATATAGATTGAATAAACAACAAGGTCCTACTGTATAGCACAGGTAACTATATTCAATATCCTGTGATAAACCATTATGTAAAAGAATATGAAAAAGAATGTATATAGGGCTTCCCTGGTGGCGCAGTGGTTGAGAGTCTGCCTGCCGATGCAGGGGGCACGGGTTCGTGCCGCAGTCTGGGAAGATCCCACATGCCGTGGAGCGGCTGGGCCCGTGAGACACGACCGCTGAGCCTGCGCATCCGGAGCCTGTGCTCCGCAACGGGAGAGGCCACAACAGTGAGAGGCCAGCATACCGCAAAACAAAACAAAACAAAACAAACAAACAAAAACAAAAAAGAATGTATATATATGTATAACTGAATCATTTTGCTATACAGTGGGAATTAACACAACATTGTGAATCAACTATACTTCAATAAAATAAATTAAAAAGAAAAAGAAAACAATCTCAATCTTCTAAAATGTACCACCTCAGGGCCTTTCACCTAGAACCCTTAGTGAATATGTTATAGAAACACACCATGCTTTTAAATTTCCTTACATATTTCTAACATTCCCAACATATTTCCTCAGATGAGCCTAATGTGGGATAAACAAACATAAGCTCCAATAATTTTCTCAAGTTATTTTTGATGAAGATTTTATAGCTATTATGCAAGAGTCTGAATAATTCCTTACATTTTTAAAATTAAAATCCAAACATAGCTTCAAGAAAAGGAGTTAAGGGATGTGTTCCACAAAAGTTATATATAGCCTTATTCCTCAATTTCTCCACTGATAATAAAAGCAAGTAATTTTTACATTTTAAGTACTATATAAACCTCTATCTGACACAGTTTTTGTAATTTTTCTCTTTCTTTTGAAATTGAGTTGAAATTTGTTAATACCATTTATACACTTTGGATTTTAATATTTAAATGTGAAGAAAGAAAAAATACATATATCTAGTGGATCCTTCACATTAAATTATATGTGTTTATTTTAATGTTATAATAAATATAAACATATGAATGCTACCATGAAGATGAAATACAGTTCATACTCATAGAGAAGTTTTAGTTCTGGGACTTGTCTTTAACTACATGATTTTTCATTTTATTTTCTACAGACATTATTTAAATAATAGTAATGATAATAACAATAATAATATATAAAATTTACTGAGTGTTTACTATGTGCCATCCCTTAGGTTAATATCCTTTTATACATTATTACATATAAATGTCACTACAGCTGAATGTTGAGTGAACATAATCAAATTATCCAGGTGTTCAAATCAAGTAAGTTGAAAAACCAGGATATGACCCATGCAGTTCTGACTACAGAATGGAGCTTCTTAATATACAGTGTATATTATATAGTATAAACTGAAACATAGTGCCCCACTTAAGATAAAATCTCAGAATAGTTTGAAGCAATGCCTCAATTTCAATCTCTTATGTGCCTTTCAATTCACCCTTAAAAGATGTAATGTGATGGGAAACCTGGTATACTAAATTTCATATTTTGGTTGAACAGCAGACTTTTAATATTTATACCTAAATAATTTATTTAATAATATTATGTATGACTATTACTTAAATACAGTAAACTGAAATATTGATTCTTCTCATACCACATATATCTCAGTTTAGACTGCTGAGTGTCCTGCATTATCTTTAAATTCTTATATAATGTCAGAATAATTGTGTTAATTTTTACTTGAGCACTAAATTATGATTATCTGATTGAAAGGAATAGCTAAAGGCTGGTATTCTAGAAATGGCATAAAATGTTATCCCTATTATAGTTGTCAAATTTTGAATAAAAAATAAAGCCTACAAATCAGATTGAACAATAAAAATATATTTACTGCATTAAAACTATTTAGAAATTGTGTATGATTCTAGAACAATATTAATCAGTAAGATACATTTAGTCTATACATCTGTAATAGAGTGAAATAAAATCACTTTATACAAAGAAATTTTAGGAATACTCTGTTACCTTTTTCTCTATCTCTAAGTGGCAAAGCATTGATGATCTTATTGATATCTGAATGTAGGATAGATTATAGAGTGTAGATATATGAATTCACTGTGTTATATGAAGGTAGGATAGATTGTAGAGTGTTGAGAATTCAATCAGAAGACAAGTTAGAACTACTCCAGGCAAGCTCTGAGGAATGAGTGATTTTGAAGAAGAGGGATATATGGAAATGCTTCTATTCCCATAGTAAAATTAGGACATAATTAGGACAATAATTTTATTCCCATAAAATTAGGACAATTTGATAACTGACTGGTTATGGGTGCCATTAAGATGGAGGAGTTAAAGATATTTTCAATCTTTTAAACTAAGAAATTAGGTAAATATTTGTTCAAGAGAAGACATAACAAACCCTGAGAGCTCAGATTTACAAGAAAAATAAGAGTTTCAGTTTTTAATATTCAGTTAGAAATTCAGTTCAGCAGGGTGCCGGGAATATCAGATATGAGCTTAGTAGTAAGAGCAAGTCTAGAAAAGTCATAACTGAAATGAACTCAGAAAAGTTTAGAGAAAGAAAACAATTATATTAATCAGTTCTGTTTTTGATTACAAGCAAGAGAAACCTATCTAGAAAGCTTAATGAAAAGACAGCTTTGTCAGAGACCCAAAGGGCAAGCATATAACAGAACCTTCTATTAGAACAAGGGACTTAAGTACCATGAGGGCACTCTCTTAACCTCTTACTCTTTTACATTCCTGCTCATTCTTCTCTTATTTCTCAGTCTTAATTCATCATCCTACTCAGTCTACATACGAAATTCACAGCCACAAAGTGTAATGAAATTTATTTCCCATCTCGCCTCCTTCCTGTTGCTCCTTTCTCTCTTCTCAGTTCTAAGCTTCTAGGGGAGGAATTTGATCGAATCATTTGTCTTTCTCTTAACATTCAATAACGGTGAGGGAGGTTCGTTATGGGTACTCAATAGTGCACAAAATGGCTGCTTTTAAAATTTTGTAGGAAGTGAAGGTCATCTCTCAAAAAAGGAAGTGGAGAGCTGCAACACTGTGAGAAGTGATCTCTTTAGGGATCAAAGATTAACCTGAATGAAACCTATATTCCAGAACAAGATAGAAGAGGAGAGGGAAAGAAAGAGGCAAAGAGGAGTTAAAAGAAAATGAAAGCTGTAACAGAGACACTGAAACAAGGGAAGTGGAAAAATCAAAAGAAACATTATATTTAGCAGAAAAACGAGTAATTTGAGGATTGGGGAACCACCATTTGATTTGACCACTGAAGAATAACTGGCAAACTTCAGAATGACAGTTTCTACAAAATAAGGAATGAGTTGCTACATGATTTGATGAAATTCAAATAGTGCATGTTTATATACTGCCCTTGGACACTGGTGTAATAATATTTTTTAAAAAAGAGAGGGAGAAAATTAGGGTAATTTTCTATGCCATTACTAGCAACTGCTATCTCCTAGAGAATCCTTTTAATCTAAGCACTCACAAATTGTTTAAGAGTTTAATAATTTTACTGGGAAGGTAATGTCAAATTTACCAGTTTATGGTTTCTCGAATGTAATCCTTTCTCCTTAACAAATATCACAGCACATACCTCTCTCCAATATTGCAGAAGCTCCCCACATTTGCATGATTCCATAAGAATAAATGAATGAGCTGTTATCCTCTACAAAACTTCCCTGGGTTCCCTGGGATGTACTTTATTTGGGCCAGGAGAATTAGTATTTTTAAGCAATCTGCTCTTATATTATCTTGGGTTTTATTTTCCTCTTACCCACATTTTCTTTTTCATTTTTTTTTCCTGTTTGAAGACCATTTGCCTTGACATAGTAATTGGACAATAAAAGCATTGGGTACTTCTCTCTATTATCTACATAATACATATCTGTCTCAGTCATTAGAAATAAAATTTCAATTTCGACTTGAGGCATAGCTGATTTTAGAAAGTGTCATTTCTTGTCTCTATAACACCTTGTAGATGCAAAAATACAGGCATAGGGTGAACTGTGTCCTAAAGCCCCCTTCAGGTTTGTACACAAGTGAAAAAAAAAAGAGATTCAAATAAAATGAATAGGTGTGGAACAACAGGGATGGCAACGTGGGCATCCTAAATCGGACACATAAACATGTTTGTATTGCAAAATCTAGTCAGCTTGAGTCTTGATGTCACTTTGCAGACACCTATAATATAATGTATGGCTGTAATCCTTCAGTGGTGAATTGGTTTCCTGTACTAATACTTCGTAACCTGTATATTGTAATTTGAATTATTGTCCATCATTTTTATATCATTTTTTATATCAATAAAAAATGTCCATCATTTTAATATCAATTTTTATATCATTTTTATATCATTTTATATCATTTTTATTCTTGTCCATCAAGAATTATAAAGTGAACACAGATGTGATTATTATGAGAGGTTTTATGTAATCAAATGCAGTAATGACTCATGATCACTCCATCATCAAATTTAACTTCCTCCACTCTCATAAAACACAGGTCTTCTTCTTTTAAAAGGTGACCTCACTATATGAAATAAACTATATTCATTCCTGCTTCTATACCTTTACTTATGCTTTCAAATTGCTTTTTCTATGTACTACTTTTTTCTATATATACTACCCATCCTTCAACAATCAGTTCAATCCCCACCTGCCACATAAAGCATTCTCTGAGAAGAAGGACTCCAACCTCAATATGTAAATCTTGCTAACTCACTTTACACTCAAGTTCTATATCCCACAATTAACACATTATTTGTACATTGTTCTTAATTCTTCATTCCTAAAACTGTACATCTTAATCTTTTATTATGTAAATATATTTCATAAATATATACTCATTGTCAAGTAATTTCTTAATTGTTTCATGAGTGTATTACTTTTATCCACAGACAGAAAATTACTGTGGCAAGAATTGGCTAATTCTAGCACATTTATTGAAAAAGAGACTAGGCTAAGTGTGGAGGATTAAACAAAGGGTAACAAGAAATTTTCCATCTCATCTTTTATATTTTTAGTGTTTTATAAAACAAATACATTCCTAGGAAAATAGTAGTTGCACACTAAATGCTTAGCCTTATAAATAGGGATCAGTTAACACTCCAAACATAAATCTATGTATAGTGTTAAAACTAGCTGTAAAACTACAACCTGGGGGAGGGCAGGGCTGGAGGGGAAGGAATAATAGAGAAGGGTGGCCTTGTGGTAGAACTGAATATGAGAAATGGAGAAAGACAAAACCACCTGGTTATTTCTCCTGAGCACACAGATGAAGAAATTAGGCAGGGCAATAGTGAATAATGAAGATGAAGAGTCAGAAATTCTCCATAAAGAAGAGGCCCGTTTGTGAGAAGCAAAATGAAGCTAGCATTGTTTAAAATGCTAGTAGCAGCAGGAAGATTACTTGTTGTTTTACATATTTTACTTAACCCTCACAACAACCTTTTGAATTATTTATTGTTTTTCACACTCTGTAGATGAGGAAACTGAAGGTAACAGATAGATGACCAATAAGGTTATTACAGTGTTGCTATATAAAAATAAAAGAAAAATATGTATATATATATTTGCTATATAAGGAGAAAACATTTTAAAAATATATAGATTGTTCTAGAGAACATGAAATTGAAACACATAAACTATAAACCTATGACACTATCATAGATATCATACACACACACACACACACACACGTTTGAATTCTTTTAAAAACCATAAAGACTTTGACACGTCAAGCCAAAAGTCTTTTTCTTTCAGGGAGACATTCTGGCATTAGACAAGCACATCCTTTCTCATGAAAATGTATTTTCAGGATTCTAGCAAATGAAACTTAATACAACTAGGAAATGGATAAAAAAAGCCATAAATAGAAAACTGGAGTTTAATAAAGGATAAAATTTTCTTTTCACATAATTCTATGAAGGCATGTTCAATTTTGAGACTTTCCATCAGCTTTATTTTATGCTGTATTTTTTTTCTAGTTCACAATTTTATCAAGGAAACTGAGGTCAACAGGCAAAATGTTAAGCATAAAAGCACCTTATTCCACTTGGAATAAAGTGGGAAATAAAACAAGAAAATAAACTCACAAATAATCATGGAAACACAGACATATATCAGAAACTGAATAATTAAAATGATATAATTTGTATTTGTAGAAATTTACAACTAATATCTACACAATGAACAGGTATTATCATGAACAGAACTAGCTCTATCATTTAAGAGGATGCACAAGACTAAGCAGAAAACAATCATGGTAAATCATGCAGAATGCACAATAGCTCACCTTTAACTTTATTCTTTGAAGCAGCCACTGGTACCAAGATTGCACAAGAAGAAGAGAACATATTAGATTATTAGGCAGAGTCTCTAAAAGAGATATGTTATCACTATTAGTTAAAGTCTAAAATGATACGTTTATGATTACACCATCAATGCACTTTAGATGAATAGGACTTGTAACAAAGAAAATGACAATTGGTTATATTTTGTTAGTAGATGATTAAAGTCCTTGAAAAAGAAAGAGTAAAACAGATAGGAGCCACAGAGTGCAAATACCAAACACCACAATGCACAAAATTCTTTTTAAGAACGGTGTATCTTTCTTTCTCTTCGTCTTTTTTAACTCTAAAGTTTAGTTAATAATTCAATTAAAAATACTAATATATAGTTTAAATATATTTCATTTTATTTAACAATTAAAATGTAATCCATACGTTTGGATAAATCACAAGGGCCATTCACTTGTATTTACTGAGTGCTTACTTAAATGCCAGAGAGAGTTGAGAGTACTTTCCACACATCTTCCATTTAACCACCTCAAGAAGTAAGTTTTATTATCACTGCCTCACAGATGTGAAAACTGGAACTTAGAAAAGTTACATTACTTGCTGACTAAGCAAATTTGGGATTTGATCCTAGGTGTGCCTGAACCTAAAATCTGTGCTCTAAGATACTACCTTACACTATTGGGATTTATGGCACCGCGTCACCAACTGGATTTCAAATATCAGGTCTATAAAGCCAAATCAAAATTGCATGATTCATTAAACTTCAGCTATTTGGTACTTGGTTGATCACATAGCTATGAAACTAGAAAACTCCATTACTTTAAATGGCATTATTTTCATTAAGAAGTAGAAATTTAAGTTTATTATATCTATTGGTAAACACTTTGGGGCAGAAGTACACTGAATGAGGAAACTAGAACAGTCCTGACAGGAGAATTCTTTACTCAAAGGAAAACTTCTAGACAAAATGCATAATTAGATGCCCCAAACATTTTGAAGTAATATGTTCTATTTTGATTTAAATATTTAAAAAGGAAGATTGACAGAGGAAGGTGTGCTTTTTCATTCTCTAAATGATGTCAAAGATGAAGTGGTCCATCCCCTAACTGGGAAATAGGCAGTCTCTAGCCTGCATACTGACCCTAGTGAAGTTTAATTTAGGTTTTAGACTGAGTGCTTATGAACTGAAAATGGAAACTTTTAATTTACACTTTCTTCTGATTAGAGTTATTTAGAGCTAAAGAAAAATTTCTAGCAAGTCTAGATACATGCCAGACTACTCATACAGAATTTCATTTTTATCCACAATCACAAACACTATCTTTTATTTATCTTCTGCTAGCTCATAAAAAATGTACATTATATTTTTTAAATAATACATTTTTTCAAATAAAAACATACTAAGTAAAAGCAAAATTATTTCAGGAAACCTTGCTTAAGTCCTTACAAAAACCCATTCAAACTCTGTTTATTCCACAGCTTTAAAATGAAGGTAAGTGGTTGGAGAGGGAGAATGTTCACAATACTGTTATGAATATAATGTAAACTAACTTTCTTTTAAAAAGCAAAGACCCAAAATTAAACTATCAGATGTTTTTGTGATATTGTTAATGTGATATAACAGTTCATGGCAAAATTTGTCAGCCATTAGAGTCCCTAAAATATTTAATATTAAAACTTAAACTTTAAAAGTAATTTTACCAAGAAATTTTGCTCCTACTTAATGAATACTTCTATTTTTTTGCTTATTTTTATTACAAATTGACAAATGCCAAAAAATAAGACGTGACATAGATTAAAAAAACAAACAAAAAAAATAGCTCAACCTTCTCCAAAGGCTGCTACTGAAATAATCAATATTAACAGTTTGCTAATGCTATAAAAATATATTTTGCTATTCTTATAAAAAACAATAACATATATACTTTGTGTATTTTGTTTCCATAAACAGGATCATACTATACACAGTTCTTTGCAGTCTGCTTTTCCCTCATTTTCCAGGTTAATACATCAAGTTCTAACTCACTAATTTTAATAGTTGTATATTTTTCTATAGTGTGTATGAAGTATGGGACTATTTCCCTATTGATAGAAAATCAGGCTGCTTTTAGGTTTGTTTTCTTGTTGTTGTTGTTTGTTTGTTTTACTGCTAATAACAATGCTGCAATACACATCCTGTGTCATATCCCTTTTATACCGAACTGGTGTTTTGTTTCTGATGGGCATATTCCCAGGGATTTTTTCATATTTCTATCCAGAAAACCACTGACAAAGATGAAGACCTTAGATATTGCTAATGGAAGTGTTGAGAAAGCTTAGATAAAAATATGCAAGTACATTAAATGCTCTAAAATAAGAGAAAACCAGCAAAAAGAAAAAAAGGAGAGAAACAGAAGTACAGAATCTAGTGATCCAGATGACTGCTATAGTGCAACCTCCTTGGATCTTTTAAACCACAAGCTGTTTCATTTAACTTTTCTTAATATTTGTTTTTCAGTTAAAAATTCAGTTTTTACATAAGGTAGATAGCTAGTGGGAAGCAGCCGCATAGCACAGGGAGATCAGCTCAGTGCTTTGTGACCGCCTGGATGGGTGGGATAGGGAGGGTGGGAGTGGGGGAGACGCAAGAGGGAAGAAATATGGGAACATATGTATAGGTATAACTGATTCACTTTGTTATAAAGCAGAAACTAACACACCATTGTAAAGCACTTATACCCCAATAAAGATGTAAAAAAAAAAAATCAGTTTTTAATTCCTTGGTAGAATTTTAGTAGATTTCAGAATTCTAATTATTAGGAATTATTTTCATCTTTTGTGCTGTTTTTAAGACTACACAAAGCTGACTTATTTTTAGATTATGCAAAAATATTATTTCACTCAATTTCAAAGAAAATATTTCAATGTATCATATTAAATTGTTCACATGAAATTTTACTTAAAATTCAAACTTATCACAACATTTTTAGCACAAATTCAAAGAAAAATTGCCAAAAGCTTTAGAAATTTTTTAGACAATAGTATCAAATGTGTTAACAGATACAACTAATCTTTTACAAAAATTCATCTTTTTTATTAAAAATTAGTGAAATAAAAACAAAGAAGGCAACCTTTACATTTCTCAGTGGGATGGAGATGAATTATTGAAAGTTCTCAAACATTACATGATGGTAGATGATTTTACTCTTAGATTATTGGGTAGATACCAAAATAAACTAGAAGGGAAAACAAAAGCTCTATGTTTCTGTGTGTGTTCAGGCAGCTAATACTAGACTAGGCTGGTTAATATAATTGGAAAGCCGCCAGGCTACCAGGCTTGTTAGCCCAATTATAATTCTCTGCATATTCCATAAAAGAAGCCAAGATGACAGCAATACTGTCATAAATGTCATGTTCAATACTTGTAAGATTTTCCATTGTCAGCACAGTCCAATTATAAGTCAATTGTAAAGTGCACACTGCATACCACCCAAAAGTGACTGAAAATTATCTTAAAAATACAATTTTAGTGGTTCATAGTTAAAATGAAAAGAAAGGAAGTAAAGGTACTTTGACCTGAGAAAAGTTTTAGATATGACATTAACATTTCTTTACCTTTAAGGCAGCAAGTTGTAACTATAACATTATAGTTGTTCACACTTTTTTCCAGAGATGATCAGTTATAATATTAAATTTGTAACTGCTAATAATTCTGATATTAATAATGTGAAAATTTATGTATGTAATTTTTGAAGAAAATCGTGAATAATAACAGACATACCAGAGCTATTTACATATGAATGCTGAATAGTTAGTGAATATTAAGCATTATATTCATGAGGTTTATCTCTGAAAACTCCAATACAGATGATTAAAAAGTAAAAATATAATTAATTGATTATGTCACCAATTAGTTAATTAGTTCATTGAATTATTAAAGTGTCTGTCTATTTGAAAGGTATCATTAATAATTCTGCAAAGAATTGGTGAATCTAAAACAGTGTTTCTCAAAATGAAGTACAGGGACTATAAGTAGGGCATGAGGGCATTCTCAGAGCAGATTAGATAAATTTTACCTACCTCATAATTTGTATGACCTAGCCACATTTTCCCTGTTCTTTTAATTTCTACTCCTAATTTTAAGATTTATGTCATGACAAAATGGTGATATGTTTTATTAGTATTTGCAATGTATGGATAATGTAGAACATACTGGATTTGTAGTTGCTTTTAGAAGTGTTTGCTGAAAAGTTACTTAGCAATAAAACATTTCGGGGATAGCAAAGACATTACTGGAATTTATTCACAGAGAGCTAATACTAAAGCATTGTGGATCTTTTTATTTTAATATTATGTAGCCTTTTTTTGAAATACTTTGGTATTTTAGCCTACTGTTGTTTACTCTTCCTTCCGTAAACAAATTTATAGATAAGGGACTGTCATTTCTTAATAGAGAAGCAATAAATTTAGCAAGTACTGACATTCCAAGGAGACAGAGGTTCCTAACATCTGCAACTTCATACTCAGATATATTTTGTGTTCCTCCTGCCACAAATTTAATATATAATGAAACAAAACAAAACAAACCCATTGCCATTGACACTGTACAATAAAAATTTTTTAAATATTAAAGTTACTCATACACATATGTGTAAATTATAATAATAAGAATATATTGCCACTACTTCCTTGAAGAAATACAATGGAAACTAAGAAATCCAAAATATTGCAAAACTGGGAACCAGAGATGATAAGTGACTTTTTCTAGGTCACAAAGCTATTTGGTAGCAAAATTACAACCAAAACACCATGCTGAACATGTATATTTTAAAATCCACTATATCAAAATGCAATCATTAGATACAGTATAACAATGTAGTGCTAATTAAAATCAGGAGAGTTTTATTCCTTTTTACAAAGGAGGAAATCACACTGATTTTAACAAGAAGTACTACTACATCTAATTTATCAGATACTTACCATGGTATTACAGTCTTTTCAAGATATGGAAATTAAAATAATTGCATTTCAGGGCTAGATAACCACCTACATTTCCTCCTTTTTCCTCCAACTATCCAGTACAAAGTTAATAACATTCTTTCACTAATCACTTGAGATTTATTTAAAATAACATCTTTCTTGGCTATCAACTAACATCATCTAAACATGAGAAGTTTCTTCTAAACCTCATTAGAATTGAAAACTTGAAAAAGTGTGACTTTAATTTCTTTCACAAGTTCTTCTTTCTTAATAACCACACAAATTTCACACTAGGAAAAATGTGTAAAAATGATGCTTGAGAAAGAAATGTTTGCTAAAAGAGATATATCCAAGAGTAACCAAATATTTGATGAGTGGAAATTTCTCCCAATACAAATACCCCAGCCAATAAATAAAAAGGAAATAATAAAACTCAAAAACTACTGTTCCACAATCTTTAATAAGTTCTTATACGTAGCTGCCTACGTATATACATAATGCTAACATCATTAAAAGGGAGAATTCCAGGAATTACATACCTTCTCCTGGAAGGACACAATACCATTTAAGTATTTCTGCAATATAATCAAATCTGGATAGAATTGTGCCTCTCCGTTGAACTTCCAGTGTCCAGTATACACAGGGAACAACAACAAAAAAATGCATCGTCAATGCAATTAGTCTAACCTTGAATATGGGAAACCACACACAAGGAATTTTGGTATTTGGTTCCTTTAGCAAATAGATATCAGGGATAAAAAATACCAATTGAAGGGGGAACCTAAGAGACATATCAAACAAATGGTATGTGCAGACTACTTTGGATCCTGATTTGAGCTTTGGATATTTCACAATATTAAATAATTGTTGGGGCTTCCCTGGTGGTGCAGTGGTTGAGAGTCCGCCTGCCAATGCAGGGGACACGGGTTCGTGCCCCGGTCCGGGAAGATCTCACGTGCCGCGGAGCTGCTAGGCCCGTGAGCCATGGCCGCTGAGCCTGCGCGTCCGGAGCCTGTGCTCTGCAACGGGAGAGGCCACAACAGTGAGAAGCCCGCATACCACAAAAAAAAAAAAAAAAAAAGAACTGTTGTTAGTACTTAGGTGGAATAATAGTATTGTAAATATATATATATATATATATATATATATATATAAATGTAAATATATTTTAAGTCATTATCTTTTCACAAAACTAAATATGAAAAATGACCAGTTGCCTGTAATTCCTTTTAAAATAATCTTGAAATGCATGTTGTTTATAATATTTTCTACTTTTATAGATGGTTGAAATTTCTGATAATAAAAAATATATTTAAAATTATTCAAGTATCTAGGTTTATTTCTTGACATCAATGTTCCTGTAATATGATTACATGTAACAGTGTATAAAACAGCACAGTTATATATTGGTGTCTGTATTGAATGAGATTATATTATGTGAGTAAAGTTTTACTTGTATGTGCAAGGCAAACAAGCACCATTGAAAAAATTTAGTCTCTAAAATGTGGAACATAGTAATTTCCTCTATGAAATAACCATTTTGCTTCTGCAGAAATGAAACAGAAGTTTATTTTTAGCTTCTACTTCATTCAACTGTATTTTGAGAATTAAGTAATCTATATAATTATTTCTTTCCCATGTTTCCTCATTCTATACAGACAGAATTATATGTATCAAAATAACTGTTATTTTGTATTAAGAATTTTTCTCTCCACTGTTTTTATGTTTCTAGCACTGATAGCTTACATGTAAAATATTTACACTACTTTATTCTATATTTCTTTTGCTGTCAAGAATCGTTTCAAACTTCATGAGTCACTACCAATTTATAAATTTCTTTTTCTTCTGTTGTATTCCATACTGCCCTGT
Organism: Leucopleurus acutus; assembly: GCF_964270905.1. Classification (NCBI taxonomy): domain Eukaryota; kingdom Metazoa; phylum Chordata; class Mammalia; order Artiodactyla; family Delphinidae; genus Leucopleurus; species Leucopleurus acutus. The sequence continues at coordinate 38,717,327 of NC_139147.1, read as the reverse complement.
AAGGCTTATGACTTTTACACTGATAAATATAGGGAGTTTTCAAGACTTTGTAAAAAAAAATTGGACTCAAACTCATGCCTCTAGAAGAGAGTATAAAATAAATGCAAACCCTTAGATGTATCCATCATATATTATTATGAAAGCTTTGAGACAGTACCAGAATAAAAGGTTCTCAGTAAATAAAGTACATGGGCATCATTTGAAGTTATATTTATGTTTGTGTTACTAAACCAGGAAGCTATCTTAGAAATACCCTAAATCTATAATTGGAATAAAATATAGCAATGGATATTAGTCTTCTATTATTCCCCAGATTCTCATTTGCTAATTTTGATGGGTAAATTTAATATATATACCTTAGATTGTTGTTAATTACATAAAACTATTAGATTTGAGAAATGTTTTATAAACAGAAGCTAAGAAAACTAAATTCTAATGTCAGTGGGATTGGTCATATTTCCTATTTTCTAGATGCTGTAGCTATATTTTCAGTTTTTTCTATTAAGTTATGATATTAGTTAGAAATTTTTTTTTTTTTTTTTTTTTTTGGTGGTACGCGGGCCTCTCACTGTTGTGGCCTCTCCCGTTGCGGAGCACAGGCTCCTGACGCGCAGGCTCAGTAGCCATGGCTCACGGGCCCAGCCGCTCCGCGGCATGTGGGATCTTCCCGGACCAGGGCACAAACCCGTGTCCCTTGCATCGGCAGGCGGACTCTCAACCACTGCATCACCTGGGAAGCCCCAATTAGAAATTTTATACGCAATAATTTATTTAAAAATATATTCCATTTTACTAGTTTAAACATATGCTAAGTAAATGATACTTCTATGTCTATTAATAGTAATGGTAAAATAGTAAAGCAACTGTATATGCATGTTGAAAACTTTCTGAGCCATCAAAGTTTTCCAGTTGTCATGTAGAACCAATAATGGTATGGTATCTACCAATAAGAGTTCACATTCTAAGGCAGATGGTGACCTGAGAAAATTAGTAGGACACAAACATTCTCTCCGTGTGTATGTGTATGTATATATATATATACGTGTGTGTGTGTGTATGTGTGTATGTATATGTACACAGAATACAATATTATGTAATCACTTTGTATAATCATATGCATAAATAACAGTTTACTCAGTTCATATTATACCATTGGTAATTATTACTCTTTATTTTTATTTAGAAAGAATAACTGGACTCTGTACTAGTGTTGAGAATGGTTTCAATCAGAGAACCATAGTAGCACCTAGTAAACACATTTATTGACCGATAACACTTTTGCAATCATTATAATAGATGACTGGGACTCACTGATGTAAAGGAAGAGAATTCATACCACCTGGAATTTACATGGACCCCAAGAGTTTACAGCTTGGGCTTAAGGAGGGTAGTGACAGGAAATGGGTCAAGGGGCAGAAACAGAAAAAAATATTTGACAGAAATAATCAAATATTTTCATGAGATTTTTTTGAGATGTATAAATAGAGATGTGAAACTCAGCACCATGTGCTGATTTGGCCTACAGCATTCAAGTAAATACTTATGAAGTAAACATGAACTCAATGTACCCTAACTCCTAATTACCAGATAATGGGTTAATTCTGGAAAAGCTGTGCAAATAGAGAACGTGGTTAGGAATAACTTAAGGAAATCTATCTAATCTGCTTCAATGTAGAGCAGGTAACTTGTTCAATTTTCAAGGGATCCAAAGGCAATCATTTCAGTGGGCCGGCAAAGTCAAGCTTCTCCATGCATAAGAGTATGATCAAGAAATACTTGGTTTTACCCTCTAGTGAATCATCCCAGTGAGGAGCTCAAGCAAGGTGAAAGGTGACCCCCAGAATGTTGTGCATCAGACATTGCTGCTTCTCTGATCTCATCCTTACTCATACATCAGGAAGGGTCATGATTACCTAAGATTAAGTCATCCACACTAAAAGAGTTCAGACCCAGAATACACACACTTAACATACATTCATATTTAAGCCATGCTAATTTTAAGGAGCACTTAGATGCCTATTTCTAGTACATCACTTCTATAAACCAAGTGCAGGGAATGTGATCATTTAGAAATGTCAGTTTCAAATTCTTCAGATATGATCTCTGGTAGTTTTTACTGTAATATTATGCAATTAAGACTTTCTGACACATAGATGTTAATTTACTTACAGTCATAATGAGTGAGAGGAGAACTTTCATTACTGATTCAACAGTAAATAGGTAGGTAAGACTGGGATGTTGATATTTGGTTCCTGTGTGTACTACGTAGAACCTCAATGGCATCTTCTCTTCCTATGTTTCTCTGCTTTTGCCTTTTAACACTTTTATTTTATATTGATATAGTCAGTACTTTCTGTGTATATATATACATATATATATATTTTTTTATAAATTTATTTATTTTGGGGTGTGTTGGGTCTTTGTTGCCGCGTGCAGGCTTTCTCTAGTTGCGGCGAGCAGGGGCTACTCTTCGTTGCGGTGCGCGGGCTTCTCATTGTGGTGGCTTCTCTTGTTGCAGAGCACAGGCTCTAGGCGCGTGGGCTTCAGTAGTTGTGGCTTGCAGGCTCTAGAACACAGGCTCAGTAGTTGTGGCGCACAGGCTTAGTTGCTCCGCGGTATGTGGGATCTTCCCGGACCAGGGATTGAACCGATGTCCCCTGCATTGGCAGGCGGATTCTTAACCACTGCCCCACCAGGGAGGCCCTGTATAATTTATTTTGCAGGAAAATTTCATTAGGTGCTATGTTACTCTCTTGATCAATAGATGGATCAATATATACTATTATTCTACCTTGATTGATATAGTAATACTAATCATAACATGAATTTTAGAGTATGGTTTGAAAGATATGATTAACGTTTTATTTAAGGTATAACAACAACTGTTGAGCAACTGAAGATCTACTTTGACCACATCTTAATTTGAAATTCACCAGAATAAGACCAACATAGATGACATTTCTCAGAGATATGATGAGGGTCTAACAACTCTATTTTAAGACACACACAAAAAAGAAAAGGAAATGTACCATAATCTGGACCACTTCAGGAATGTTAGATACTTTTAAAAATGTATTTTAAAAGTTATTTTGAAATTATTACATAATTTGAAGTAAAAAAACCAACATGCCCCAAATTTGTGTGTCAAATACAGTCTTAATAAACATGAATAGTAATTGCAAAAAAGACTGATATGATCTGGACTATACATATTTTCATCTGTGTCAAATATTCTCTGAATGCAGTATTACAACTATCATTATTTCAATATTTGGAGGAAGGAATCTTCCAAACATAGTTTACCTCAATTGGTAAATGCCAATAGGTAATATTAATTGGGTTATATGGAGATAAAATGGAAAAATGGTCTTAGGTGTTCAATTTCAGAAAATCTAGTTGGTGTACCTTGTACCATCTTCTGCACATCAGTTTGGGTAAACTTTATTTAGTTTATAATTAACTCTGACCAAAGGAGTATCTTGGGACAAAGTTATTTCTAACAGTGTGTTATTAAAATATGATGGCAAAATGGCAGAGGGGACTGCATAGAGATGAAAATCCTTGTAATTACAAAATACATAATTACAATGTACTAAACAAGGCTCTTTGTATTTCACATATAAAAGCAAATCAGGTTACAGATATCTTAGAATGTCATGAATGGTCATCTCTAGATTAGTGCAAAATGTTAGGAGAAAGGCTAGATGAAAAATACAAAATAAAGATGTAGATTTCAAGATCCACTTAAGAAAACTATTATCATTTTATATTTATGTTAGATTCAGGCAGTTTAAAATAATAGCCCAAACACTGCCCTTTGAAGTGAGCCTTGTCCCTGAAGAGAGAGACAAAATACATTTTGATGAAGACAAGTACACAGGAATATATTCTGTATCCTGATTTTCCCGGTACCTACCTCAGATTGCTACTGAGAGCAAGTGGGTAGATTATGTCATACTGTGCTACAGGTAAATTAGCTGCTAGTTTGGGATTGTAAGATAATGCTCAGTTGGTGAATAATAAGTTCATTTTACATATCAAATACTGCTAGTTTAAATATGTATCTGTAAGATAATCATAATGATATGAAATAGTTTATATTTTAATAAATACCTAACCGTTAAAGAAGATCATAGTTATTTTTTTTTAAGCTGGCACATTTTACTTTGAAGTCTATAATAGCCACATTCACAATGAAAAAGTGATAATAATTTTAGCACTAATATCTTATGTGATCTCCTTGAATGAAAGATATATTCAAACACACCAACTGGGTCTAGAATGTAAATTTGAAAAGATAGGAGACCTACAACAACAACTTCATTAAATCAAATTGAAAATGAATTCTTAAAATAAGAAAGCTTTCTTTACAGACAATAGTTTATCCTAAATTTTGTAAGGTTGATATTAGCAAATCTCACAGTTAAAGTAACAATGCTTTTTTAAAGTTTCCATATCTATCACTGCATAGGATTCACAAAGAAACTCTGAGGTCAGACACTGTTAATTCCAAATTGTAGATGTGGAAATTAAGGCCTGAGGGACAGTACAAGATTTTCTCAGTACTAACTAGCTACTTAGGAGGGGAATCGAGAAGGTTCTGAGTCTTCCAATTCCCAGCACAGGGACTTCTCCCTTACATTGTACAATCTGACTTTTAGTACCCATGTACTGATTCTTCTTATCTATGGAACAATAATCCATCTACCCAGGAAAGAAATATTCCTGTCATGATGCTATTTTTCAAAATTCCACAAATAATTTTATATGTACACATTAATAAACATATTGAGAAGTCCCAACAGTTTATAGGAAAATATATTTTCGAAAGAAGACAAAATAAAATCAGTTCTCAGGATTTTAAAATAGTCGAACTGTAAGTAAATTTATTCAGGTTGTTTGCATTTGAATCTACTGTTAAGCCTAAACTCCCACCTGGGATGATTTCAGAGACTCAGAGAATATCAGAGTTAGATGCTACCTTTAAAGATTATGTGGTCTAACCTTCTTTGCAGCATTGATTATCAAATACTGTGAACTCTAAGTAGAGGGGACATCTATTCAGCAACATAAACTGCAACTGTTCATTAATTTTAAAACTCTAAAACATTACTTAAAAATTCACATGAGCAAATTACAACTGAGCCTTTCGACTCACTCTCTGAAAACTAGGTCTGAACATGAGTCACTTCCCTGTGCCAGCAGAAAGCCAATAGAAAATCCCTAAATAATGTTTTGCTTAAAATGTAACCAATATTAAACTTCCCTCAATATTTCAAATTTAAAAATACTTTTGAAATTATAGTCCTTTATAAAAACCTGGAGCAATATAAGTAAGATATATGCATTGTTCCATTTAGGAGATACAGTGTGAGGGTAATTCAAGATAATCTAACATCCACTTACTGAGCATGCCCTATAAATTACAGGGATGCTAATGCTCTGAAACAAAGAATTTGATTAACACAAGATCCCTGTCCTCAGAGATCTTATCATGTAGAAGAAGAAACAAATATGTAAACAAGTAGTTGAGAGGAATGTAAATATAAAACTAGGCTATGCCACTAGTAGTGGGATTAAGTTATAGAAAAATCAACTCACCAGCTGGTTGGAAAGCTGGTTGGAAACCTGATAAAGGAGAGGAGAGAGGATTTTCCAGGCAGCTGCATCAGTGCAAAAGTATATAGGAAAGGACAATCACGGTGTTGGTAGAAGGAGGGTTTTTAGCTTGCTCTGCTACAAAGCAGGAATGGAAACTGTGTGTTCTGTTAATGTGCCCTACCCACTTCTACATATCATCTATGTGCACTGCTCCTTTCCTTCCAATAGACCCAATGGTTGAAAGAGTAAGGAAGAGTTGAGCATCAGATTCCATTTCTAAGAGATTAACTTAGCTAGAGTACTCAGGTAACACACTTTACAGGTTCTAGAACACTTAACATTTAGAGGAAGTGTTCATATGCATGCAGGCAGTTACAGCATACATTGACACTGGCAACACAACTCCAAAACCTCATAAAACCTCCTCTTCAAATAGATTTATGAATAATGTGAACTAAATAATTCATAGGATTGCAGATGCCAGTCCAAATAGCGTCTTCTTTTTCAAGGTTTCAGTTTGTAGAATTGTGATCAAAAGCCTTCATCAGTCATGATAGTCACAATTGTCCTCACTCCAAACAAACCATATTTGCATGTGAATGTTTTTCAGTGAAATGAGATATATAATATGCCAGCCAAGGCCCAACTAGAAGGCATTTTATGTCATTTAAATTCAGTCAAATTAAAGGCTCAATGCAACCTAAAAGGTCTACTCTCAGAACAGTAATTTGACATATCATAAATAAGAACCATTTTTTGTTAGCGTAGGTTCAGCACTTGTCAGAAAATTGTACACAGCCATATTAACAAAGTGCCGCCTCTTAGGGAGAAATAAACTGTAAGGAAAACCTTGTATGTAAAGCAACAAAACACACAAACAGTGTAATATAGTGTCACTGGTTCAAAGTTGACATTTTTCACTGGAATTTACAGAAGAGGATAGAAAACACTGTAACCTTCTTGAATGCCAAGAGATTGCCAAAAATAACTTTTTTGTTTAAAATTTAAATAAAAATTATGTTTAGGAACAGGTGAGTATACTGATTGCCATTTAGTTTAGAACAAGTGGCTTTAACTCATCAACTTAATTCTTAGAACTGGAAACACTGGTAGAATTATAAACTAAAAAGCCAAAATTGAGTTGAAAAATATCAAATGTTTGGAAACACTGTAATGCTTTTTTAAAGGCCTTGGTGAGCTAAATTTTTACTAAAGATTACGAACAGATGTTATAACTAATTTTCTAGTTCTCATTGACTAATAGAAAATATCACTGAATTAAACTTACTGAGAGATTTTTACATGAAAATTGATAATTGCATTAGGCAAAAGGTTAGAATCCAAGGCTAGAGAGAACTGTTGTAAAACAACAACAAAAAAAGCCAAACAAAATTTAGAAATCCCATAAAGTAAACTGTCCCACACAGTTGACATTATTATTTTTTAATTCCCTCAATAGCAACCTGTGTATATTTTGGGCAGGTCTATCTATTCAATCTTCTCCTGTCATTTCTGTGCCCTCAATAACATCAAGAAAAATATTGTAAGACTGTATTTTCATATTTAACTGTCTTCATGATGACTGTAAAAGGTTATTTTTATATCTACATCCTTCCTGTATACTAAAGAGATTTGAGATGCTTATAGTATAGGAAACATATGACACTTCAAGAACTGTACAGAAAAATCTCTAGACATCAGATAATGGCACTCAAATTCTGTTCAATGACTTAGAATCAAATTTCTGAAATTCTAAAGGTACAAAAATAACTATAACTATCTTATACCCCTACCAGCAAGTGATAGGAGGCCTAAATTTGTAAGCAACCATTTTCCTAAACGCTTTTTTTGTAAAATAAAAAAGCTTTCAAAAAACCCTTCACATCTGGTTATGGTAGTACTTATGATATATCGAACACGGGTGGAGAGTATAGAAAAGTAAGAGTATCCGGATTACTAATATTTTAACTCTAATTCTTTTCAAGTGCATGCTGTTAGAGAGATTAAAATAAATGTGAAGGAAATCTTATTCTTTAAAAGGCAAATTATACTGATAAATTGTTTTAGAAATGCTCAACTAAGAGAATCTGTATTTTGGCTTGATAAAAATCGTGGGGTTGGGAAGTATAGAGGTTTAGATATCTCCGAGAGATAAAACTGAAGTGTTTTTATATGACTACATAACATTAAATTAATCTGTACAATCTCAAAATGTGCCTTCCTGTTTTTTGGATATATGAACTTTTTGGTATAGATGTTAATCTTCAGGTCAAGAAAAGGCAAATAAGAAAGATATTAAATAACAAAATAATACATACATATAATAAGGATAATGACTTTTACCTTTATGGAAATTTCCTAATGATATCAACTGTATTTTTCAATGCCTATTTTACAATAAAACTATACAATAACATAGTCTTCCTAGGAAATTTGCATTTTGGTGATCAAAGAAAATGAGACTAATGTATAAAATCTAGGAAGTTTCATTTAAAACATCAGTTCCAAATCATAACTACAGAATATCAGCAATTCCACAAATTCTTTGAAACTTCTATTATTTCATTTTGTCATTTTAGGGGTTGATATGTGGTAAGGAATCAGAGTAATTAAATATTAATATAAAGTATATAAAATATCAAGGAAACCTATAAAGTAGATAGAATATAAAATATACCTGCACTTGTATAAGTATACATTCAAATATTATATATAAATAGCCACTAGAATATATTAGTGATGACAGTTATTGAAACCACTTTTTCTTTGTTCTAACAAATAATACACAAATTTTAATGTTTCAGGTTTTCATCATGAAAATTAAAGGGATATAAGTAAAGTTTTTTATGATGACCTAGATTTTCTTCTCTTCCTATACCAACTTGTGAATTGCTTATTCAGATATTGAGAAACATATATATATTTTTCATATTTCAATAATAGATGTCATCAATTCTGAAGCAGATGCAGTCATATGTTAACAATCCACGTAAACAAGTCAATATAGGGAAAATATATAATATGCTAGGGAAATTAGGACAATTCTGATGCTAAAGTACTGACTTTACAGGAAAACAACAAGGAATGGCTTGTGGCAGAAAAACACACTATATCAGTGGGAATGTGAATGCTAATGAGAGGAAGCCAAGGGATGGGGACACAGCAGCATATTTTGCAAGCTGACACTGATGAGGGCAGATGTAGAAAAATGATTATCAACTTTAGACCCCTAGAGCAACATGAATGAAATCACATCCTTGTGTACTGGGAAATAAAACAGGCAACTTGGATAGGAATAAAGAGAGGCTTTAATTATCTAAAAGTAAATTGGGAGCGACCCATGATAATACTGAAGTGGGGTTATTATAGAACACAATGTAGAGTTAATTCAGAAATCAGTTTGTTCTAAAACATCAACAGCTGGGTTTAATAATAGACACAATGAATCAGAAATGAATAAAACCTTGAGATGGAAGATTATCTGAGCAACTCTAATCATATTATTAGATTTACTAAGGAAAATAAAAAGCCAAAGAATCTATAAAAGGAACTTATTTGTGTGAATATAGTTTTAAGCAACATTTTTAAAGAGATTAATCTGAGGTCATGCTAACAGTTAGTATACATATTTTATGAATACTTTTTCTAGACTGTATGCCACAATGAGTGAATTATATGAATGAGAAGGGGTTCGTTATAAATCAAGTATAAAATGTGAGCGGAATATGAAACTGTAGGATACATTTCTCGGAGTTAAATTAGATTCCAATTAGATTATTATTATTATTATTTTTTTAGGCCTTTTGAATGTGAGGATTGGGGGTCAAATCCGACTTCTCAGACTGTTAACAAATATTTAATGAGTCAATCTCACAAAGGGCATGAAGTTCTGTGAAACAGGTCTTGTTAAACGTCTCACCATGTGGGGTTAAAGAGAACACATAATGAAGGCCCCAAAGAGCTTATGACCAGGAGCTGACTCCTTGTATACATAGATAAATCGAGGAATCATCATAGAAAGAATGGAAATTCAGGAACAGGTGTTTACCAGATGATCAATTTTCTATTAAAATTGCCTACACAGTGTCTCTTGTCATGTTTATGTAACATATCTACTCACTAGAAGCATTTAACACCTGGTCTAGAGCACTGGCCTCATCACTGACTCGTGAACTTGAGCATGATATTGATCTCTCTGTGCCACAAATTCTTCAACTCTAATTTAATGGGATGAGAGTAACAGTACATGACTTGTAGAACTATAATAAAAATATAAATGAATCTATCCATAAAGCACTCAGAACAGAGACTGGCAAAAACTAATGGCACAGAAACTGTGCTATTTTTATTGTGCCATTTTTGTCCTCGTATAGAAATTATCTGTGTCTTTGCTGTCCCTTTACTGACAGCTTGGTTTTCTCTATTCACTATTAGGAACCCATTTTCTCATATAGAACTCAGTGTGTAGTAGGCACTCATGACGGTTTTTGAATAAATAAACATAGAATACCTGCTATGTATCAAGTATGGCCCTTAACTCTGAAGAAGCAAAAGATGAAAACAACGAGATATTTGTCCATTTTTTACTGCACAATGATGTTGTTATTTTGTATGTCCCCATTCTTGTATCTGCTTTGAGAACAGTCAAAATAATTTTACCACATCTAAGTGCTCTATAAATATATATATATATATATATATATTTATATATATATATAAAGTGGTTAAGGCACTTTTCCAATTTATATAACACCAAGTTATTTTGGTTTGTAAGGAAAAATATCTCCCCCACTGTAAAGTAGGTAAGAAGGTATATTTTACCACTGAGGTATATTTTTACTTCACTTTAAAATACAAAAGAAAAAAGACTAGTGTAAATATATTGCATAATTGCTGTGTAAATAGATCTTGTATTAGACATACTTAGAGTTGCTTGACTCCCCACTCTTACTCCAACTCTCATCTGGAGAAAAGAGTAAGATACTCCTCCCCCAATGAAATGCTTGCTGAGTGGCCAAATGGATATATGTTGTCATAAAACTCACAGTCCAATCAATCCTTTTCTCCTCCACCATATGAGTGCACTGCTTTGAAAAGGATCAGCCAGATTCTCTTAGAAATGTATGCTTGGATAACTAAGAGACTGTGACCAGTGAAAGAGCTGAAACCAAAACATTTTACATGCTACATAGTTGAAGCCAAACTAGAAAGGAATGAAAAAACACACTAGAATGGGGAAATACGTAGATGATAAGGTTCCTTAGATGTGCCTTAGTTCTATCCTCTGTACTGCTTCCTGGATTCCTTGTATTCCCAATCAGTAAATCCATTTCTTGCAAAAAAAAAAGTGTCCTTAAAAAAACTCCTTTATGTGTATAGATAGAAAGACCCAGGACTAAGAAATATGTGCCATAATACACACTTAAAACACAAAAGAAAAAAACACCCACCATACATGAGGTGGTTACAGACTCTAAATAGCGTAGCATTGACTCAACCTAAAATACAGTTCTGATGAGTGCATCTTCTAGGACTTACATTTTATTAAAAGCAAGTTGACTCATTACAAAAAAACATTTAAAATATTGCATAAATTATTCAGGGCAGGACTGGTGAGTTAGAACAGTTCTGGTTCTTACAAAGTAGATATAGAAGGTGTTCGGGAAATACTTTATTGAATTTTGAATGACAGTGTTCTTGTTACACTGCATGAACTGCATTAGGGTGAAAAATGGGGTTCTGGGTCATCCAGGCTCTGCTGAATGTGAATGGGGACAGATTTAGAAAAAACTTTAAGTCTTGCAAGGCTTATGTCTCATTACTCAATGTTTCTTTTCAACCATGTAGATCCTTATCTCTTCAGTCAGTTCTTTCTCTTCATTGTCTAGGCCTCTTGTAGCTGGGTTGTATGTGTAACTGGGCAGTAAGCCACCATAGGAACTGAGGATCAGGAATTACAATGTGTTCAGAATCATCAGACTCTCCTTTCTCTTCCTCATGGTTCAGCAGGAATCTGCCCCAACTGCAGGTTGTCTATCACCCCATTTGAAAACAGGAAAGGCTTTAATAAGCCATTTGCCCTTGTATTGATAAACTGATTATTCTCTTAGTGTGACTGTATTTTAGACATAGTACATATATACTAGGTATGTGCATATAGGTATTTAATCTCCATTCAGTAGAATTCTGACTGAATTCCATTAAAGGAATATTAGTCATCAAGAGTGGAGAAAAAGGTAGGATAAATGAAGGAGTCCTAAATTTTCATTTTTCCTAATGCTAATCCTTAAACGGTCTGAATGGCATTTAGCTCTTTGGGTTTTGAGGGAAGGGTATGAAAAAAGTTTCTGGTCGTCTCCCTTCTGAGTTTTCATTCATTGACTTGAATGAAAACTGCATCACATTTATGGCATCAAGGAAACGGAGGTAAGATTAGTACCAATAAGTAGAATCTCTATAGTCCAAAATTTGATTTGGAAGTATCAAAACACAGACATAATGTATTTGTCTTAAAATATATAGGTGTATGTGTATGCATGTATGTTTTTATGTGTGTACTGTCACTGAAAAGGCCCAGGAACAATGGCAATTCTAGTAGCAATGAGCAACTCTAGTACAAAACTTGAGGTCTCTAAATATATTTCCATTAAAAGGAAATGGGACTTCTTGAATAAATAGCTTTTAGGGACAAGAAATGTACAGCCTGGAAAGCTGGAAAGCCATAAAAGCCTACTGATTTTATGTCAAAAGAATTGAAGAGGCACTCACTGGTCAAATATGAGACTGAGTAATTACCTCAATGGATTAAAACACATCATATATACTTAAGTTTATGAACACATACTGATCCTCAAAACAAAGAAGCAAACACAAACACAAGCTTCTCTGGAAGATGCCAGAAAACCAGCTAGTTATTTTTAAAACTGTCAAGAACATACAAACAAACAAAAAAAGGTATCAAACATTTATCCCATCTTTCCCCCATTAACAGCAATTCAGGTATATAAATCATTGATGAAATTAACTTTCTCTTTATAGAAGTATTTAAGCTCATGGATAAAGAAAAAAATGATAGAAATATCACTGCTTGCTTCAAAAACAAAAACAAAGAAACAAACAAAAAAATCTAGATGTTGAAAAGATGAAACCGCATAGTTGTGAGTTGATAATTTGTTGTAATCAGATCATGAGAATATGGGGTTCTGTGTTGAAAATGTATTAATTTTTTAAATTAATTTTATGTGGATGACATAAAAAGAAAGTGATAATGATAGCAAGAAGCTGAACCAGAATAGCCTAAGGAGCTAGCAGTACGAATATAAGAAAAGAAAGGGGAAAAGGAAAAAAGAATGATGCAGAGAGAATTAGCTGCATTCCTGACTGCAACTCAGAGTTGCTAGCAGCTTTTGGGTGGGGGTCAATGGAAACAGGAGAAAAATAAAGACCAAACAAATAGAGAGTACCTGTGACACTGGAGAGGAATTTCAAGAAGACTAAAGGCACATTTGCTAAAGTGGCAGGAGGCACAACCCTGTGCTATCCAAAGCACAAGCTTAGGTCATGGACTTTGTTTCCAGCAGCATCTACACCAACTGAGGGATAGAAATGATCCTTCTTTCCTTGCTTCCTTCCTTCCTTCCTCCATCCCTTCCTTCCTCCATCCCTTCCTTCCATCCATCTCCCTCTCTCTACCTCTCTATGTAGTGAAAGATATGTATCTGTGTTTACCACAGACCAATTGACCAATTTACACAGATGAAAGAGCCTTGAGTGGTGGCAATAACACATAAAGAAAATAAATAAAGTAGAGGGCACTTTTTTACAAAGCTTCATTATGGGTCCTGGTAGAATTTACCAGTTCAGAATCTGATATGCAGAGAGACATCTAGGAAAAATGACTGATGGATATACAGACGGTGGATATACAGAATTCATAAAATGATGGCACAAAACAGAATGCTATGTATGTATGAGTGTGGTGGATTAAACACATGGCTGCAAATTCTTTGACACCTCTCTCATTGAGACATGGGTCTTACCCTGACCCTTTGAATTTAGGCAATCATGTGATCTCTTTGCCAGTAGAGTGCAGCAAAGGAAATGCCACATGACTTCGGAAGCTAGGAAGGCCCTGCCGCTTCCCTCTTACTTTCTAAAAAAAACTTCTCTTGGAGGCCTGAGGCTTCACTTAAGAGTCTATCTTAAGAGACTCATGCAACAGAAGCCAAAAGGTACCAGACATGTCAGTTGTGAGTGACACTTTCTTGAACTCTACAGACCAGCCCTTTTGCCAACTGAATATCAGTGGGTGACTTTCGTTGATTCCATAAAAAGTAGAATTCCCCAATAGTGACCTGCCTAAATTCTTGTTCCTCAAAATCATGAGATAGTAAAATTGCTATTCTTTAAGCCACTAACTGTTTTGGTAGATAACTAGGCTAGGGAAGGTCACGAGATCTGATCAGTGAGAATGATGAGTCAAATCCATCTACAGTTGATCTTTAAGTTATTACTGAATCAAGCAACACAAAGATACAAGTAATTGGGTAGTTGTAGCCTTCCAATTCCTCCCTGGTTCCTTTGTAGAACACGCACACTAACTTCAATGACTAATGTGGGATAAAGGAGCAAAGAAGTCAGTCTCACTCTTTTTCCCTCTTATATGAGTTTTAAATATAATATTTGAACTATACAAAAGTATGCACATACACATATCAGTTATAAAGTATTACATAATGAACAAGAGGAACATACCAGCAATCCCAAATATAGAACATTACCAATAATTTGCATCTACACATATGCTTCTCACCTATTCTATACCTCAATCTCCCTGCCTTTTACACCATTAGGGAAAGGGGAAGGCCATGATGATATCTGTCAATACCTAACTGCCACATAAACAACTGCTGCACTACACCAAGAATTATACAGCTTATAATCCCCACTAAGGAATCACAACAAAAACATAATTATTTTTCTTTATCTTTATTCATTGTTTCTGTGTGTTATTTTACAAATATTCAAAGACAGGTCATTTGTTTTACTGTTTCTAAGATCTTTAGCATACATGCAATTAAACAGAAGAATAAATTGGAATTAGATTATTTTGATTATATTGTAATCTACCTCAGCTGGAATAACTGACATTTTTCAGGATTCAGAGCTGTACAGTCGTTGTGAGGTTATCTAGCTGTGTGTGATTTTATACATCTGTCAGTTAAATCACATATACAAATGCAGTATCTAGCATTTGGGAACATTATGTGCATTCATGATACTCCCTAGGGGATTATGGATGTATAAAACCATGAATGAATTACTAGTAGAAAAATATATTGCTTTCATCTATGACAGGTATAATCTAGCTGTGATATTGTTCATATTATGTGTAGTAGCTAAATGGAGCTGCCTCATACCTGCAAACAGAAACTTAGACAGTAATGTAGTGCTTGTGGCAATAAATAGGGCTCTATCAAGTTTAGTTAGAGTTTTGAATCTCTAACTTGTAATGTAGTCACAACGACCTTAATAATACTGCTCTGTTTGTGCAAATATTTCAGATATAACACTGTAGCATATAATCTATTCCTTTATTTTTTAAGATGAGGTGAAACATTTTTGAGCATATAGTCTAGATTTTATAGACCACCCAGGTCATCACCTGGTACCTATGTGACACTATAGTCTAATATAGACATGCACAAGATGTTATAATCCTTATTGATTACCAATACTTTCAGTAGATATCACACTTATAATAAACCTAAAGACAACTTAAAGAATAAATACATTTTTTAACATTTCATAAATATCAAGGAGCAAAAGAATGTACTGACCAATTAACAAAAATATTTCACGCATAAATATTAATTACTAGGAATTCCAATCACTAAATGGGAAAACTATATACTTCTAACATGTTGTTATAAAACATACCTAAAATTCAGCTTATGTTTCCACATGACACTATACTTCAATTATTTTATGTGCAATATTCTTTAAAATACAGATAACTTTAAAACTTGAGGTCAATTTACTGAACATATACAATCCATTCCCTACTCTTATTTCACAGAAACAAGAAAGTTCTTTGAGAAATTTAAGTTCACCAAAGAGACCACAATTAATAATGCAATATGGTATGTGATGGTTATAACAGAGTTATAAACCAGGATGGATTAGATCAAATGTGAGAAGCAATTTATTTTCACTATGATGGTGGGAGAATCCTATCAGAAGGAGAGTGTTACGAGAGCTCAAATTTGAAAAATAAGCAGTATCTTAGTAAGCAGAAGTGGGGTAGAAGCGTACTTCAAGCCTCAGTAACAACGCAAGCAAATAGAAGTATTTGAACATGGAGTGTTACACTCTTCCACTCTGGGCTCTAAAGTACATGAGGACATTGTAAGGAAGTTCAGAGCCAAAAGATAAAATGAAGGACCATAATATTATGCCAATTAATTGAACTGTACTTTGCAGATCCTAGAAACACCTTACTTATTATGAATTTTTGTTTTTTATGTTTTTTCTTGAGTAAAATATTAGCACAATGAATGTGATGTTCTGAGAGAGGGACTCTGTCATCAGTATAAAGAATGAAGAAAATTAGACCACTTAGGAGGTTCTTGTAATAGTTCAAACAGGGTATGATAGAGGCCTGAAATAAACTATGTCAAGAAAAATATAAATAAGGAGGCAAAATGTTTATTTATACTGAAGGGCAAAACAATACTTTTTTTGGCTCATTCAATTTTTAGTATATAGTTTTTGGAAAATATTATGTACTACAAACTTCAAAACAAAGGAAGTCCAACAAAAGAAGAATGAAAAAGCCCAGAATTAAAAACAGGATTAGAATCCTTGACCTAAGAAGACTCTTCAACTTCCTATAACTTCCTATTTATTGTACCTTTGATAATGTCTTCCTAACTTCAAAATGGCAAGGCAAATAATATATACATGCATAATTTCTAAAATTTCTCTATCAACTGAAGTGAAATGTTAATACAAAATTGACAGAAATTTGTTAATGCATCTAATGTTAATAGACAAAGGATATAACTGTGTTATATATATGTGTGTATATGTATTATAATATATAAATTTTTCACTTCTTTTGGAAATAAAAAAATCATCAACATTAACAATAAATAGTTAAGCAATTATTCTGACATTTTTGAGGAGAGAGTGGGCCAAACAACAAAAATTTATTTTCTCACAGTTCTGGAGACTATGAGTTCAAGAACATGGTGCTGGCAGGGTTGGTTTTTCCTAAGCCCACTCTCCTTGGCTTATAGATAGTTGCTTCTTACTGTGTCCTCACATAGCCTTTTCTCTGTGAGCATGCCTCCCTGGTGTCTTTCCCTCTTCTTTTAAGGACACTGGTCATATTGGATTAAAGCCCCATCCTTATGACCTCATTTAATCTTAACTGTCTCTTTAAAGGCCCCATCTCCAAATAGAGTCATGTTAAGGGTAAGGGCTCTAACTGTGAATTTGGGGGTGGGAGCAACACAGTTCAGTCTGTAAAACAACTCATGTGTTTTGTTTTATATTTTATTTAAATCACTATTGTTGTCGTCATAACAGATGATAAGAAAGACAAACTACTCCTTAGTCTCAAGACAGATCTGATATCTTTTACAAAAAACACTATATGTTTGTTTAAAAGGATATTAGAAATGTCTATCTCTGGAATTTCAAAGAAACAACCAAGAGCCAGTCATCCATCTACTTATATCTATTTCTCAAGAAAATATCTTCTTTTCTTTGTAATTTTTCTGTAGTTTAGGACTGGTAGGGTGGGAATTAGGAGAAAGTGAAGGTATCCTTTCAATCTGCACCACCGAAATAAACTAATGAGCTTACCTCAGGAAGAATGAACTAGAATTGGAATAAGTACTGAAATAGGGCTATATACTGAATGTTTCTTATCTGATAGCTAAAGAAACCCTAATGGCCTCTGGTCCTTAGAATAGAAAATAAGGGTAAGTTATTGAATACCAATTGTATATAAACTGAATGTGTTAGATCAATTGATAGTTAGATTGATCATTTCACCAGACCAAATTTCAAAATTAAAAAAAAAAAGTAACACAAAAGAAAGATGAAAACTCCATGTTGAACTAATTAAAAAGAAGCACTAGGGGTTAAAATATTTGAATATATTCTAAAAATTGTAACATGCTCATACCTTTTCTCCATATTTCTATACCTGGATATTTGACTTCCTTTTGGTTTTTTTTCTTCAATGACTTCAACATTTTCTTTTAGTATCATAAAATCAAGATTTCACAAAACTTGCAGCTCAAATCACCTTTATACAGAATTGCTAGGTAGTTCGCAGGGTGCACTACATAAACACGTTTGGCTGAATTTCAACCTGCACCTAATTGGCCAAGACATGGCCCTGGAGCTGGCTGTGTGGAGTCTAAGGAAAGCTTTTCTTTGCTTCTCCCAAAACGACTATCCTCTTGCCAAGCCCTACACCCAACAGCATGCACCTGCCTGCCAGGGAGGAGGGACCTTTTCCTAATTTGCCCTATGGGATAGCTGTTGCTAATTCAACATCATTAATTCATCAGCCCCAATCCTGAGAAAGCTCTACTATCTCCTCTCCCATTGTAGAAAAGTCATGAAGCAACACCTTCCTAATCAACTGCCTATCACATTCCCCTTGTATCACTCCTTAGAGACTGTCAGCATAGAACCTCAGTCATCCCTGGCTTCTCTTCTTGTCCAGAACCAATCATATCCAAATGCTGTACTTTCCAATTATTTTTTAGAACCTGCTCTGTTTTTCCATTCCTGTTGTCCTGATCCTACCAAGCTTTTCATTACTTCATAAATAACTTTATGCTTGTATTTCATATGTGTGTCTTTGGGAAGAAGAATCATGCCTTATTCATCATGTTCTCCAAAGACCCTGCCTTTAAGCACAGTTGGATTTTATTGGCTATTCCTACACCTTTATAATTGCCTTATAAACGATCTGCTCATTTTCAGTATCTTTTCTTTTTTTTAATCAAATCTATACCTCAACCTTAGAAATTCCTAAAGAATAGCTCTAAACATGTCATGACCCAGCAGTTCCTTATTTTCAATGAAAAATCCATATCATGATGCAATACAGCCTCAACCCCTCTTTCTGTACTTATTTATTCTGTCCTCAGTAACTCTTAATAACCTATGCTCCAGTCAACCATCCTAAACTACATCATCTTAACTGTCTTCTATGATGCCTCCACCCTAACCTCACTTTATATTTCACTCTCCATCTCTCTCTCCTTCTCTCTCTCTCTCTCTACACACACACACACTTACACACACATACACATATATTACATATAAATATAGAATGTTGACCTATATTATGTTTTATTGTTTTGCATTGGTGCCCAACTTTTCATTATTTTATCTTTGCAGTATTTTCTAAAATAGCTTGAGGTATAAAAATTACATACAATAAATTGCACATACTTAAAAAGCCTTCAATTTGATGCCATCCTCCTGCCTTTCCCTACCCCTACCTTCATCCCCAGGCACCACTGATCTGTCATTATAGTTTAGCTTTCTTTTTCTAGAATTTTATAAATTGAATCATACAATACATGTTTCTTTTTTGGTCAGGATTCTTTCACTCAGTAACACTGAGATTCATCCTGTTGTATGCATTGACAGATCTTTCCTTTGCATTTCTGAGTAGTATTTCTTTGTATGGGTATACCACAATTTGTTTATCCATTCACTTGTTGATGGACATTTGGGTTGTTTACAGTTTTGGGCTATTAAAAGTATAGTTACTATGAACATTTACATCCAAGTCTTGGCATGAACATATGTTTTCATTTCTCTAGGGTAAATTCCTAGGAGTGGAAAGCCTGGGTCATATGATAAGAGTGTGTTTAATTTTTAAAACCTTCCAAATGGTTTACCAAAGTGGTTGTAGCATTTTTCATTTCCAGCAATAGTTTGAGTTATCCCTTGATATCCTCACCAACAACTGGTATGCTCAGACTTCTTCACTTATTATAATAGGTATGTAATAGTATCTCACTGTGGTTTTAATTTGCATTTCCTAATGACAAATGATGTGAAGTATCTATTCATTTGTCTCTTTGCCATAAAATATCTTTTTTGATGAAGTGATTGTCCAAGTCTTCTACATAATTTTAAATGTGTATTTGTCTTATTATTGAGTTTTGAGTGAATGTGTATAAACCTGGTGCCTATTTTAGACCTATGGCCCACAACTCCCTGTGTTTTAGAATGGCTAGCTTTCTGTAAAATCAAGCTGAGGAATTCTAGACTGTTGAAGCTGAAGCAGCGGGAGAACTATGCATATCTAGGTGATCCACACATTTCAATTTCATATTCTCACATTGGCACATTGATTTATTCTACTTTGGAATGTCTTCCTCTTCTAAGGAGTAGAATAAAATAAAATGCACCAAATATTACTTATTAATCACAGCATTTATACACATATTTCCTTCTAAGAATGTAAAAATTCCAAATGTCCTTTATTTCCTCTTGAATTATATTATTTCTACCAAATCTTTCATTCTTACATGAAGCAGAAGTCCATTCTATCATATTTTTCCCTTACCACATTTTTAATTACTTCTTTTTCACCATTATCATTTTTATCTCCACAATCTTTTATTTTCTTTGCTTGTGTGTCTCCTAACTTACATAAAGTTAAAGAAGATTATTAACAATTATGAATAAAATAAATGTTGGCTGGACTAATTATATTTTACTTATTATAACTGCATTCTTTTAAGTTTCCTAACTATAAATCATTTTGAATGTTTTAGTCTATAGGTCAGTAATCATAATTAATGAGGTTAAAATTCAGTTGATCTAGTAAATGTAATTATCAAATATATATACATATTTTACTTGTATGATATATAATACTATTTTAATTCAGTTGAGGGCTATTTTTAACAAATACTACATTTTAACTAGATATGTGACAGCAAATTAGAATATTCTAAACCAAATTTTTGGAACCATACTTGATTATATAAAATGAACATAAATGATTTAAACATTTTAATATTTTAAGTAATTAATTACATAGTCATTAATAATTTTTAAGGCCAAATACTGCTAGCCCTCTAATAGTAATTCTTCTTGGTATAGAAGTCAATATTCAACATCAAAAATAGTGTCATCAATCACATAAACCTTAAAGATAAATGTATACTTCTATTTTTTTTTTAAATTAATTAATTTATTTATTTTTGTCCACGTTGGGTGTTTGTTACTGCACGTGGGCTTTCTCTAGTTGCGGCGAGTGGGGGCTACTCTTTGTTGCAGTGCACAGGCTTCTTATTGTGGTGGCTTCTGTTGTTGCAGAGCACTGGCTCTAGGCATGTGGACTTCAGTAGTTGTGGCACGCAGGCTCAGTAGCTGTGGCTCGTGGGCTCAAGAATGAAGCCTCAGTAGTTGTGGCACATGGGCTTAGTTGCTCCGTGGCATGTGGGAATCTCCCAGACCGGGGTTCAAACCCATGTCCCCTGCATTGGCAGGAGGATTCTTAACCACTGCACCACCAGGGAAGTCCTTATATTTCTAAATATTTAATATAAAACTTCATTAACATTTTAAGGATTTCAACCAGTGTTGTTATTTTTAAAATACATGTAAGGCAACTGAGACCACAAACATGGCCATCATATTGATTTTTTTCAATATGTATATGATTAATGTTGGCAGAAAGTAAAGAAAGACTTGAAGTAAAACTAAAATTAAAAAAAAAGCATCAGTGATTAACTGTAGTCTTCAATGTTAGAAATACATTAGATGCTAAACATAAGGAACTGGGTTGTAGTCTGTGCATTTATGCAGCTAGCATTTGGGCTATAATCAACAGCTGCTTATATACTTCATGTAGCAAAATGTATGTATTTACATGTATAGAACAGATCTTGACCTTATGCCTTTAAGGAGAAAACAAATAATAATAAGTTACATCTTTACAGCCAAATAAATCATTTGATTGTTTAAATTGAGGCCTCCTATTACAATCATTATTTCCTATCAGTATGAGACAGGATGTTTGAATTATATAATATATTTAAATTATTCTATTAGAACATGTCTTTGGTCTGAAATTTTATTCAAAAAACAAAACAGGGCTTCCTGGTGGCGCAGTGGTTGAGAGTCCGCCTGCCGATGCAGGGGACTCGGGTTCATGCCCCGGTCCAGGAAGATCCCACATGCCGCGGAGCGGCTGGGCCCGTCAGCCATGGCCGCTGAGCCTGGGCGTCTGGAGCCTGTGCTCCACAACGGGAGAGGCGACAATAGTGAGAGGCTTGTGTACCGCAAAAAAAACCACAAACAAACAATATAGCCAGTTGCTACAGTGGTGACTAAGATACATTTTTATGTACCTTATAGCCTATATTTGGAAGTCAGTGATATCAGAGAGAGAAAAATCTGAGAGGCAAAGGAGATGTGCCCAGCTGGAGTCCCTGCCAACCACACTGCCATCTTTTAGACCAATGGGTCTCAAACACTGATGCACACAGGAATCACTGGGGATCCTTTAAAACAAAGATTCTGACTAAGTAATTCTGAGGTGCAGCCAGAGATTCCACATTTCTAGCAAGATCCCCAGTTTTACTGATTCTGCTTGTAGGGGGCCATTTTGAATAGCAAGGTTCCAACTATGTTCCAGGTACACAAGACCCTGGAACTAGCTATCCAAAGGTCATCAAGTCATTTCAGAATTCAACTGGGTCTCTCCTCTGGTTTGCCCACTGCTAAACTAACAGGTAATTGTCTTTAAGGGTATGCGTGCAGAACTGACATATGATCTGGGACACCCACACTTTCAAGCAAAGACTCTTCTTACAAAAGATGTAGTCTGGGGTAGAAGAGTGAATGGATAGGGATAAGGGGCCAGCTCTATCTGCATCACGATGCTAAGTGAGGAATTCAAAGGAATCCGAGTACCCTAAATTCAAACCAATTCTTCCAGATCATCAGGGCGATATATTTGTCAAATTTGTCAAGGTAGTCAATTCAAACATATTTTAATTTACAGTTTCTTAGCATGATTTGAAATTTTTAAATATTAAGACCTATTGTATGTGGGCTTCCATTTGTTCTCTTGTTCCATGCTTGCAAATGTTAGTGCTGGCCTGTGAATAGGTGTGAACACATTGTATAATATTGTTCCAGTTATATTCAGGAGAAATGATTGCTATGGGTTTCTGAGGAGGGTAGCTCTCCACGCACAAACACTTTAGAGGCATACAGATCTAGACCTACTAATATTATGACATACTGAATAATTATAGTGATTACTTATCTAAAGGGTTTATTCTCTTAAGAGTCACATGTTGTAGAAGTAAAGAGAAAGACAAAAAATTAGTATATCTGGATTCTACTAACATTTCCACTGTATTTTAAATACCTGAGGGAATAAACAACATAGTTGAAAGTATAAAAAGACAGTTTTCCTCTTGGCACCAGCTTGGTTCATTATTATCCTAGGCTATCTGAGCATTTTGTCATGTTAAACATTACTATAATTACTCAATAAAAGAATTTGACCTTCAGCGTCACAAAGGATAAATCAGTCATAATTTGGAGAGCAAACTTTAGCCTTATATTTTGCTTTTCATGTAATATTGAAAATATAAGATCTTGTAATTTTAAAAGAATTCACAAGAATAAGTAGAGAAAGATCAATCAATATTTTATGTCTGAATTTATTAGATTTCCACTAATGTTTCTATTCATCAAAAAAGACTCCACAGCTCTATTGCATTCATTCTGTTTTTAACCTAAGATAGAGAAAGTATCACATAAGCAAATCAGACAACCATAAAGAGCAATATCATGCGAGGATAATTCTGAATAAATACATTAGAGAACTTTGAGGCTTTTAGATGGAAGAGCAAACTGTCAAAACTATTTTGCCCACCTCTCCTCACTCCCAACTCTTTCACCTGTATTCTACCTCTGGAAAAAAAAAAAAAAATTCAGTGATTTCGGATGTAGCTCCTTCCGATATATCCGAGAAGTATATCCGAGAAGATATACTTCTGTGATCATACATACTTCTTACCTAAGTGGCACTCAAAGTAAAGATATTTTTATTCTGTTCATGTTATTTCACCCTCACTGTATAAGTACACTGGGATAATGCATCCTGCAACTCTTGTAAATAATTTTTTAACTTAATCATAAAAAAGAAGAAAGTATTGGCACATACTCAATAAGACATGAGATTAGTTTTACCTTTGGGCATGTTGTTCAAACCAACCAAAATTTCTCAGACTTGAACATATTTTCATTTTCTTATAATTCTACCATGATTGTGGAAATTAAAAAAAAAAATAACACAAGAGTCATTAAATGTTCCTCTTGAAACAATATAAAAGAAGCACATGCAAAACTACCTCCAATAAAGTGGAATTCAAGACCATCATTGTACCAAATACAGAATGCTAATTTGGCTCATATTTTAAAAGGAAACTTTTGAGTCAATCTCATTTCAGAAATTATTATGACATTCAATTAAAAAAATAAGAAAAATTTAATGGTCTTGCCAATTTTATTGTACAAATGATTATTTTTAGCTACCTTAAATTATGTATTTAATATATGCAGTGTCATCTGAAAATATGTAAATTAAACATTCTTCTGGCCTCTAACTTCAGTCTGGTGAATACCTTCACATACCATTCTGCTGAAACGAGCTTCCAGTAATGCTCAACAGATAATCTGAGGAAAGATGGAAAATTCCTATTAAAACATTCTATCACATTTTAAAAATGTGGGGAGATAACCTAATAGATTACTGGAAAGGACTAGAAAGGCAAGGAATTTAAAGATGGACAGATTTTTAAAGAATTATTTCCCTGTTTTAGTCAGTCACTCAAGACTGATAAAATTAGTGATTTATTCCCAATTTCTTTTTCTCCCAAATAGTTCACCACTTTATTATTCTGGGTTTTTTAGTGCTCACTCACTCCTGTAATGGCAAGAGGGTGCTCAGGCAGGCTATGACTTTTAGCTGTATCATTTAATTTTTCAGCTGAGCTTTAGGTAATAAATCTGTTGTCAGCCTGTCTATTTGTGTCACTCAGACATATGAGGAATGTAGCTGTGAGAAAAGCAAACCAAAGCACATTCCTTGCTTCACGGCTAAAAGCAACAGATCAACAGCTAAATAAAAATGCCTGTCTCTTACATATTGCAAAATGCATGTTGAGCCCTTTAGCACATTTTTCCCTACTCCCAAAACAAGTCATCTATATGAAATAGATCATGTATTTACATAAGCCCATTGTTGTGTCTTTGCAATGATATTAACCTGGAAATTACTAAATAATAAATAAGAAGCAATGGACCAAAGCTTAATTTTAGAATTCTAAAAGTGAAAGTGTGATATTTAATCTTTTTTTCTGTGATAATAAGAAGCTAAATAGATTGGTAGAGGGAGGAAATAATGAAAAAAAAGTTTAGAAATTTATCATGAAAATGTGAGAAATCATTTGACTCTACTGGTGTCAGTTTCATCACCTGCAAAATGAAGCAGACAATTTTAGATGATTTCTAACATTCAGCTCTAACATGCTATGCTATTCTAATATCATAAATCACACACTGCCTCTCATTCACATATATATGACTTAAAGATGATTATCATTTAGAGAAAGGTGAATATTTAAGGTATGTCACTGCAATTCAATTCAATATGTTTTAAATTTTGTTATAGATGGAAAATTCCTCAACCTCACCTGCAGCACTTAGCTCAAAGATTAGGCAGAAAGTGCTTTCCAAAATATACTTGCAAAAACTGATATTCTTCTTATCTCTCTATATTAATTTAATTCTGAATGTAATCAGCATGCCTAATGAACTGTAAATCTCACACCTGCCTCTGGACCCTATATGGTAACTTTATCTCATGATGCATCTCCTCTTTCATGCATTTTGTTATTAATGTAAATGTTTTATTAATAGTGGCCAGTCATGAAAATCACTGCCTATATTTAGGCCCCAATGTGACAAAGTCTATTCTTGTATGCAGTGGTAGAATTTTTCATGACATGCTGAGTGTTTATTTACAGGGGCCGTCTAGCATCTAAAAGAGCTCTGTTAACACAGACAAGACTTCAGGTTCTTCTCATTTACTGTCTGATGAAAATCGAATAACAGTATGCATGCCAATGAAGGACCATGAATTTTTCATATATTTTGTTCCTTTTTACTCCTTCCAACAAAAGTATTCTCTGAAGTGACTATATAGTCCTCTGCCAGGAACCTTATCCCCTGGGTGGCAAGAGGCCAAAGGAACATGAGCTTGAACTGACCTTTTGATAAGTTTGCACCATTTTTGCTGCCTTGGAAGAATATCAGGCTAACTCCAGAAAGCAAGCAATTCATGAATCAAGAGAATGAAGAAAAGAGCAAAGTGATAGAGATTTTTAAAATTTCCCTAAATTTAAATATTGCCCAAAGCAAAAGTTTTATTAAAATGATATGAAAAAGGCTGTATTTGTATGTATGTATATATATATGTATGTATATATATATATATATATATACACACACACAATTTGTCAATTTATATTTCAGGGTATATGACACAATTAGGCCTTTAATGATTATTTATTCATCCTGTCACAATAAATATTTATAGAGCACAAAGAACACTGATTATATGCTAAATATACCAAGAAACGCTTTAGAAAGTAATCTAAGAAAATATTAAAATTCAGCATACTTAAGTTGCAGGAGATCAACTATGTATGGGATATATAGCTGTTCATAGAGGTATTTTATTTACCTATTACAATAAAAACAGGTCATTCCTTTTATGAATTTTTAAAGATGAGTCATTTATTTCTCTAGAAGAAGCTTAATCAAAATTCCAGTTCGGCCCAAGATTATTTTAAATTTTATTTAAAATTATAAAAAAGTATATATTAATCATTTTTTAAAAATGTGAAGAATTTTTTAATTCACTGATCTAAATTGACACCTTCACTTACTTTACAAAATATAATATAAATTCAGGGAGTATTTGGAATGAACACAAAGTATTCTTTTTAGAACATTTCCCTTCATCTAACAGGACCTTTGAAAAATTCATCCTCCAATGTTAATAGTTGAAAATTGTTTCATACGAAAATCTCAGATTCCAAAGGGTTTTTCTTTATTATATCTTTTATGAGTATTTATATTAGCTTACTCCAAGTATTAAGTGGATTGTGATAATTCAGGATCTTATAAACCATCTGAATTCTTCATATAGTAAAGTGACTATTTGTTCTAACATTTAAACAATTTACAAATACTTAGTAGAGGAAAATGGTATTTAGTAAGAATTCTTCAGGAAGAATAACATAATCTATACTTTTTATTCAAATTCCACAATAAGGCCAGCTGACAAGAAGTGATTTACTAATAGTGGTTATATAAAAAGCTTAGTGCAGCCCCGGGCAGTCTGCAGACACGGTGAGTGCCTGACAAATGGCAGTGCTCAGGCTGAGTCCTCAATGGGAAGCAATCCCTGAATTAATCAGAAAGATTGTCAAAGGCAATACAATTCCCCCAAAGTGGAAACAGGCATAATACAATCTAGAAATTGGATTTCTTGGAAAAATGCACGAGTCAAGTTAGCAAGAAGTTATTGTGTACCTATTATGTCCCAATATTGTTCAAAGTGCTCCATAGGATAGAAAATGAATACTGTATTTGTTATGTTCTCCTCATGGGAATCTGCAAACTTATTAGAGAGAAAAGACATATACATAAGACAATCAAAGACCAGCTCCTGTCTCATCTACACACACCCAGTTCACTCTGGTCCATTCCCACTGGCTTTTCTCCTGCTCTTCGAAAGTATAATGTTCCTTCGCTCTTCAGATCCTCTGCACATGCTTAGCCTTGTGAACTCTTATTTTTCCATTAGATTTCAGTTTAAATATTTCTTTCTAAAAGGTTTCCCTGGCACTTCCCTGAAACAGAATCTAAATTAACCCCTCCAGTTTTATTCTTTTATAGTACCCTATATATTATTTTCCATTGATTTATCACATTTAATACCTATGTATTTAATTTCGTGGTTACTGATTTTATATCTGCTTTCCAAACTAATAACAAGCTCTACAAGGGCAGAGATGTGTGTGATTTGTTAGGCCTTATATGTGTTAACCTTACATCATGATTCCTCAGCCTCAGCACGATGGACATGTGGGTCCAGATAATCCTTTGCTGTGGGGGGCTGCTCTGTGCATAGTAGGTTTAGTGGCATCCCTGACCTCTACCCCACAGCTGTCAGTAGCCACTCCCCTCAGGTGTAACAAACAAAAATATCTCCAAACATTGCCAAATGTCTCCTAGGGGGCAAAACTGTCCCCAGTTGAGATCTACCATCCTACGTTAGTGCCCAATATATAATATACATTTAATAAATATTTGTTGAATGAGTAATCGAATGAATGAACTGATACAGACATCATACTATCAAATACTAGACTGTGTGTCCTAAAGTTAAGTTGCCAATTTCATAGGGTTTTTTATGAGAATTAAGTAATGCATGGAAGATGTTTGGTCAGTTTCTTATACATGTTAAATCTTCGATAAATAACTATTAGCAATATTACTATGGATGAAATTTACCATCAGTCTATATGGAATAGACATGGACTACTGACCATAATTATAGATTCTTAAACACAGCAGTATTTTCAGAAGATTGATCTGACATGGTGTGTTGGATGATTAAAGGCTAAGGACCCCAAAGATGAGTATCAATGGGAGACTAAAGGTATGAAGACTAGTTGGCAATCAGCATGAAATTGGAACTATGAGCCAGCATTAGTTGAAAGGCACCACTCTAGAAATAGCCTGGGCCCTTCACAACTTCTGGGATGGCCAAGCCCTTCAGAGTGAATAAGGTCCTGACCTAGGGTGAGATGCCATGAAGATGGCTTTCTCATCATCCTCTTCTCTCTCCTGTTGCTTTATGTTTCCATGGCTCACTGTCTACTGAAAGTCTCCCCTGTAATATCAATCTTACTTTCATTCTCTGCTTTCAAAGCACCACTCAATTCACACCTCTTAAAGAAAACTAATCTGACGTTACTGGCCTACATGGATCTCTGAAAAACATGACTTCTTACTTGCCAATTCCAGGTGGTGTGGCAAATCATTGTTTAACATACTACTGCACTATTCTTTCATTTTTGGTAATTTCCTGTGAGGCCAGACTTTATGTTTCTGATTTCTTTGAGATATCTAAGCACAGCTGTAGGTAAAGAGAGAAACGATTTTTAAGAAACTTTACTTTCTTTGTCATAGGATATCAAAGGTAGAAAGAATTCAGAGGTCAGGTAGCAGACCTGTCAGAAAATTCATGAATTCCCACCATAATCATCAGAAATATGATTAATCAGATCAGTCTATTTCTAGTAATAGGAAGAACACTATTTCAACATACCACATTTTTTTGGAAGTCTTGTCCTTGAACATTTCTTCCAAGGTATGCAAACATAAACTCTTCAAGGATGCTTTGTGTAGCTATTCATATCCTGTTCAGAATATCTCCTTAGTTCCCATCCTTTGCCATTCAATTATACATTTTGCCCTTCTGAATTTGCTTTATATTTGTTCAAATATATTTGCTCAGAAATAGTCCTTT
The DNA here is from genome assembly GCF_964270905.1 of Leucopleurus acutus. Taxonomy (NCBI): domain Eukaryota; kingdom Metazoa; phylum Chordata; class Mammalia; order Artiodactyla; family Delphinidae; genus Leucopleurus; species Leucopleurus acutus. Next base: position 38,688,046 of record NC_139147.1, on the reverse strand, counting down.
ATTTTATATATATATTTTCCTATAATATGTATAAAACATTTCCTAAGACTGGGGATTCACTGTGTTTCTTTTAATTATTTTTTATTCTACTCTTAGCTTACCTTACTATAGTATTATACAATAAATATTCAATAAATATTTATTCTATAATTTGAGGCTGTTCCCTCATTCATGTTCATGTAAAATAGCTTCTCTACCCTCTTATGCTTATCTCTTAGTACTAACCCATTCTCGTTGCATCTGGAGAAATAAATGACATTATAGAGGTAGGACCAGGGTGAATATTAAGAATGACTTAAAGTTAGGAAAAAAAAAAAAAAAGGAAGCCAAAAATATATTTACATGCTTATCAAGTATTTTGTTGACTCTAACTAGATTACAGTACCCAAACCTGTAAAATCATTCCTTTGGTTAAAAAAATAAAAATGTACGTACACTCAACTAAATAAATATATACTGTAGATAGAAGGAAGTTTAGCATAGGTATTTTAATGAGCAATAAAGTCAATGCATATGAAAAATGTGATAAAACTGAAACAACTTCACTCAATTTTAGGCTACATTATTGGGAGTGTCCTATGTGGGCCTGGGCAGGGCAGTTATAGTCCCATGCCACTGTTCATTGGGCAGACAACATCTGAAAGATATGACATAATCTAGGATGCCACACTTTTAAAGTAATTTAAAAAGGGCGAGGGAGGGTGGTGTGCAATGACAAACAGGATGACAAGGAAATGTTGAAGCAACTGGGAATGTCTAACTTGGAAAGATAAGATGTTTTAAAGAAAAAGAAGTTCTCAAATAGCAGAAGGATTGTCATGGGGAGAGGAATGATATACATTCTTTATGAATAGACTATAACAGGTGTAAATGGATTCTACGGGAAGAAACCAAGTATCAACTTGATATAAGGAAGTTGTTTGCAATAGTCAGTACGGCACTCAATATGGAAGGTCCTATCATTTCAGATGATATTAACAACTGACTTCTAAATCTCACTACTCTGTCCTATGCTGCAACAATCAAAATTATATTTTTAATAAACAGATAATTTAAGATAATTTAAAGGAAAATGAAGAGCATTCAAACCTTTAATCTCAAAATAGGATTACATTTTTAAATAATAGACATGGGTTCCTAGGGAGCTCGTATTATCAAGGGTGTCATAAATAATATAGATAGAAGGAAACAGGGATTTTATACCAAATAGAAATCAAGTTTCCTATGGGGGTTCGCAAGGAAAATAGACAAGATGAACCTTGCACCCTCAGAGTCTAGATTTCTATGATTTTAAGGGGAATGTAAGCCTGTTTATTATAAATGACAGAAGCTCCATGGAATTAATGGGCTGTGTTTCAACACTTAGGCATGGAGGCCTAATGCGACAGATCTATCAGTGGGAATCAGGAAGACATCAAAGTGAGGTCTCTGCTGTGGTGTCAATAGCCACGAGCGGCCTGGTAAGTGCGGGCTACTTCGGTGCAAATGGATGCCAAAAGTCAAATGATACTGCATCTTTTTAAAAAAGGACGGGCTCTCTAATTAGCCTATAAATGCTGAAAATCTGATAGTAGTTAAAATACGCAGGGATTTCTTTTTTTTCAAATTCAAGCTATGCAAATTATTTCTCCTCCCTTTCATTCCCCACCCTCCAAAAAAAAACATGCACACATACAAGAAAAAAATTTAGTTTTTTGCTTTATAAGGTCACTTTTACCTCTACAATTCTGTGAAAATATTTAGATAACATTTTGGTCAAAAAGTTACACCATCCGTGATTAATAAACATCTGTAGTCTGGATGGTTTTCCCCAACACTTTCTATGAAATCTTTGCTAACTTGTCCCACGGAGACACTCTGATTTGTCCATTCCTTCTTCATCTCTACCAACAAATATTATTATTAAATAACTACTCTATACAAAGCACTAGAAAAAAATACCAGGAGAGATGTATAAGACAGAGAATTGCATGTTATATATGTGTGGGCATGTAAAGAGAATAGATAGAACAGTACATACGTGCATCACTTGGCTTCTAAAAATCAATTCTCTAATCCATGGTACAAACACACAACTGTACTTATATACCCTACTTTTTTTATTTTTACATTTAAATTTCTCATTAAAAAAGGTATGTTGAAAATAAAAGCATTTTCCAAAGGAATTAAAATGGCTATCGTTAAAAGTAAGCATGGATTTTATGGCTAATGGAAGTTTGAGATTTGAAAAACTAAATAAATCCCTGAAATTCTGTAAAATATCAATTAAAGTTTAAATATTCTGAAGTAGAAGAGCTAAATATAACCTTAAAATGGAAACCTGCCCAATTATTATGAAAAAAAATGGAAACCTGGAACACTCATATCTGGATAAATCTTTAAATTATGATCAGTACCAAATTTCTTAAAATTTTACATGTCCTAACAGTATAAAGGAAAAACTAATATCACAGCAAGATCCTTTTTGGTCCACCTCCTAGGGAAATGGACATAAAAATAAAATAAACAAATGGGACCTAATGAAACTTAAAAGCTTTTGCACAGCAAAGGAAACCATAAACAGGATGAAAAGAAAACCCTCAGAATAGGAGAAAATATTTGCAAATGAAGCAACTGACAAAGGATTAATCTCCAAAATTCACAAGCAGCTCATGCAGCTCAATATCAAAAAAGCAAACAACCTAATCCCAAAATGGGCAGAAGACCTAAACAGACATTTCTCCAAAGAAGATATACAGATTTCCAAGAAACACATGGAAGGATGCTCAACATCACTAATCATTAGAGAAATGCAAATCAAAACTACAATGAGATATCATCTCATACCAGTCAGAATGGCCATCATCAAAAAATCTAGAAACAATAAATGCTGGAGAGGGTGTGGAGAAAAGGGAACCCTCTTGCACTGTTGGTGGGAATGTAAATTGATATAGCCACTATGGAGAACAATATGGAGGTTCCTTAAACAACTAAAAATAGAACTACCATACGACCCAGCAATCCCACTACTGGGCATATACCCTGAGAAAACCATAATTCAAAAAGAGTCATGTACCACAATGTTCATTACAGCTCTATTTACAATAGCCAGGACATGGAAGCAACCCAAGTGTCCATCAACAGATGAATGGATAAAGAAGATGTGGCACATATATACAATGGAATATTACTCAGCCATAAAAATAAACGAAGTTGAGTTACTTGTAGTGAGGTGGATGGCCCTAGAGTCTGTCATACAGAATGAAGTAAGTCAGAAAGAGAAAAACAAATTCGGTATGCTAACACATATATATGGAATCTAAAAGAAAAAAAAAGAATGGTTATGAAGAACCTAGGGTCAGGACAGGAATAAAGACACAGATGTAGAGAATGGACTTGAGGACATGGTGAGGGGGAAGGGTAAACTGGGACGAAGTGAGAGAGTGGCATGGAGATATATACACTACCAAATGTAAAATAGATAGCTAGTGGGAAGCAGCTGCATAGCACAGGGAGATCAGCTCTGTGGTGGTTTGTGACCACCTACAGCGGTGGGATAGGGAGGGTGGAAGAGAGATGCAAGAGGGAGGAGATATGGGGATATATGTAAATGTATAGCTGATTCACTTTGTTATAAAGCAGAAACTAACACACCATTGTAAAGCAATTATATTCCAATAAAGATGTTAAAAAATAATAATAATATGTGAATAATTTAAATTATTCTAGTAATAGGTGGAGTTAAGAGTGAGACAAATAACCAAACATTAGTCAAATATTAGCAAATATTTAGTAAGGTGCAAATAAAATCAGCTGCGTAGATATTTGTACACTTGCTATACTCACGGCAAAACTTAAGAATGGCCTAGCTAACTCAAAATAGGACCCCAAACACAATTGTTTACCTATAGGCATAAAGGGAAAATATCTTTTCATAAACAGAAATTCAGTACTTAAATATGAAATGTCCTTTATGAGTCTCATAATTCTATTCACATAAATGACACAGAAGTAGAACTGTTTTCACTAAGAAGGACATTAATGTAGTTAGAAAAATTTTATGGCGATATGCAGGCATAGCAGTACAAATCATTTAAAAACTACTACTAAAAATCCTGGTGGTGTTATACTTGGGCATATTTATTTCTGGCAGACCTTGACAACTGTGTTCATCACAAACAAATTAATGATTTTGTTTTTATCTATTTAAATGATCTCATTTTAATATTTCAAAAACCAAGAAGTCACAGCAAGGAAGCTAAATTAAATATAAAAGAAAACAGCTCTCTAGAGCCCAAACATTTCTAAAAGCAATTTTTCTTCTCTGCTTTATTTATATTCCTGGTGACCTCTTTGCAAGATACCTTAGAGATTTTAAAAGATTTCTATTTAGCCAATTGTATCACAGCTCAAATGTAAAACCTAATAATTCATTCTTTAGACAGTCAAAACACAAAATAAAAATAATTTCTACAAGACTATTTGAACCAAAAACACAATATAGAACTCTCAAAATATAAAATACTAATTTGTGTGTAGTCATTAAAATATTTACCTATATCTTTTAAAGTATTTACCCATTAATTATAATTTCCATTAATCACTTGAGCACATGCATTTCTAATCTCAGTAAGGTAAACATTCTAACAATTCAGATTATCTTTTTCCAAATTATTATTTGCAAACCAGTGGGCTTTTTTTTGTTTGTTTGTTTTAATTATCATTTGTTTTAGGTATTTGAGACTATAATAACCCTAGGATGTCATGGACTTTAAAATCACTGTGGGAAACCATCTGGAATCTTTTATTATGCTTTACATTCTTTGTAGGTAATGGGAAAGAAAAGGCTCTGAATGATACAAGCCTGTCTACCATTCCACCCTCAACCAGCCCTAGGATGTGTTTTCCTTTGGGCTGCAGTCCTCCTTCTGATGTCTTGGCTCCCTTTCCCCCACTGCTGTACCTCCGTATTGACTGCTCCTGCTGTCTTCCAGTTTATCTCCTCTAAACTCTTCTACTCTCTCTTCAGATATCTTTTTTAAAGATATAATTGACTTTTAATATTGTGTATGTTTAAGGTGTACAACATGACATTTGGTACACATATATACTGCAAAATGATTACCACAATACTTTTAGTTAACAACTAACTCCATCCCCTCACATAATTACAATAAAACACTGCATCTTTTAAAACTACTTCCTTGTTCCTTTAGACTAAGTACATGCTTGCTGTGGCACAGAGTTTTCCTTCAACACACTAATAGTGTGTTTATTTTTTACATTTACCTTTATTTACATTTGTATGTGTGTGTTTATAATAACTTGGTGCCTTTTTGTGTGGGTGTTATATTTTTATTAATATCTGTCTCCCCTACTAATACCTAATCTTCCAGAGCACAGGAATCCTTTATGTTTTCATTGACAGTTATATTCCCAACTTAACATAGTGCCCAGCTCTTATCAGGAGTTCATTAAATAAATAAATGACCCCAAGAAGCAAAGAGTGAAGTCTGCCCATATATAAACAACTTGAATGAATCAGGTAGAAAGCATTCCAGAATCTTTTTATTTATAGGTTTTCTGGGTAAAATCTTTCAATGACAATCCTAGCACAAAGGTCTTAATTCAAATAAATAATGAGCATTTCTGATTTAGCACCCTCTTCCCTATATTCCATACATCTCAAAGAAAGTACAAGGTTTAGCACAATTAATTTGGTTTTAAAAGAGCTGGTAAACTAGAGTAGGAAGTATACTGTCTTACTTGCATCTATTTGTCTGTCTCCCATCCATCCTCTCTCCCTCCCTTCCTTCTTTCCTATTAACATCCTGAGTATAGGTCCTTCAGAGAGAGCAGTACTGATATCTTTATCACCCAACAGTTCTGTTTGGATTGGAGTTTCTTTAGGTACTTCTTCATAACTAATGGATAGAAACGATTATTTTAGCTTTGAGGGAAGGTTTTTTCCTACAGCACTCTCTTCTCAGTAATCTAGATAAATTGCCAGGCAAGCACATTGTAACCTTGGTAAATTTATCTATGGGAACACTCACATAAGCTTGAAATTAGTATGCCCCTGGAGACTACTCTCTTTTTCCTTCTTAATCAGACCTTTAGGTGGATAGTCAGCGTCTTAGAACTGAGCAGACAGAATTTGCAAGCTGAATAATGTTGGCACACAGAATGCATTCTTTTACACGTGGAAGAAAAATCGTGACTAAGTGACAGTGAGGTTTTTACTTGCATGCTCTTGGTAACCTTCTGTCCCTATACACAGGCAGAGGGCTTTCTTAGTTAATGGGCTGGGTTTGTGGAACACTTGTCCCTTGATGCTGTGTCTGAGCCCTGAGGTCAAGACACAGACAATTTACATCCATTTACCTGACATTCTTTATACTCAAAGGCTACCAGTTTAGTCCCAGAAAGTCTGACCCTACCTTGGTTTGATAAACAGGCAGGCAAGAAATACTGCATTAACACAGTTCTTATATTCATTCAAGGGAAAAACTACAGAAGCATAAGGTATTATAACATTCCGCAGTCATTCTGCTTTTACCAGGCTTTTAAACTGCCATTAGTGCTTACTTGTAAAATCTGATTCAATTTAGATTAAATTAAGAAGAAAAATCTGTGTATTTTCTAAATAACCCATCACTTAGATTGCTTAAACACTGCTTTATATACATAGCCATTTCTGCTAGCATATCAAAAAAGAAAAGGTAATTTTTAACTTTTGTTATGTTTATGGCATAATTTCAGAGGATTTAAAAATCAACTGAACTAGCGGCTAAATGAATGTTTTCAACTGTAATATTTTTTGATTCATAAAATTTATCAGAAACTCAAGAGAGCAGTTTATCTTTTCTCCTCCAAAGGAGTATTGATCTAAATGATATGTCACTTTAAGAGATATTGCTATTTAAATAACCAGAGAGAGAAGGCTTATTTTCACCCAGCTAAAGAGTATCAGTGTACTCAGATTCATTAAAAAACCTTGAAATAAATTTTAGAGTCATGAAGATTTTACTTGCCTGTTCATTTTTCTCTTGACTTATTTTTGATGAACTCTATGAGAATTTCAACTTATTTTCCTATACTAATTTTTTGCTTCATTCATTCAATAAATGTTTATTGAACAATTACTCTATGACAGATACTATAGTAGTTTTTATGGATTCTACAGTGACCAGGAGAGAAAACTTCTGCAGTGATGAATGCTTACTTTGAAGGTGTTATATTTTTAAAATAATGAGAGAAAATCAACATAAAATAATGTCAGATAGTGCTAAGGACTATGAAAAACAGAAGGAAATATTAGGGGACAGAGGGTAATGAGTGGTAGTAATTTGGAATGAATGATCAAAGAATGCATATATCAGGAGATAAATTTTAATCAGAGATTTGAATAAATTGAGTGTATATCTGAGGAAAGATTTTCCATGCATAGGGGACAGCAAGTGCAAAGGTCCTGAGGAAGTGAATCACTTGAGGTATTCAAGAAATAGGAAAAGGGCCAGTGTGGCTGGTGTAGATTTAGGGGAGGGGAAGGGAAAGGTAGAACATGGTGTCAGATAATGTAGCTTAAAGGCTACATTAAAACGATTTACAGGCTGTGGGATGCCATGGAAAGGGGGCTATTAGTTAGATCCATCCAGGTTTCATTTCTCACTTCAGTCACTTGCCAACTATTCACCATATGTAAATCTGAAATAGTAACTATCTTGCAAACAGAAGAGCATCAGAAAACCATAAGAAATTAATGTTTAAATTAACGCATGTTAGAAAATAGATCCTCTGCTCACCTATAACACTCAATGACAATTATCAGAAAAAGAAATAAATAATATACAGTCCATTTCTCTCCTACCTTCATCCCAAGATACACAAACTTTGAAATCAAGCAACAAATATTTATCATTTTAGTTGATATTTGTGGTTGCAAACTACAGAGATTCACTCATGTTGCTCCACATGAGAGATTTATTGTAAGTGTAGAGAAGAAAAAAAAAATGCAATTTAATAGAAACATTGATGGTGGCAGATTCTTCCATCTATGGGAGAATCATTATTCAGCTCCAGAAACTGGCAGCTCTTTTTTTCAACAAAGCACTTTAATGCCCAGTATGGCTAAAGGCCAAATCTTCCAAACATACTTAGTCTAAATGGGATTGTCTGGGCAAAAAGATCACTGACACACACACATACACACACACACACACATCACACTTGGACATTTCTTTGTTGGGCTGATAAACTGAGGGGGAGAGGATATCAGTACATGGATGAGAAGAGCCCAAGTAACTCAGCTTGGGAAGGGCAAGAGCAAGAGTAATAATGCAGAAAGAACAGGCCCAAAAGAGAAGTGACCACTGTAGTCATCCTAATGTTCTGCTAAGGACAGCGGTTCTCTTCATGTTTCTGCTCTCTTAACAGCAGCTTATCTCTCTTCTTTATCATATATGTCTCTGCCTCAGAGTTAACATTCCCACACAACTTCAAATCATACATGCCATCACACTGAACTCTTTTTTTTATTTTTTATTTTTTGTGGTACGTGGGCCTCTCACTGCTGTGGCCTCTCCCATTGCAGAGCACAGGCTCTGGACTCGCAGGCTCAGCAGCCATGGCTCACGGGCCCAGCTGATCCGCGGCATGTGGGATCTTCCCGGACCGGGGCACGAACCCGTGTCCCCTGCATCGGCAGGCGGACTCTCAACCACTGCGCCACCAGGGAAGCCCTGAACTCATTTTTTCATGTTAACATTTTATGTTGAGCTTTCACTACTATTGATTTACATTCCTGGTGCTTTTTTGGTGAAACTTGCTGAGAAATGAATTTGATTCATTGGACCTGAGCTGGCCTATGAAGGAAGGCTGCAGATGGATAGAGCTTGGGGAATGGGAAGAATAGAATAATAAAATGCTATCAGCAGAAGAAGCAGAAATTTGAAAATCATGCTTAATGAATACCAAGTAACACAGAATCTTAGACTAAGGGTTGTATTTGGGACATTTGACATTGGAAAAAGCAAAACAATTTAAGGCATACATCCTACTTGCTGATAGACTAAAAGGAATATATAAGTTACTGTATGATTTATTTCTACTTAGTTATTCTCTCCTGAACAACAAAACAATATAGATTTCATTTTAATTAGAAAAAGTAATTCACATGTGAACAGGAACCTGAGAAATCACATGAAGAGTATTGCTCATTTATCCTTCACTGTTCACTGAGGCTACATTTGTAGGTTCTATGTCCTCTCCACAGGGACCAGAAGTAGGTTTATAACAGCATTAGAATTAGGGGATGTTTGTGCTGAAAAAGACCTTAGAGAGCATCTAATACAATTCTCTCATTTTATAGATGAGGAAACTGAAACTCAAGAGAATCTGAGTTTAGTGATATCACACTTAGTAGTGCAGCTAAGAAGAGAACCCAGGAATCTTCTGTCCTAGAGCAGTATTTCTGATATACCATCCTCCTCCATCATAATGGTACAGACTTAACAACAACAACGACAAAGTGATCTATATAACAGAAAAAGTAGTCTGTGCTTCTGGCCCTATGTTAAGTGCTGCTGTGTTCAGTTGATGCTGCTTATTTAACACTCTGTTGTCTGCATATTAATTGTATTTACATTATCCAGAGGCTTGGGATGCATGAACGAAAGAGATCCTATCCTTTTATACTGTCATATCTGTCTTTTACATATTACTGTTGATTACATGCCGCTTTGTTCTCCAAAACTGCTCTAAAAGACTTAGGCATTCTTCAGGGCAGAAAGCACATATAATTCCTCATTCTGTGACAAGATTAATTGCTTTTTGACTGACCATTGCTCGGATTTCAAGAATGCAAGTAAAATTGTGCTTATTTTTTAAAAAGTTATATCTATGCATCATAGCTACATATTCTTTATGTTCAATATCTCTTAATACGACTTACAAAAAAAACCTTTACCCTTTTGCTGCTCTTTTCATTGAATGAAATGCATCAAGCATTTTTCACATGTGCCAGTTCAACTTCTTTATGATGTCAGAGATAATTGTTTTGGCCTCAGGGAAAGAATGTGCTTTCTGCTGTAGATGATGGCTGCAGAATCATCTGAGTAAAAAATGAACCAGTTGTGAAGTCTTAGGTTTCTTTATCTTATCAATTATTGAAGAAAGAAACTTTCTTTAGCACAAGGAGAATACTAAAAATGTCAAGATAAAATGATGCGAAATGAATTGAGGGTAGGAATGGGTACAGTAAACAAGTTTGAAGTTAACAAACTCTTCAATGGATGAGATGGAGGATGTGTTAACCACATTTACATTTTATCAGGTGAAGTTATTTCTGTTTTTAAAATAATAAAAAGGGAAATTGAATTTCTACTATCAGGGGAAAAGTTGAGACAAGTCTATCATCTGTGAAATCCACATCCATTTCTTCCTGGACAAATAAATGTATTTGACTATTACGACTGTGAGAATAACCAGAGGCATTATACAGAATCAAAAGTATATAAGCTACATGGCATGTGCATTTACACTCAAGTAGACTGAGATATAACCACACTGTTCATTTAAAAAGCAATAATCTAATTTATTTATGTTTCAACACTAGGTTTATTAGAACTTTTTGCTTGGACAGTAGGAAAACATGATCGGGGTTTCCCATTCTCAGGGCAGATGATGGTAAAGCTCAGTGCTTGATAGCTTGTCATTTTCTGCTATCAGAAGGAAGAAGAGCAGGAAGCCAAGAAAAGGAAAAGATCACCTCCACCACTGTCCAGCACTATCACATAAGTGGTGATTTTCTAAGATTCATAAAATATCAAAATAACCAAAGCTGGCAGTAAAAACTACTGGACATTTAATTGATAGGCACTTTCCATAAGCAAATGTTTTGTGAAGGTCCACTATGAGCCAGCATTGTTAATATACTGTTACGTTAAATTAGTTTTGAAATATGGAAGAATGTATAATGCCGGTTAACATTTATTGAGCAATAATTATTGACAAAGGTGCTGTGCTGATCTCTTACTCTCATGATGTCGTTTAATTTCCACAACAATTCTATGAGGAATGTAATATTGTGAATCCCATTTTGTGGGTGAGGAAACAGAGATTTAGAAAGTCAAAATTAACATTACTTAGACAGTAAGTAGTTCTCACAGATGACAATTCCCTTTCTCATACATCGATTCTGCCTGCTCTGAGTAGATTTAAGGCCTCTGGGGAAAGAATTATTAGAAGAGTAGCAGTTCCTAAAATCAGAATATTCCCTGAGCAGTGATTGTACCCCCAATTGAGAGAAAATTCAAGGAGGAAGACTGATCTAGATTTGGCTGGACTCTCTTGGATGATGTGTCTAGATATGTAAAATGTTTTCCTCAGTCAAAAAAGAGTGCTCTTTACTTATATATATTTTACCTTGAGCTACACTGTCCAATATGACAACCACCATCCTCCAGAGGCAACTGAGCACTTGAAATGTGGCTAGTCTGAAGTGAAGTTACGGTAAGTAGAAAATACATATTGGACTTCAAAGACTTAGTACTAGAAAAAGAATAAAAAACATCTCAGTAATAATTTTCATATTGATTATATGTTGAAATCATAATATTCTGGATATATTAAGCTCAGTATTTTATTATAATTAATGTTGCCTTTTAAAAATACTTTTTAAAGTTTGCTACTGGAAAAATTTAAATATATGTGGCTCACATTATATTTTATACTACAGTGCTGATCTAAAGTGCTTTCTTCCAAGTCTTGCTTTTTGGAGAGATTTAGTGAGCTATACTCCCTGTTCACTCCTATGGTAATGATTTTATGAGGGAGCAAGAGATCTAAACTAGCTTCTTCTGCTGTAAGAATGTGAGGGGTTTTGTTCCTTCCCCTTGCTTATCTTACAATCTGCTGTTTATTTACCAACTATAATCAGCACTAATCCTATGGTAATGATTTTATGAGGGAGCAAGGGATCTAAACTAGCTTCTTCTGCTGTAAGAATGTGAGGGGTTTTGTTCCTTCCCCTTGCTTATCTTACAATCTGCTGTTTATTTACCAACTATAATCAGCACTAATCCCTTATGACAAAAATGAAATTGACAGTTTTATTTTAGAATGATAATAATGGAGGGCAGCATGGAAAACTATGCCATCCCCTTAGCCAGGCATATATATATAGTGAAAAGGAAACCAGATTAATCCTTCGGGTTGCTGCAGGATAGACAAGAGAACATAGGTAGCATATCTCAATTTGGTAAGAGATCATGGGGCTGAATACTGTGGTTTTAGGACATCATCATAGATGGCAAAACCAAAGTTACAACAATTCAACACTGAGATAGGCTCATTTGTTTTCTCAAAGAGGATACAAAAGCAAAAGCTTCCATATTACTAGCTGGGAATCAGGACTCCATAACTGACACCTAATTTTAAGAAGATTAGGATTAGTATGGGAAGTAGCAGAGAATCATAACACCTGGTAAGAATGAGAACTATAAAAATGTAATAAAAAATAGAGAAAGGAAGTTCAATGTAATCAAAATTTGAAGTGAAATATATTAACACAGCTACGGAAACAATGAGAAAATTGCTGATTACCAGAAAAACAAAGGAAACTTTTAAAGACACAAAAGACTTTAGTGAACAGAACAAAATCACTTGGCAAAAGCATCCTTCTATTTTCATTAACAACTGTTGGCAGTAAAGTAATGGGGTAGCACAGCCTAGATATGAAAGTTAAATTTCTGCCATTCACTTTCATTTGAAAGAAGCAAATAAAAAAATGAAATTATCTGTTATTAGAAATCTATTTTAAATAGCAACTAACTTCCAGTGTATAATAAAGAACCGATACATATTAAGAGCAAACTCATACCCATCTTCTGTAGGATAGTATTGATAATGATTCCAAGATATTACAACATTTAAGTGTTTTTCAAATTATCAAAATTAAATTATACTTAGCAAAATTGGACAGTTAAGTGCATTTTAAGATTTTAGAAATGGCCATTTCACATATGACAAAGTGAAGATTTTTATAACTACTGAGCTATACAACATGTCAGATGCTGCTAAGCAGCCTTCAAGTAGAAAATATTTATGTTTAATAAAATAGACCATGGAAAAGACAGTTGAAAATAATAACAGCTCCTACTTCACTTATTATTCACAAACACTGAATGAGACTCTACTACATACCAGGTACGCTTAAAGATTCTAGAGATTTGGCACTAAGCAAGGGAGGCTGTTACAAAGACAAGAAATGGTGATGGCTTGCACCAGGGTACTTGTGTGGAATGGTCGTATGCACTGGATTGATTTGGGTAAATAAGGTAGAACCACTAGGAATTTTGTTGATGCATGTGAAGTAGGGTGTGATTGAAAGAGGTGTAAAGATGTCTCCATGTCCTTTTTCCTGAGAAAGTAAAAGGATGGAGTTGCCACTATGTGAAACATAGAAGAATATGAAAGAAAGACATGTTAGGGAAGGAGAAGAAACTCCATTTTGGACATGCTAATTTGGAAACACCTTTAGACCAGAAGCAGACACTGGCTGAATATATGAGTCTGAAGTTCAGAGGAGAGGCTCTCAACTGTAGATATGAATTTGAAAATCACCAGCTTATGGATGGTATTTAAAAGCATGGAGTGAACAATGTCAACAATTAAATGAAAGCAGACAGAAGAGAGAAGGGGTCCAGCGGCTGAAAGACCAAAGATACTGTAAAGGAGCATCCTATGAGGAAAGAGGGAAAATCAGAAAGGTGGGTTTCTGGCAGGCAAATGAATAAAATGTTCCCAGTAGGAGTCAATGATTTACGTACTGTAGAAAATACTTCCATTTAATTAAGGTGAGAACTCAAAAATTTACCAATGACATTGACTAGAACAGTTTTGATAGAGTCATGGCAATGGAAGATTGGTTGCAGTGAGTTTGAGCTAGCATGGGAGCACAGAAATAAGAGACAGTACAGAAAACTCCTTTGAGGAGATTTGTTGTAAACAAATAGAGGACAGAGTTAAGCTGTAGCTACAAAGGAAGTAGGGCCAATACCTCTTTAGGTAGAGAGAAATAACAGCATGCTGTTTTGTTGATAGGAAAGATCAAGTGGGAAGGTGAAAACCTTTTATGCTTAAGAAAACTTTTACGTTGATGTAGGAAAGAGAAAGGATATTGCTGGGGCTCTGCAGAAGCACAGATGAGAGAAGATGGGGTCTGTACATAATGGAGGTGTTGGTTTCCATCAGTAATAGCAATGGCAGTCAGAGAAAAGGCAGCATACGTAAGCACAGAGTTTGACAGGTGGATGGAAGTACTGGTGGCAGGGTGTGCAAGGTTCAATTCTGATTGCTTCTATTTCTCTCAGTAAAATAGAAAGCAGAATCATCAGATGAAAGTAAGAATGAGAGATGTGTTGAAGGTGAGGAGAAGAGAGGGGTATAGCATGATCATCCAAATGAAAAAGGGAACAGACTGGGAATATAGTATGATTCCTAGAACCCATCGAATCTACTGGGCATCAATTTAAAGAGAATCCAATCAATATGCTGTGTGTGTGCTCATTTGCAACTTTATTGAACTTCAGGGGAGTATGGAATAATCTTCACAATAGCCCTATTAGGTAGGTACTGTTATGCAGGAACAAAGAGGGGTTAAGGAAATTGCCCAAGATCACAGAATTAGTAAGGGTTAGTCTTTGGATTCTAATCCATACATAGTTTCTATCACTTACCACTATACTTACTGCTTCCATGTAATTGTGTATTACATGTGTATGCCATGAATACACCAAGTATCTGGTCAGGGCAATGAAGTGATCTTAGTGCCACTGTCCAAGATAAAGAGTGTAGAAAGGGGAGAAGGTTTCAAGCATGGGAACAAAGGAACTAGGAGATTATTGGAATTTTGTACTTTGGTAGTGGAGTGGGTCTGTGAATTTTTCTGAAATAGAACAAGGTCCTGGCTCTCACAGTATTCGTATTTTAGTAGACAAACAACCACAATATACCAGGATAAGTGCTACAATTGATGTCCAGTGGAACTAGAGAGGAGGAGTGTGCACCACCCTTGGAGGAAGTGGGAAGAAAAGGTGTCAACAAACACCTCCCAGTTGGTAAGACGGTTAGTCAGATTCTTGAAGAATGAATACAAAGTCCTCAGGCAAAGAACCACATGTGCAAAGGCATGGAAAAATATCACTTTCAGGGTCCTGTTAATGCTCCATCTGGGAAGAATGGTGCAAGTGTAAGGAGATTACACAGGAAAGATGGGTTGGGAACAGCTGGAGAGCTATTTAAAAATCAGAGGGAGAGAAGTGGCATGAGAGGCTTTGCATTTTATGAAGAAAACGCTGGACCCAATTTGAAGGATTTATTGGAAAGGGAGTGGGAGGGAATATTTGAGATGATGAGACCATTTTAGTGATTATTACAGCTGCACAGTAACTGGGAGTGAAGTAGCAATTGTGAGGATGAAGAAGAGGTAAATCCCTGACTAACAGAAATCTCTTGAAATTGTTTCAATTTTTACCATGCTTTTTTTTTTTTTTAATTAGGAATAGTGTTATTTTATTGGGGAAAAACAAAATGCTATTGGCTACACCTGCCAATAATTCAGCAATCACCTAACAGGCTACAGACTCTGTGAAACTGCTTTTTCTATCATTATCCCAGTCTTGGTATATCTAGTATCCAAAACAAAATAACCTACATTTCAGCATTTTAAAGTTAAAAAATTGTTTTAAATTAATCGTTAAAATGTAATTGTATACCAATAATTAACAAGTGAATAGATATCAAACTCTTCTATCAAACTATGGCATGTGATATAGTTAGCAATTTCAATTTGAAGACCTAACTGACATAGAAATTTGGTACAGATTGATTCTAGCAAACTCTGAAGTGTCCCCAAAGAGCTCAAATATATTAAATCCTTTTGGAACTAAGGTAGATATAAACAAACAAATAAAGTTACCTACTCTATATTTAACTACAAGAGAGAATTAATAACACATAATGGCCTCTTGCTTTTAGTTAAAGACCAATAGTATATTACAAGTATTTATATTTACTCTATCTGAAACTAAAACTTAAAATCGGTATGATTATTTTGATAAAACTTAAAAAATGGCTTAGGGATACCTATAAAATCCAAAAATATCTCCATAGGCTTTGGTATAATCTTCATTTTATTTTGTAAAGCTGCTTGAGATTTTCTTCATTAAAATTCTCTTCATTTGCCATCTGAGCTAGCAGTCATTTACTTCTTAGTATGAAATAGTTTATCCAGAATTGCCCTCTTCTTTACACAACTAGGGTAACAAAAAAGGCATAGAGACATCCTGTATCATGAACAACCCTAGCAGTTGGTCACCCAAGATGGGCTCCATCACATGAAGCTCCCACTGGATGCCTCACAGTGGAACATCAGGAACTAGGGCTATGTTCAATGCAAACATGTACATTGAATATCTGGCCTAAACAGCATCTTTTTTCTTTAGGTCCCTGTGCCCGTAGTTGCATTTCAAATAGCAAACTAGTTAAATTTATTTAAACTCAAAGTCCTCCATGATGTCCTTTACCCCTAATTTTTTTTTAACATCTTTATTGGAGTATAATTGCTTTACAATGTTGTGTTAGTTTCTGTTGTATAACAAAGTGAATCAGCTATATGTATACATATGTTCCCATGTCCCCTCCCTCTTGCATCTCCCTCCCACCCACCCTATCCCACCCTTCTAGGTGGTCACAAAGCACCGAGCTGATCTCCCTGAGCTATACGGCTGCTTCCCACTATCTATCTATTTTACATTTGGTAGTGTATATATGTCAATGCAACTCTCTCACTTTGTCTCATCTTACCCCAAATTTAAAAATCTATAATCAGACAGCATTTCCCAGATCTACAATGAAGTCAGTCCTTCATCTAATATGTTGCCAGCCATATTGAAAGGTCAGCAGCTGATAATCTTCACAGTATTCCCACTAAGAATACCCTCAAAACACCAAAGAAAAAAGCCCATATTTTAATGTTAACTTATTATCAGGGGCAAAGCTATTTCTCCTGAATTACAGCTATGGAACTGCAAATTAACAATCCCCAAGTGAAGGATGAATAACCCAAATTCACAGTAATAGTTAAAACTGCTGCATGCAATACGGTTCAATACCTTCTCTCAAAGAGCTGAATTCTTAAAATCTCATTTAACAACCCTAACCTTCATTTTGAAAGGGATGTTTGCTCAGTAAATGAAATTTAAAATTGAGTAGTTGTACCTCTTGCTTCCTTTTTTTTAAAAAGGAGTTTGGTTATAGTTTGTAATAATCTAAGGACTGGAAGTCAAAATGTTAAAGAGAGAACGAGGGGAAAAAGTACACCATACATGCTGGTCAGTTTTCCCTTTGGAAATATCTGATCTTATTCTGTGTCAAAGTCTATCTGTCCATGATGTTATTTTTAAACCTTGAAGAAGGAGGAAACTGATTGATCTTAAACAATTTCTAAAAACCTATTTTTCCCCCATACTTTGCCCATTATAAGCCACAGGGATCAACCTGCCCCCTGCTGATAAACTCCATAGTTTGAAAACACTAATCAAACAAGATAGTGAAATGATCAAAGTGTAGTAGTCTGATTCCTCCATTCAGTGTACGACGTATCTGTGAACTGAAGGAGAGCAGGAGATTTCAAATAAAGACTAAAAGAACTCTTTTAAAGCATTTCTTTTGTACTTGAAAATTTGTTCATTTTGAGCTATAAAAAAACAGGAGAGCTAAAAGCCTAATAAATTCCTTTGATCTGGACATGCCAAGTTCTTAAAGAGAATGTCTAAAAGGTTGCAGACTGTCTGCTGTTTTCTAAAAATTAAAATCCAGCAAACTATCACCTCATCTCCCCACTGCCTCCCTGCCCCCCATAGGGGGATATTCCATCCATTTCAGGAAGAATAGAAAATATTAGAAATGATTAGAGTAAGATCTAAGCTTACTCAAATATTTTGACCAAGAATACAGGAATCTCTCACTATGTTGTAGTCCCAGAGAGGGCACCTCTCATCCAGGGCCTCTCCTGGAAACAGTCAGATGAATCACTGGAATCATTTGGCATGAATAGAGGCAATGAACAGGCATCTAAACCCTAAAATATTCCCTGGTGGGAAAGTGATAATTTAAATTTGAGAAGTAATAGATTTTAAAGTAACAAAGTATGAAATGGATAAATGAGAGCATTTAAGTCCATAAGAAGGCATTTAAACTCATTTTCAAAAGTTGAAATCCTATGCTGGCTACACAAAAATATGTCCACAGCCAGATGTGTCTGTCATTTTGTGCTCTAGTCTAAACCATGCTACTCAAAGTGAGGTCTACACATAAGCTCCATCAGTTTCACTTGGGACTTGTTAGATACATCCAATTTTAGACCCTACCCCAGATTACTTGAATCAAAATCTGCATTTTAACAAGACCCTGGGTGACACAAATGGTCATCAAACTTTGAGAAGCAGTGGCCTGGATTAATAATGCTTTTGATACCTGCCACAAATTTTATTTCTAATACACACTCTGAATTTATTCATAAATGTAAATACTACAAAGAGTTTTACAGAAAACTTTCTCTAGAATTCTGAACTAAAGGAGGAAATAAAAATTTCCAATAGTGTGCATTCCTGAAATATTTTCCCTTACATTTTCCCAGATTTCTCTGTGCCTCTGTGTGTGTGTAAGAGAGATCAATGTGTGTGTTGTTCTGCATTACCTTTTCTGTTAAATCAAATTCATCCAAGAACCTTTATATAAAATTTTTCTTGAGAAATATATTATTATATAAGAGATAAAAAGATGAGTAACATATAATCCCCATCCTCAAGTTCATAAAATGTTAGGAGAAGACTAACCAATAATTCGAAACAAATATATAGTTAGTGTCTTGGGCACCAGGCATTCATTATAATATTGTAAAGGAAGAGAGAAAAAAAGAGTACACTAGGCATGGTCTAGCATGCCAGAATACCTTCCTTGAGGAAGCCACCACTTTCACTAAATACAGTTATGAGGAGGCTGTCCAATATATCTTCCAGAGGTGGGCTTAAGACCCAGATAAGGAAATCACAGTACCATATTCTCCACAATACGGCCAAAACTGGGCAAGAGATTCAAGCAGGGTCCATCAGAAACTACTGAAATGACATAAGGACTCTAACAGAAATCAATGTTATTTTTTTTTAACTGGAATCAAGAAAGATGCACACACACAAACACATACACATACCTACACATTTATATATGGAGAAAGAGAAATATATGCAAATATTTGTTGCTACAAATATTTATTTGTAACAGTGTAAATATCCATCAACATATCCATGAGTAAAAGCCCACATACAAAAGGAAGCTGATTAAAGACACCAGGAGATTGAGAGAAATAACTATAATGACATAATGTGTAACCTTGGGTTTAGACATGCCTAGACTAGAATCTATTCCTAGTCTTTCAAGATACTGAAAAATTACATTCCACTTCTAGTCAAGGTAGTGTGGGTTAGAGTTCTATAACTCAAAAACGTAAGATTCTTGCCTATTACCAGAACATTTACTGAGAATCCTTTATATAAGGAGTATATCATGATCTGTTAAATGTATTACTTGATTTATTCCTATAATGCACTGTATGCAACAACATAAATATTATTATCCTAATTTTATTGAAAAGAAAATTGAGGCTGAGAGACTAAATAAGTGGAGATAATTATCCAGATCTGGGTTTAAATCCCATCTCTGTTTGTGTTATCCATATCTATGTCACCTTAAATAGTTTGATTAAAAAAGTACCAAAATTTTCTATGAAAGGTTTAAACAGGGAGAGAGAATATACAACTTTCCAGGAATTTAGGAATGTCTTCATAGAGGAGATACCTTTAATCTAAGCCCAGAGGCAGTGGCAGAATTTCAAAAAGACAAAAATTGTCCAGAGAATTGTATGAACACTGGCTTAGTAGTAGATTTTAGACATATTCAGAAGCAGTGCAAACATGTTTTGAACATAGGGAGATAGAACTGGGAGACTAGTCTGGACAGACTAATTGATATCATATTGTAAATCTCTAAATTCAAGGTGTTCAGTTTGTATTTAATTTATTAGGCATTTGGAATTCACTGAAAATTCTTGAGCTGAGCCATGATCCAATGAAAATTCCACTTAAGAGAGATTGATTTAGTTAAGACATGTAGTTTGGATACAAGAGGAAGAGACAGAATACAGACTACTAATGTAGGAAGAAATTTTAATAATCTGGGTCCATTTTGCTTATATATTTTAAAGCTCTATACAAATAAGCTATAATTATTGATAATGACAGATTGATCTATGGGACTTTTATTTATTCTATTTTTTCTTTTATAATTTTTTGAAGAAAAAAAAGTTCATACAGTGACATATAACATCAAAGAAATTTAAATACTTAAACCCCCAAATTTGTTAAGATCATACTTGCTATTAATAATATAAATATCTAACTTTTACTTTAAAAATTCATATACTCCAATGTTAGATACGTGAGATGTTTTCAGAATATCAGTGTTTCAAGGTGTGTGGGAGACTGTAGTAAGGAAGGCTGGAGTAGGGGACGAAAGGGTTCAACTAGGATAATGATGAAGACAATAAAAAGAAGAGGGACCCTTGGAGCAATATGAGGGAGGTATCTGCTGTAAAAGGAAGATAAACTATTGCAGTGGTTTTCAAAATGGGGTCTCTGGACCAGCAGTATCAGCATCAAAGGGCAAATTGTTAGAAATATACATTTTTGGGCTCCATTCCAGGTCTACTAAATAAGGAACTCAGGGAATAGAGCCCAACAATCTGTGTTTTAATAACCACTTATGGTGATTCTGACATACTTCAAAGTATGAGAGTCACTATCTTTATCTGGTTAAGAGCATGGTTCTGGGTTTGAATTCATGATTCTTTTACTAGCTGTGTGGTTTTAGACAAGTTATTTATATTGGGTAAGCTTTATATTTTCCATCTGTAAGAGTTCTCAATTGATAGGATTAATGTTAGAACTGTATAAAGTTGTTCTTATACAGTGTTTAGTACAGTGCCTGGCATGAAATAAACACTAAATAATGACAGCTCTTATTACAAGGTAACAATTAGAGGTTGCTCAGATTAAGGAATTACTAAAATGGATTCCTGCTTCTCATTTTTGGTGATTAGAAGATTACTGATAGCTTTAACAGAGTGAGCCAATATGAAATGCAATATTTAAAATAAAGCGTAAGAATTTCCTCACCACTTTATGATTCCTAATCTGAACAAACGGTGTGACCTTAGGCCAGTTTGTTAACTTATACTGTCCTTAATTTTTTCAACATCATTTACTGTAAATGGATTCAATGATATCTACGTTTTTTTCAATTCTACATTCCAGGTTTTCCCTCGCTTATCACTAAAGTGATAAATTGTTAATCGATCATTTACAATTAGGTTTAAAGCACTGTGACCAATGATTTAGAGAATGTAAGAATTATAAAAAGCCCCCTGTGCCAGTTAGACTTGGAATATGTACATGAAAAATTAACTAACCCTAAAGGCAGCATGGAGTATTTCAAGGGAGTGACAAAAAATATATCTGGAGAAAAAAACAACCAAAGGCTGTCTAATATAACTTTAAATTCAAGGCTACTAACCTTGTTTTTATTTCTAAGCAGAGTTCCTATATTTCTCTAGGATATTCATTTTGCAAGCCTAGATGACTCTCCAGACCTTCTACTTATTTATCAAACCTCTATCACTTGCTTTACTCTTTCCTAGCAGATAGCCATGCCTCTTAATTTCACTGAGAAAAGGAACACTCAGAAGAGAACTATGGTCAATTAATCTTTGAAAAAGGAGGCAAGAATATACAATGGAGAAAAGATAGTCCCTTCAGCAAGGTGGTGTTGGGAAAACTGGACAGACTCATGTAGATCAATGAAGTTAGAACACTACCTCACAGCATACACAAAAATAAAACTCCTAGAAGAGGAAAGAGGCAAAACATTCTGTGACATAAATTGTAGCAATATTTTCTTAGATCAGGGCAAAAGAAATAAAAGCAAAAATAAACAAATGGAACCTAATCAAACTTATAAGCTTTGCACAGCAAAGGAAACTATAAACAAAATGAAAAGACAATCTACAGACTGGGAGAAAATATTTGCAAACACTGTGACTGACAAGGGCTTAATTTCCAAAATATATAAACAGCTCATACAACTCAATATCTAAAAAACAAACAACCCAATAAAAAAATGGGCAGAAGGCCTAAGTAGACATTTCCCCAAAGAAGTCATAGAGTTGGCCAACAGGCATATTAAAAGATGCTCAACATCACTAATTATTAGAGAAATGCAAATTGTCTGAATGGTCATCATCAAAAAGTCTACAAATAATAAATACGGGGGGTGGTTTGGAAAAAACAGAATCCTCCTACATTGTTGGTGGAAATGTAAAATGGTGCAGCCACTCTGGAAAACATTATGAAGTTTCCTTAAAAACTAAAAATAGAGTTACCATATGATCCAGCAATCCAACTCCTGGGCATATATCCAGAAAAGATGAAAATTCGAATTCAAAAAGATACAGGCACCCCAATGTTCATAGCAGCACTTTTTACAATAGCTACGACATGGAAGCAATCTAAGTGTTCACCAACAGATGAATGGATAAAGAAGATGTAGTGTGTATATATGTGTGTATGTGTGTGTATCTATATAAAATGGAATATTACTATATATATTCCACATATATAATAGAATATTACTCACACATAAAAAGAATAAAATATTGCCATTTGCAGCAACATGGATGGACCTAGAGATTCTCATACTGAATCAAGTCAGACAGAGAAAGGCAAATATTATATATCACTTATATGTGGAATCTAAAAAATAATACAAATGAACTCATTTACAAAACAGAAACAGACTGACATAGAAAACAAACTTATGGTTACCAAAGGGGAAAGTGGGGGAGAGATAAATTAGTAGTATGCGATTAACAGATATACACCACTATATATAAAATAATGAACAAGGATTTACTGTATAGTACAGTAAGCTATATTCAATATCTTATAATGGCCTATAATGGAAAAGTATCTGAAAAAGAATATACACATAACTGAATCACTGTTCTGTACACCTGAAACTAACATAGTATTGTAAATCAACTATAGTTAGATTAAAAAAAAACAACTATAGTAAATTCTCATTAACACATCTACTTACTATTTTGCCCATATATACTTCCTTCCCTTCTGTTAAACTGTTAGAATGAATTAATTTTCATACTTCTTTCTAAAGCTTGTATTCCTCTTACACATTAGTTCCCACAGCCTCTTGTCTACTCAAAAATATGACTCAAGTAATTGTCACGTTTTACCACTACATCATCAGGTTTTTCCTCTTTATTGGATATACCCTACTGGCATACAGCCATGATCTTATTTCCCCTCTCTTAATAAATCCCTCTCTTGACCAACTTCCCCTCCAGGGAACACCTAGTTTCTCTGCTCCCATTTACTGCAAAACTATTTCAAATAGTTATCTAGTCATCCAGTCTTCAACTTATCCACTCTCCTTCTCTTAAGCTGGCTCCAGTAAGGCTTTTGTCTCCACATTTCACTGAGCTGCTATTGTCAAGGTCATCGGTAACTTTTGAGATGCTAAATCTAATGGTCAATTCTCAGTCTAAAGTCTTCCTTAAACCACAGCAACATTTAACAACATTGATCCCTACTTAAACACTTGAAACACTTTCTTCACTCCGCTCTTGGGACTGGTGACTTCTGATTTTCCTCCTAAGTTACTGTTTGCTCTTTTTGAGTCTTGTTTGCTGCCTTAGCCTTGTTTTATAAATCTCCTGAGGTTAAAATGTTCCAGTATTTGGACTAGTTATCTAATAGAAATTACTCCTTAGGTGACACCATATACTCTTATAAATTAAAAAATCATTTATATTCTGATTTTTTCCAAATTTATGTCTCCAGAAAGATTTATTATCTGAACTCCAGAATTACGTATTTAACATCTCCTTTTGGATATCCAATAAGCAATTCCAAAGCTAAATTGGCCAAAATTCCTAATTTTTCCTGACAAATCTGCTACTTCTTTAGTCTTCCCCTTCTCAAAACCCAACAATCACCGTGTTCCTGTTGCTTAAGTCAAAAACCTTGATCCTTTTACATTCCTCTTATTCACTCACATACAACAACTAAGCCATCAAATGATTCTGTAAGTTCCACCTTCAAAATATACCTAGAAAAATTCCACCTCTTACCCTTTCCACTGTTACTGCCTTTCCCTAGGTCGCTATCATCATCATCTGTTTATTTCAACAGGCTTTTTATAGGTTTCCCCATCTCTATTTCGGCCAGTGAAAATCTACTCTAAACATATCAGCCTGGGAGAAGACCACATTACATCTCTGTTCAAATCCTTTGCATGGCTTACGTCACTCCCAGTAAAAGTCAATAATCTGCATAATAATCTCTAATACCTTCATTCCTTGCTACTCAGAGTGTGTTCCTCAGACCAGCAGCATCAACATCACTTGGTAGGACATGCAAAATCTCAGGTACCATTCTAGACTTTCTGAATTTAAATCTACATTTTAAAAGATCCCCAGTTTATTCATATGCACATTGACATTTGAAAAAAATTATCATAAATAATCTTCCACTTCTTTCCCTCTGGCTTCATTTTCTATCACTTTCTCCCATCACTTTCTTTGTTGCTGCCACATGATCCCTTTACTTTTCGGACCTTTATTTATATTTGCTGTGTTGCATTGAACTGAGTCTTTCAGTTCTACAGTCACTGAAGAACTGACTCCTGCCATTAACCCCCACGAGTGGGTTTAGAAGCAGATCCTTCACTAGCCAAGCCTTGTGATGACTGTACCTGCCCCCAAATCTTAATTTTAGCTTTGTAAGGTATTCTGAGTCAAAGGATCCAGCTAAGCTGAGCCTAAGATTCCTAATTCAAATAAACCATGAGATAATCAATATGTGTTGTTTGAAGCCACAAAGTTTTGGGGTAATTTGTTAACATTCAATAGATAACTAATGCAGATGTCACATACTGGCTCCTGCTCCTAGAAGGCTCATGCCCTAAACAATTAACATATTTTAAAAACAATTACAAAGACCATAAGTGAGGGTATGAGGGAAGCAGTCATTGTATCTCTTGGCTCTCAATGTATGTACTACTTAATTGGATAAATAAGAATGACATCCTAAACCATTTTTTTTTAATTTAGTCAATAAACTAATATAAACAAGTGCTAAACTTATATAACACAAACGATAAGTGCAGTCAGAGTTTAGAAAGAAAAAGATTAAGGAAGTTTGGGAAACCTATCACAGTTTAGTATGATCTGAACTTCACTTAAAGAATGATGAGACTATGTAGAAGTTTATACAATCTCTAAAGAAGACAACTCAAAATATTTATATTCAATACAATCCATTTTTCAACATTTTATTATATCTAAAGTCATTATTTGTCCTTTTTCATCTCTCTTTATTTTTAGTCTTGTTGGAACTGTCTTTATTTCCCTCCTAAAAATCATTTCTATCTAGTTTCTCTTTTATCCAAATTCCTTCCTGTTAACTAACGGTGCCTTTATATTTCCCAGAGTACAAAATACAGAAGTAAAACAGCTGTTATAAATCTTTAAGGGCTGGAAAAATTAAATGGATAGAGTACAAATCCCCAAAGATAAGACTGATTTGCAACTTTCTTTCTTCCTTGTCATTGCTCTTGTTAAGTGACCTTTAATATGACCTGCAGGCATCAATAAACTCAAGAATAATGAGACGTTTATGTTGACTTCCAGCTCAACAGAAAGTTTCTTGCCTTTTCCAGAATGTAATTAGTTCCTATTTAAATTTTTGAAATTAATAATTCCATACTTGTGCTGTGGTATGGTTTACACAAGATACATTTTTACATCTGTTGTAGCCCTGAAGAAATGCATTAAAATAAACTATTTCACACTGCATTACCAAAAGTTGTTCAAACCATGAACCTTGATCTTGGTGAACCATACTAAATACATTCCTTTGAATCTACAAGAGGCAGAGATGGAGGTACACTTTGGAGCCAATTTCAATCAAGCTATCACAATGCATTTATTGCACACAGTGTATGCAAACCAGCCTTGCAAGAGTAGAATTTACAAAGAAATATACAATGGGGCTATTCAGAAGGCATCCTTCTCTAGGAAATTAACATTTGAAGTACTTTATAAATTCAAACAAACAACATATTCATCAAGCACCAGGAAGAAAATAAATCTCTTGTGATCACATCATCTAAACTAAAGTACTGTTTCTCAAACTTTAGTGCCCAACAGAATCAGCTTGACAGCATTTAGGGTTATTAAAATTCATAGTGCTGGGCCCTATTCCGAGAATTTCTAATTCAGTAGATAAGATTTGCATCTTAACAAGTTCCCAGGTGACATTGATGCTGTATGTCCACACTTTGAGAACAACTGGTCGCCACACTGTGAGAACCACTGGTCTAGAAAAATCAGATTTAATATTTTGGCATTTATTTTTCCAAAAGTTTTTTTTTTTTCATTCTAAAATATATGTAGAGAAATACCTACAAATTCACACACACAAATCAGTATCTTTTGTGTATTTTTGAAAGTTGTTTGAACTTTTATTTTTTTGGTGTGTCTTTTGTTTTACTTAGCAGAATATTATAACATTACTCCGGGTTATTACATGTACTTGCTCATCTTTTCAAACACAATTATTAAAGGCTATTCAAAAGATAGGTTTATTTACTTGCAACATTTGCCACAGAAATGTTTCTCCCGACTTCCCCACCAGTCTAATGTGTACACATGAAGATCTCAACTTTTTCTCGAGGAATTTTTCACGAAGTTTCACCTCTTGTGCCCCTGGTACAGGGGGAAGCTGAATGCTGAGAACATAACCTTTTGCCATATACAGGATATTCAGTTACCTGAATAGTAACAATGTTTGAGGAACTAAAACAAGTGACTACAAAAAATAACTAACATACAGGACAGAATATGACAAGCTCATTTTAATTATATGGAATTAGTGCTACTAGGATTTAAAAGGAAAGGTGAGGACTCTCTCCAGAAATGAAGACATTTCACAGAGAAGATACAATTTTAACAAGCCTGAAAAGGCCTTACAGTGATGACTATAATGGCTATTGATTTCTTCCTTGCTCTCCTTTCATCCTGACTTCTCCTCAATCCTCTCCAGTACACTCCCTCTCCCACAGGCCTGGTTGTCCTGTTGTACAATATAATGTGACACAACCTCTTTGACTGTAGTTGACCAGTACCTGACCAAATAAGAGATAATCTATAACTGGACTAAGCCAACCGACGTTTATAATTTGAACCATGAGACACAGAATGTGAATGAGCTCATAGCTGAGTCACATCAATGGCAGAACTCAACACAACAGAATCAATGGTGCCCTTGGTGATCTAAGAGCTGCTCTGGTGAAGTCCATTGTTAAGCCTTTCCTTTAATTCTGTGAGATACATATCCTTAGAATAAATTCCCTTTCTCTTAAGGTAACAAGTAATTATGATTATTGTAGCTAAAGGCATTTTAAAACAGTGATATCTGGAGCTATATGATGGTGGAGCATAACTAAATATTGCTCATTTTTAGAATATATTTTCTTCACATATTTCAAAACATGAAAAGTAGAACTTCCTGAAAAACAGAATGCAATATAAAAATTCAGAAGCAATGCATATCTCAGCCATATTTTGTGGCTACTTGTTAACTTTTCTGTTCTATAAAATAGTTAATTTAGAATGAACATCTCAAGGATTCTACAAAAATATTACACTAACCAATGAGCACATATGATTTTTTACTCTTAAATAACTAGAACAAACTCTTAAGAAACAGAAGTGGTCTCAGAAAGTAGAGATTAAGGTTGAGATGGCCATTATAGAAAAAATAATGCTAATCACTTCTCTTAGGAGTCAGTCAAGTAGTCTAAATTCAAATAACACTTTTTGTAACATACATATTGTCTCAATTGTTTTTGCTATTGCCTTAAAACACACATATTTTATTTTAAATGATCTCGATTTCCATAGAGAAGGATGTTATACTGTAAAAAATAATTCCTCCAGCCAGCCTGGTTAACTTCTCTTTCTGAATACAGGGCAAGTAGAATATGTAAATACATAAATCACCAAAACAGTAAGTTATTTCTTGTTTGTTACATGACAGGAATTCCACTGTGGGACGGAAAAGGAGTAAGGGAGCTTTTATGAATATGAATTTATTAGTAAAAATATAAGATACTAAACTGCTATTCTTGACAGACTATTCACTTCTATGAATATTACATGGCTTTTACAAAAGGAAAATTCAAAAACATATCAAAAGAAAAAGTACTAATATTTTTATAATTGTGTATGTATGTATGTAAAAGTAAAGCCACTTAGGTGAAATCTCAGTATTAGACAAAATGTTCAATGATTATTAGACGTCTCCTCAGAGTGAATATAACATTAATCTATAAATATGTCCTTAATAGCACTCCTATAAAAATTCCTTTAGGTTTCAACAGATCCAACGTAGTTAACTGTCCCATATCATAAGCGATCTTTATACAGTAAGGAGGGCATAAAGAATCAGGATTAATTTAAGGACCCTACAGTCTTAAACTAATATTTTATCTATCACACTGTAGTAAGAGATATTATACTACTATTACTTACTTCCTTTGCATTCCATTACCTGGTTCCCATTCTGGGTGCCAGATATGAAAGAAAAAACACAAAAAAACCTTCAAGAACTAATTAAAATTGCTACATAAATGAAGTAAATACTAATACAACACTCAGCTGTTCAAAGAGGACAATTAAAACATCAAAATAGTGTCTACTTAAAGACTATTTTAATAATTGCTATTTATTTGACAGACTAGCATGACCTGTGTACTGCCTAGTGATAATGGCGAGACATTAAATAGAGAAAAACATGTCATATCAATGAAACTAATTGAAAGTGAAGAGATGGAAAATTTAATTAACTTTGTGAACTGGCTTTGTCTCTGTCAATTACCTAAATTACACTATCCACACGTGGGCAGAAATCTGTATTCAAGTTCAGACAAGAGTGCTGTGAAACAATTCCTTGATGAGCAGGAGATAAATCATTTCAATTGTATATCAAATCAATAAGTAAACTGAATTAATAGAAATTCAGAATAAATGAAGGAGGAAATATGTATGGGATACTAGGGAAATTATAAAAGTAGACTGAATTAAGCCCAGTAAGGACCTACTGGTATAAGAAAACTAATAGTCAGCCTGCCCTTTGATGCTTTGAAGCTAGGCACTGACCTCTCTTGAGAAAACTAGATGGCATCTTCTTCCAATATAAGGCTGTTTAGTCTATACTGAAAATCTATTGTTTAGCATAGCCGCCATCACTAATTATCTTAGCTAGATCTTCTGGATAACTTGCTGCAGCTTCTACATCTATACTTGCTGCTTCACCTTGCATTATGTTATGGAGACAGCTTGGCTTCCTTCCTTAAACCTCATGAACCAACCTCTGCTAGCTTTAAACTTTTCTTCTGCACCTTCCTCACCTGTGTGAGACTTCACAGAATTGAAGAGACTTAGGGTCTTGCTCTGGATTAAGTTTATTTATTTATTTATTTATTTATTTTGCGGTATGCGGGCCTCTCACTGTTGCGGCCTCTCCCGTTGCGGAGCACAGGCTCCGGACGCGCAGGCTCAGCGGCCATGGCTCACGGGCCCAGGCGCTCCGCGGCATGTGGGATCTTCCAGGACTGGGGCACGAACCCGTGTCCCCTGCATTGGCAGGCGGACTCTCAACCACTGTGCCACCAGGGAAGCCCCTGGATTAAGTTTTGACTTAAGGGAATGTTGTGGCTGGTTTGATCATCTATCCAGATGATTAAAACTTTCTCCGTATCAGCTATAAGAGTTTCACTTTCTTATCATTTGTGTGTTCACTGGAGTTGCACTTTTAATTTCCTTCAAGAACTTTTCCTTTGCATTCACAACTTGGCTAACTGGTGTAAGAGGCTAAGCTTTCATCTTATCTTTGCTTTTGACATGCCTTCCTTCCTACACTTAATCATTTCTAGCTTTTGATTTACAGGTTATTGTAAGGTTGTTAATTGGCCTCATTTCAATATTGTGTCTGAGGGAACAGGGAGGACAGAGGAGAAAGAGGGATGGGTGAATGGCCGGTCATTGGAGCAGTCAGGACATACAACATTTATCGATTAAGTTCATTGTCTTACATGAGTGCAGTTCACGGAATCCCAAAACAATTACAATAGTAACATCAAAGATCACTCATCACAGATCACCATAACAACTATAATTATAATAAAAATGTCTGATATATGAGAATCACCAAAATGTGACCAGAGACATGGAGTGAGCAAATGTTATTAGAAAAATGGCACTGATAGACTTGCTAGAATAGATGCAGGGTTGCCACAAACCTTCAATTTGTAGAAAATGCAATACCTGTGAAGCACAATAAAGCAAAACACAATGAAATGAGCTCACCCTGTAACTGCTTCAACAGTTCTGTCGTATTTCTAAAGCTGATTTGTGTTTTAAATGCCTTACTTGAAAGAATCTAAAAATAAATGATATGGGGTAAGAAATAAAATGCTTAAATATTAAATAAAAATCAGATATAATTTTAATTTTCCACAAATCAGAATTTCAATATAACTATAAAAAATGATGCCTAAATATGTCCAACAGAACTCTTTCTAGTGGAGAGAAAGAGAGGAATTTGTTTATAATCTATATTTTGAAAATCTAGAAATAACTTTTTAACAATTAAGATCACTAAGCATCTTCAAAAATAGAATGCTTAAAAAATACTTCATGAGGAATATCCTTATATAATTGTGCTAGTATTTTGAGGGAGCCAGAAAAAGGTTTTTCTGGATGTATAAACATTGTGAACCTTGTGGCTTTACCTAAGAAGGGATGAATTACTAAATCACCAAATAGCTGACAGACAATAATGTGCTGCTGGTTTGGCAATTATTGAGACTTCAAAGT
The DNA here is from genome assembly GCF_964270905.1 of Leucopleurus acutus. NCBI lineage: Eukaryota > Metazoa > Chordata > Mammalia > Artiodactyla > Delphinidae > Leucopleurus > Leucopleurus acutus. The sequence goes on along the minus strand of NC_139147.1, from coordinate 38,656,935 downwards.
TATAGAAATACATAAAATGAGAGTCACTTAGTTCCACATTTAATTTTGGCTAAGAGCCACCATGTTTATTTTTGGACAAAAGCTTGATATCTGTGACAACAAAACAAAACAAAACAAAACACTCCTAGAGGGCTTCCCTGGTGGCGCAGGGGTTGAGAGTCCGCCTGCCGATGCAGGGGACACAGGTTTGGGCCCCGGTCAGGGGGCTGGGTATTCTGCTATGACAGTCCTAGCTGACTAATACAGTGGTGTACTGTTTGTTTTCCTTTACCTTAATCTAAAATATCCAATCATTTATTCATGGATCAGTACACCTTGCAAGGCTTTTATATCCAGCAATTGAAAAAATCCTGAATATATATCCATGATTAAACAATGATTCTACGTATATTTAAAATGATCCTTAAAAAGTTAACTCATATATAACATTGTATTATATGTAACAATCAAGAGAAAGTTTTATTCTCAGAAAAGTAAAAGTAAAATACTAATATATAGTATTGTAGTATCGTAAAGGAACAGAAAAGTATTGTCAGGTTTAGAAAGTACTTAAAGTAGCGAGTACCCCTCCTGCCCTAACATAGTAGACTCTACTGTATCTAGAGTATAGAAAACTCCCCTCCCCCACTATTTAAACTGCATAAACTGTAATTTTAGTAAATCAAGCAAAGAGCTAATCAAGTTTTGATTTTCTAATTACTTCTCAATTTGATTAGAGCTGGCAGCTAATCATCTCTAGATATTTAAAGTCAATCTTTCACTCACATTTGCAAATCAAGTCTTCAGTATAAAACAAAATTGGGAATATAGCATAAAAGTTCTTTGTGTTATAACAAGTAATTAATTTCTACTTGTTGCTACAATTTTAACAATAAAGAAAAATTTTCTAGGATGCTTCAACAAATTGAATTATGCATGCAGTGTACCATCCTGTGCTGGAGAATTTTAAAAAGTAAGCCAGTTTTATACAGTTTTGTGAAGCAGCCCACTCTGAGCCAGGGAAGTGTACATGCTACATTAAACAAGCACAATATAATTTAAAATCACAATTCTGTTTTTATGGTCAACAGTCGTTTGCACAAGAAAGATGTGCCAACATACTGAGCCATGAACAATCAATATTATAATTGTTTTTCCAATTAAAACCAATATTTTAAAACATATTTAAGAATTATTAATATACCTAAGACAATATCTCCTTGAGAAATATGTCAAGGTAGGAAAAAGAATGTCACAGTCATTATTCAACAAGGGAAAACATTATGATGAAACATTGTGAAAAAGAAAGCAAGGCAGATTAGTTGGTTCTACTTTCAGGGGAAAATGTCTTTCCCAGTCACTTCTCAAATACTGTACTTAAATTGTACCCTGTAACAAAGTTTCTTCTTTGTCACTTTCTGCTGCTATCACAATTACACAACTTGAAACTCGCTTGACTGTACTGCACTGAATAATGAATCATCTTTCCAGGAGGTATTTCATTATTACTACTGCCTCATTAACAGGATTTCCAAGCAGTATCTTCAGAAGTAAAGTTATATGAAACTTTGGACAATTATATCTTGTAAAGTTGTCTATGCAAATAACAGACACTTGAATTTTTTCCTAAAATTTTCACCATCATAATTTAAATCTTTTATTTCTTTTACCATATTCATCAAGATAAATGAAAAATGACATCAGTTTTTTATCACTATTTTTAACCTTTCCATTCTTTTCTTCCTCCTTGCTGTGAAGTTGATATTTTTATTTACTTCTATTTTCAGTCTTTTTATCTTAGCGCTTTCCTTATGCAATTCTTTAACATTTTAGTTGCTAATTTTACTAGCAAACCAGTACTGCTTAGGTTTACAGCTCAAATAATACCTTTATTGTGTCCCGATTTTGGCATTATTCCCTATTTTATCTTTGAATGACTTCCCTAGTGAATATCCAATTTAGCCAGAGATCAGAGAGTAATATTAGAAAATCCTCCACATCAAAGTACGAGGAGACAATCCCCATACAACTCTGCAACGCAAACAGTAGCAGCCTTCCATTAATCTTTGCCAAATGCATGAATGACTTTTCTCTCTCTTTTTTTTAATGTATCCATTTCCATCTGAATTCTGTGAAGTGGGTTTCAAAGTTCTCTTTTGAAGGTCAAAGAGATGGAAAGCTCCAGAACTCTAGAAGTGCACATACCTCATTTACACCTATACTCCAGCCATCATAACTGATATTCCTGTCCTTCAGAGGTTTAACGAAAACATCTTATTTAAAATATTAGATGCAATTCTACTAGATATTATCTCCTCTCCTAACAATAGAATTTTGTAAAAAAAAAAAACAAAAAACGAAGACTAAGACAGTAGGCTGCTTCAACCTGATTTTAGTTGTTTTTAGAAAATGCCCAGTTCTAATTATTCCCCTTTTAACATGAGAACCATGTGATTAGGAAACTTATTCTGGAAACCAACCTATTATGAAGCTTTCTCACTATAGTTCTATGTGTTTTGTGATGGTAGAGATGGGAGTGTTGGGCAAGAAAGAGAATTTTATATAGTGGATGATTAACTGAACTGGAGAAACACCGCATTTTCTACTACTAGTTTATTTTAATGCAAGAAATTAAAACAATAACATGTTCATGACATTTAATTCTGTGATGAAAATTCTAATTTAAATTCTAACATGCTGTATGTTATAAAGCTAGGGTTTAGTAGCCTGAGTCAGTGTCAGGGCTCTGAGCTCAGGCTAACAATGTTACCTCCTTGGTTTGACTGTTCAAATGATGTTTAGCTGGGTGCAGAATTAAGCATAATAGGGTGTAGATTAGGCAAAGACTAAGATCGTATAGACCTACCTGCTGAAGCTAAGTAGAAATGTAGCTCAAAGATTTCCTTAAATTGCTGAATATCCATTAGACCCAGTGCAAAAATCTTGCTTTAGACCTTAAGAACCTTCCTCCTGGATTTCTGCAACAATTCTAAACTTTTCTCTTGCCAACAGTCCCTTTCCACTCATTTATCCTCTAAGGTGCTATCAGAATGGTCTTTTACCTAGCTAACCTCCACTGACAGGGAAACATGTAGATTTAGCATAGTATACATGTAGATTTAGCATACTTTAGCATAATATCTGAGTCCTTTCATAATCTGGTCTCGATGTACTTTCCCAGCCCACCACTTCTATGCTCTAGACATACCAACTCCCTTGCTGCTTTCTAAAAATGTCATGATCTCTTATACCTTGCAGCCTCCATACAAACATATTGACCCCTCCTCTTTAACTCTGGCAAATATCTGATTATGATTAACTATCACTTAAATGTCATTTTCTCTATGTAAACATTATCAAATCTCCCATAATATACTCTCTCATAATCTCCAAAAAGCACCCTTTTGGGTTTTGAGCCTTATTACACAAGGGTTTATAAGCCTGTAACCACTTCCTAAAGCACGGATTGTGCTTTGCTCATTCATTCAATAAACATTTGAGAAACTGTGACTGGAAGGCATTATATTTAGTAGTGCAGATACAAAAATGAGATTTGGGATGTACAGACTAGTGGGAAGAAAACAGGGAAAGAAAACAGATGACTGCAATACCTAGTAATAAGTTCTATGGTAGTGAAATGCACAGGGTACCATGGGACCACACAGCAGAGGCAGATGACCCAGAGTAGCATGGAGGGCATTGAGGAACAAAATCCTCTCAGAGAAGCTAACAGATTGCCTGGCACTTAGTAGGTGCTCATTAGACGTTCTCTGAATTAATTAATGAACAACTTAATAGACAAAAGCTAAACTGGATGCTGCAATTCTATTTTATGTCAAATGTTTTACTTTTTCAAGTTTTGGACCATAAAGAAATTTGGACGTTAGACAGAAAGATTCCCTATTCAATATTTTATATATTTTTTTCATGTCATCTTTTCAGATCTTGTTTGGAGTTACTATGGTCACTATACATTACATATTATACATTGTTAGACCAGGATTCAGGGTTAGGTCTATTAGGACACTTTGCATTTCTTCAAACAGTTTGTGATTTATTAGGATAAGCCTGAGTCAAAATTGGTAGAAGAAAATTGTCTGATACTCTCTGTCTCTCTGTCTCTGCCTGAACCCTTCATCCCTCTGGATGGCATCCTCTCCCTTAATTTTCCTTCATATCAAAATCCACTGTCAAAGTACATCAGAAGAAAATTTGTTTACTCTAAATTATCAATCTAACACTATCAAAGATGTTTACTTGTTAGTATGAAATTAAATTTGAAGGCAAATTATAGACATATTTATCAGTTTCTAGAAAACACAAAGATAGAGCAACATGTGAAACGACACCATGGAGAAACTAAGACGAATTCAGGATGTGAAGCATTTTACAAATTAACTGAATTTGACACCTGAGAATGTAAATGGCATGTGGGGAAAAAAATGTTTTCATTTGGCCAGTACCTTTCCCTATACTTACTAAAGGCTGGTCCTGAACTTCACACATAGTGTAACATATTGGAACAAACACATAAATCCAATGTGCAATGTAATGTTTAGGTAACGGTGATGTATAAATCTCTCTTCCAAAATGTCTGATGATTGTAAACTACTTAAACACATCTCTAATTTTGAATGCTTCAAGGACATTCACATATTGCTTTCCATAATACTGTTATAACAGAGTTCAAAATGAAAACCTGAGAGAAACTAATTTATAACATCTTTGATATGTCATAACTTTTTAAAGCAAACTACCAACTTGTTTTCAAAACCATAAATTTAAAATAATTTTTGGTTCTTATTTACTCTTTAAAAGGAATTTATGCTAAACCTTCTACCTTTAGAATCACAAATATTGTTGTTTTAAAAAGTGTTCTACTCCTCTCTTCTCTCCTTTTTAAAAATATTTCCTAAATTTACATTGGGGAAAAATACCTTGGAAACTATAGTAAAAAAAAAATCTTAATATTTGTCTTTCATGTACTTTACATGCATGCCTGTGAGTTGCTGATATTTTGAGATTAAAGAAACAAAAAAAATACTGTTCTTTAGAAAGAAAGAAAATTCCAGAGAATGAAAATATATATGGAGTACTTAAGGCACTTAAATCAAAACTTAAGAAACATTCAGTAGCACTGTCAAATTTTACCTATTAAAAAAAATCTTCAAAGAATAAGGTAAGAAAATGTTTATAGTAAAAATTTTCTGGAATATATTCTCTGTGCTAAGTGTAGCACAAATATCTTTGATTTGCAGTAAATTTAAAACACTGACATCCTGTGAATTTCTTAAAATATAACTTATAAATAGTTCTACTGAATCATGTTAAAATTGTATGTAGAAAGAAAATGCCTCTTGTCCTATACATCATAACTTTGGCCAAATACCATTCAACGTTTGAAAATATATTTTGAATGTTTTCATAACTTGAACTGCATCTATTTTGTACAGGTAGTTATTTGGTAAAGGAATTTCTGAAATACAGAAATAAAATATTACAATTTTGGAATAAGTCCAGAATTAGAGCAAACTTTTTTATTCATAATATAATACTCTTTCAATGCACTTTAAAATTTATCCATTTTATATGAATGCTTAAATTATAGCTTTCCCTTTAAATTGAAATCTTCTAAAGAATATTCTCTCTGGCTTAATTTGAGTGCTCAGGAGATATCTATAAATCTACATATTCAATTAATAGGTGACAGTGATAGCTGCAAATCAACATTCACTAAACTGTTAATAAAACTCCTTAAGGGAGTTTATTTTTTCAAACAGTAATTTTTTTTTTTGTCACAGGAATTTTACGTTATAGAAATGTTTTTTACATGATTACATATTCTCTTGTTCACATATAGGATCAACAGAATATAGCAGAAAACACATGGCTGTGGGAAGCTTTGGTACCTTTGATTAGATTTGATTTTACTGCACTAGGAGCTTTGTTCTGGCCTTATTCTCATTTAGAGGTTTGTGATAAATATCTCCTCCTCCATATGTTATTTTTCTTTTAGGGATGCAGTCTTCAATTACAGGGAGATCATAGGTTTTGAAATCAGAAGACATGCACACATGTGAGTTCTTACTAGGTGACTAGTGACTAGCAGTCACTTATTAGGTGCTCTTGGGTAAGTTATTTTTGGAAATTCAGTTTTTCTAAAACATAAGTTTAACAACGCTTTCTTCCTTTGGCTTTTATGAAAATTAAATGCAAAAGGAATTTAAGAACATATTAAATGGAAAAAAGGTTATGATTTGAATTAAACTAAGTAATGTTTTTGATTAATATTAAAGCATAGTTTATACAATGTGATTTAATATCAACATGTGAATTTCTTTGCATTTCTTTATTTCAGATATATATCCTTTGAACACATATATGCATGTTTCAGTGAAAAGAGAATATACATGATTGAAGTCATGACGAGGTGATTTGGCACTGAAATAGTATCAAAAAGTGGTGAATGTAAGGTTAATGTTTAGCTTCTAGAAGAATTATTGGCTATTCTGTCTGTTTAAAAAATTATATAATGAAATATAGTAGGCATTCAGCAATTTCCTATTGAATGAACCAATAAATGTATATATTTTTATTAACATATTTTCCCAGATTCAAATCAAAATAACTATTGTATAGTAACTAGATTAGTGTGTATTTTATTTACAGCACTGTATGCACTTAGAGTTTTTGCTTTATCCTAAAACAGGTCTGCATGATATAGCAAATTAGTTTATCATTACACTTATGTAACAAGAAAAAGGCAACACCAAAATAGAGAAAAAGAAACACTTAATTCAAGATTTTTTTTTCCTTTTAGTTGTAGGATTTGGAGCATGCAAAATGTTGAAGAAAGATTAAGGAAAACATTTCTTTAAAAGGAACGAAGGTGGGTCGTTTGTAGAGATGTGGATGGACCTAGAGACTGTCCTACAGAGTGAATTAAGTCAGAAAGAGAAAAACAAATATTGGATATTAACGCATATATGTGAAATCTAGAAAAATGGTACCGATGAACCTTTTGCAAGGCAGAAATAGAGACACAGATATAGAGAACAAATGTATGGACACCAAGGGGAGAAAGAGGGGGTGGGATAAATTGGGAAATTGGGATTGACATATATACACTAATATATATAAAACAGATAACTAATGAGAACCTGCTTTATAAACAGAGAACTCTACTTATTGCTCTGTGGTGACCTAAATGGGAAGGAAATCCAAAAAAGAGGAGATATATGTATACATATAGCTGATTCACTTTGCTGTACAGTAGAAACTAACACAATATTGTAAAACAACTATACCCCAATATAAGAAAAAAATCTGTACATAGAAGTATTTAATAGTATGCAACAATCATAGAAATACTACCAAAAACAGTCTTTAAAAATTACTTCAGTGAGGCCATTGTGACTTGCCTTGGAACATTTGACTTAATTCTGTAATAGCAATTTTTCTTAGGCATTTATAAATACGTTTACCATGTGAAAAAGTGGAGGTGGTGTGATACAGGAGAATATTTCTAAAATTGGGAAAAGAGAATCTAGGTTCTATTCCTGGATGTACCACTTACTGCCTGTGTTCTTGGGAAAATTTTACATATCAGGCAGAACATGATTCCTATCATTTTAATGAGACTGTTAAAAAAATGAAGCCATAGTCTAATGGAGTTTTAGAACAAGCTACAAAGGAAGAGACCATAAGAAGTATCCATTAATTCCATTAATTTATCAACTAACATTAATTTAAGCTCTTATTACATTACTGTTACTGTGCTAAGTATTTCTCATGGATTAAATCATTTATCTTGGGCTTCCCTGGTGGCACAGTGGTTGAGAGTCCGCCTGCCAATACAGGGGACATGGGTTCGTGCCCTGGTCCGGGAAGATCCCACATGCCGCGGAGCGGCTGGGCCCGTGAGCCATGGCCGCTGAGCCTGTGCGTCCGGAGCCTGTGCTCCACAATGGGAGAGGCCACAACAGTGAGAGGCCCGCGTACCGCAAAAAAAAAAAAATCATTTAACTTCACAACATTCCTATGATGTTGAAACTACTATAATCCTTATTTTATAGATCAGGAAATATGTGCCACAAATTACTGGAATACATTGTTAAATATATGTATTCACATATCAACACATACTTTAAAAAAGTTTTTTTAAACAAAATCTTCAAAACATTCAAAAAATGTTTGAATCTTTTGTTTCAAAATTAAATGTGCAAACAGTATCTATGTAATTTTTAAATTTCCTATATAGTTTCTGTGATGAAATCTACCTTTGTCTAATCAGAAAGTTAGCAACTTGAAATTATAACTTTACATCCAGGATGAATGATTTGATATACCACATGGAGAACTTGTTAGGTATACATCTCTGATAGACATGCTCAAACACATATGGATAAAATTGTAATATCCACAGATGAATCAATTTTTTACAGGCCCATATTGTAATTATCCCCAGGAAACAATGGTGTGCAAAAATGGTCAAAGAATGTAGCAGTGCACTAACCCAAGTTTGGTTTGACAGCAATATTGCAACATTTTTGACATAGGCTGCTACAAAGAGACAGTTTCCTTTTTTTTTCCTTGGGAAGCTATCTAAAATTCACATAAGTCAGAGCCAGCAACTAGGTGCAACTATATGTACTTCTTTTATAAGAAAGTAAAAAAAAAAAAAATGAAAATAACTTAAAAACAATATTTAAAATAAAAAGAAGTCCTCAGATGTCTTGAATTCAGTGCTTTGCTCATGCTACTAATCTCGTCAAATACATATCTATTTGAAAGAATAAAACTTTGAATTCACATGTTTGCAACTCTTTTAATACATTACATAAAATATTCTCTTTATAAGCAACTTGATCTATGCGAAGGGTAGTAGTGAATTTTTAATACTTTACTGAAAATAGCTAGGTTTATACCTACTTTGTCTTATGCCTCTCTTCTCTCCTACGTTCCTGACATCTCTGCTTCATCTATATTCTTAGCTATGTGCCTCAAAAGCCCCTAATAGCAGTCTCAGGCAAGGGAGAATTTGCCTTTCACCTGAAGAGCCCTGGAATTTGAACTGAAAGAGCTCTCCTTATTTATTGATTAAATTCCAAAACTTGATCATACTCTTCCACAACTGCCTTTTATTTGGTGGGGGGGGGGGGGGCTCACACTTAATTAAACTCAGGCAGTATCAATGATACTCCAGCAACCACTTTCACTGCTTTACCATCTACTTGGGAAGGTCTCTGTTTGACCACTACATGGCACAAAATTGAATTTGAATACATTTAAAAGCATTTCAACTGCACAGCCTTATTTAAAAAAGGGTTTCATGTTTTTTTAATCTTCTATTTATCCTTTTGCATGGAAGGTCATTCTGTCCCTACAGTGACTGGCCCTATGGAAGTGAACATTATGAGACTCTATGAAAAAGAATGGATTATTTGTATCAGTGGTTCTTAACCCTATCTTCATATTAAAATTACCTTTGAATTTTTTTAATTTAAAATTTTTTGACGTGGCCCATTTTTAAAGTCTTTATTGAATTTGTTACAAGGTTGCTTCTGCTTTATGTTTTGTTTTTTTGGCTCAGAGGCATGGAGGATCTTCACTCCAGGACCAGGGATCGAACCCGCACCCCCTGCATTGGACGGCAAAGTCTTAACCAGTGGACCGCCAGGGAAGTCCCCACCTTTGAATTTTAAGGAAATACTTATGCCTTTGTTCCACCATTAATAATTCTGATCTAAGTGGTCAGTGGTGGGACTTAGACATTAATATTGTTTGAACATGCCCCTGGTGAATGTGTCAAATCCAGCGTCAATGACATATTCACTGGCAACTTCATATCATTCAGCTGAATACATTAACATCTTTATGTCTCAAAACCACTATATTTTATAGTAGTCTGAGATAATATTATCTCAGTTTTCTAAATTAGGAAATACAGGACTATAGACACTAAATGACTCAACCATCACACTAGGTTGTTTAATCAGAAAGTATTGGCACTTGATGTGAAAAATGCAAATATCAATGAAAGATGAATTATCTTCAGTAAGCTAGATTTGCTGAACCAGAAACATAATAGTCATATGGGAAAATGTTCATCAAAATTAGTTATAAATCTGGAAACCAAAAAAAAGTTTATTGTTTTTAAAAAAGCTTTCAGTTTTAAAATCAACAACAACAACAAAAAGATAAGTAACAAAAACAAGAATAAACTAATGGTAACAATGAGCCACAAATATTACTCAACTATTAACATTATGATTAATCAAGATTCAATTCTCAAAAGAAACTGAGTCAACTGCATATATTGATATTGTTCCTGGCTATGGAAATTGCCATAGTTGTCAATAGATTTGATGAATAGCATATGTACCTGACAATAGTCTACTACACTGATTTCCTAAGGTTCTATACTAGATTTCCAAGCATTCCCACCTGAATTAACAACAACCTTTCAAGAAAGACAATACTCAATTTATTCTATTGTCTGCTAGGTTTTTATCCAGAATGGTATGAAAACTCACATTAAATTTCCATGCAAACATAACACATTATATTTTCATGAGATATAATTTCAAGTCAACATTCCATGAAGAAAAGTTTTGTCTAAAACTGTGACTCTAAAAAAACTGACTGTGAACTCAGGGGCTGTTGAAGGCATTGGAAAATTTCTAAAATACAGAAGTGTGCCACAATGGGAGTAATAAAAGTAAGACATTTACTCATAGGAATCTCTGAATGTGTCCCTGTCATGGGCATAGTCTAAATTTAGCTCTTTGTAATTTCTGCACTTATGGCTGAAGTTACAAACCATATGGTGACAGAGAAAATCAGCCATATTTTAAAGAACCAGCCAAAAAGCTTTGCTTATTTCAACCGACAAAAGTCTCTACCATAAAAGTATCTGGTCACAAAACAGCTCATCAAATGATATATTATTCTGATTTTGGTACTATTGCTCTTTTGCTTAATTCACATTGGAAGGCATTTAAACTATGCAGAAAAAAAGCAAAACATAAAATCAAAGTTTTGACACAAAGTTTAAGTCTTCGAACTAAAGGATTAATTTCCAATCAATTTGTTGACATTTGGCAAATATTAATAAAATCTGTATGGAATTGAAAAAGTAGCACTACCATCTGTTGAGATTTAAATTGGACAACATTTTAGCAAAGGTATATATTTTGATAAATATTGATTGTTCAAAATCTCCCTATTGTTTTTGTCGATTTTAAAAAATAATTTCTATCAATAATAAAATATAAAAACATACTTAAACACACTAAAATTTAAAATGATTGTTAGAATTTTATTGCTTTAAAACATTTAGGCAATCAAGTATATACATTTTTTATAAGGAAAGTAGCTGTTTTAATGAAAGATTAATTTGGGGGGAGAGACTGTCTTATTAATTTTCTGCTTCCCTCCTGATTTCTCTTATTTGTATTTTCATATAACTTCATTGCTGGCCTGAACTGAAGAAATAGTCGTTCAAATTGTGGAAGCCCCTATGGTCCAGTTTGCCCTCTTATAAGTGTTGAAAGACTTACTTCAATACACAAATGTAAATATTTTAGCTGTCATATTCTGTAATCCATGGAATAAGAATATGTTATAGATAGATAACAGAGAACAGAAAAGAGCTTCTATTATATGTAATCCATTCATTACTGAATGATGTTTACTGAGTTCTTGTGTGTCAGCTCCTGTCCTAGGTGCTGGAAATACCGTGGAGTAGCATGACAAAAGGCTGGAGGTGGTGGGATATACGTTAGAGAGGGTGTTCAAGAATGCCTCTCTGAAGGGATGATGTTTAAGCTGAGACCAAAAATGATGAGACTGAGAAATTGTCTGAAAAGAAGAGTGATCCCTGCCTAGAGAATAGTGGGGACAAAAATCCTATGGTGAGCATGAGTTTGGTGTTTTTGAGCAATTAAAAAGAGATTCAGTTTATATTTTAAAAGATCTCTCTGACTGATCTGTGGGAGGGGTTAATTTCTTAGTAAATCACTTTTAATGCCACATACACTGTGCCTAGTGAATTATTATAAAGTAGTTCTTGATATAAACTTTACATTTCCTCCTAATGCAGTGTTTTGTAAAGTATGATCCTGGACTGTATACAAAATAATTCCCCTCAGTTAAAAATGCAGATTCTTTGACTTCATCTCATATCTTTTGAATTAGTGTCTGGGGATGGAACCTGGGAATATACATTTTTAAATGAACTACTCAGGTGAATTTTATGCATGTGAACATTTAAGAACCACTCTTCTGAGGAGTGGTTGTTCCTACAATGTAGAGATGTCAGTAATGCCACGTAAGACAAAAGAGAATTCTTGAAATGAATCTTGAATGAGAAGTCAGTGTGTGTCAGTTAGAAGAGAGTGTGGGCAAATTGGTTTCCATGCAACAAGTTACACAATTAAAGATGATCAGGCATGTGGCAGAATGGAAATGCATTCATTCATCTGAAGACTGTCTTGGAAAATCTTTGTTCTTTCTTTCCTGGTTTTCTTCTCCTACAACCTCTGTTGAGCATTGATTATCCTTACAAATGCAATTAGAGTAATCTTTGGTTTCTCAAGCCAAGTCTCTGACTTATGTCTATATTTGGTCTTTATGCCATGTTATAGAACACTGATGGTAGCACTTGTATCTGAATAAAAAAAAATATTGGGAAAAAAGTCAAAGAATCAAAAAATGTGGACATACATTTAAAGAACTCAATGGCTTTTGTGAAAGTATTCCCATGTAATGACGCTTTGAACTTTTGCTATTTGTTGTTATAGGATATTTGCATGAGTTAAATATATATATTTATATAGGTAAATCATGCAGGTATGTCCTATAGCAAGCAAATGTATATATGAAGAGAGAGAGAGAAAGGAGGGGGGAGAGAGAGAGAGAGGAGAAGAGGATGAGAGACCTTAAAAATACTTCCTTATAACAGATAGCTATGATCAGTAAATAAAAACTGCAATGGAGTATTACGAGTTAAGATGCTAAAATCCTAGATCAATTGCAAGAGTGAAATAGATGCCACTAGATTTTTTGTTTAGCAGTGAAGTAGAAATAAAAAGAACATAAAATTCTTGGGTTTGATTGATATACCAACACGATGACTAAACAGAGCTGCAAGTAACAGCTGTAAATAACATCAGGTACTTCTAAAGCAGAGCCACCTTCTGCAAAGGCAGAATTATTATGTAATTATATCTACTTTTCCAAGTAACAAACTATTCCCTGGCAGGGATCCACTTCTTCATTCATTACCATTCAATATAATTTGAGCTGCTAAGGTAAAGTGTCTCCCGGCAGGAGGCTGCAAATGAATCCTGCTGATGCTTTTATTACTACCGATTCATAATGTTCAGCCCAACATTCAAACAACTCCAGCACTTGGGGAAGCATCTGCAAGTGCTTTATTTTGAAACAGAGCAGAGAACCACATCAGGATGAGAAAATCCAGGGAATCCAGTAAGAGTCATACCAATATGCAATCAGTTTGCTGTAACTGTACCAGACTTGATTGCACACAATTGTCCAAATTCTCTAATTAGTTTATATCTTCAATAAAAACTTTAAACTTGATTCCAACTTGAAATGAGAAATGAACTGGTGAAGGGCTGACATTTTCTTTGCTGTATATTCCTTTTTTTTTTGTATTTTTGTTCTGCTTTGTTTTGTTGTTGTGTTTTTATCTCTTTTTCTTTTTTGTCCATCAAATTTTAAGTAACAGAGTGCCAGAATTTTATTGCAGAAAAAGTCATAATTATCTTCATTTGAGCACCTCTGGAGAAATTTTACCTCATATGCTATAGTTATATAGTTGGTCATTTCATAGGTTCACAATATAGAACACTAAATTGGCGAAATCATTTTGATTCAAATAGCCTTTTTCTATTACATGACTAGTTAACACTTACTATGGAAAGTATCAGTTTTACATATCTACAGGTAGTCTTTAGTGTGTGTATATGTATATGTAAATATATAAAGTATATATATATATATATATACTCACATATGGATATATGTTATATATATATATTAATGTATATGTATGGAAGTTTGTGTACGTCTACACACACACACACACGCACGCACACACAATTGGAATTTTATAGAAAAAACAATCAAGACCCATTCCAAATTAGTGGTCTTTAATGTGCATTTCTGCAGGGAAGGTGGAATGGTTTCTGAAAGGAAGCAGAAAGAATTACAAAGCCAGCATCTAGAAGACAGATTCTTTGTTCTTGGGACTGAGTGATATTCAGTAATAGGAAGGTCATTTTATTGACTTTCTGAATAGTGCCAGACACAAGATTTCTAAATGCTCACCAAATAATGAAGGGATATTTACTAAAAAAAATTAATGAAAATTTAGTTTATTGCTACTATTTTAAAGTGCTATGCAGGCTTTTCTTTGAGTCTCTTACTAATACTAATGAAAGCAATTTAATTAAAATTCCTATACACTGTTCAATGAAAACTTCATCTATAGTAATGGGTTTCATTTCTGCCCTCAGTGATTGAAGCCAAGCTATGTGCACTGACTTGATAAGCCAGCAGGCGATTTCAACTTCTCTTTCATGTGTATCTAACTGCTTTTAGGAAAAGAAAGGGAGAAAATGTGGCATCATTAACAATAGGATTCACAATGTTAAAACTTAGGGAAAAAAAGATATTCGTAGTAATAATTACAGTTTCTGCAATTTACAGATTTTGAGTTAATAAGTGATATTTTTTCAACTGCATAAAACATTTCTGCTGTCAACATTAACTGACAAAGTAATCACTGTTTTACTGATGATATTTTTAGAAAATCAGGTAAAATTATAAGAAAATATTAAAAATCTAATAATGGATATAAATATTTACCTAAAAATAGCTTCCATTACTTTCTAAGTGTGAGAAGACATAACTCAGTCATGGATGTTTTTTATCAAAAGAAAGATAATTACCCTTCATGGGTGAGGCATTTGATTTATTCTACTGAGATTCATTTCATTTCTTTGTAAATTAAACTGTTTAATTCAACATTTTCAATACTACCTGCTACTGAAGGAACATCATTGATGACTAAGAGTAAGTTGATGAATCAGCTATATCATATTAAATAGGATGTTTGTAATTATTGTCATAAGGTGAGCTGTCACTTTGATATCATTTAATCTTTTTCCTTTCTTATGACCTTTCAATTTAACTAAAATGCATATGGCAATTGCAAATCTCCAAAGTATACACTGTAAAATAGTACTATACTATTCAGGTTTTCATCCAATACAATGAGCAATATGTGTTTAATCTCTAAGCATCTGTTACAAAACTGATACTATTATTAAAAACACAATAGGGCTTCCCTGGTAGCGCAGTGGTTGAGAGTCCGCCTGCTGATGCAGTGGACGCGGGTTCATGCCCCGGTCCGGGAAGATCCCACATGCCGCGGAGCGGCTGGGCCTGTGAGCCATGGCCGCTGAATCTGCGCGTCCGGAGCCTGTGCTCCGCAACGGGAGAAGCCACAACAGTGAGAGGCCCGCATACCAAAAAAAAAACAAAAAACAAAAAAACACAACAATAATACGTTTAGAATTATAATTTGGCCTTATGATTTTAGAATAGTATTGTATCATTTCAAAGAATTTTGCTTTAGATACAATTTTCCAAATTGAATGACAGTCAAGTTTAATAGATATGAAAGTAGGATCAAAGTAACTGTCAATTTACAAAATTTTAAATATAAACAGAGAGCAATACATGAAAGCAGATTTAAAAATCAGTGTTTTATTTTTAATTAAAGCACAACAGGGAAAAACTTCGTTCTGATTATCTGTCATAGTGTCTCTAGATTACAGCACAGAATAAAAGTTTATTTATATAATGTTAAAAATCATTATAGGCACCTTCCTCCATACCCTAAATTTTCTCCATTTTCACCCTCTTTTAAACATTGCCTGTCAATATTATGAATAATAAAACACTTTCAGAAAGTTGACATCCTCACTGACGTGCACATTTAGACTGTTCATCTCTACAATTTTAAAGGGTACATAGGTGTTTTTATTCAATGGGATGCAACAAAACCAAATTATTTTGTTGAGTGAAATTATTCATTGCAAAGCTGACCAAGTAGTTTTGTCTACTTACACTCGTGCATCCCTAGAGATTGTGATTAAGACAACCTCTAAAAATAAATATAGTGTAAGATTCAAAAACTGGCAAAACAAAAATAGAAATTTAATAATACTAGAGAAAAGAAAATATAGAAATGCAGCTGAAGTCCTCCCAAATTACTCAAGTTTGATAGAGAATTTGGATCTGAGTTTCGAGGGAACAAATTATTTATTTTTAAAGATGTAAGACACATCAGAACAGCAGCAACAGCAGCAGCATCAAAACTATCCATAGAGCAATTTTAGGGGTTACAGAGGTGATGTTAATTACCTTTACAGGTCAATGTGTTTTCATTTTTTCCTCATGTAAATCCTATGAGGAGAGTAATATTTCTAGATAAGGAAACTGAAGTTCAGATAACCTAGAAACTTGTCCAATATTAATCTGATATTTCAACCCACATCTCTCTAGTTATGAAACTCATCCATTTCCCCAATCTATTACATGGACTCAATAATGTTCATGAGACAGAAACATTTTTCCAATTGATCTTCACAGGCAAGGAATAATGCAAACGAAGTAGTAGATCATAACCTCTATAACTCCTTAAAGTAAATTTACAGACCAGTGTATAGGATTTGTTCTCAATGTGTCCTTCCATACAAGGCAGGGGTATAATGTAGTTTCTATAACAATTTCTATGAAGAGTCAACCCATTATGCACCAGGTCTACAAACATCTGGCTTGATTTAGAGATACCATTACACATGGGAATTTTTAAAACTAACCGGACTTTCAACAAAAATCGTTCAAGTTTAAAATTGTTGTCAAATAACTTAAGTGTAGGTGGTACATCCACACACATATTGTCTTCAATTAAGCACAGTAGCTTCTCAAACTACCATGAACATCTGTTACAAAGTAAATCTCTCTATAGCTACATGAATTGGCCTGTTTTCAAATATGCCAATTATGTATTGAAGAATTATGCAAAATATGAATCTTGGGTTTTAAAGTAGCTGACCTTAAGCCAACATTTCTGACAGTTGGCTACTGACACCACTAAATACAGTCTTCTATTCAAACACTCTTATAAATACTCTTATAACACTCTTATAAAGAAAAAACAGTCTCAAAATAAAGCAATATATTGAACTCTCTTTTCCTAGTAGAGAGTGTCCATCCAAATAATCCACAACGATTACATAATTACTTTTCTTAGAAGAAAAAAGGAGACTACTATGAAACCTCCAAATATTATACCATTGGACTACTCATAAAATAAAACACTCTTGAAATAACACTATAAAGTTTAAAAGAGAACTGTGAATAGAAATGTTGTCCTTTAAAGTTATTAGGCGATTAATGTTATTTAAATTGACATTTGGCGTTGTATTTTCAAAATTTTCCAGTTTAGGGATATATAAAACAAGTTCCTACCAAACAAGAACTCAACATAAGAGAAATGTGGTGTCTCTCTAACCTGCCATCTGCCCTCTCATCTCACTGTGTCTTCTCTCAGCTAAG
Organism: Leucopleurus acutus; assembly: GCF_964270905.1. NCBI lineage: Eukaryota > Metazoa > Chordata > Mammalia > Artiodactyla > Delphinidae > Leucopleurus > Leucopleurus acutus. The sequence continues at coordinate 38,639,301 of NC_139147.1, read as the reverse complement.
TAGTATTCTTGTACACTCTTAGCCCAGGGACTTCACACTTTTATTGTGTGCCTGAATCATTCAGTTTCTGTGCCTACAGTCTGCTTCTTTTACATCTGGGAAGAGAAGACTACTTAGTATTGATGTTGATCTTTATATTGTCAAAATAACACCTTTTATTTAAATAAAAAGAATCAAGGATCTTTAGTAAACATAATTAAAGATAGATAATTTTCAAAAAAAGTTTAAATTAACCCTGTAAACCTGAAAAGGCGTATGCCTCCCACATCAATAAAGTTAATGCCCAATGCCATCAGAATAAGCCACCCCAGGTACTAAGTGTTGAGAAGAAGTTATGTGTAGTTAACATGTGCACTAAAAAGGAATAAAATGTCTTCTTACCAGTTGTGGTAAATGGCATTTTGTTCTCAATTTTGCCTTCCTTGCCGGCCCATGCTATGACTTCATTGTGTGCAGAATACACTTCACTGCCCCATTGATTTTGGGCACGGCCATGTGATTTGCTATGACCATTGCAATGTGGGTAGACATAAGCCATGATGACACACCAGAAATTTCAAATGTGCTTGTATAATTTGCCTTGGTCTCTTCCACTCCTGCCAATCACCATGAGAAGCATTTGCTCTAGTAACCCACTGACCCTTCAGACTGGACGCAAGAGTAAGAGACATATGAGTTAGACCCGACCCCAACTCAGAGCCTGCAGCCCATCCCAAACAACTTCATTAGAACCATGGAAAGCCTACAGAGTCATGAGTGAGAAATAAATATGCAGGTCCCTGAGGCTTGGAGTGGTTAATGACACTTTAATGTTGTAATAACTGACCAACAGTGGTTACAAACAAATAAATTGAGGTTTTCAAAATCCAGTGGAGAAAGAAGTGGGGAGTATGAATGATTAGAGTCACCAGAATAAGTATGTAAGTTTAAATAGTGGAAGAAAATAAAATCAGTAAGTTTAGACTAACATTTGTTGAAGGGGAAAAGATGGTTAAAGAACAGTAAATCTTCAGAAGAAGAATCAACTACAAAAATCAGCTAAAAGAATTTGTAGAAGATTGCATATGATAACTTTATATAGAAAAATATAAAAACAAAGCAAGAGAAAACATGCCCATGATACCAGCAAGTCTAAATGCACTAACTACTGCAAATTACGTAAAGATATCCTATTCTTAAAATGTATGTTAGATTTACAACATCCCTTTATTTTGGAGATAATAAATTAGCTTGGTGCAGAAGACAAGACTAGAATTATATGCAGAATTTATATTTTATACATCAAGAAGAAATACTAGATAGCAGCTTTACATTTAACAACAGAATATATTGTCTTGATTATATAGTAACAATTGTTCTACCATTCCTCCTTCCCCCCCACCGCAAAAAAAAAAGTTCCCCCAATCATTATTTGTGGTGGTGGAGGGGGAGGACATCTATCTATAAAATCTATTTGTAAGCATTGAGACTTGGGTTTCTATCCATACGAAAATAGGCCATCTATCATGTAAGGTAAGTAACTGAATGTCTAATTTTCTCTAAGTTCACAGTTTTATATGTATTCATATCTTTCGTTTGCCAATTTTAACACACATACTTTCATTTTTTAAAACTAAAGTAACCCCTGGAGCAGATGTAAGCAATGGAATGCAAATGGGGAATTCTTTTGTGCTCTTGTTGTGTAGTGTTTACTCACTTTTCACCTTGTTATCTACAAAACATGAAAATGCCTAGGTAGGCACAGCACTTCAGTCTGACAAGTTGTCATCATGCTCAGGCCAGTGCTGGTTTTGTGATTGCTTGATGTGTCAAAAACACTGTGATGAATTTTTAAAAAATCTGAAAAGCCAGTGTTCATTATCCAAATCATAGGATTTTCTCAGATTTCCAAGGGAAAGGAAATAAAAAAGATTTGAAGTAACAGAATTTAGTGGAAATGAATATCTTCTCAAAATAAACTTGAGTCTATTTTATTACAGGCTCTCACTGTTACAACAGAGTAAAGTAATTGCATTGAACCAAGAGAAGATGTATAAAGACATAATACATTTCAAGTATAAATTACTTTCTATTATATGTACTGGGCAAAATAAATCTAATAAGAATTTAATTCAAATTTTCAAAGTTAGTTATCATTTTTAACAGGTAGCATGTTTATAAATTATTGACACAGGAATATGATGTCCCCTTAGAATTATTCTCTCTCCAGTTCTTTTAAAATGTTTCATTCATGAACAGACATTATTATATTTTATGTAAAAATCAACTTATAGAACTTAAAAGCAGCTTCTGTTCACTGGTTTATATATTTCTGAAGCACAATTCATTATCTTACTCATTTTTTAAAATATCTAATTGTAAAACATAGTTTTTGATAATCTGACAGATACTGATTTCATTACAATGTAACTAGAAAACCATTGCATATTTCTGTCAAAACAGAGTACAATTTATGTACTGGTGTTTGACTATATAGCACTATTATTAGAGGATGCCTCTCACTGTTGAAGAATATTATCTTGCAAGAGCATACTTTGAGCTTTATTTCCTTTTTAAAAAAGTAACAGAGAACCTCTTACTTCCAAATGGAAGTCATTGGGAAGTGGATATCACCTGAAAATAACATCTAGAAATAACTCAAAAAAAAGAAAAGATTCCCATATGAAATGGTATTCTTTCAAATTTTAGAGTTAGTTGACTAAGTTAGAAACTATTCATCAGCACAGTCACATAAAAATACAGCAGCAATGGGGAGAGGTGGGGATAGATAAATTTTATGATCTTTTAAATTTTTAATTGTAATATCCCTAGAACCAATACTTTATGTCATAATCCAGATTACATCAAATCATTGTTAATAACATAATGTTTTAAGGATTGCACAAACATCTAAAATGAAAATTGTCTTTTTAAAAAATATTATCCTGTTATGTTTAATACTTCTACAAAACTTCCAGCTGGCACTGAGAGAATGGACTATTAGTAGCACTATAAAGAATCAGTATTCCTAATCTTATATCTGAAATTATGGATACTTCTTAAAATAATTTTCATTGTTTTTTCCTTATAATAGTCCCAATGTTACAACTGTCTATTATCCTTATACATAGTTGTATATTTTGTGTCTGTTTATTGCTTGCTCTAAGAATTTTATACACAAAATTCTGTTTTTTATGTTAAAGCTTATAATGCCTACTTCTATGGTAAAATGCAAGCCAAATAACAAAGCTGTCTTGTTTATTTGACTACATTGACTATTTTATGTTCTTTGTTTTAAAACAGTACACGATATAAATATTTCTAATTGTTCATTCTAATATCATCTCTTTAGCTTTAATTCCATTCCATGTGAATTCATCGCCCTGGTACCCATGGACTTGACTAAAGAGAGGATATTGGGCTACTGGACATGAGTCAATTCTTCTTGCCAATAGCTTAAAGCTTTGGCATCATATTCATAGTGTCTGTTCACACATTTGAGCGTAATTATCACTTTCATGAAAAGACATTTAATCACACTTTGTATTTGTATAATAGATTGTAAAATGATTTTTATCAGTTGATGTGTTGGTCTGTTCTTTTTAGAACTTCTGACAGTCTGGGATTTAGGAGATTTAGTTACAAATTCTCTTTGCTCTTATGGAAGCAATGTTGATTTTAGTTAGTCATTGACATGCATTGAGAATAGAGGCAGGGGATAGTGGTGGAATTCTTCCTTAAAGATAATATGCATGATCCCACTATCTAAGTCTCTCTTTCTCAGAGATAAAAAGTGTTTTTGAGCTTCCCTGGTGGCTCAGTGGTTGAGTCCGCCTGCGATGCGGGGGACGCGGGTTCGTGCCCCGGTCTGGGAGGATCCCACATGCCGCGGAGCGGCTGGGCCCATGAGCCGTAGCCGCTGAGCCTGCGCGTCCGGAGCCTGAGCTCTGCAACGGGAGAGGCCACAACAGTGAGAGGCTCGCGTACCACAAAAAAAAAAAAAAAAAAAAAAAAAAGCATTTTAAGAGTCAACTCTTAAGTGTAAAAGAAACAAATTTCTAAAAAGGCAAAGGCAAGGAATAAGTAATATTCAGGGTATCTTAGTCCTCAGAAGTCCTTTCACACCAACTCTTGAAATAACACTGATGGGTCAGATTCCGATAAGCCAGTTTCTTCCGTCAGAGAGCTTATACTCAAAAGACCCAAACTGAATCCAACCTATGGTAACAAGTATGAGGTGGTTTATCTAACTGATAGACAGTGATCTGTACTGACCAGAGGATTTCTTGAGTGATATGGCAAGAATACTGGTAAAATGAGGATGACACTGTAGTTGGTTTAAAAGGATAATTTCCTTCCTTCTTCCCTCTCTCCGCTACTCCCTCCCTTCCCTTGCTTTCTTTCCTTGTTAACAGTTAAAGCTCCCATAGCAACTTTTTTCCTAAAAAAATCAATTTCCAACAAGTAAATAGCTATAAATCTAGGTGCTGGTGATATATATGTTTTTCTAATTTCAAGAGACGTACTGGCTGAAATGATGTTTATATTGATATTTACATCCACTGAATGTCAGTCTTCATGGTTTCTTCAATGCTGAGGTTACAGTGACAATGTCTGCAATTTTAATAGTCTTGTCTACACCCCCTTCTACAGAGGCATTTTTGTTTTCTTGTTAGATATTGAGGATTTTAAAGGTCTAACGTATGTTTTGTTTTTCTTCCCATTTATAATTTAACATGGTGTCTGGCCCTCTGGTGTTGAGTTAATCTTTGTTCGGTTAATATTTGTTGAGTGAGATGCAGATACATGTATGAGAAAATGACCATTGCTATCTTTATTGAGCACTTAAAATGGGCCAGGCACTCATATGATACCATTACTATCATCATCTTCCCAGGCAAGAAGTTAAGGCAGAGAGAGGTTAAGTAAATTACTGAAAATTAACAACTAATAAGTGGATTAGAACTCAGCCATAATTACTAGATTCCATTCTCTTAACCACTGTGTTAAGCACTAACAGGTGTAATTTAATGAGTGGCTAGGAGTCATATCACACATTAGGAAATGGTAAAAGATAGTTTCAATGCATAATGAAAGAGCTAATCTGAATATGAGTGAACTGGCTCTGTCACAGGACACCAATATACTATGATCGGATAGGAAGTGTATAATCTAATCTGGATCTCTATTTGGGGAATAAAGTGAGAAGTATGGAAACTACAGAGAGAGTTCTGAATGTTGCAGTTACTTTTATAACAATAAACTCTTACTCTGTTAAAAAAAAAATTGAAAGAAAAAAGAAATTAACTCAAATAGCATTCTCTTGACAAGAGAACTTGCCTGCAATGAGAAACATGACAAAGCGGGTAGCATTTGCTGTTTTGTCTTTGGAGTTTACAATGTGTTTTTCTTTTTTTTCTGAGGGGAATTCTTGCTATTGTTATTAATAATAGCTAGGAATACGGATGTATGAGTTCTTATTCTGGAATCAGATGCTGCAGAAACTTTAAAACCCTAGAACCAAAGACTTTAGGTATTTTGATTCCTTTGCCTCTAAAGCTTTATTTAATAATGAGTATTTATTGTTTCCCAAAGTATTTATTTTCCTTGCTTTCTATCCTGCATATACCCCATATTCAATGAACATACATAAAAATTACTTAGACAATTTTTGAAATTGTTACTTATGACAATAATTTTTTAATTTATATTTCCATTTTTCATGTATTCAAACAATATCTTACTTTTTTTCACTGAAATCATTTAGATGTTAACATAAATATTAAGAATTGTTAATAAATTCTATTTGAATGACATTATTTAATAAAGCTTGCTATAATGGCAGACATACAAATTAATTATAATTTTTATTACTTAGAGATTTTAACTTATTAGATTATGATATTTTGAGACAGTGTGTATAGTGGAAAGATCCGCTGAGTTCTAGGTTACACAGACATGGGCTCTCTAATTTCATATCTGCTAGACTTTGTGACCACATCTATAGAAATAATATCAATTAGAGAATAGAGAATAATATCAATTACTTAAGGATTTAATACATAAAAATCATCAGTGATAAAATATTCGAAAGCATCAAATTTAAAGCACAGTGTAATAACTATAACCATTAAATGTAACCAGAAGGAAATGCCTTTGTAGAAGTTATTTTCTGATAGCTTTATTTAACGTGGAAATAATATTTGTGTTTTTTGTGCATCATCTATATTTATGTAAACTGATTTTATGCCACACTTAAGATTTTGCTTTGAAAACATAGAATTAAATTGGGTAATCTGGATATTAATAATATGACTGCATTAATAAATTTAACTTAAACGGTAGACCTTTTTCCTTGTGAACTGCTTTTATTCCAATACTGATCTAGTATCTCAGATCTTAGTGCATATCATTACTATTGACTGTCAAATTTTGTTGATTTTTTAAAAATTTAGATCAGTTTAGTAATAAATGCCTGACAAATTACAGCTTAACTGAACATGCCCCCATTCAGCATAACTTCAAACAATCAACTTTGATTTATCAGCTATTACTAAAAGCCAGCTTGCCCTTCCCAGAGTGGACACGCAGAGCCCTCTCCCTTCTATATTATTTTATTTTTTAGTGGATTTCCCCAAATCTGCTGAATCAATGATTTTCTTGAAATTGTAATTGAGAACACTTTTTACATGGTCTGAAATGAGATGGAGAACAACCAAATAATGTTTTAAATTCTGTAAATGTATAAACTGCATAAAGTCAATCTTTTCAGCATGTGACTATCTGTAAATATTAAGGGATTTTGGAATCTGAGAGAATTTTGGATCCATGGGATAACATCATATGGATACAGAATTGGTATTGCAAATGAAAGCCCATGAGTTTAAAGAAATTACCTTAGCCTAGAAAAGTGTCATCATTACTTCTATTTCTAGCTTATACTGCACATTTTTTCCTGTCCTCAAATTAAAAAAAAGGAAAGAAAGAAAAGAAAAAAGAAATATATGTGGTTAGGAAAAGAAATAAAATTGATGAGCATTTATAATATTTGGAATTAACCTGATCTATTTCCATTTATCAAGACTGTCTTGTTTTGGCTGGAATAAATAATTATTATTCTAAATCTGCTGGATATTTGAGGGTCATTCAAATTTAGTATTGTGGAAGTGGCTGAAAAGACCGAAATAGTTTACAACGTCACAAAGGTTCACTGAAACAGAAAATTTTTCTAGAGAATACTGGCCCCAGGAAACCAAAGACTTCCTTCTCTGTCTGTCTGTCTCTCCCTCTCTCTTTAAACAAGATATTAAAGAGAATATCCAGAGGCACAAAGACATCTAGGCCAAAGAACTAAATAACACATATGAAATTAGAAGTAAATAAGGAACATATCATAAAGATATCTATCTATATATTAACAGTGAATTGGGTATGCAAATGTTCACTCAGTAGTAGTTTTTAACAGCAACCCTAAGTGTCTAAAGCAATGCCACACACTTCATTTAGCTAAAAGACAGTTATATCAATGGCTATAAATGGTTATGACTATATTTTAGAATGAAAGTAGTCATTTTAACATTTACATGAAAGACACTAAGTTCACTTAGAAATAAAAGGACCTGCCAGGTTCGGTCTGAATGATGCCAACACACAATAAAAGCAAAATAAAACAACAAAGTGGCCATGTAGCCACAAATCCACACAAATTTTAACATCCAGATACCTAATATATGCACAAAGTCAACTCTTTTTTACATGAAAAGCTTATATGTTTGTAGGTATCTGGCATTATGTAGACACAGGCCAAAACAAGTGATCATGAACAAGTCACTAGTACAGCCCATGATCCCTGAATATCGGTGGCATTAATAGACTCTGAAATTGATGAAGAAAAGTGTACACAAATTTATGAGAAAAGCATTCTAATGTGAAGGGAAATAGAATATAAGAAACAATTGCCTTTTTTCCTTCTTTTGCTTTATTCATAATGTAGACCAACTGGGACCATTTAAGTGCTAAACAAGCTCTTTTTCAATCCATTACAGTATTTCTTAATGGAAATACTAAAATTATTTTTCTTAGAATATGAAAGTTGTACTATTTAAAGACAAAAAAAAAATCAGAGTCTTAGTGAATTTACATAGCAGGCCTAAGGTTTCATTGCTTGGATGTACTGGAATGCTGGTAAGTCTGGCTCAGACTAAACACTTTACTATGTTATTAATACTCTGATATTAATAAAAATGCATTTTATTAACAAAATTCTATTTTAAATTATTTTATTTTACTAAATAGTACAAGAAAATCCAACTTTTCTCTTATATCATCTAGTTTTGTTTTGTTTTTTTGCAGTACGCGGGCCTCTCACTTCTGTGGCCTCTCCCGTTGCGGAGCACAGGCTCCGGACGCACAGGCTCCGGACGCACAGGCTCAGTGGCCATGGCTCACAGGCCCAGCTGCTCCACGGCATGTGGGATCTTCCGGGACCGGGGCACGAACCCGTGTCCCCTGCATCGGCAGGCCGACTCTCAACCACTGCGCCACCAGGGAAGCCCTATCATCTAGTTTTGAATTAGCAATCATTTAACTTTTTCTTAGTAATTTTAAAGATCCACAAAACTAAAGAATAAATTTTAAATTATACTAGATATTATATCACACTCAAGCCCAGAAAGAGAGAATCAGAATTTTGCTTCTTGAACACTGGCATCTTAATCATTAAAGCTTATAAGCTTGACTGAAATCCAAAGACTTCCGTTAATGTTCAGCTGTTTATGAATCTGATACAAGGACCTCAGTGTCTTATGGAAAGGAGGGACACTGCACTTTCACAAAGTGCTGCATCCTTGCAATGAACGGATTCCTTTAAAAATCAAAGGCATACTGGGTGGATAATACCACATTTATATAAGGAATACTAACTAAAAGTTAATAAGTAGCTCTAAACTTTTACTCAGTAGTATTTCATTTAATTAACCTGTATGCTTTTATTTAATGGGTTAATATGTTGTGGAATTTTCAACATTAAATCCTGTATATATCTGTCTATTCTTTTAAAACAAAATGTTTGGATAGATCCAATTGATAGCATATATTTTTATTTCCTCACCCTTTAATACTCCCTTTGTATTCTCACATTTGATTTATCAATGTATCTGTATGCACTGGAAAGGAACTTTTCGCATCATGAATCTATGTAACTACCTTATCCCTGTGTATGTTTATATCCTTTTTCTATTCAAACTGTGAAATTTATCATTAAGCCACAACCAACCTGTGAAATCTGTTAATCCCTCTCTGTAATTTATAGCAAAAGACTCCATGATCAATTAGGACTGTACTTAAACATGTAATCAACAGGATGACTGGTCACAGTGCAAATTAAGAATCTTTTAGAAAAGACAATGTCAATTTAATAAGTCAGTTACTTTATTGTAAATACACATCAATATATGATTAATATATTTACTGAGATTTAACTAACGAATAATAAAACTTTGTTGCCAATACAGCTATTTTTTCATTTTTCCTATATTATCCTTCAATAAATGTCCCTCATAATAAACCTATTATGTTACAAAGTTAAATTGAATTGGAAAGTGGCTTTCAGATTATCATGGGTGATACTGAATTTTTTTCAAAGTGTTTAAAATTTGGCATTATAGTTCTTAAATCTTAAATTTGCTAACTTGTTTTGTAAACCTAACATACTCAACTTTTTTTGAGTGCATCTTGAACCAGGGATGACCTTATCCATTTATGTATTCCTTTACACATTCTATTATAGGTCAGGCACTCAATCCTTTATTAACTGAAATCTGGTGTGTGTGTGTGTGTGTGTGTGTGTGTGTGTGTGTGTGTGTGACGTGCTGAGGTTTGTTATTAATAAATTATTGGCAGTGTTTTGGAAGGTTGCAAAAATAATGATTTTACAGATAATGAAGACTTACTTGGTAACATCATCAGCCATATCATCATCAATGAGACATATGTTTTCACTGAAAAAATATGTATTATTTATGACAAAGGAGTGATCAGTCTTAACAATTTGAATGAAGCAGACAATTTTTTGTTATATTCAAATCATGAAATGCATGTTGAAAAACACTACGTATGAACTTTTCTTAATCCCCTGGATATTGTCTCTTTTGATTACTTATAAACGTTCCCATCTCTTTTCCTTTTATTCTATTAGTTTCCATAGGCCAGCAAATAAACTTTCACATCTACATGGTCAGTCATATCTGCTAATCCCAAAGTGAGTAAATGATTAACAACCCACTGATCTACACTTGTCTCATGTTACACTGTGACGCCCAGAGAAAGGAGTACAGGATATTCTCTCAAGTTTCAACACTCTTGAGGATGTGTGATACAAATAACAAAATGGAATAGTCTATACAGATCTTCCTCGACTCACAATGGGAATATCCTGAAAAACTCATCATAAGTTGAAAATATTTTAAGTGGAAAATGTATTTAATGCACCTAATCTACTTAGGTGTTAGCATAAGCAGAGTTTAGCCTAGCCTACCTTAAATGTGCTCAGAACACTTACACTAGCCTACAGTTGGGCAAATTCACCTAACACAAAGCCTATTTTACAATAAAGTATTGAATATCTCGTGTAATTTATTGAATATTATACTGAAAGTGAAAAACAGAATGGTTGTCTGGCTACAGAATGGGTTGTCAGTATATAAATTGTTTACACTTGTGATTGTGTGGCTGACTGGGAGCTGTGGCTCATTGCCACTGCCCAGCATCATGAGACAGTATCGTACCACATATTGCTAGCCTGGGAAAAGACCATTCAGAATTCAAAGTACGGTTTCTACTGTATGCATATCACACCATCGTAAAGTCAAAAAATTTCAAGTCAAACCATCATAAATCAGGGACCACCTGTATTTAATTACCCTACTGAGAATCAAATGTAAAATGTTGTTTTCAAAGTATTTAAACACCTTCATTATATTGATATTTTAATACGTCACCTTAATAATTGTAAATTATGAATTTTAAAAACAATTTAAAAATATAATTAATACATTTATTCCCGGCTGCCATATGAAGTAGTTAAGAGCAGTCAAAGGAGCAATATTTTTTAGTTGATTCTCAAATCTATTTCTTCCTAGCTGTGTCATCTTGGTGATGATTCTTAAGTATTCTTGTGCCTTAGCTTCCATCTCATTTCACATGAATTAAATGAATTAATACATATAAAGCAACTGTAAGAGTGCTTGATAGGAACTAAAAAGAGTTGACTCATTATCCTGCTTTGCTTTTATTTTAATCAATTGCCGATTACATCTATTAATATCAACTCTTTTTTTGAATTTTATTTATCTTTTATACAGCAGGTTCTTATTAGTTATCTATTTTATACATATTAGTGTATATATATCAATCCCAATCTCCCAATTCATCCCACCACCACCACCATCTCCTCGCCCCACTGCTTTCTCCCCTTGGTGTCCATATTTATTCTCTACGTTTGTGTCTCTATTTCTGCCTTGCAACATAAACTATTCTCTGATACCATTAATTGTTCTAAAGATTAATTTAAAAATAAATTGCCAAAAGAAACATTTTATAATTATATATAAGCATAAGTATTGAAATATGTTTAAATACTTTGAATTCAAATAACATAATAGGGACCACTAGCACTTTTGTATTCAAAGACCTTCTACAGAAAGATTTCTATGATAGCTTTTATTTAGTCTTTTAAGGTTCAGGCATTATATTAGAGATAAATATATATCTACAAAGTAGATAGGTCACTTTAGCCCATTAGAAAGCTCCACTTTGAGTTCTGCCTAAAACAATAAGTAGTTTATAAATTATACATACATATATATATATATATATATAATTTCTATCATAGTGGAATAATTAAAACAGATGTTTGGGATTAAACATGTCATAAATAAATGGCAAAAATTATTCAGGTAATGTATGTGGTTCCATTCTGGAGCTGCTTCTTACATACATTGACCCTTTGCTGACTTTTCAAAAATATTCTTTTTTTCCTCTATGATTGCTGCTTCTATTATTTTGATTCTCCCTTCTGGAAAATAAAACTCCATTACAATGATCATTTTTTTAAAAAATCAAAACATATTATTATAATTATCAGCTTGGAACCTCAGTTTGTACCAGCACTGCTGACTGAACATTAAAAACGAAACAAAACAACACTTAAGAGGTGCAGACATGATCTCCAAAGAGACCTGATTATAAAATAGGTTTATATATCTCCCCACTCTTTTCTTCAAAACAAGTTATTTTAGCTTAAAAACAATTAGATAGATTTAATACTCAAATTGCAAGCTTTAAATACCCAAGGCTTTTGATTTAATAAGTTGACACTTATTTTTGAGACCTCATCTTGTACCTATCTCTGTGCCAAGTTCTACAGAAATTAAAGAATCTTCACCAATAATACTACCAGGTGACATAAAGCTATAAAATGAGCTGGTTTGTTCAGAGATTAACATAATTTTAACTTTGGATGTGTTTTTAGCACATTGGTAAAAGACAGAAACTCTGAGAATGGGGAGTTATTTTGCGCTGGGTAACTATATCCCAAGCAAGAAAGATCCTGGGAATACGGCAGAAACATTTTTTTGTTTTTTTCTTTTTTGAATGAATGAACATTTTGGCACTACTCCTAAATTTCTGGAAGTGATTATCCATTATTGACCCTACTTGCTGGAGGATCTTTATCTCCTATTTGATTCTATGCCATGTTTCTCACAACCTGTTATTTACTATTTCAAACAAGGAAGTAAACTGGGAGCTTCTAACTTTCCATGTATTTGGCATAAGAATACTGGTGGACTCTTTATAATTCTAGCCATGACAGCAACACATTTCTTCAAAACTACATATTTTTTTCCATTATATAGCCTACTACTTATTTTAAAATTACATAAAATATTAGTTTAATTATTAATAGGTCAAAAGTATTTTGTTCATTTCTTTAAAATTTATTTATTTAATTAACTTATTTTTGGCTGTGTTGGGTCTTCGTTGCTGTGTGCGGGCTTTCTCTAGTTGCGGCAAGTGGGGGCTACTCCTTTGTTGCAGTTCCCAAGTTTCTTATTGTGGTGGCTTCTTTTGTTGCAGAGCATGGGCTCTAGGAGCACAGACTTCAGTAGTTGTGGCTCTCAGTCTTAGTAGTTGTGGCTCGTGGGCTCTAGAGCACAGGCTCAGTAGTTGTGGCGCACAGGTTTAGTTGCTCTGTGGCATGTGGGATCTTCCGAGACCAGGGCTCGAGCCCGTGTCCCCTGCATTGGCACGTGGATTCTTAACCACCGTGCCACCAGGGAAACCCATTGGTCATCATTTTTAAAAGACGTTTAGTCTTTCCCATTTTGCAGAGATGTATTAGGTACAAAAATTTAAACCAAAATACCAAGAGTTATTGCCTCAATCAATCATGTACTGTTCTTCCCACTTAAGGACTACAGTGAAGTATGACCTTTTAGCTGAAGAAGTAAAAAATATAATATTTTTTGTATTCAACAATGTTTATTGAGCACTTATATGCTCAGGTGCCTGTCATTTCCCTACTGTCTCTCACACTACAGAAATTCAAAGAGTTAGTATATTATGAAACACAAGTTAGGGAACCATCTTTTACACTGATGGGAATCTAGAGTCATTTCTCTATCTGGTAAGCCAGGGATAGGGCTTCTCACATAAGTTTGTGACAAACTGGGCATTCTGCTAGAGAGGAGATGGAAAGTGGAGGCTAAGAAAGAGCTATTGTAAAAGCACAAAGGAAATTTGGAAGCAGTGTCAATGAAAACAAAATATTCAACTAAACTAAAAACAAGGAAATAAACATTTTAGATTATAATTTAGGTAAGTAGTATTGAAAATATGGAGTTAACTTGAATTTTACTTTTTTTTCAAACTCAGGCATGATGAGAAAAGTTAACCAAGAAAGCTTTTAAATACACATCTTGCTTGATGTTTTCCCCTCTCATTTAGGGCTTTTTTGTTTACTAGGTTATTACTTACCCTAAAGTAACTTCAAATTAAATTTAACTACTAACAAAGCAACAGGACAAGAGAAATCTTAGCAATAAGATAGAACTTCAATTATCCTAGATAGTATTCTACAGTGTATAATTAGTTTGATCAGCCTTGAAGTCTCTTAAATAATAACTTACAACTGAATTACCTTGACTTTTTAAGCTGACATAGCTGGTATGTTTGGATTCTTTATCCCATGTATTTTACAATGCTATTCATTTGTGCCTGCCTGAATTAACAAAATTCAGCAAATCTCACTGACTTATTTATAACCACTGGCGTTTTAAAAGCCAGTCAATGTTGTTCTTAACATGCCCCACAAAGCTCAAATAAATAAAAGGCAAACAAAATCTAGCCTTCTGTATTCTTAACCAGAAAGCAATCTAACATGACTAAATTCAGAAATTCAATGCTGACGGAGAGTGATTGTTTATAATAAATATAACTACCTACGACTTAATTAATAGGTGATGCTACTCAAGAGACTATCTTTTCAAGTCTGAGATATTTACTGAAAATATATTACTTTGCAACATATGAATATATACATTTTAAAAAATATAAATCTTATTTTTAAAAGAAGGTTTTATCAGATATCTGGTGACAGAGAAACTGTGAACTAAAATTAATTAGTTAATATATGCACAGATTCATTACACTCACACAGTTTGAAAATAGAACACAGAAATATTGGGCAGTGTTAGGCAGCTTTATATGTAGTGGCTATGATAGTAACTCTATTATGTATCATTTTAACTATTAATTTAATTATAAATTTATGAATTGAGAGAGGATTGGTTTCAAATAAACTTATGGTTGCTTGAGTATTATTAGTTTTTCAAAAGTCTTAATTCTCTAGGGATCTCTCTTAATCTTTCACTACCTTTTGACTTCCCTTGTAACACTTGCTTAACCTATTTTCCCCTTCCTACACCTCCAGCCATCAAGTCATTCATTTCCATGTCTTCATGAACACACAAAAATCCCTTAGCTTACTATGTGACCCTGTCATCAAATATTTATTCATTCATTTATGAAATTAGAATTTCATTTTTGCATTATTTGCTCTGTTTATAGCCTTCACCCCGTGAAGAAATTGCTTACCAATGACCATTTAATCATCAAATGTTAATCACTCTTCATCTTAAAACTCTCAAAAAAACTTCCTCCTTTTTAAAACTCTTATGACCTTGGGCAAGCTATCTAACTCCTCTGGATTTCAATGGTTTTACTTGTTAAAAAAGTTGATACCCAATTTTTAGAGATGTTGAAGTAATAACTGAAATTATACGTTAAAGTAGCTCCTGCACAAAAGCTCAATAACACTAGCTATTATATTGTTTGCTATCACAGCTTTCTCACTGGCCTCTCCATCTTCAATTTCTTTCATATTCTGTCACTAAACTTTCTCTCTGCTAATAATTTGAAAATACTATATCCAAGCTCAAATCTCTTCAATATTCCCCACTTCCAAACATGCAGATTCGATCTTTCTTTCTAGTTCATTCAAACACTATTTCCCAAAGACACGCAGAAAAACCAGGATGTTTCATATAGCCTTCAACTTGTACCTACTACTCTGTATTTGCTTGAAATCGGTTCTTCCACCTCATCTCTTCAAAATCCTATTCATACATTTAGCTCTGGCTCAGAGACAAACTCTTTCATGAAATCTTCTTTGATTACTCCAGTAAGAAATGCATATTCCCATCCTCTGCCTACAGGACCCTGCAATACCCTCAAGGCACTTTGTCCCAACTTGCTTCACACTGTAGATATCCTATCCTATCCTTCTTCAGCTCCACAAACCTTCAGACTTTATTTTTATAAGTCTCATATCATTTAAGACAATGGCCAGAAGCAGGTGTCCCATAATATTATAAAATATACAAACCTCTACTACACATATACATTAGTTATTAAAATATTATATTCTATAAATATCATTTATGTATTTATTATAATACGAAAACTAAAAGGTTAATTCTGTTAAGTCACAGGTTTCAGTGTGATTCTTGGCCACAAAATTTAATATCTCAACATTCCACTATGTGTGTGTATGTGTGTATATATATATATATATATATACCAATATGTTTATTGTATATTATTTCAAAAGTGAGATACATTAAAATCATGATTCTATAGAAACTAAGATGCAGGCTCTAGGATTTTGTTATGTATATATTAGCTTTCAGTTGTTGGGGAATGGGAAATGTAAAGACAGGGAGCAAGTGTGATGGAGAGAATTCTAGTATATGGAAGGTAGTGTGGGGTAGTAAATATTGCATTAGGAGACTTTTACGCCAATAGATGACAGTTCAAATCCTACTCTGATACTCAATAGCTTTAAGACCCTCAGTCTTATTTAACATCTCCACACTTTCTTCATATATAAAATAGGGATAAAAAAGCCTGTGGAAAGAAGAGAAATTTGATGTCTGCAATATTCTTAGTACCATATTCAGACTCCATTACATTTGTGGCTGCTGCTATGATTATTGAAGCCAAATTTCCGAGTGTGCCTAAGAAACCACCTCTAAGAGATCACTTGAAGCAAGGGAAGGAAGGCATGTCTGCCTCACAGACTCTCTTGTCTGATTCTTCTTTTAACTATTAACATTTCACAATTAGACTTATCCTGGGGCCATGAGGCTTTATCTTCGAGGTTTGTTACTCAGGAAAGAGTTTCCAATAACTCTTAACACAGGTGAGGTGATCATATGTTATTGTGCATAGATCTTTTGCTGAAATCAGGTTTAGCAAAAAATTAAGGGGAGTGGGAACAGCATGGCCTGAAGGGCTGGTCATAGAGAAGCTAAAAAAAATTTCAAAAGTCATATAGTCAAATTTGCCTGCATCGCGGCTTTACTCAGAATTAGGGGTGCTAGAACTGGTATAAAGGGGATGGGGTTATGAGTTCTCGCAAGACAGATCCAACCTGGCTCTTTGTTTACGAGCCTATGTTTGTGGAGACAGGACAAAAACAGAAAACACAGAGCAACTGGAGGTCTGGATTCTAGTCTTTGCCTAGCAAGTTGCTATACATATCATTTAACCCCATTTAGCCTGCTTATCTATCAAATAATTGGTTCGGATCACATGAGCTCTAAAATCCCTTTCAACATTTGAGCTTGTTCACTCTGATTATACTGTCCTCAGAAATGACAGAATTTCTTAATGATACTATACTCACATTCTAAAAATCCTTCTCTTTTAATCCTATGAATATTTGTTCCCTAGATTAAATTTCAAGATTATAAACATGAATATGTGTCACTGGAGAGACAAGAAGAAATTTGTTTCTCTGCATTTTTATAAGATCCTTCAGTCGTACCTTTGTCACGCTCTTTATAGCTTATTCTTTTTATTATAGATGCTGGGGGCTCTTTAATTTCATCCTTGGGTTGTATATACACATTATCGGTATTTTTAGAAGCACTTTATGAGTACAAAATCTATTCCCTGTGCCCTCATCAATTTGAAATTACCATTTTAAGGCTGATTAAATAAGGATTAGCGCCAATGTTCTACTTATTAGGCTGTGTCTTCAACTGGAACTGATGATGTAGTATTTGTCAATAACTAGTTCACAGCCTTAAATTCCACAAAATGAAACCTTTGCATCAGAGTCCATCTGTCTGAAAATTTTGAGGCACGCTTCCATGAAGAGGAAAGCCATCTATTATATGATGATATAAGCGTAAAGTGGCATGTATCACAGCTGTTTGATTACTGCTGGGGAGATGACTTGCATTCCCCCTAAGCCCTCTATCAGAATCCAACAGTGATGGATTGAATTCCTTTTGCCTTAGCATGATGATGGATTACTTTAGGAGGATATATAAGAATGGTGGAATATAGGCAGAAACTAATTAACATCACAATGGAAAGATGCTAGCATTGATCTTTACCATGATAGGAAATTGATCTAAAGAGTTGGTAAAATGTCCACTAAACTTTCTCAAAGTATAAATGATCAGTTATTCATCTGAGTTTTTTGTTCAGTGACACCTAGTTCATTATCGTGTAGCAATTGCAAGCTTCAAAATTTATGTTATTGCCAGATGGTACATATATGCACACACACGCACAGATTTCTTATGGATAAACTAATACAATGTTCTTGATGTATGGTTCACAAGGTACATTTGGTAGTAGCAGTCTTTAGGAATGACACTGGATATGTGAAGGAAATGAAAGGATTTGGTGGTGGATACATTATGAGGTAGATGAAAAAGGCACCGAATGTGAGATGATATGAAATCAAGCCTTCACACCTCAAGACAGACATGTTATTCACCTCTCTGAGGATCAGATCCTCCAGTGCAAATACTGTCATCTTCTCTACCTATCTCACTGGGTGAACATAAAGATTAAATAAAATATTTTAAAGTATAAGTGTAAAGCATTAAATAAAACAGGTGTACACAAAGAATATGGTATTTACCCTTTCTCTCTTACATATGATAATTAGGTGAATGAAAGAAAGGAAACCAGAGAAGCATAAGAAAAATAATACATTTTGAATACTTACAGTAATATTCTTAGTTCTTTAAGTGGAGAAAATGGTTTAAGAAAATATTTTCTAAATCTCTACCTTCTCCTAACTAAAAATGCAAAGAAAAAAGAAACCAAATGATAACTTTAAATACTTTCAATAACAGAATTTTATTTTAAAAGTAAGGATTAAAAAGAGCAGAACAGTTAATAGGTATCTGTTTTATTGATGAGAAGAAAGTCGTTAAGAAGCCTAGTCTACTTTTGGTTGTACTGATTAATTTGCTTCCCCATTTCAAAATCTGCAGGGAACTTTTAAAAGATGTCTCAAGTATATTGCTTGAAATTCAACTCCTCAAGGTGAAATGAAATCAGACCACAACCAAGAACAGAGGAAACACAGAAAGTACTAATAAAACTAAAACTGACCTGCCTGGGAGACAGGTGCTGAACCGGTGAAAAGAGGTTAGTGACTAACAACAGTGCACAGCCCCTCTTTTTTTCCCCTATTTTTTTTTTTTTTTTCAGTTCAGTAACAGCAAGTGAGTTCCTGAGACAATTATCCAAGAAGGCTGATAGAGTGCTGTGAGCCAACACTTGAGTTTATTCTTGGAACCGATGAAAAACAAAGGTTTACAGGCCAAGACCTTCTGGAAAAAATGAAATGAAGTCATTTAAAAGTGCTTTGTTTGCAAAGTTAAGTAGTTGAACAAGTGCCATAAGACATAAACTACAGACCATGTCTCCCATATTTCCCAACAGAAGTACTGTCAATACAGCTATTGGAAGAGATGCAGCCTGGAATGGAGTTTAAGCATGACTCAGTCTCAGGGCTGGAAGACTTCTACTCCTTTATGCATTCAGGGTTTAAACATGTATTTCAGATCCATTTTCTGACAGACATTATGCTAGGTGCTAAGGATATAAATATGAAAAGCATACTGTTCTTGACATTAAGAAATTTATCACCTCATAGGGTAAAAGAACATAACCAACATAAATAAAGCAACATGATTAGTGACATAGTAGACAACATAACCTAGTGCATAAAGAGGCTTTTGCTTAACTCTGCTTATGTAAGTCAGTACAAAGAGAAGACCACCAAAAAAAGCAAAAGCAAAAAGCACTGCAGAGGTGAGACCAGAAATCTAGGAGGTTCTGAAGAAAATAGTTTCTTAAAAACAATGAACTTAAATATAAGAGAGTGAGTGTTATCAAGGGTCAAATGCAAATTATACTGAAGGGACGTTGTGACTGAATACCTTTGCCAGAATTAATTGCAAAATGTCACATCTAAAAGTGCTTTTGCTGATCTTGATGATAGTGTTGCTGACACTTCCACCACAGTATTTTTCAGACTTCTATTATTGAACTCAGATTAATTTGGTTCATGAGAATCAAATATGAGCATTCTAAAATATAAAGCCTATTTTAAATCACATGCTCAGCAGCCAAGCTGAGAGACTCATACTCTGTTTGTCCTTCAATTAACAAATAAGCAAAAATTCTATATAAAATAGCAAATTTGGAAAAAAGCAATGCCTCAAGATTTCAGATGGTGCTATATGATTTGTTATTTCATATGGCATGTGGACACTACAACTTATTTTGCAAAAATGAATGAAGATTCCTGTAATCTTTTCCATTTCTCTCTCAATCAATAATCAGTTACAAAATAAAGGTTGTCTGACAGAACTCCACTAAGCAAAAGCCAGTTAATTTAAAACCTTTTTGTCCTAAATTATGTTCTTATATTTCCTAGGGTAATTTGTCACAGAATTTTATAGCAGTCATCAAGATAATTAAGTTCTGAAACAGGTTCTAACAGCAGGGAGCGACAGAACATAAATTAAAAGGGTTTTAAATAACCACATTTTATTTAAATCCCCAACTGTACACTCTTAAACAAATTTACCTTTATAGCATTAACAGACTTACATTGCTACATTTTAATGAAAAGTCAAAATTGAAAGTATTTAATCATAATTGCTTTTAATTCTAAGTGAAAGTTTGAATTACAATAGTAGCCATTGAAAAGAAAGGGTGTTTGAAGTTGTTTCCTGCTGACAGTTTTAATTTGACTTGCTTTGAATTTCTTCTGGCTGTTCTAAGATTTCAGCTGACGTTGCATCAATTTTAAGTCACATTTCTGTTTAAATAAATTTAAACACATAAACAGAAGATGTGAGGATAACAACTAAAGAAAACAGAAATGGAAAAAGTGACACAATTAAAGAGAGAATTTGAAGTAATATGAACAATAGACTCATGAAAATTACTGAGTTTAATGCATAATAAATGAACACAAAGAAAGAATTCCAAAAGAGAAGTAGAGAAATCACATAGGGATATGCTCTAGATAAAAAAGTAAATTAAACAGATTCAAATACACATTAACCTGGGCATAAAGCTTTAAAAAGTTAGTATAAATTAGTCTAAAGAAGAAAAAACTGAAGAAACATTTTATTGTCTACAAATATAGTAATTGGGTCTGTGAGTTGATCTAAAATTGGAATTATTTAAATAATGAAAATAATAAAAATATTCCACGGAATTAAGAAATATCCTATCATATGCTTTGTTACAAAACTCAGATGGTTTGAAAAACAACTTACATGAATAAATGCGTCATGATTGCAAAAGAACGGGTTATTTTCAATATTTTAAAAATAAATACCCTTCTAATAAATAGTCATATTTCAAAAATATTTCCAAATATTCACTATAGAAAGACATCATTTTCACACAATCTTATGTCTGCTGTATCTCATTTGAGAGCAAATGACATATACATATATATACATATGCACAGTATACTGATTCCTAGTTTCCATCCAAAATGAAGAGATAGGTAGACAGATGACAGATCAGATAGACAGACAGATACAGACAGATAAATGTAAACATATATATATGCTCAATGATTTCTAGGGCATTTACCTCTGTTTCTATATACCTCCATGTTCTCTAATTTTTGTGATCGTATCTGTGGAACTGTTTCAAAGTCACGAGATATGACCATAATTGCTATTCCTCCCCCTAATCTAACTATCATTCCATTCTGTTTTAGTAGTAAATTGAATTAGATTGACAAAATTAATCTTTACAATTCTATACAGTCAACACAAAAGAATCTATGTTAATAGATACAGCAGTGACGCAGATGGATAAAAATGTTCAAAGTAATTCATATTGGTTCAAAAGGCATGTTTGCACTACATTTGTATTTGGCTATGTGTGGTATTTAAAGATTAGTGGTATTTCAGGGAAAAACTACATAGCATTCAATGAATCACAGAACTTAAAAACTGCCTTACTTTAGCATACTAATTCCTGATCAACTCCTGTATGCAAATTCCAAGTTCAAAGTTCTAAGAACCTCAAATGGATATAAACCGTAAGCATTCTAGCTATCAAGTCTCTTAAGGAGCAGATAAAATACTTATTTTCATTCGTTTTAGAGGCCTTAGCATTGGGTTCACTCATTCACTAACTCATTACATCATGCTACAAATATTTAATGAGCACTTACTCTATTTCAGCATGCAAGGCACAAGGAACAAGACTGGCACGGTCCCTGCCCTAATGGAGTTCACAGAACACAGTTCCACCTAATCCCTTAGGACCTCAACTGGTTCATCTGAAAATGTCTAAATTAATCTATGATTATCAAAGCTCCTTTTGGTTCTAGAATTCTTAATTAATATGAAGAAGCAGGCTATGTGCTGGCATTCAAGTATATAACGATGCTTAAAATGGCAAAAGATATCGTAAATCAGGACATACCAAGGAATAATTTGTATTTGAAAGTAGAAAAACTTTATCAAGTAAGCTTTACTGTCCAATAGGACTGTGTCGTCTTAAACATTTCTATTACTTTTAAGACTCTACTGATATACCTCTGAATGAAATTATTTTTGTTTCATTCTATATGTGGAAATAAATATTTTTAAAATTTCCAGAGTTGTCCTGAAACTTTGTAAGATGAAATTTAAATTAACCATTCATTTAGTTTCTAGTCACTTTAAAATATAATTTTTTTTGTCCTGTGTTAAGTTCAGCTAATTCTAGTTGTGCATTAGAATAAAACAATGAGACTGAGAGTGTCAGTCATCAGTTTCATGAAATAGTCATAAATTTTGTGGTTATTTTCGCTGTTTTTACATTCACCAGACTCTTGCTCATCTACAACGGAGATTCCTCTATTCTCATATATGATAATAATTTTGTTGGTAACTTAATTTTTTTAAAGCATGTGATTTTTTTCAGGGAATATAATTTTGACAGAGAATAACTATGGGGTCGACATGGTTAGAATGCATCACATGCTATACCAAAGCAGTACACTGTTAACATTAGGAGCAGGAAGAAAGATGTAAGAAGGAACGATGTTGATGCATATATATGATGAGTTTTGTGGTCAGGAAGAAAGTAGAAAGAGCTTTGGACCCTGAACATAGCTCCAGGTCTGCTACCAAGTGACTATGTGACCTTGTGCTAGATGGTTAAACACTTTGTGAAATTATAGGATAGTACTAGATGATCTTTATGATCCATCTCAGGTGAAAAGACTGTAATTCCAACCATAATATAATTTAGCCCTTAAAAGATATCCAAGGGGGCTTCCCTGGTGGCTCAGTGGTTGAGAGTCCGCCTGCCGATGCAGGGGACACGGATTCATGCCCCGGTCCGGGAGGATCCCACATGCCGCGGAGCGGCTGGGCCCGTGAGCCATGGCCGCTGAGCCTGCGCGTCCGGAGCCTGTGCTCGGCAACGGGAGAGGCCACAACAGTGAGAGGCCCGCGAACCGCAAAAAAAAAAAAAAAAAAAAAAAAAGATATCCAAGTCCTAATAGTGGCCTCTAGTCAGAGTAATAGCTAACCTTTGCTATGTAACAAATATAACTTTTATGGCAAGTAATTCTAAGAGGTAACAAACTCAAAGGATAAAAGAAAATGAATAGGTTACATTGCCGAAAAGAATCTTAAGGTGGATAACAAATCATATATTTTTCCTAAATGCAACATGACAGTAAAGAAAGGTCATTGCTATCATGGGATACACAACAGCAAACCTAGAGACAATAGTTCTCTGTTGTGCAACTCAGCACTGAAATAGGAAGCTCAACATGACTCTAAAGTGTTAGGAATGATTTGATTAGTAAAATTCAACAATAAAATGAACATTCGCTTGCATATTATAGAGGTTCTCATATATATTTATAATACATTTGGATTAAAATATCTATCTAAAGTATATGTATGCATAAAAGACAGATACAGTAGATACATATAAATATGGAAATTAAGCAATTTCCACAAGGATAATTGCTATGATGTAAACTCATTAAATGCCAGAATTTTGTAAATTAATTTTTCTACTGAATCATCAGCACCTAGAACAGAAAGTCTGGCACATACTAATAATATTGAAGTCAATAAATATATTTTGAAAGATGACCAATTAAATAGACACACAACTAGTGCTAGCTTTCAAATTTTGTAATTACCAGAGCAGTACTCTTTTCACTATACCTTAGTGCTCTTTTTTTAAACTAAATTATTGTTTAAACTAAGGAAATTTTATTCCATATGTGGGATACTAAATGTTTTACAACAGAATATGCAAATAGAGCAACTGACACAAAATGGAGAAATAAGTGTTGTTTAAAAACTTCAAAATAGTATTAAGTTTGGAAATTCCAGAGATAGTAGTATCCCGGAAGAGCCTGGCAGTTATCTTTAGGTAAATTTCAAGACTGCTTCAGGTTTCTACATCTCTAATATGGTGTTGGTTAGATGGGAAGGTCTGAGGTCTGTGAGAGTTTCTAAAGCATGATTAAAGCCCAGCCTCAATGCTGAAGTCAACTAGGATCTAATTTAAATAAATAAATAAATAAATAAAGGGTCTTCAGAATGTTCATCTGGTGTTTTTTTTTTTTTTTTTCCTGGTGATTAGCACAACATCCAAATTTACAAATATCTACCACAGTGTCAGTCTTAAGTCTCCTAAAATGTGTCTCCTAAGGCACATGAGAGAACCAGGCTAAGAGATCAACCTGGCTAGATCTAGGATATAATCTGAAGTGATATGGGAAATGATTAAAATAATTTTACAAAAAAAGAATCTGTAATTTTAATTTATTCCAAAACCCCTATCTACAAGTTATTAAAAGTAAATGTTTAAAGTTTCTCAACATTCAGACATATTTTCTGAACTAAATAACAGATGGTTTTAAGGAATATTAAATATATTATGAACAGTACTATTATTTGAGTTTTTAGCAGTGATTAGATTTGTACTGTTTTTTATCAAAAAGAAGAATAATCCTCTAATCAACTTTGCTGCTTTTAATGATTTTTTTAATTGAAGTCTGATAAATCTTTCTGATAGTTTCACATATTAAGATACACTTTTGACAAAAATGTCTTTCATTATGATTCAAAATAGCACATTCTAACAGCTTGATTGAGTACCTGTAGCATTGTCTACATTTCAGAAGTTGAAACTAATAATTAATTTTAAAAGCAGAGATTTCTAGCTCCTGTAGGTATGAAAACATTGTAATTGCTTTGATAATTTGTTTTCCACTATCATGCAATCTCTTGAGAATTGGAAACTAAAATATCGGTGTTACACAGGTAAAGCACAGAAGCAGGATGTAGAATAAAAATGTGAGCTGCAAAGAGATAGATATGTACATTATATACAGACTTGTAATAATAAACAACGTTTAAGATATGCACCTATCTAGACAAGCACATTTAAGGTACAGTTATCTTGCACTACTGTACAGCATTACTGTAGTGCTAAGTAGATTTAGATAAATTTAATATGATACCTAACCTTTCAAGTACCACATGGATCTGAGAGTTTTACAAGCTTCCTGTATTGAGTTACTTCTTGTATAGAGTAAGTTTTAATCTCTTGACAATCTTGTACACCTTTCTAGAAATGTTATATAAATTATTTCTTTTCTCCTCTCTCCAAAAACACCATAGTATCTAATATACCACTAGAATCATAGGCAATACAAGGCTATAATTAATTAACATATAAAGGAAATTTGGAAGGTTTCTGGGCTATTCCAGTTTATATAGTTAGAGTATATTCAATAGATGAATAAATCAAACTACATTAAAGGAAACAAAATGTACATATTACAAAATATATCTCCTATATCTGAATCTGTATAACACAGAAAATGAAGCATATACCACTGAAGCATTGTTTTAAAAAAGTAGCATAATTACTTGCTGCTATCACATACAGAAAGAATAATTCCTCACTATTCTGCCCTTTAATGGAACTGGACAAAATATTTCTCAACATATTTTCAGTTGTTTGTCTCTAATAACTTTTAGGTCACTTTTTTTGGTCCAAAGACATATAGTATAATATTAAAAACACTGATCAAAAGATGTGATTTTAGTGTTATCATTGCCCTTTTTCTTGCAGGTACAAAACTTCACCTTTCTAAATTTCAGTCCCCTTAGCTATTAAGTGCATATGGAAAAAATTAGTCATTATATTTTCATTAATCATTATATTAAAACTTGCTTGGTTTCAATTAACACAAACCAAAATGACCTAACTTGAGAGCAAACAGGGGAATTTGTTGTAAGGATATAAATGCCTCATGAATGCAGTTGATCTTCACATGAGAAGACTGGAATCTGGAGTCAGGACGTGGAGGCCACAGGACTCCATCTGTTTCTTTCTTCAGTAGGTGGGTGCTCTTCTCAATTCACAGAGTAGAATATGACTGTCCTACTACTTCTGACTTTACATCTAACCATTTTAGCCACATGTGTAGGATATTTCTATATACCAATACCAATTCCCAAGATGAGAACAGGATGGGTCAATTTGAATACAGTTAAACCTACACTGATTAGCTAAGGACATGGAAGCAGATAAGGCACCACTGTGTGGAACCCAACCCTGGCAGTCAAGGAGCAATTCTCAAAGAAACGGGGTGGAATCCAGGCTGAGAAGAGAGCCTCAAAGCTTGTGAACTCCACTACTGCCTTGCATATAAAAAAAAAAAAAAAAATAGGAATCACATGGAAGCCTCACTTTACTGAAACCTTTATTCATATATTTATTAATTATACAAATGTCTGTTGAGCATCTATTCAAAGCTAGGTACAGGGGTCTCAGAAGTAGAATGATATAGTCCTTTCCTTATGGAATTTTCACTGGTGAGGGGTTCTACCTTCTACTATCTTGCTTGAGGTTAACAGTGCTTGAAAGCATGTGTATTTTCAATGAGGAATTGCTATTCAATTGGTATAAAGTTTTAGTTACTCAAGATGATAGAGTCTATAGATCTGCTGTACAACATAGTGCCTATTGTAAACAATACTGTATTGGGCACTTTAAAAAATTCATACAGGATAGGGCTTCCCTGGTGGCGCAGTGGTTGAGAGTCCGCCTGCCGATGCAGGGGACACGGGTTCGTGCCCCGGTCCGGGAGGATCCCACATGCCGCGGAGCGGCTGGGCCCGTGAGCCTTGGCCGCTGAGCCTGCGCGACGGAGCCTGTGCTCCGCAACGGGAGAGGCCACAACAGTGAGAGGCCCGCATACCACAAAAAAAAAAAAAAAAAAAAAAAAAAAAAAAAAAAAATTCGTACAGGATAGATCTCCTGGTAACTGTTCTTACCACAATTTAAAAAGGGTGAGTATGAGAAAACTTTCTAAGGTGATAGATATGTTTATTACCTTGATTGGGGTGGTGGTTTGATAGGTATGTGTATATATATGTCCAAACAAGTCAGTTTGCAACAGGAAATTTGTACAGTTTTTTGTGTATCAATTATACCTTAATAATGCTGTTAATTTTTTAAAAAGCAAGTGCTGTCAGTTATGTTTCATAGACTACTATTTTCTTATCAACATTTTTCTTTCAAATCGTTACTACAAAATATGAAATTTCTACATTATGATCTGAAACTTTTATAAGACTTTATTTTTTAGAGCAGTTTTATGTTTACCTCAAAATTGAGAGGGAGGTACAGAGCTGTCCCATATACCTCCTGCCTTCACACAGGTATAGCCTCTCCTGTTATCCACATCACTCACCAGAATGGTACATTTTTATTACCAAGGATGAACATACATTGACACATTATAATCACCCAAAGTCCATAGCTTACCTTAGGGTTCACTCTTGGTGTCTGTACATTTTATGGATTTGACAAATGTAAAATAACATATATCCATAATTATAATATCACATGGAATACTTTCACTGCCCTAAAAATCCTCTGTGCTCTGCCATTTTATCTCACTAACCTCCCACCCCTAAAAACCACTGACCTTTTGGCCTCTTGTCCCTTGTACAGTTCATTGTGCTTCTACATAAGCATATGTACACATACATACATATACATAGGCAGACACAGTTGAATACACTGTTGTTATTATTCTGAACACATGGTTATCTGTTAGATTAAGAAGCAAAAAACATTTTAAGAAGCAAAAAACATTTATTTTACCTTCACTTTTTCTTAAGCACTTTTACTTTAAATCTTAGTTTATCTTAGTTTCTGAACTATATTATTTTCCTTCTCTCTAATGACCTTCTTTTAAAATTCTTACAAGGCAGATTGCTGGCAACAAATTCCTTCAATTTTTGTTTGTTGGGAAAAGTATTTCACTTTCATTTTTTAAGGATAATTTTACAGGGTACAGAATTCTAGGTTGGTGGGATTTTTCTCTCAACACTTAAAATATTTCATGCTCTTCTTGCTTGCATGTTTTCTAAAGGTAAGTCAGATATAATTCTTATCTTTGTTCCTCTATAGGTAAGGTACTTTTCCCCTCTGGCTTCCCCAGGATGTTATCTTTACGTTTTATTTTCTGTAGTTTAAAGATGATATTTCTAGGAATATTTTCTTAAGCATTTATCCTGCTTGGCATTCTCTGAGGACCCTGGATGTGCGGTTTGGTATCTGACATTAATTTGAGGAAATTCTCAGTCATTATTATTTCAAATATTCTTCTTTCCCTTTCTCTTTTTCTTTTCCTTCTGGTGTTCCCATTAATACTTTTGTAGTTGTCCTACAGTCCTTGGAAATTCTATTGGTTTTTTTTTTCAATCTTTATTCTTTTTGCTTTCCACCTTTAAATATTTTTTATTGAGATATCCTCAAGCTCAGAGATTCTTTCCTCTGCTGTGTTCAGTCTACTAATAAGTCCATCAAAGGCATTCTTCATTTCTATTATAGTGTTTTTATCCCTAGTATTTCTTTTTGGCTCTTTCTTAACATTTCCACTCTCTGCTTCCACTGACCATCTGCTCCTGCATGCTATTTACTTTATTCATCGGCACACTTAGCATATTAATAACTGTTGTTTTAAATTCCTGGTCTGATAATTCCAACATCTTTGTTGTGTCTAGTTCTGATGCTTGATCTCTTTATTTTATTTTATTTTTTTGCAGTATGCGGGCCTCTCACTGTTGTGGCCTCTCCCATTGCGGAGCACAGGCTCCGGACGTGCAGGCCCAGTGGCCATGGCTCACGGGCCCAGCCACTCTGCGGCATGTGGGATCTTCCTGGACTGGGGCACGAACCCGTGTCCCCTGCATCGGCAGGCGGACTCTCAACCACTGCGCCACCAGGGAAGCCCCGATCTGTCTATTTAAATTGTGTTTTTTGCTTTTTGTCATGCTCTGAGATATTTTTTCTTGAAAGCTGGTCATAATGATTATGCAAAAGGAACTATAATGCAGAGAGGCCTTTAATAATCTGGTGGTGTAGATGTATAGGGAGGGGAAGCATTCTATATTCCTATGATTAGGTCTCAGTCACCCAGTCAGTAGAAATCCTGTACCTTCTCAGGGTTGTTTTCTGTTGTTGTTGTTTTGTTTTTTCTCCTTACTTAGATGGAACAGGAAGGCTTTTTTCCCTTCCTCAGGTCAGTTAGGCTCTGATCATACCTCAGCAGGTTTGGCTCTAGTTAACTAGTTTTCCTTGAGGGCAGGCCTTGTTAAGTGCCCTGTATATTTCAGAATGGTTTCTTTCACCTCCCCCATGGGAATGGCAGGGAGTATGTGGGGAGGGAGTACTTTTCTCTGTTTGCCTGGGGGGACTTTTCTCTGATATTTACTGTGGGAATCTGGTCAAGCTTCTGGGGGGTAAAACCCACAATATTGTGAGGTCCTCCTTATGGTTGCCACCCCTGGAGTTTTTTAATTCTCAGACTTGCACACACTAAGCTTCAGCATTTCAACAGTTATAGTTCAGGTTTTCCTATCCTGGCACTGATTTTTCGAGGCGATTTTTGCTTGTGAGTCTCTGCTTGGGTTAAGTCCCAACATCTTGAATTTGCCTGTCTCTCCAAACTTGAGAACTCTGCCTTGTGTTTTCCCCTTTATTATGGATCCAGGAAGAGTTGTTGATTTTTCAGTCTGTTCAGATTTTTACTTGTTAAGATGGAGTGGTGACTTCCAAGCTCCTTACATGCAGAACCCATGATCTGAATTTAACTGAAAATAATTCATTCTTGATTTGTGAATTAGTCATTTGGCTTCTTAGTGACAAACTCAGATCAAGGTGGGAATTATGCTTCATAAGAGAGCTCAAGTGTGTTACTCTGTTGGGCCTTGATGGTCAAAAAATGAAATAGGTAATAAAGTATGTAAATAAACCAACAGGAAGACAGAGTCATAGAGATATATGTGGGTCAAGAATGAATGATATGTATTTTGCAGATAATTAAATAAATACGCCGAAAATAAAAATATAAAATAATAATCCCATAAGAAACCAAACAGTAATTAATTTAAATAGCCCCCAAATTTACTTTAGGTTGAAGAAACTGCAAGATATAACTTGGTATGGTGATAATCTAGTTTAGAAATACAAATACACATGATAAAATTAGTTTCATATTTTAAATTTGCTTTAATAATTTATAAAATTCTCTCATAGAAATGGGATTTTTTTTCATTTACCAGAGCTTCCTGGCAAAAAGAAAAAAAGGTAATATTTGAAGACCTCATCACTGACAATAAACCTTAGTTTAGTAGTTTGATTAAAAGAGGGAATTACTATGCATTGTGTTTAAATATGGCTTTTTAAAATTATGAGCAAGATAAACATAGTTCTAGAGAAGAGAAGTTACTAGACTATAACAGAGAAATCAGTAGATAAAATGAAATGATATATTCTAGGAAGTGTTCAACTTAGACTATATGGTCCCTCCTTCTCTCAAAGAAGATTCAAGAACTGTATAAGGTTCTATTTTCATCACTGGTTTTATATTACATTGGACAATTATAATCCAGAATCTGAAGTGTTTAAAACAGGACCATTCTTACAGTTCTCACCCACCTTACAGGAATAATATGTAATACTATGCATGGTAACTAATTGTTTACAATTACATTTCCAGTATAACTAATTTCTCACAAGCCATTCACTGAAAGACTACTCACAAAATGGTAAGATAAAGGATATGCCAAATATTGGTAGAACTATGGAAAAATACAGTAATTTAATATAGTTCCGTAAGTTGTTTGCATATTTTGCCAGTCTTACCATGTCCTTCAATTGGACAATATTAGAATTCTCAGAATAATCTTCAGTGGACAAAGCAGAGCAGTGAATATACTATTAAATAACACAAAGATATCTAAAGGTGAATATTAGGGCACATACCTCCATACCTAGCTGCAGCTGCTACACTAATAGATAAATCCCTATGATTTATAAATCATCTATAAATACTGCTGCTGTATTCAGCCCCAAGAATGATTTGAACAGACACTTCAGTCCTAAAATGCATTAGTTCCTACTATAATTTATATCATCAACCAGCAGAATGAACAGAAGTAAAAAAGGATTGAAAATCCTTGGGAGAAGTACTTATTAAATGTAACCCAAAAGCAGATTTGAAAATTTTCCCCTTTTAAATTTATTTTCCCATGGTCCTAATAAATGAAAGCTGGGCTGCTATCCAGGTTCCAAGTCACTAGAGCCTGATTGTTTTCTATTTGTTTCAGTGTTTAAAGCCAACAAAAGCTGCATTAAAACTGAGGGTGCCAAGTAGTAACAAGCCTACTTTAAGCATGGCTAATGTATGAACCCACAGCCCCAGGTTATAATATTTCAAATACAACAGAATTTAAAGGCTAGGCTCTTTGTCATTGCGTTTTACAAGCAAAACATGTTTTTTAATATACCTTGTTTATTAAAAAACAAAAATATCTCCCTAATCACAGAGTAACCTGTATTATTCTATGTTCTCTATTTTTTGCATTTCTAGTAACATATTGCTTATACCTACCCCATCTTCTTTAAACAAAAACTTAAACAAAAATAGATTATCTCTTTCATATTTCTTTTACTTCAAACACACATACACACAAACACATAACTCACACACAGTTGGTTCTTGTGCTTTCTTCCTGACTTTTGAAAACATTCCTAATTTTAACCATTCACGTCCCTGCCAGCCACTCTTGAGCAACAAAATGACTCCCTACTGCCTCCATTCCAAAGCGTGGAAAATATAATTATCATATTTAAAATGGCTACTGAATTTCCTGTGAGTTCTATTTCTATATTTTCACTTAAGTAAATAAATTAAGTCATTTTGGTTAATTAATCCTTAGAATTTTTATTTTATTATTCCTAATTTTATATTATTCATAACCAGCCATGGCCAGAATATAAATATATCCTTGGGATATTTAACTATAATCTGCTTTACCTTCTTTTCCCCTCCACTCTATCTGGCTGATACAACTCCAATGTTAATCTTCAATTAACCTATATTAATTTGTCTAATGATAAACAGAAATAAACCTCTATTGTGTTTCTGCAGTTGTGCCTCCCTCTATTCATATTAGGAAACAGGTGACAAAGAGAATTATTTCAAGTATTTGGAAAGAGTCCTTGACCCAGCTAACAGATAATGTAAATTCTCTCATTTGATTCCTTCCTGCTTAGCATTCCATAATGTAAAGATTCAAAGCCTTTTAAAGTATAAAAATCCCTATTTGAGCATCAGAAATTTGACAGACATCCAAATTTGTTCATTTTTATATCAGATATTTTAGAAATTAGTAATTTTTATTTTATTAATCACAGCAGCACCCATGGTCTTATATATGTGCATTTGTTTATTCTGTCTATACAAAATGTCTCTCACACATTTTTTTACATATATTTGCTTTTTTTTTAAGATCCCAATGAAGATTTCTCGAACAATTCCTTTGTTCATACGAAATACTCTAAGATTCTATAGAAATCCCTCAAGAAGACTAAGAGTACAGCTATGTAAATTTTTTAATGAGCAGTATATCAATACTCATCTGATCCACTCTGTTCATTTTATAGATGAAGAAACTAAGGCTCTGGCATTTCAATTGGCTGGATTGTTACTCAAGGGGGAAAAAAGGATGCTGATTTTATTTTTCTTTTTATTCTATTGCCTACACTTTCAAACAAATAGAATCTCATTTTTAAAAAGCTAAGCTTAGGCTGTATATTGAGAAAAATCCCTGAAAAATTTAAGAACTATTTTCAAATGATAGGAAAAAATATTCTTTTAAACCAAGGTGCTATATGATACTGGCCACAGGTAAAGCACTTGCAAGCAGATGGAGTACAGGCTCTATGAAGTCCCTTTTAAATGCAGGACTCATAAAATTCTTATTAAGGCAATTTCTCTAGTTACAGTCATGCCTAAATCCATGGTTATGAGAATATCATACTCACCACAACACATGCTTTTTCTTTTTTATAAAAGGCCTAGTTATAAAAGTATTGCTGACCCAAAACTATGAAAAAGAGTTAAATTCCATGCTCCAATTTGTGCTTCCTTCGGGCCAATATCTGTTCGGTTGCTGATTCTGTGGTTACAGTTTTTCCTTCCTTTCATATCACTGATGGTTTGAAAGCAGCTTTTATAGAATCTGGTATTGAACAATTAAACTGAGACATCCCTTAAATGGCTCAGTTGTGTTGCATTTTTCTTAGTAGTGGATGTGACACTGTAGGTGTTGAGCGATTCACTTGATCTTCAGTATATCAAATTCTCTGTAATAAGGATCAATTACAATGAACATCTGTGGTCATTAAAAACTTTCTATCTATAATTTTTCTCTTGTGTTGGTGTATTACATAATAATATAGTTTACTAATATTTTATTTCCTATTCTGTTATACTCAATGTACAATTTATAATTTTTAATCATATTATAAATTTCCTCTTTTCTAAAAGTTTTCTGGATGACTCTAAATTTTTAAAATTATACTCAAATAATGTCTCTTAAAATAATCATTTTTTTCTATTGATTTTTTTCTATATGTTGCAATAGATTCAAAATATTACCTAAATGTTTTTGACTTGGCTTCCTATATATTTGATTGCTTGGTTTATGCCTTTTCTATTGTCTTATTGAATTTCTATCCACAAGTCCTCTACTCACATGCAAATTTCTCCTCACCACTCCTTTCCATCAAATACAGAGATTATTTTCTCTATATAGAATTCATTGGGAACAAAGTGTACTTTACAAATATTATTAGATCTTTTGGTGTGACTCACTCCCATGCAGATGGTACACATCTGAAGGGGCTCTATTCTAGCTAGGAAAGATCCAGCTGATGCTCTGAAAAATGATTCTCTCTTGGTGAAAAGTTAGCTTGCCACTGCCTTCCCTGCTGCATTATTAAACACGAAGGAGTGATTCCCTTAATCCCAACCATCTGTTCTTCCCCTACTAAAAAGTGAAAACATCCCCTTGTGTTTACAAATGTTGCTGCTAAAGCTTCACCAATTATAAGAGATGGTTGTGAAATTTCTGTATATACTACAAGATCAAAACAAAATCCTAGTCACCAAAAATCTGTAAGAAATAAACCAAATTTATATCACACGATAAACCCAACTGTGTTTTAATGTAATGCAATTATATTTAAACTACTGTCTCAGAATGTAAATTATTTCGGCATCTCAGTATAATATTTGCATTTTAAATATACTCCTACTTGTCCAGACTTTCAAAAGTACAGACACTAAAAAAATGGATCATCTTCAATTCTTTTTAATTTTCACAGATTTGTAGAGTGTACAGAATTTTAGCATCCAGGAAAGGTTCAGTTTTGTTGGAATTAAAGGCAAAACAAAATATCTGACTGCTCAGATGAATAACAGACTCAAAACCTCTAAACTAGAAAACCAGGGACAAGTGTCCCACTGTCCCTGTTGATTTTCA
Organism: Leucopleurus acutus; assembly: GCF_964270905.1. Lineage (NCBI taxonomy): Eukaryota > Metazoa > Chordata > Mammalia > Artiodactyla > Delphinidae > Leucopleurus > Leucopleurus acutus. The sequence continues at coordinate 38,604,538 of NC_139147.1, read as the reverse complement.
GGAAAGTGACTTACACTGAAGTACTACTAAGCAAAAACAGTGCTACTGCTTTGCAATGAACTCATGTTTTCCTCATAAAAGGTACCGCAAATCAGAATCATCCTAGCTTAAGAGCTCCAAAATACCAATCAACCAACTCACCAGAAACATTACAAGCAAAGGAAAATTTGAATTCCCAAATATTTTAATTTGATGTTCATTTAAAAAAATATTGGGTATAGTGTAACCTAAAAGTTCTTCCTAGTTCTCTTTTGCTTATAGTATGGAAATATTTCAATTAACATTAAATTTATTTTTGTTGAAGACCAATTGCTTTAGCTTCCTCTTAGGACAGGAACAGGCCTTTGTCAACAGGCCAATTTCTATTTCATAACATTTATTCCTTTTGTGCTTAGCAAACAACTCCTTATCACCTATGTTTCAGACCCTTTTCACCCATTTTTTCCCTCAATGTTTTTCCTTTAATTCATTCCCCCATAGGTTCCTTTTAAGTCTACAACATTTCTGAAAACATTCATTCTTACTTAAAATGGAATTCATATAATTAGCTGTTTTATTGTCACAGTACCCAGTAAATAAAATTGTTTTCTTTGTGAGTCTTTCTTTCAAATATTCTTTCAATTCACTCTAACATACCATGTGTTTACTTTTCTAGTCCATTTACCTGTCCTAGTGATTTTCTTGCTTTCAATCTGGAAGTTTGAATTATTTAGGTAATGAGTTCACTGTGGTCAAGCACAATGAAACATTTACCTTCTTACAGCTTCCACACTTGTTGCCTCAAGACTTCATTCCTTGATATTTATGACCAATTATTTTCTGTACCAAAGCATGGTCTTTGGGAATATGTCAAAGGCTACTTCAGTATAGATGCAACTAGCAGAATATATTTCCCTAGATAATTTTCCAGTCCTCTGGTTGGCTCTACCTATTCTAAAAGTGTTTTAACCTGGATTCTGGTGAACTTTACAGAAAGGTTCCTTTTTATGTGAACTTTCAATGATCACTAAGCTAACAGCTTCATATCAAATTTATTCTCATCTAAAAAAAAACATACACTTCATGAGTCTGTTCTTAAATATACTTTCATGAAACTGTCTCTTAAGATATACTTTGTGCCACATTTCTCTTTTCTTATCCCTAATCTTGGAGCAACACTCATACTTCCAAATTCTCTTCCTGGGCCCAGGCTAACCTACTGGCATTTACCCTTAAATCTGATCAGTTTATTTCCATTTCTACATTTTATTCACTTCTTACATTAACATACATTCAGCTTTATGTTCTTACTCCTTCTTTATATTTACTGTCATTTCATAAATTCTCAACCTTAACTCTACTAAGTTTTATACAATTTGGCTGGGATTTTCTTGATGATTATAATTGTTCCTATTTTTATTTTCAAATAGCAGCAATGCGTTTCAAAATAATTTAACATTTTTTTCTTTACAGAGGCAAAGAGGAAACTGCAAATATATGTCAATGTTAAAATTATTCTTTTTGTTTTCATCTTTATATTTTCAATATGTATGTTCAGATATTATTGTCATATTTATACACCAAGTTCGGCCAAGGATCAAGACCAGTGGTAAACCAGCATAAGATACTGGCAAAGCACATGGTATCATAAGCAGGAGCAATTGTGAGATTTGGAAGTCATGTGCCGGAAGCCTGATCATAGACTGGTTATAGTTAAATGGTCCTGCAGCTAGGCAATACTGGAACTGGTTATTACTTTATTATGCTTTCTACTGGACCACAACTACTTTCCAGAGTGAAATGATTCAACTCAAAACCATTTTGTCTAAATAATTCAGCTTTTAGAATCAAAAACTCAAATAATATGGCAGCAAAACTAGGAATACATGGGAGCTCCCAAATGAGGTTACAACTCTCACTTCTGGGCAGTTAGTAGAACAGTGAAGTAATTAAAATGAAATGTTCATTACATACCCCCTACACACACATGCACTGACACACAAACACATTTCTCTTATTTATGGTATTCCCTCACCAGTTCCCTAATCAAAATCTTCTCTCAGGGCTCTGATGAGCCCATTCATATGAAATTGTATGTGTCTAATATAATTTATAGCCTTTTAATCCTCCCTGTGGCGTTTATATTTTAATAGGGATAGGGATAGCATTTTCTGAAACGTAAGACTAAAACGGATGAACTTTTACCAGTAACGTATTTAATGCATCAGCCAGCAGTAAGTGGAATGCACAGGCATTCCCAGGACTCTGGAAATCCCACCAGGTGGGCAGTTATCCACCACTCAGTGCCCTGCTTTTACAGTCTAATCTAATTGGTTCTCTGTGCAGGTGCACTATATACACATACCATAGTGTCTGCCCTAATGTTGATATGTACCTTTGCCTATGGCCTCAAAATGTAGCTAAAGTAATCCCTCTAGCATACTGTTGCCACTGGAAACATAAATTTAAGCTCTATGATTTGCTGAGTAGGGCTGCATAAAAAAAAATCAGTACACAGCGGAGCTAAAGATGATGCAGAGGTACTTAGATGAAAACAGACAATTTTGCAGCAGATTGCCTAACATATTGGCAGTTCTCAAATCATATCTCAAATCAGATGAAATAAGTTTCAGAAAGTTATTTAGCATGAAGAATACATTATTAAATTCAATGTATAAAATGTTAATGCAGATCTGCTGGCTCTCATTGCTGCTTGCTTTCAGTCCTCCCTCTTGTAACACTGGTATCATAAACTTAACTGTCAGTGTTGGGTGAGCATTCTCCCTCCAGTCAACTAGCAGGCATGCTTTTTAAACATCATCTCTGCATCCTTAACCACACAGAGCTCACCTTCCAGCTCTACTGAAATTAAAACATCAGAGTTTTAGAATAAAGTTTTTCTATGCACCATCAAGAATGGCCGGATTTTTAACAAATTGTATCTTTCTGCTACCAATTCAGGTTTTTTAGTCACATTTTGTGGAAATTACATTGTAATAGGTGAAGGATGCATTATTTACTGTGATGCATTTTATTTCTGAATTGAGTCAGCTTTGGATTTTACAAATTACCCACTCTTGAGACTTTGCCATTGAATTTAGATCAATTCACACAATTTTATGGGCATGTTATTTCTTGTCATTGTGGATATTTCTCAGAAGAGGCACTTCTTGAAAGGCAAAGAAGCTCATGGGATAGGGACAGCCATTTGATACCAGGTTAAAGCAAGGGAAGCAAAGACGTGCACCCTCAAGGATCAGAGAAGGTACTATTTAGTGTGACTCACCAGTGATTCCAATATTGTCACCTAACTTCAGTAGATGTTCAGGGCAAGTTATACCAGGGCAGTTTTCCTAAGACTGTAAGGTCTAAATTCTTTACCTAAGACACTTAATTTGGTACATGGATGAGGTGACACCTAGCTTAAATTCATGAAAGAATGCATTACTTAGGAATACACACTAGTTTTACTGGAGCAAATGTTTTATCTTGTGTGCTCAGTTTTTTCATGGTGGATTAACAATGTCTGACACGGGTAGCTTTATTTTTGACATCTGGTCTTGGTTTATGTCGAAATTCCTATCTTTTCCCAGAGTTAACCACCTAGTAGCTTCTATTGACAACACACTTCCACACTTTAAACTTCCACACTATAAACTTCCACACTTTAATAACAATCTATTAAAACATCTTTCTCTACAATCCTAATGATATCTTTAACATTTAGGTTCAATCCTCTAGAATGATTCTGATATAATCCTTTGCTCACTTTCTACTGTGTCTTGAATGCTTTTCATATATTGAGTTTACTCTTTGTATGATGATATTTTAAACATTTGAGATATGCACAAGTATTGTTTTAACTTTCTCCCTCCCTTGGCCCCTTACTATTGCTTTAGCGGGAAAATCATTTCCAGAAAGGAACCCTTAACTTAAAACTTCAATTCTAATACAATTTTGTGAATCTGGTTAAATTAGCCTTTGCTAGCTGATATACTGTGCTTATATTTTAACTTCAATAAAAACCTAGTAAAATATCTAATTCTGTCTTTCAAAGACTATTTATACAAAACTGACTGACTAAATGAAGACTCCATTAATTAAAGGAAGTCCCAAATCTATAAACTCACACAAATCTGAGACACGTTAGAGCTTTTATAATAGTTGCTTCTGCGGTGTGGGAGACGTTCAGGTTCAGAGACTGCCAAGGGATACCTTAAGTCGGTGAGGGCTTTGAAAGTGTTCTGGTTAAAGTTCTCATAAAGTTTAGGCATTCATTTTAATTATTCTTATTAACATATAGAAAAAACATTAAATAATATATACAAACATTTATCTAGAATTCCCTATGTTCCAGGCACTGTCTAAACACTTAAACACTTTATCTCTTTCAGTCCTAAGCACTTTTTTGGTAGGTATCATTAATACTTTATTTTATAAATGAGGAAACATGCCTAGAGAAGGCCAATGGTCACCAACACACTAATTCACTCTACTAGCTCTCCATCTTCTGTCCAAAGACTTCCCAAGATAACTAGCTCACTCATGCTGATAACCCTACTTTAAGTGCTTGGTGTGGACTGAATTGTATCACCCTCAGATTCATATGTTGAAGCCTTACCCATAATGTGATGGTATTTGGCAATGAAGCCTTTGGGAATTAATTAGGTTTGCATGGGGTCAGAAGAGTGGAACAGTCATGCTGAATTAGAATGAGAGACACCGGAGAGCTTGCTCGCTCACTCGCTCTCTCTCTCTGCCAGGTGAGGACACAGAAAAGAAGGCAGCCACTTAGGAGTCAGGAAGAGAGCTCTCCAGAACCTGACCATGCTAGCACCCTGATTTTGGACTTCTAGCTTCCAGAATTGTGAGAAAATAAATTTCTGATGTTTAAGCCACCCGTCCATGGTATTTTGTTATTGCAGCCCAAGTTGACTAAGACAGTGCTTACATACTACCTTTGTAATAAAAGATCTTAAAAATTCTGTTTACCCAGCATAACAAGTTAATCATTTACCACCTGCCTGAACAACTTTTGGATTCATTTGATTTATCTAATTATTATTTCTAGCTCATTGTTACCTTTCATGCTTTGTTTTATTTTATTTTATTCTATTTTTTCCTCAAAATATTATTGAGTAACTCTGCAATAACTACTGCAAATTAAATACCACGGTTTAAAATTCATCTTAACCAGACTACCTTAAAACCCTCATTTCACCTTTCTTTGAAGCCTAAATACTCACAGCTCACTAAGCATTTGCAATGTCTAATAGCGTCTTTATTTGGCTCTACTTTTGTCTCAAAATTGTCCGGGTAATTATCAAATCACTGGGAAATAAAGGTATGATAGCCCAGCTTTTCCACGTGTAAGCAAGTTTATTCTGCTCTGGGGATTATTGGGCAAGCTCTCAAGTGTTACAGAGTTCAATTCCAAAACCTTCTTAAATGAAAAGTAATTTAACAAAGGATTGTTTGTAATTCTGTTGCAAATATATATATTAAAAAATCAAGCTCTTTAAATGACTAGATTTCTTGAAATATGCTTTCTTCCTAACATTTCCCTTCATTCTTTTGCTTTATAAATCCCTATTTACCCACAAGACCTTTCCTTTTCCTTGAAGAAACTCTGACTTCTTCAGGAAGGATTTGTTCTAATTCTTATATATCTCTGCTTAGTAATTATGATAAGAGATGATAATTATTTTTACTCATATGTTTCATTCTTTAGATGTTAGCTTATTTCCTAAAAGGGATGTTATAACTATTTGTTCACAGACAATAGATATATAATATCTACCCAGATATTCAATACATAATACCACTGTTGTTTGTTGGTCTGATGAATGAAAGAATGCAATGAAAATATTTTGAAAAAATTCAAATATAGATATTTGATAATTAACTACTATCAAATATAGATATTTGATATTTAACTACTATTAGAACAGATTTATATACAATGTAAATTCATGTGACTGAAATTACTGCAGAAAAATAGACATGTTTCTAAAAAGTAGTGTGAAAAGAAATCACTTAAAAAGTAATCTATGGAAATATTCCATATAATGATAATTAATGTTCAACAGTCTGAATATGTAAGAGCAAAAAACCCCAAAAGCCATGCTGGATATGTAATATACTACTCTTTTAAAATGCTTATGTATAGAAATATACACCTTTATATATTGGAATGAATCTACATGTAACTAATAATAATAGCTAACATTTTGAGCACTTAGCATTTGACAAACCTTGTTCTAGACTACTTTACAAGTACTAAATCACTCAACTCTCACAAACGAAATATGAAACTAACTCAAGACTATCACAAACAAAAATTTAGACAGCATTTTGCAAAATTTTTATAATTAGATTTGCTATACATTATATTTTAACAAAAACATAAATTTGTTAATAAAATAATATTAGAAAAGTCACTTGACAAATTTCCATTTATCAAAAATCTTTTATTTGATACCAGAAAGATAGCAAAAATAGGCCAATATTTAGGTCAATTATACCAAGACCCTCCCTGGAATAAATCATATCTATATTTGAAAAAGGAAATTTGATTAGTAATTTATTCAATGCTAATTAGTTTCTAGCCACAAGCCACCTTTACCACCCATGTCACCCCTTCATTCCAATACCTTTGGGTTAGTTCCAATCTTATTCTGAAAGTTGTTTAACCTAAAATATCTTTAGGGGATAATTTTCTAACCACCTTTTAAACTACCACCCACAGTTTCTCACAAACTAAGATGCATCAGAAAAGTTCTTTTTTCTTTTTCTTTTTCCTAAATGGAACAAAGAAAATATTAAAACATAAGTGTCATATGACAATTTGACAGTTTCTAGGGGAGATAATGTTCTCCTACATATAATACGGGAAACTGCATCTAAATTCTAGGTTGATGGCATTGTAGAAAACAATTAAAACGATTAAATGGGTCAATAAATAGCCTAAATTTCAAAGCTTCCCAGTTTTAAATAATATGATTTATTATTAAATAACTGGTATAAACTGAAAAAGATTATGTAACTCATTCTTTGCTGTCTTGATAATTTTGATGTCAAAGCCACTGACAATAATTCAGTTAAGTAGAAATATTTACCTATTTGAGGTATCTGTAGACCAACAAATCTGATTGATGACTCCCTCTTATATGTGTATTAAACACATACATATACTACAGGATGTATGTGTACACATACAGATATGCACACACACATAAATACATAAATGTATTTATTTCCATCAGAGATATATATTGAGCCCCCCCTTTTCTTTTTGCACAAAACCATCAATTATTTTAAATGTGTTTTATTAGGAAACTGGCTCGTATATTACTTCTTTAATAATTTCAGTAACTTTAAAAATTTTGAATAATACTCCTTTTATTACAGATCTCATATACTAGTATAAAATCTCATATGTACTGAATATAAAAATCTCATATAGATTGAAATCTTATGTTACTTTCATTTTTCACCAAGGGCATTACAAAATATTTGTTATTTAAAAGGTGTCTAGGGCTTCCCTGGTGGCGCAGTGGTTGAGAGTCCGCCTGCCAATGCAGGGGACACGGGTTCGTGCCCCAGTCTGGGAAGATCCCACATGCCGCGGAGCGGCTGGGCCCGTGAGCCATGGCCGCTGAGCCTGCACGTCCGGAGCCTGTGCTCCACAAGGGGAGAGGCCACAACGGTGAGAGGCCCGCGTACCGCAAAAAAAAAAAAAAAAAAAAAGGTGTCTAGCATCTGATAGAGTTTTAAACATGGCCTTATTGTGACAATCAAATGGCCTGAAATATCTGAAAAAATACGTTGTCTGCATTAAATGATTACGGACTCTAGTTTTTGTTAGATTTGTAGTGATATGACATCTCTTTCTCATTTTCTCCATTAGGAGGAAAGTCAGGTATTACAATCCCCATTTGACAGATGTAGAGACTAAGGGAGCAAACAGGGAATGGACTTATCAGCTAGTTAAGGGGAGAAATGAAAGAGAGTCAGTTTATCACCCAGCTTCCTGACTACCAGCAATAAGTCTATTGCCTTACACAGAAAGAGGGACAACCACAGATTTTTTTTTTAATAAATTTATTTGTTTGTTTGCTTGTTTATTTATTTTTGGCTGTGTTGGGTCTTTGTTATTGCACGTGGGCTTTCTCTAGTTGCAGAGAGCAGGGGCCACTCTTTGATGTGGTGCATGGGCTTCTCATTGCGGTGGCTTCTCTTTTTTGCAGAGGATGGGCTCCAGGCATGCGGGCTTCAGTAGTTGTGGCTCACAGGCTCTAGAGTGCAGGCTCAACAGTTGTGGCACACAGGCTTAGTTGCTCTATGGCATGTGGGATCCTTCTGGACCGGGGCTCGAATCCATGTCCCCTACATTCACAGGTGGACTCTTAACCACTGTGCCACCAGGGAAGCCCATTGTCTTTTTTTTTTTTTTTTAACATCTTTATGGGAGTATAGTTGCTTTACAATGGTGTGTTAGTTTCTTCTTTATAACAAAGTGAATCAGCTATACATATACATATATCCCCATATGTCCTCCCTCTTGCATCTCCCTCCCACCCTCCCTATCCCACCCCTCTAGGTGGTCACAAAGCACCGACCTGATTTCTCTGCAACCACGGACTTTTGAACAATTTTTCTAATATACAGATGTCTAGTCTAATGCTGTTAACTATAATGAGATTTGGTCTGTGCTGGTTTCTTTGAAGTAGTCAAAACCAAATTAACATCAATAGCTACTTCCATATTTACTTCCTACATCCTTTGGCTTATGGCATTGCTTCAGTAACTCTGAGACTTAATTTTGCCATTATGCTCTCAAAATCAAAGTAAGTATAATTACCTGGAATAAATCAATAGCTATCTCATTCTACTTTCACAAACATGACTGTATCATTAAGCAATGGGGAGCCATAGAGTGCACTGATTAAATTTACGTTTTAGACACGCTGATCTAGCAGCCTTGTGGAGGATGAATTTGCTAGTCAGAAATGCCATCCAGGAGGATGGTGCAGGCAGAAAAGTAGAGACGGTCAGGCCCTAAACTGAGGCAGTGAGAGTAGAACCAAATGGATGTGGGAGAGATAAGGAAGAGAAGTAAGGAAAGAGTCCTAGAGTCAATGGATGCCTGGGATCCAGTAGGCTGCAAAGAAAATACAGGGGAAAAAATGAGGAAAGATGAAGGTTTGTAGGGAGGCTTTATATTTTTAAAGGATTAGGTTTTAAACACTATACATTAAGTTCATGATTCAAACCTATTTGCTCAAATCAATTTATCTTTAATATAAATATCTTGCAAATCATTGTTCTAGATATTAGCATAGAATTTAAGGTACTTAGAAAATCTTTTATTCACTCATTCATTCATTCATTTTAAGGAGAAAATAAGACACAACTTGAAATTAGCTCAAAACTTTTACCAGCTGTAAACTTCAACATATGACCTTGTGCTTTAAAGTTTAGAAAACAGTGGTTCTTAAGTTGAAACATTTCACACTTAAATTTTAAGAGATTTTAATCCCTGTAAACTCAAAATACAAATAAATATAATGGAAATGTGTGAATGCCTTGGCTTTATATTCACAGATGGGAGGGTATAAAGCTGACATCAATAGCAATAGAATTTAGACACTAATCACCACTCACTAATGTTAAATAAAGATGGCATAGAACAGAATATCTAATCTGACTTAATTGAAATTTAAATTCATAGTATGCAAAAGAATAAGAATACAATCATCGTTCCTCTTTTATCAGCACACACAAGTAATATCAGGTTGCGCGATCATTCCATTGCAAAGTATCATAATGCTATTTCATGAAGAATAGCTACAGAAAGTGATGCTGACGAATAAATTATGGCTTCAAGTGCTTGAACTGCATATAAATTTACCTTCTAGAAGAGCTGTTAAACAAAAGAACTCGAGTCTTCATCTATTTAGGGAGTTATAAAAAAAATTGTATGGCCTTTGCCCTGTCTTTTACCTCATTTAACTCTCATACCAAAACGTCTCTATCATATCAGTATAAAAACCTATTTTAAAGGAAAACTCAATGCCTAATCTCAAAATGATACTGCACACAATCCATTTGATGTTATGGTAGAGGGCTGGTTGGGGATGATTGGTGTGTCTTTTGATTTACCTTTTAGAATACACTCTTTCGCACTTTTAGTTTTGTTTTGAAACTACTACGTAATCATCAGCGCATCTAACAATGCTGATTTTCTGTCAGCACATGAAAGGTATAATGGAAAAAATGAGGAGAGATTAAAAAGCAAGGTTTATATAAATCCTATAATAGCAGAGGAGAATTCTTCAGTGGAACTGAGGTCCTAATTTGGGAGACTAAGTGGACATGTATTTTCTAAACAGAATATGTATTGTTTTCTAAGAAATGTCTTCTATTTGTCTGATTTAACACAGGGCTATTTATAAAAGAAATACTGCAGGATACTTAAGAAACTTTATTTTTTAAAAACAGCAAAACGACCATAAAAAATAGACTTCACAGCTTCAATGCTAAACTTAAGATATTTAAAATATGTAAATTACAGCTAAAAGGAACTCAAATTTGTAAGTAGGTTATAAATGATAACTCCACAATGTAAACTGAAAAATCCACTGTTAAGTCAGCAAAAATGGAGAAACAATTAATAAAACATTCAGATGTATTATACAGACTTCACTGTCTACATAGAAAGTTTATCAGTTCACTGATAGAGACAAATGATTTTTCCTAGACTTGATATCTAGGAGAATTTTGTTACAATGGTCTTTATTTTGGTTTACTAAATAGGATGTTGTTCACAAGTATATTCTATTGTTACTATCTCTTCTTAGTGGGTCTTGGTGAACACAAAGGACCACTATAAAATACAATGAAGGAGATTTTTCACATGAAGAGATCAAATACTTTCAAATTTTTGGTTTGGGGAGAAAGTATAATTTGGAAAAAAAATGTGAAAATTGAAACAGGACTGCCAACCCGTCCATTTGAAAAGTTAGACCATTAAATCCAAATGAATGATACAAACACATGGAGGCTAAACAATACACTACTAAATAACCAAGAGATCACTGAAAATATCAAAGAGGAAATCAAAAAATACCTAAAAACAAATGACAATGAAAATACGATGACCCAAAACCTATGGGATGCAGCAAAAGCAGTTCTAAGAGGGAAGTTTACAGCAATACAATCCTACCTCAAGAAAGAAGAAATATCTCAAATAAACAACCTAACCTTACACCTAAAGCAAGTACAGAAAGAAGAACAAAAAAAACCCCAAAGTTAGCAGAAGGAAAGCAATCATAAAGATCAAATCAGAAATAAATGAAAAAGAAATGAAGGAAACAATAGCAAAGATCAATAAAACTAAAAGCTGGTTCTTTGAGAAGATAAAAAAAAACTGATAAACCATTAGCCAGACTCATCAAAAACAAAAAAGGCAGAACACTCAAATCAACAGAATTAGAAATGAAAAAGGAGAAGTAACAACTGACACTGCAGAAATACAAAGAATCATGAGAGATTACTACAAGCAACTCTATGCCAATAAAATGGACAACCTGGAAGAAATGGACACATTCTTAGAAAAGCACAACCTTCTGAGACTGAACCAGGAAAAAACAGAAAATATAAACAGACCAATCACAAGAACTGAAATTGAGACTGTGATTAAAAATCTTCCAAAAAACAAAAGCTCAGGACCAGATGGTTTCAAAGGTAAATTCTATAAAACACTTAGAGAAGAGCTAACATCTATACTTCTCAAACTCTTCCAAAATATAGCAGAGGGAGGAACACTCCCAAATTCTTTCTACGAGGCCACCATCACCCTGATACCAAAACCAGACAAAGATGTCACAAAGAAAGAAAACTACAGGCCAATATCACTGATGAACATAGATGCAAAAATCCTCAACAAAACACTAGCAAACAGAATCTAACAGCACATTAAAAGGATCATACACCATGATCAAGTGGGGTTTATCCCAGGAATGCAAGGATTCTTCAACATATGCAAATCAATCAATGTGATTAACATATTAATAAATTGAAGGAGAAAAACCATAGATCATATCAATAGATGCAGATAAAGCTTTTGACAGAATTCAACACCCACTTACGATAAAAACCCTCCAAAAAGTAGGCATAGAGGGAACTTACCTCACCATAATAAAGGCAATATATGACAAACCCACAGCCAACATCACTCTCAATGGTGAAAAACTGAAACCATTCCTCTAAGATCAGGCACAAGGAAAGGTTGCCCACTATCACCACTATTATTCAACATAGTTTTGGAAGTTTTAGCCACAACAATCAGAGAAGCCACAACAATCAGAGAAGAAAAATAAATAAAAGGAATCCAAATCAGAAAAGAAGAAGTAAAGCTGTGACTGTTTGCAGATGATGTGATACTATACATAGAGAATCTTAAAGATCCTACCAGGAAACTACTAGAGGTAATGAATGAATTTAGTAAAGTAGCAGGATACAAAGTTAAGGTACATAAATCTCTTTCATTCCTATACACTAATGATGAAAAATCTGAAAGAGAAATTAAGGAAACACTCCCATTTACCACTGCAACAAAAAGAATAAAGTACCTAGGAATAAACCTACCTAAGGAGACAAAAGAACCTGTATGCAGAAAACTGTAAGACATTGATGAAAGAAATTAAACATGATACAAACAGATGGAGAGATATAACATGTTCTTGGATTGGAAGAATCAATATTGTGAAAATGACTATACAACCCAAAGCAGTTTACAGATTCAATGCAATCCCTATCAAGTACCAAGGACATTTTTCACAAAACTAGAAGAAAAAGTTTCACAACTTGCATGGAAACAACAAAAGACCCCAAATAGCCAAAGCAATCTCGAGAAAAAAACAGAGCTGGAGGAATCAGGCTCCTGGACTTCACTGTACTACAAAGCTACAGTAATCAAGACAGTATGATACTGGCACAAAAACAGAAATACAGATGAATGGAACAGGATAGAAAGCCCAGAGAAAAACCCACGCACGTATGCTCACCTTATCTTTTTGATAAAGGAGGCAAGAATATACAATGGAGAAAAGACAGCCTCTTCAACAACTGGTGCTGGGAAAACTGGACAGCTACATATAAAAGAATGAAATTAGAACACTCCCTAACACCATACACAAAAATAAACTCAAAATGGATTAAAGACCTAAATGTAAAGCCAGACACAATAAAACTCTTAGAGCAAAACATAGGCAGAACACTCTATGACATAAATCACAGCAAGATCCTTTTTGACCCACCTCCTAGAGAAATGGAAATAAAAACAAAAATAAACAAATGGGACCTAATGAAACTTAAAAGCTTTTGCACAGAGAAGGAAACCATCAACAAGATGAAAAGACAGCCCTCAGAATGGGAGAAAATATTTGCAAATGAAGCAACTGACAAAGGATTAATCTCCAAAATTTACAAGCAGCTCATGCAGCTGAATATCAAAAACCAAACAATCCAATCCCAAAATGGGCAGAAGACCTAAATAGACATTTCTCCGAAGAAGATATACAGATTGCCAACAAGTACATGAAGGGATGCTCAACATCACTAATCATTAGAGAAATGCAAATCAAAACTACAACGAGGTGTCACCTCACACCAGTCAGAATGGCCATCATCAAAAAATCTACAAACAATAAATGCTGGAGAGGGTGTGGAGAAAAGGGAACCACCTTGCACTGTTGGCGGGAATGTAAATTGAATAATATGGAGGTTTCTTAAAAAACTACAAATAGAACTACCATACGGAGTGGGAGTTCTACAAATAGAACTCCCACTACTGGGCATATACCCTGAGAAAACCATAATTCAAAAAGAGTCATGTGGGCTTCCCTGGTGACGCAGTGGTTGAGAGTCCGCCTTCCAATGCAGGGGATAGGGGTTCGTGCCCTGGTCCAGGATGATCCCACATGCCGCGGAGCGGCTAGGCCCATGAGCCATGGCCGCTAAGCCTGCGTGTCCGGAGCCTGTGCTCCGCAACGGGAGAGGCCACAACAGTGAGAGGCCCACATACCACCAAAAAAAGAAAAAAAGAGTCATGTACCACAATGTTCATTGCAGCTCTATTTACAACAGCCAGGAGATGGAAGCAACCTAAGTGTTAATCATCAGATGAATGGATAAAGAAGATGTGGCACATATATACAATGGAATATCATTCAGCCATAAAAAGAAATGAAATTGAGTTATTTGTAGTGAGGTGGATGGACCTAGATTCTGTCATACAGAGTGAAGTAAGTCAGAAAGAGATAAACAAATACCGTATGCTAACACATATATATGGAATATAAAAAAAAGAAAATGGTTCTGAAGAAACTTGGGGCAGGACAGGAATAAAGAAACAGACATAGAGAATGGACTTGAGGACATGGGGAGGGCGAAGGATAAGCTGGGACGAAGTGAGAGAGTGGCATGGACATATATACCCTACCAAATGTAAAACAGATAGCTATTGGGAAGCAGCTGCATAGCACAGGGAGATCAGCTCGGTGGTTGTGACCAACTAGAGGGGTGGGATAGGGAGGGTGGGAGGGAGATGCAAGAGGGAGGAGATATGGGGATATATGTATACGCATAACTGATTCACTTTGTTGTAAAGCAGAAACTAACACAACATTGCAAAGCAATCATACTCCAATAAAGATGTTAAAAAAAAATCCAAATGAATAAACAAACAAAAAGAGCCACAAGGTACTGTTATTATCAGTTTACAAAAGACAGTACTTCCAAGTGATGAAAAACGTATTATACAAACAAATATATATAGGTATGTGTGCATATAATGAGATCTCACCATTTTGAAGGTGGCTTTTGGGAAGCACTGCTTTAAACTCATCTTTAGAAATATCTGTCAGACTCAGGACTTTGAGAGAACCTATATGGCAAGAATTCAGATTTCATGTTTCCAGCAATTGTCAGATGTTCTTTGTTCTCAAGTGAAGCTGTCATGTGGTTTGAATCTGGCACTACTTTGAACCCTTTCTCAACTATGAGGACTGTATGTCTGCAGTTCCAAGATACAACCACTAGAGGGCAGTCTTGCCTACCTTCTCAGACAAACGATAACGCAACAGATGATCTCCTCTAAGAAAATATCGTTTTATTGAAAAGATTCAAATGTACTGCTTACATAACTAGTTTTTATAATACAAAAATTGTATTTAAAACAAAGTTGACAATCTGGGGGATATACTAGGAGATTCACATAAATTCATTATCCCTATAAATAAATGCAATACCATTTACTGAGCATTTGGGTGAGCACTTTCCATAAATTGTGTTAAGGCTCACAAAACTCTACAGGAAAGATCTGGGGTACGCGGGCCTCTCACTGTTGTGGCCTCTCCCGTTGCGGAGCACAGGCTCCGGACGCGCAGGCTCAGCGGCCATGGCTCACGGGCCCAGCCACTCCGCGGCATGTGGGATCTTCCCGGACTGGGGCACGAACCCGTGTCCCCTGCATCGGCAGGCGGACTCAACCACTGCGCCACCAGGGAAGCCCAGGAAAGATGCCATTCTTAACTGCATGTTTTGAAATGGAACTAAGGTTCAGAGAAGTTAGAAATGTCTTCATATTCTGACTTCAGCTTACACTGAGAGTAATCTTTAGTCCTAAACCCACGCTATGCTGAGTGATTTGCAGCTTCCCGAAAATTCTTCTCACATATTTGTGCTTGTTATTTTAAAAATATGTTTGTAATATATTTCCACTCAGTCCCCCTTCCTTTCCTCCACTTAACAGTTTAACATCTTAATATCCTACAAGTGCCATCTTAAATCATATTTTCTATGGAGAAACCTATCCTGTACACATAAATAGGTTACATTCTATAGAGCTCTTATAAGTTATAATTTTCCATAATAATATTATCAAGTATGCAATTACAGATAATCAATATAATCTATCCATATCATGTTAAAAGATATATCTCATATGATCTCCTTTTATCATGCATGAAATTTACCAATTAGATTATCAAGCTATTAACAATCATTTCTAAAGGGTACTTTTTTGGCAAGTTAAATTCTCTTGCTTAAAGGATTCTAATTGAAACTAGGTTAAGCAAACAAAACAAACTTCCTATTGGTACATGTAAATGGAAATTACAGGAGTTGTCTCATTTAAGAGCTGGCTGGATCTAGACATACATACCTCTTTCTTCATCACCAGCTATATTTCATACTCAGGCTGGCACTGCCAGGAAAAGAAGGGCCATTAACTAACGAAGAGTTAACTATCCTTATGGAAGGTGATTTTAATAAAGAAGAGATGCTCCCTCCCTTAGCATCCATTTAAGCTCAGTGAGGGACTCTATCCAGCTTGGGTAATAGGTCCTCCTTTAGAGAAAAGGATGAGGTTCTATGATTGGCTAGGGCAGGGCCAGTTGAGCCCTCCTGTCACTAGAGAGGGTACAAAGTGCAATAATTAACAATTTCATCAGAAACACCTGGAAAGAGTGAGAAGCAAAATTTCCCAATGCACAGATGGGGCTTCTAATATTAAAAATAAATATCCACACCAGATATATAGCTAAAGAAATATATCATGCACTATAAGATTTCATGATAAGCATGTATTTTCTTTTGCACTTAACATGGACCCATTTGAATATTTCTGTGCTGCCGAAAGAGACGAAACAGCTAAGTTCTTAAAGGTTAGCAATGTCGTGGGAAGCTGAACAGATTGTGGGTCTGTGTGTGATTCAGCCAGGGAATAATTTTTGTAGGTGATCCTGCTCTAGAGACAACAGGAACACAATCTTGGGACTATGTATCATTTTACAGAATTGGAACAATGCAATGGACTGACAATAAGTGGACCTAAATTGGAGAGAATAAACCAAGTTGCTACAGGCAAAGCACACTTGCAGACTAAAATCCTCATTAGCAGCACAAAACTAGAAGCCAAATTTTTGCGGCCTTATTAGCAGCACCCCAGCCAAGGATGCACTAATTAGATAAGGAGATAAACTGTGTTGCTAAAGCCAAGGCATCCTTTGTTTATGATTAGGCATTGACAGCAGTGAGCATCAGGATCCAAATTCCAGTCATCATGGATAAAGAGCAAGGGAATGCCTAAGACTAAAACCCTTGCCAGACTGAGGATGAGAAATAGTCTTTGCTTGAACTTCAAGGGAACAAAGTCTGACCCCACATAGGTGAGGAAACTAGGTGACGTGCAGTAATGCACAGAATGATAAAGTGAGTATTTCATGGATACATTAGAGCATAATCTGGAATAGCCCATCAGATTATGGGGACAGCTAGGAACAGCACAGGCTGAGTTTTAGAACTAGTTTTTACTTCCTATGTAAATCACGAAACTAGACTCTCAATTGCTATCAGTGATATGGTGAGGGATGGCGGGGACTGGTCACTGTCAGTAGAAGTGTCATAAAGACTAGTACAGTAAAATGATTAGACATTAGTAGTGACAAAGATTCTTAAAAGGGTAAAGCAGGGAACAAGATCAGATCAACTTGTAGGTTGTCAGGAAGCCACTGTGAATGTCATGGTTTATTTATAGATATCTTAGGTATGGACCCTACTCCGCTACTTCATTCAATGGACAAAAGATGTGCAAGAAAAATTACCTCCCCAAGATCACATATTTGTGCAAGATCATAAAGTGGATTAGAATTCAAAAGATTTCTAATCCAGTGTCTTTCATTATATCATAATGGTTATAAGCAAAAGAACTACAGTCACTAAAAATACATTTTTCTACATTATATTGTTACTGACATTTGGGTCTTGAATTAAACTATATTTTTGTCTAAGGACAATAATAACTTTCCCCCTTCTGGCAATGAGATACTTTATTAAAATTTTATTTACTAAAGTCATTGCATTTTATGTATACTCTTTTAGAGCACCACGTACATGTATTTAAGTTTACGTGCGTCTGAACACATAGATTTAAAAAGCTACTTTACTGGATCATACTGTAGTTCTATTTTTAGTTTTTTAAGGACCCTGAATACTGTTTTCCATAGTGGTTGTACCAATTTACATTCCCACCAACAGTGTAGGAGCATTCCCTTTTCTCCACACCCATTCTAGCATTTATTGTTTGTAGACTTTCTGATGATGGCCATTCTGGCCAGTGTGAGGTGATACCTCATTGTAGTTTTAGTTCGCATTTCTCTAATACTCAGTGATGTTGAGCATCTTTTCATGTGCCTTTTTGCCATCTGTGTGTCTTCTTTGGAGAAATGTCTCTTTAGATCTTCTGCCCATTTTTTGATTGTTTTTTTTTTTTTTATATTGAGCTACATAAGCTATTTATATATTTTGGAGATTAATCCTTTGTCAGTTGCTTCATTTGCAAATATTTTCTCCCATTCTGAGGCTTGTCTTTTCGTCTTGTTAATGGTTTCCTTTGCTGTGCAAAAGCTTTCACATATGATCCAGCAATCCCACTCCTAGGCATATATCTGGAGAAAACCAGAATTGGAAAAGATAAAGGAACCCCAATGTTCACTGCAGCACTATTTACAATAGCCAAGATTTGGAAGCAACCTAAATGTTCATTGACAGAGGAATGGATAAAGAAGATGTGGTACATATATACAGTAGAATATTACTCAGCCATAAAAAAGAATGAGATAATGCCATTTGCAGCAACATGGATGGACCTAGAGATTATCATACTAAGAGAAGTCAGACAGAGAAAGACAAAATCATATGATATCACTTATATGTGGAATCTTAAAAGATGATACAAATGAACTTATTTACAAAACAGAGCCACAGACTTTGAAAACAAACTTATGGCTACCAAAGGGGAAAAGGGGGGAGATAAATTAGGAGTTTGGGATTAACATATATACACTACTATATATAAAATAGATAATCAACAAGGACATACTGTATACCACAGGGAATTCTACTCAATATCCTGTAATGACCTATATGGGAAAAGAATCTGAAAAAGAATTGATACATGTATATGTACAACTGAACCACTTTGCTGTACACCTGAAACTAACACAACATTGTAAATCAACTATACCCCAGTATAAAATAAAAATTGAATTTAAAAAAAGCTATTTGAATTCATATATTTTATATAAACTTTGTAACATAAAAATTCACACCAAGTTTTGAATTAGAGCTCTGGTAAGCTGGTTTGTTATTAGTTGCACAACTAACAGATTGAGAAGTTGTCCTTGTCATTGACATAGGCAATGTCAGAGCTCATTGTGAGCTATGAGTAGAATTCTTTTTCTCAAGGCCATGTCTTTCATGATTATAGGTCAAGTAGGGCTAATGACTGTATGATGTGAGTTCAACACTATCTGGAAAACAGACCTCCCTCATAAAATAGTCATTATCTTGCCCATCAATGCCAGAAATTCATTTAACAAATGATATAATCTATCAACATTAGAGGTAAGAATTACAATCCAAACATCCTTGGGTAAAATAGTATATTAAATTCTCAATTAAAGCATGAAAATAATTACCATAGTCACCACAATGGGATGTAAGAATCCAGTATACTATAGACATTTATCCATAAATTTAGAACATAGAAATATATATTTATACTCATCATTAATAACAAGAAAATTTAATTTTTAAGCCACCAATCTGTGTTTTTAAACTTCTATTTTTTCTTTAATGTTTAAACACACACACACACACACACACACACACACACACACATGCACAAACATCTCAAGCTAAAATTTCCCTAAATGAGTAGCCTACAAAATTTCAGCAGGAAAGAAAACTGGAGAATTATATTGCAAGTTTTCTTAAGTGTAAGAATCCAAGCCCATACTTCCATTTTACTAAGCTTTATAACTGAAGAAAGTCACTTGAGAAATTACATAAAATGAGACTACCTGGCATAAATTATTAACATCTTGAAAGTACATTCATATGGGTAATTTATAAGTTTAATGTTCTTTGCAGATTCAATGGTAAAATTATTAGAAGTTTATGTCAAATAAAGATCTTTGTGTGGAATCATTACTTCAGAATGGTATAAACAGAAGTACAGAGTAACAAATTCAAATAGCAACCTTGTGTGCAATAGACAGGAACTCTGTTTTCTGGAGAGGCCTCTTAGCAGCTCCATATAGGTGCCCACATTTTACCATCAGCTTTTTTTTTTTTTTTTTTTTGCGGTACACGGGCCTCTCACTGTTGTGGCCTCTCCCATCGCAGAGCACAGGTTCCGGATGTGCAAGCTCAGCGGCCATGGCTCACAGGCCCAGCCGCTCTGCGGCATGTGGGATCTTCTCGGACCGGGGCACGAACCCGTGTCCCCTGCATCGGCAGGCGGACTCTCAACCACTGCGCCACCAGGGAAGCCCTACCATCAGCTTTGCATAATTAACAAGGATGAGAAAAACAATGATCATGCTGCTAGTATTTAGTTATTCTTATAGTAAAATAAAAAAATTCTCCGGTAGTTCTTTAAAAATCTCAATTCAAGTTTCCCTTTTCTGAGCTGCAACTCTTACTTTTCAGTAGTACTCTACACCTGATTAGATTCACACAAAATCTCCGTAATACTTTCACTCGAAGATGGTGTAGAAGATAAATTACCAAGTAACCATTTACTCTCCCAAAACAAGTTTTATTGATTTTCAGATTTGTAGCAGTAGGTTCTATCTGTAATGGAAGAACCCAGAATTCTATATTTTTCCCTTAGATAATAAGACAACCATCTCTAATAATGTACCATATATCCAATCACTGTGTAAGTTTATGTATTTTTCAATACTCTAATTTAAGTCTCAAAAATCAGTTTTTTAAAAAGTTACCTAATTTTGTACTCACAAAAATACCATATGCCAGAAAAGAATTCATGTTAGAGCATGGAGAACTTTAATATTAGAATTTGGATATTAATGGCTTTGTGTCTATAAAAGTGAAACTAAATATATTACTATAGTTTGCATTGATAAAACCTATTAGTTCAGCTCCTTAAATAATTATTTTACCCATTTTTTGCTTGTTTGTATTAATTTTTATTAGGGTTTCATAAACTTATTACTTGTGTTTCATAAACTATTTTCTCTGTAATATTGGGTATTCTCCCTGGTAGACTCCATTTTCATGTGTATTAACTATTAACCCATGTTTATTTAGGCTTCTGTTGGGATTACAAAAATTCCCAAGGCAAGTGCAATAAAAAGCAAACAATTGGGACTAAATCAAACTAAAAAGCTTTTTCACAGTGAAGGAAACCACCAACAAACGAAAAGGCAATCTACTGAATGGGAGAAGATATTTGCAAATGCTATCTCCAACAAGGGGTTGATGCCCAAAATATATAAAGAACTCATATGACTCATTATCAAAAAAAACAACCTGATTTACAAATGGGCAGGAGACCTGACTAGATATTTTTTCAAAGATGACATACAGATGGTGAATAGCACATGAAAAGGTATTCAACATCACTAAGCATCAGGGAAATGTAACTCAAAAACACAATGAGATACCACCTCACACCTGTCAGAATGGCTCTTATCAAAAAGACAAGAAATAACAAGTGTTACCAAGGATGTGGAGAAAAGGGAATCCTCATGCAGTGCTGGAGGGAATATAAATTGTTGTAGCCACTGTGGAAAATAGTATGGAGGTTCCTAAAAAAAAGCCCACAAAAAAATAGAACTGCTATACGATAAGTGAAATAATTCTGGCCGAGAAAGATATCCTTCAATGGTTTAATGATTAAGTACATTGTGATATATTCTTACCATAGAATACTAGTCAGTGATCAAAAGGAACAAACCACTGAATCATTGCAGCAACTTGTATGGATCCATAGAAATTAGGCTGAAAGAAAAAACTCAATTCTAAAAGGTACATACAGTATGAATCCATTTATAATATATTTGTTATTGATAGCCATGGATCAGGAATAGGAATGGAAGGGAGGTAGGTGTGGCTATAAAAGGGCAACACTAGGGATCCCTGTGGTGATGGCACTGTTCTGTGTCTTGACTGTATCAAGTCAATATCCTGGTTGTGATATCATACCCCAGCTTTGTAAGATGTTTATTATTTGTGTTCTACTACTGGATAAAGGGTATATAGGATCTCTCTATATTCTTTCTTAAAATTTCACTTGGATCTTTATCTCAAAATAAAAAGTTTTATTAAAACAAACAAACAAAAAAACAGTGATAACTTCACAGTACCTACAGAAAGAAGTACAAACTCCTCAAAATTATACATAAGGGCATTCAGAATACAACCTTTGCACATATTTTATCCTCATCACTCTTTACTTGTTCTGCTTTCCCTCCTTACCTCTACCCTATACATTTCATACATGTTAAAGTGTAAAAACTTTTTCTTGCATCACTCTTGTACCACTACCTAGAGTGAATTTTGATTGCGTGTACTGTGGTCTCAATCATTACCAGTGAATTCTAAGGACACAGTTTCTACCCATAGCCTTCACCCTCTTCTCCTGGAAAAACAATACATACTAACAAACAACTGAACCATAGACAACAGGAAGAAGAGAAGAGACATTTTTAAAAAACAGTGGTTCCCCCCCCCCAAAGAAGTTGTACAGTATATAATCTAGTTGTAGGGGAAAATAATCTCAATTTTGATTTCTTTAATTATTTGTGCTCTACTACGAAAAGACTTTAAGATTGATATCAAAATGCATGTAACATAGCAATTGTAATACTTTAAAAGAATTAAGAAAAATGTGCTAAAGGGAAAAGTACTAGAAGAAAAATAGTCAGGTTAGGTATATTGCTGACATGTTCTATATTGCTCACCTCCAGCAGGCATTATTTATAACATGCACAATCATGCAGCAGCCTGAGGAGGTTGGCACACAACAATATGTTTTCAACATTTCCAAGTATCAAGCACTATAGTATATGCTTCAAAATTGTCAGTCCATTTAATCATCAATGATTATTACCTGTGAATTAATTACTATCTCCTTTACATAACAAAGATATTGAAGCTCAGAGAGGGGATGTGACACATTCAAACCCAGGTCTATTTGAATACAAAGGGTATATATACATTTAACCTCCTAAAAATGGGAAATGTATCTGGCTATAATCCTTCTAGGGGTCGATTCAAAAAGGAACATAGACTCCCTTAAAATGTTACAGTGTTGGCCTTCCCTGGTGGCGCAGTGGTTGAGAGTCCGCCTGCCGATGCAGGGGACACGGGTTCGTGTCCTGGTCCGGGAAAATCCCACATGCCGCGGAGCAGCTGAGCCGGTGAGCCATGGCCGCTGAGCCTGCGCGTCCGGAGCCTGTGCTCCGCAACGGGAGAGGCCACAGTGGTGAGAGGCCCGCGTATCACAAAAAAATAAAAATTAAAAAAAAATGTTACAGTGTTCATTATGTAAAATAAAGTCGTTTGTGAAAACCAACTATGTTCCTGACACTAAGGACAGATTAATTTTACCTTTTCTTCCTAATAGAAGGACACCACTAAAACAATGTACAGCATCCTCAATAGCATCCTTGTCATTTTCAATTGCAATTAACTAGGTTATCAAATGCTGCTGCACAGATCACTTGAAAGTACCCAAAATTTGTAACCTACTTCAACTGAAATAAACACAAAAATTCAACATGTTCAGATTCTAACATACTGAATAGATTTTCCAAATTTTGAGGCATTAAGGTGAGGTGATTTTATACCTAATTATCTCTACAGCCTGTTAGTACTTAAAAGTCTCAGCCTAGCATGAATGCTGAAAATCCACTTTCAGAGACTACTTTTTCAGGTCACTGTCTTGTCTGAAGCAGAAACAGTGCTCAACAAGACATTTTATATGTTTGAGGTTGGAACTGAGTAATATATTCTGTAGGCTGCTTGTCCTGTATAAGTATTAGAACACTTCTAAAAAGAATTTTAAAATAAAAGTTCATATTCCCTCCTCAATCACTAAACACAAAAATAATTTAAAGAAGCATCTCACTATGAGATAGTTTCACTTATTAACAAGTTTCCGGTATTTTTTAGAGAGAAATGTTTTGTTTAAAATATTTTCACATTGCCCCCATAAAAGGGAGATCAGGTTACATACACTCAGCTCTAAATATAAAAAATAATTGTTCATGGGCTTCCCTGGTGGCGCAGTGGTTAAGAATCTGCTTGCCAACGCAGGTGACATGGGTTCGAGCCCTGGTCCGGGAAGATCCCACATGCCACGGAGCAACTAAGCCCGTGCACCACAACTACTGAGCCTGCGCTCTAGAGCCAGCGAGTCACAACTACTGAGCCTGCGTGCTGCAACTACTGAAGCCCATGCGCCCAGAGCCCATGCTCCGCAACAAGAAAAGCCACCACAGTAAGAAGCCTGAGCACTTCAACAAAGAGTAGCCCCCTATCGCCGCAACTAGAGAAAGCATGAGCACAGCAACGAAGACCCAACACAGCAAAAAAATTAATTAATTAAATAAATCTATAGAAAAATAATAATTGTTCAAATTCAAGTCAACTTTTGCAATGAAAAGCAATGATTCAGAGATTAAATTATTCTTTTATAATTTCCCATTTATGTAGTTGATATTTTAAAATACAGTTCTAGTTGCTTACATTTTCACAAAATGATTCATTTTTCATTTGCCTTTAGATTGTCTGGGACTTACTTCAAATAAGATTTAAAATATGCTGTCATGTTAAAAACATGTAAACATTTAATGGACAGATTACTTTTTAGAGTGGATGAAAAGAGATTTTTTTTCATAACTTAAAATATACTTCAAGTGAATGTGATAGACTCATAAATTGGTTCTCAGTTTTTAAGTCTGATAATTTATCACTTGCCTTTGAGACGTCTAAGTAAAATGCATCACTTCTTATTTTGCACTCTTATTACTAACAAATGTTTTGATGAGATCTTACATAGAATCTGTCTTGAAAAAATCCTTGGAATTAAATGCAAAAAAAAAATTGCTATGTATATTGAAGGGTTTGTTAGCCATTTGCAAAATTAAAACTTGAAATATTTTATTAAGCAATAATTTTGATTAGTTAACAAAATGAAGTATTAAGCAATGTTTTTTTAATAAGTACTGATGCCTTACTTGTTATTATACAACTCAAGTGAGACATGGAGAGAGATGGTTTGCTATAGCCAGCTAGCATTTCCTTTTGAGTCATATTCCATACTCTACATTTCGGTGGACATCTAAGTACTTACTTATAAACAAGTTGGGATTCCTAAACCAAAAAAAGTGTAAGTAAAAAAAAAAAAATTAAAGATGAAAGGTTTTGGGAATTAAGTGTAAAATAATTCCAAAAAAAATTAATTTTGAGTATCCCTCTCTTAGAGCTAAGAAGAGACTGTCTTTTCCAAGTTTACACACCTAATATGTGGTAATTTAAAATCTGCACTTTTTTCCATTTAGGGAGAATAGAGACATGCTTCACAAAGAGATACGGATATGTTTTAAATCTAGAATTTTTTTTTAGGGTAGAAAGGTTGACATACATCAAATGCAATGAGTTTACTCTAAAAATAAACAGTTCTGTGCTCTAAAATGGATTCATTTATTTCATTAATAATTGGCCTAATTTATAAGTCTAAGAGGTACCCTGAAGATGTAACATTCCTTCAGCAGACACTATTAGCAAATGTCACATTGCAGTTTTCTTCATATATAAACAGAAGCCTCAGGAGACAAAGATGAAACTTCTTACATGAAAGATTATGCACTCTAAATGTCAGTCTCTTAAAATATTCTAAACCCGTCATAAAGATAGTTAACGCAAATAGCCTAAAATGTGCTTCCAGTTATATTTCAAAGTATTTTTTTCCTGGACAAACAGGTTGGCAGATACATGAACAATTTACGAAGCCAAACAACTCCATGAGCAATTAAAAACAGTGGCTATTCATTGACCATAAACATAAGAACTTCATTCATATGAAGTATGAATAAATCGTCATGATACCGTCTGCAATTAAGAACACCAAAACCCAGCTAATTGTTTTGTTCATGCTGGCCAGTGAATCCTTGTCCAGCCCCTAAAATTGCCAGGTGTACCCTCCTGTTTATCATAAATTAGGTCTCCACATATGTGAAATTTTGAGCTATGTATCTTACATCTCTGCAGAATATTTAAGTATTTTTCTTTTTAGCTTACATCTCAGTACTCATCAATGGAATAACCATTGAACATATGTAGTTCACAAATCTCAAAGTCCACATTTAGAAGATAGGTATTTCTTAGGTGAGTTATTTCTTAACATGCTAAGGTAGTTTTCATTTTTCAGTCATGAATTAGTGTATCAGTACACTTCTTACATATTTCGATCCTCCCTTCCTATAATTAATAATATCTATTTATGTGTAGATATTTTTTAAAGAATCCATCAATATATTTTCCTGATTTATAGAAAAATATATATGCATGCATATTAAAATTATTTCCAGTGAGCACATGCATATAAATACGTGATTTGATATCCTGAAGATAAATTCATCACATATCTTACTAACGCTGTGCAGTTTAAATGTAGAATAAAGATTCTATAAACTTTTAAAATCAAGCAAAAGACCGTAGGAGGTAGTTTCCCTCTATGTTGAGTTTGTAGGAGTATCAATATAGGGACAGGACTGTGGAGTGTTATAGATGTTTACTGTCTGAGAAAACTTCACCCTTTTGATAAAATAAGCATGGGTATATCCATGCTAAACTCTCCTCTGGAACTTCTCATCTCCTAGAGGAGGGATATCTCATCTCCAAGATTTCTATCCTACGATTATTATCAATAAAGTCCAATTGTTTTAAGAAAGAATGCTTATTCTATGTGAACATACTTCATGCCACAGAATTGTACACTTACAATGAATAACATGTTAAATATTATGTTATGTATATTTACAATAAAAATGCTAAAAGGAGAACACATCGTGCTTTCCACATTATTTACATGCAAAATTCAGCTAATAGCTTTGAACAACTAAGTTTTTAAACCACACCAAGCAATGTGAATAGAGTCAAAAGACATACCCAGTCGTGAAATTATTAACACTTTTATTGTAAAGGCAAAACAAACAATTTAAAAAAAAATTAAATGTTGCTAAAGGAATTTGGGGAGGATATTGTTAAAATATTCTTGGACCAAATTAAAGACTTGAATGAATACAAAACAACTATTATCATTTAAGATCTAGCTTCCGTTGGTAAGGGAAGCATGTTTATAATAATCAAGGAGGTCCCTTTCTCTGTGCTTCCTGAGGTACATGGCACCACTGCAATCATCACACATGACAGTGCTTCGGGAGCAATAATTTATGTGGATGATTTTAGGCACCTGCTTCATTTTCAACTGCCTCTGTCCTCTGAGGCTCCACATGTAAACAAAGACCTTGACACAAAGTCTTGGAATTCTGCTTCTTTTTTTTAAGTTCCCAGGAAAATGAGAGTTGCTCTTAGAACCCCTTAGTGACTTCTAGTGGTCCTGAATAGATCTGGGGTTTTGGTCAAGGGGTCATGCTGGCCTGTACATAGATATCAAGAAAATACAGCTTATCTATATTACAGCCTCTTTTTTTAAAAATGTACTTTGCCGGCACTTTTAGGGAGAAACAAAACTAGTGGTTTTCCTCTTGTCTTGAAACAGCTAATACACTGCTATTAAAGTCTTCAAATATAATAAATCATGTATTTTTAGCAATTAAAAAACTTAGTCCTACTACAGTCCTATTCCAGTCTTATTAAAATTTTACTTGGTTAATTTAAATTTGTCATGCCTTGCTTTAAAGTATTTACTAGTTTTGGTTTAATTGCAACTAGATGTAGCTTTTAAAGACATGGCTTCATTCTAAAAATGTTACATGAGAATAAATATCTTTGGCATGCACAATATTGCATCTTTAGGATACTCCAGTGTTTCTCTTCCTTGTATTTTTTTTGCCTCACTATAATTAACATCAATTGATCAGTTTAGTTTTGGTCTCATGTTCTAACTAAATTATTTTTTCCCCACAAAATTTCCCCGTTCTTGCAATATATGGAATCATTTCCTAAGTCATCAGAGATCCAAAATGGTGGTGTGAGTAGGTAGGTTTTTTATTTCATATCAAATTTCCACTTTAGTCTTCTCACTCAAGTCCTGAAAGTCAATATTATCATAAGCAGATTTTACTGCAGGTACTCTGCCAGATTTGCTACTGTTTGAAAGAATTTTATGTGATACTGTCCTTCTCTTAATTAACCCCAACAGAATTTCATGTTTTTAATAATCTATTAAGTTCATTTGCTAGGTGACTAACATTCTGGCAGAGTTGTGTTGCCTAATAATTTTCTAATAAATAGCATCTATTTTCCCATGTGATATTATAGCATCAGTTTCAACTTATAAATTGAGAAAGATGATAGAAACCAAATGTTACAGTATGGTGCTGTGTTCACACTTCAAGGAAACTGATTAGAAATTGTAAGGACATCACTGCCATTCGTGTACAGTAACTTTCTTGGAATAAATGTTATTAAGTCAAAAATTAGGTATTTCTGCACATCAGATAACTTTGCAATGAAGAATAAAATAGAGACTGTGGCCTAATTACATGTGGAGAAGTTTCTAGGATTTAGGCAAAGGTTTGTAGTATAACAGGAACAAACTATAGTAACCACGTTTTATTGTCTGTTTGTGCATTTGTTACCCTTAGTCCCCAAAAAACTGAACAGAGGGAAAAGATGAGTGCATGTATATTTTAGAAAAGGCTGTAAAATGTGGAGAGAAATGTATTTTCCTAGAAAATTAATAAAAAGCGAACTAGCAATTGTTAACATTTTACGTGCTAGAATTATGCTAAACACTTTATGCATGTCTTCTGAGTCAAAGTAGGTATTATTCTAATTTCACAGTTAACAGTCATGAGAAGGTTCATAAGACTAGTAGTCAGACTCACATCTAGATGATTTTGATTCCATGCTCCCATGACTTCTTCATCTGTGCCTAGCGAACACTACCCAGCTTCAAGTACCAAGGTTGACATAAATATATGGGAACACCTTTAGTCTTACTGAACCTGTTCTTTCACCTATAATCTGAAGTGTTTTGTGAAATTATCTTCAGGTTTTTCTGATTATTATCACCTCCTTACCAAATGGTTTTATTCTTTCTTGTTTATTTCCTGCTTATAATCAAGAAGTGCTACTTCTTTAAAAGTGTAAAGCTGGTCTAGTAAGTAGAAGCAAGATATTTAGCAAATTTGAGTACAGTCTTAAATTAGATGAACTATAAATGCCTGTATAGTATTTGCCTTTAACATTTTAGCACTCAACACAATACCTGTTCACAAAAAAAGGACAGGAATAATATATTTTTATTGAATGAATGAATGAAAAGATGAACAGATGGTTTTGTTCTTGGCTGTATTCCCAATGCCTAGAACAGTAGCTGGTAAATAGCAGGCATTCAAAAACATATGACTTCCTCTTGTTTTGAACTCCTAAACAACTCTGTATAATTCAAGGTCTCACTATTATGGAGGATCAAATCAGGAAATATGTATTCCCCTGGGAGATTGAAATTATATGTTCTCTGAAGTTATTTATTTATTTATTTTTTCTTCCTTTCTTTTTTCTTTTTTTTTTGGCAATACGCGGGCCTCTCACTGTTGTGGCCTCTCCCGTTGCGGAGCACAGGCTCCGGACACGCAGGCTCAGTGTCCATGGCTCACGGGCCCAGCCGCTCCGCGGCATGTGGGATCTTCCCGGACCGGGGCACGAACCTGTACCCCCTGCATCGGCAGGCAGACTCTCAACCACTGCGCCACCAGGGAAACTCTGAAGTTATTTTTTTTTTAAGTGGTAATTTCCTTACCTAAGAAATCCATTTAACCTTAATTAGATATTATTTCTGATAATGATGAAAATGGAGTAATATTTATTATTCCAAGAAATGTAACATCCTCTGAGCAAAAAACACTGCACATCTTAAACATGGTTATCAAGGTATTGATGGTTACCTTAATTTGGAATTTGGTTTAAAGATTATTGGATATTCTGAAACAGTTAAAAAAAAAAAAAAAAGAGGGCTTCCCTGGTGGCGCAGTGATTGAGAGTCTGCCTGCCGATGCAGGGGACACGGGTTCGTGCCCTGGTCCGGGAAGATCCCACATGCCGCGGAGCGGCTGGGCCCGTGAGCCATGGCCGCTGAGCCTGTGCGTCCGGAGCCTGTGCTCTGCAACGGGAGAGGCCACAACGGTGAGAGGCCCGCGTACCGCAAAAAAAAAAAAAAAAGAAACATCGTAAATGGACATAAGGGTGATTAAATAAACTGTTGTATAGTCACACACTGGATTGCTACCTAGCATCTGAAAACATGAATAAACATAAAAAATATGTTACTGAATGAAAGAGAAAGTTGCAAAGGGATAACATCAGTGCATCAGCACTCATTCAGTCAAAACTTTTGATTCCCCTTTTTGAGACTTCCTAGGCAGAAGCTCCTATTCTATGCAAGGGGCATACTACAGTGAACAAAACAATTAACATACATTTTGAAATAAATAGTTTATATTATCATGAGAACATAGTAATGTAACAAAATTCAAAGATACATATGGCAGCGATAATACTAAGTTTCTTCCATTTTTTTAAAATCTGAAGAAAATATGGCAAAATGTTTGCATTTGATGTTTGGGGCTGGGTTCATGAGTGACTGCCATTTTATTTTTCTTTACATTTTAAAGTTTAATTATTTTACAAGTAAATCTATTTTAATAATCATATACATATATAACCGTTGTATAAATAAATAACAAAACTGTAGCAATTTGGTGACTGAGAGTTGAGAACACTGGTCTTTGATCTAAACAGAAGGAAATAAAAGAAATGCCTCATTATGAAAAAAGAAAAGGAAAATATCCTGTTCTTGCCCAATTCAGCGTCTGAATTGGCAGTTTGCTTTCAGTTTCAGCGTTGACTTTTCAGTCCTTCCAACTCCCTCCACATGGCGTGTCTGCCTCTGGAGTGGCAACAGCTCTCATGGCTGCGTTGGCTGTATTTGGCAGTCGTAGTATAAGAAATAAGCCAAGCTCTTGAATCTGGGTCTTTTTTTTTTCCGTTCATTCTTTCTTTTCTCTATGTTTTTAAAGCAACATCTAGTACTTCAGTTCATTCCTTGGCAAATTCTATCTTGCTTGGATCACCATCAATAATGGTGTTAACATAAAGTGACTACTGCCAGAAACTCAGGTTCTGTGGCACCAGTGGCCTCGCTGGTCATCAAGCCAGTGCACCTGCTGCTGGTGTAGAATCAGGCTGTTGATAAAACTATAATCCCCTCATGGTTCACCAGTTTAGCTTTGAAAGCAACCACAGGCATGTAGGAATGTTTCATGGAAAGAGTAAAGACATTCCCAGGAATATTTTTTTTCTATAAGCTTTCTTCTACATTTTTCTAATCCATAAACAATTACTTTTATGCATTTCAGAACTAGCAGAGGAGTGAATTAAGTCTTCAAACTGGAACTAGGACTCAAAGAACTTCTCTTTCCAAGACACTTCAGCTGTCAACATGGGAATGTTTACATTAATTTCTTTAGGGGCACGTATTAGGAGGTGTTTGGGGTAAAATTTCTCTCAGATATAAAACTCATCTGAAAATTTCTTCAATTCCTTAAATTTTCTATTTCAATTAATATCATTCAAAAAATTGTCTACCTACCTCTCAACAAATCTTGGCTTGTTTTCAAATCAAAGGAAGTGAAGTTTGAATTGTTGTTGGAGAATCACTGCTCAGGTAATAAAAATAATTTTCTAGAAAACTGTATGTTCTGAATGCTTAATGCTCCCGTTAAAACAAAAGAAACTCAACTAAAACCACACTTACTATATAATTCCTCACCAAACTTCAGTCTCATGGAAATAGCTGTAGCTTATGACTGTGTTAATATATACTAAATTTAGGAGCTTAATAAAACATCAATAGTTCATGTCATGATAAATTTCCATTTTGATCTTGAATAGGAAAATGTACAGAATATTATGTTTATCAAAGTAGATGTCTTCTCATATATAAAAACAAAATCTAAAAAATACATTACTTTTACGTATTAAAACCATTACTAATTAAGATTTGG
Organism: Leucopleurus acutus; assembly: GCF_964270905.1. NCBI lineage: Eukaryota > Metazoa > Chordata > Mammalia > Artiodactyla > Delphinidae > Leucopleurus > Leucopleurus acutus. Next base: position 38,572,424 of record NC_139147.1, on the reverse strand, counting down.
ATTAAACATTGATGTATATGCATACATAGATGTATATATGCTTATGTTTAGTATGTATATAATCGGACATGTTCACAAACATGTTTATATGTAATATATAATGTTTATATATTATTATATGTTTATAGTATGTAATATATAATAGCATAACAAGTAAGTAAATAAATGGAGAGTAAAATCCAAAAGGTCTCAGAAAACAGACATAAGATATTTTAAAGTTATTTTACAATACTCAAGAAAGTATATACATGAACAAAAATAGCATAACCCAAACAAATATAATTCAATCTAACTCTCATATAATCAGATGTATACTTTCCAGTTTTTTCCTTGGCCTTTACAAATGGGTTTGGCTGTCTGTTGAATAAACTTCATTTTTGGCAAAGATTTTATACACAAGAGTTCGGTTTATTTTGATGAAATTTAAAGACCACTTCTTTCCATGATTGTTTTGGTGCCTGTAAGACTTCCAAATGAAAGAGATGCTTTAAACATATGGATGGGGTTAAGATGCCTTCTGTACCCTGCATGGGACCTCATACATACTAAATATTGAGACAGCTTTTCAATAACACTTCTCCTAGCTGAAAAGTAAAAGAAATGGATACTCAATGGATACTCAAATTATTATTACCATGTAGCTGCCAGGATATAATGAATAAATATTCACACATTTATGTAGAAGATATTCTAGAAAATACTCCTTTGTAAAACTGATGGGATTATCAGAACCATAAATTTAAGTATGCAGAATTTTGAATTAACTCATTATATATTCATAAATTGAATTTGGTAAGAAAAAAAGCATTATCATATTAAGTATACCGGTAGATATTTTGAAAGCCATTTTGAAAAGGAAATTCATTCCAGATTTTATATGGTATTAATAGAATCAACATCATTATTACTACTTCTTTTTTATTCCCCAGAGGCACCTATCTTAGCTATTATTTGCTGCAAACCATGAAATTAGCCCATTTTTCCCTTAAGGTACAAAATTTAGATTCAAGGCAATAGAGTGACGTTTCTTCCACCAGATATATTTATATTTTTTATAATAATTTGATTCTACTTAATGAGTAGCATATGAGTAATTACAAATTACTAATAAAAATACCATGGAATTGAGAAACAAAGAGAACACAATTCTTCCCTCTCTCTCTCTCTCTCTCTCTCACACACACACACACACACACACACACACACACACACACATCAGGAACATATTTGTGGTCTGCATTCCTAAGGTATAATTAGGACTGGTTTTATGAGCAGACAAGTAAATATGAGAAATACCTGAAAGCATGCCATCTGCTTCTTTTTCTTAGTCTTCAAATGCTCTGTCTCAAGACTGGCTTTTTGTTTACAAATAAAGATTTATGTCTATGGGATTAAGCATGAAATTGAATTTTGAGTAACATCTATTAACTATTATCATCATAACAACAGTGAAATAATTTCTTATGAAGGATCAAGTCTTGTGGGTAGGGAACATGGGATACAGGATGAGGGACGGACTCAATGATAGATTAAGTGCTCTCAAATGCCTGCAAGTAGCAAAATGAGCATATGTTTACCTGTGGCTTTTTTTTTTTTTTTAAGTAATGGGGATTGAGTCTCCTACAACTAAGTGAATCATGTTATGTGTCAAAACACTAGTTACAAAAGTGCAAAACTACTGTTGTTACAATGGAATACTTTAGATGCATGTATGATCTTACCCTTATGAAAACCATGGAGAGGGATGCATTTTCTATTTAATTCTTAAACAGAACCACAAATTGGTTCTATACTAGTGAGAATTATATTTAATCATCTTTGGTTTTGCTAAGACACCCAGGCTCAGAAATGGAAAGAAGATTTAAAAGAATAAAATCAACATGGTAAACACCAACTTAAGCTTTTCTATTACTTTGAAAAATCGAAGGTCTACAACTTCAATAATCATTGGTTGTTTATTTTATTTTCATTCCTATATCATTTCTCTGATCTCTGTTCTCTCCAAATTTGTAAGTAGCAGAGATAGTTTCATCTTAGTTGCAATTAAGTATATATATACACGCATGCACACACACCTAAATACATATATACATATATGTGTGTATACATTTATATGTTGCTTTTAACCTCAATTTTTAATTTTTGTCACCTCAGCTCACTTTTATAGGCAATTTTTGAAGCATTAAAGCAAATCTGATTGTAACATAAATTTTCCCCTACCTTCTCTAAAAGGAAAAAAAAATGTACTTGTTGAAAAATGTACAGTTGCCCTGCACTGATCTCTTTTTGCAGTTTTTGTTATGCAGTCACAAGATTACCACAAAGTGACATGAAAATGGCATTATAATAATAAAGCCAAACATTCAGAGTAAATGGTTCAGGAGTCCTGCTTGAATACCTTTCAAATTTGTTCATGAATAAAGAACCTTATTTTATTGGACTAAATACATCGTCAAAATCTAAAAATTTATTCACATTGACACTGTGAATTATTTTCTAAGTTCAGTAATTTTGATACCTGTCCTGATTTGTAAATTGGCATATAGTTGCCTAAGCATGCACAGGATATTATGTGCATTGTAAAATGAGCAGTAAATGATTTTCTGTACCGTTGTTCTTAATGAGACAATACAAAGTTATTCAGAAAGCAACAATTGTGAAATAAACAGTTTATCTGCTGACGTAGAGCAATCTGTGCTCTATCTCAACTGAGTTGATAAAATGATGTTGTGAGATAAGTTTCAAGATTTTTTTCTTTTAAGTTTATGAGCATTTTATTTCCTTAATTTTTTTCCCCCCGAAAACAACGGTCCATTACCACCATAGCCTGGATTCCTGGCTCACAGGTGATGCTTGTTGCTCTAAGGCATTGAAACATTCTAATGTCCTGGACTTGGGGAAGGATGTATTAGAAGTAGCATAGGGCTCAGATCTCCCCAAACCCACAAATCTACCAGGACAGTGAAGTTTCAAGATTTAAATAATTACTACTACCACTGTAAATTGCATGGAATTTTAAGATTTATATTGCATAGTTCTTTTAATTTTCCTTAAAACATTCTGAATAGTAACATTAAGGTAAATCTATAAACATTTAAAAGGTTACGGTGTAGTTTCTTTGTTTGTTTTTTTAACATCTTTATTGGAGTATAATTGCTTTACATTGTTGTGTTAGTTTCTGCTGTATAACAAAGTGAACCAGCTATACGTATACATATATCCCCATATCTCCTCCCTCTTGCATCTCCCTCCCACCCTCCCTATCCCACCCCTCTAGGTGGTCACAAACCACAACCTAGCTGATCTCCCTGTGCTGCTGATCTCCCTGTGCTATGCAGCTGCTTCCCACTAGCTATCTATTTTACATTTGGCAGTGTATATATGTCAAAGCCACTCTCTCACTTCGTCCCAGCTTACCCTTCCCCTTCCCCATGTCCTTAAGTCCATTCTCTACATCTGTGTCTTTATTCCTGTCCCGCCCCTAGGTTCTTCAGAACCATTTTTCTTTTTTTTTTTAGATTCCATATATATGTGTTAGCATACGGTATCTGTTTTTCTCTTTCTGACTTACTTCACTCTGTATGATAGACTCTAGGTCCATCCACCTCACTACAAATAACTCAATTTCGTTTCTTTTTATGGCTGAGTAATATTCCATTGTATATATGTGCCACATCTTCTTTACCCATTCATCTGTCAGTGGACACTTAGGTTGCTTCCATGTCCTGGCTATTGTAACTAGTGCTGCAATGAACACTGTGGTACAGCATAGTTTTTAAGGTTATGTTTTTAAGATACATAAAATAAACATAACACACTTCTATAAATATAAAGATATGCAGAAAATACAGGTTACTTTTTTAACATCGTTATTGGAGTATAACTGATTTACAATGTTGTGTTAGTTTCTGCTGTATAACAAAGTAAATCAGCTATATGTATACATATATTCCCATGTCCCCTCCCTCTTGGGTCTCCCTCCCATCCTCCCTATCCCACCCCTCTAGGTGGAATACATGTTATTTAAATGTTAGGGCTTATGCTGGGTTTTAGTTAAACATAAAAATCTATACATTTGTAAAAATATTAAATCTTAAAATATTTAAATATTAAAAAAATATTTTCAATATGAAAATATTGCAAAGGGGGGGAGGAATAAATTGGGAGATTGGGATTGACATATACATACTACTATATATAAAATAGATAACTAATAAGGACCTACTGTATAACACAGGGAACTCTACTCAATACTCTGTAATGGCCTATATGGGAAAAGAATCTAAAAAGAGTGGATATACATATACGTATAACTGATTCATTTTGCTATATACACCTGAAACTAACACAACATTGTAAATCAACTATATTCCAATTAAAAAAATACAAAAAAAAGAAAATATTGCAAATCTCTGTCCAATTTCTAAAATGAACATTAAAATCTTATCTATAACTAGGTGTGCTTGTGTGTGTGTGTGTGCGTGTGTGTGTGTATGTATATATATAGTTGTTATTGTTAAAAAAGAATAATTGAAATGACAATATATGAATCCTGTCCTACATGTAACTTTGGAGATTTGATTTAAAATAGCTTGTGAAGCAAATGACAACCTGAAAGTATATTCAATAGGAAATTATAAGGTATTTCTATGTCTTATATAGTTTACTTTTTTTTTTTCATAGCAAACATATTGAACAATTTAAAAGTGCAATACAGACTTAGGGTAGATATCAAAATAACACAAAATTTCGAAGTAAGATTCATTTCTTTCCTGCTTTCATGTATATCTTACAACTTAACTACTTTTGATTATATAAAGTATATTTAAATTAAATCAACTTGAATCACAATGAAACACAAGAAATACTACTATATATTCCACCTGTCTCTGTCGCTATTTTTGTCAGTATCCTGACCAAGGTAGTTATCTTAAATCAAAAATAACAGTATCTAAGATCTTGGGGGGAAAGTGTTACCTTGCATTGTAAATGCCAACCAAGAAGCAAGGAGTGTGTTGGAAGAAGCATGGATTATTTTAAACTGTTGAAAAGCATCAACTAGCAATTATCTAAGACCATGTTCACACACACTACGTACAGGTTAAGCCACCTATAAAATAAAATATTCATACAGTTCATATAATTATAAAATATTCATACAGTTGGTATAATTATCATACTGGAATGACTTGTCCTAACTCCAAATTTTACTTTACATGTAAAAACACAGTGAAAGCAATGGCATACATATTTTTTAAATAAAATCACCAGATTTTAAGTTGAGCAATACAATGATTTGAATTATGTTTTAAAGACACGTAGAGTTAGAATAAACTAATGTGAACTTTAAAGCAAATTAAATTTAAAAATCCTGTATGCCCTTTTATTTAGATGTATATTTTAGCAAAAATACAACAATTTTCATCCCTGTACGTCTGTGTAATGCTGAATTTTAAACAAAGCTCTTGAACCATTGCAATTTCTGTCATCCATTTTTTTTAAAATCTTCTCATTCACTGATCTCAAAGATAATAAAAAAAATCCTAGAACACGGATAATATTAATTTTGAAGTATAAACAGTGGATCAATGTACTACCTATTTACCATATTGAGGTTTTATTCCAACATATACCATGAATTCCTTTCAACTCTGAACAAATACTCTGGTTCTTTTCTGATAAGGTAACTGTGTGAATAATCTGTTTCATGCCTGTTAAGGTTAGTTAATGGATGCTTATTCCTAGAGCTAGGAAGTGAAACTTTTATAATACTTATTTTTAATGTTCTAATAGTTTTAAGAGTTTAGTTCTATGGTTTTCTTAATTACTAGGGCACTGGGATCACCTTCACTCCTGGATGTGGATATAAAATGCAGACTACTGGGCCCCACACTAGTCCTGAATCAGAATCTCTGGCAGTAAGTACTCATGAGAAGGCACTGTGAAAGTGCTTTCCTGGAATTCTTAGGTATACTGAAGTTTGAGAACCACCGCCTTATATGAGGACATTATAGTTTAGAGTGATTTACATATTTCACACGTATCAGTTAAGCAGAATCATAGAATTCTAATGTTTTATAAAAAAATTGAGACCAACTTAAGTAATTTTCCCAGGTGACAGTAAATAATAGTTTACTATTACTACTATTATTAGTAGTGGCTCAAATCAGCTTTTCTCAAAATCAGACAGCCCTGCAGCACCGAACAATTATACAACTGTGGGAAAGTCATAATAATCCTGGCAACTCACTTTTTTCCTATATATAGGTATGAAAAACAGTATCTGCCTCTCTCCCTTTTTTTTTTTTTAAACAGAATGCGATAAATTATTTAAAGTGTCTGATACACGGTAGATGCTCAGTTTTTAGTTATTATCATCATCAGCATCATGAGTTTTTGGTCCTAATTCTAACTCTTCTGTAGAAGTACATCTGTTTTCTTTTCTCATGTTCACCTATCTACTGACTTAGCCACCCCTAGAGTTGTTTATTTAATTATGCAGGTGAATAATTTTACCTTAATTATGGAAAATAAGAAATTATACTCCTAAGAATACAACATTAACCATATATAACCAAGCATATGTAGTCAAGAACATAAAATCTTTTTTTAAGAATTCAAAAACAAGATGCATTCCTAAAGGAACACATAGTTGTAATGTTCCATTCCAATGAGATTGCCCTGCATAACTTAAGTCTTCTTAAAAGGTTTTCAGAGTGATTTAATTATTATAAATTTTACGGATTCTGATATATGATAAAATACACCTGTCTCCAATTTATTTTTTAAATGCCATTGCCAAATGTCATAGAACTAAGCTGTAATTTTAGTTCTACTTCCTAATTGTTTGATATCTAATGAGTCAATTATCACATTTAGACCTCAGTTCCATTACTTATAAATAAAATGTTTGGATAGTTAATGTCTAAAGTCTTTTGTACTTTTAAAAGTATTAGAATTCTGAACATTATATTTATTTATCCATGAATTTAGTACCATTGGTCCCACTGACTGACTCTGCTAAACTGAAAAAGTAGTATGAATAAAATTTTTAAGTACTGATAGTAATTACAATGAATCTGTTTTTACAATTTAAGGATATTGCAAATTTGAAATATTTCATTTCTATGAATAAAAGTGTGTGTATAACCACAAAAGCATTTTAATCTAATTAATTTAGGATTTACAGTCCTTTTTCCAAATTAATAACTGTATGTAAAACATAATTCAAAACAGGACAGAATGTAAATTTCATAGGACAAAATTATCTAAAACAGTATTTTTATCTAGACTTCAGGATGTCTGATTTCTTTGAAATTGTATTTAAAGTAGAAGTTCTTTTTGAAGAGAGGGTACAGAATTTTCTTTAGATTTCCACAAAGATACTCCAAAAAGAACTGCATTGTGTGGGAACTGGGTAATACTATGAGTAATACTTTAAATGACAGGGTTTTCTTGCTTGTTTGTTTTTTACAAAATAGAAGAAAACATTGTTTACATACACGATTCTTTAACCAATTCTTGAAAAGACAAAGATATCGACTTTCTAATTCATGAGAAATCATGCCATGCTTGGAATTTAAAGAAATAAAATGGAAGTAACACATGCATTCCTTTGTTCAATGAATCACTGTAGAAACAAAGGCCACTTATGGTACATTCGAAGCTCACAGTCCAGTGGAGGGGACAGATATTAATCATATCAGTAATTATAAAAATGCAACCACAATACTATAGGCTTCAAAAGAGAGGTCGCTGCAGCTATAAGATAAAATAATAAGGACTTGCTAATCACAGCCATCAGTGAAGGATTTTCTAAGGAAATGATCATTAAATTCAAATCTAAGACTGTTTTAGAGTTTCATAGAGAAGATCAAAAATATTATTAACTTTGGGAAAGGCATGTACAAATGGCCATGGAGTGAAATGACATGGCCACAAGGGACCGAACAGACTGTGGCTGGATTAAAGAGTTCCAAGGGGAGCTTAGTTCAAGGTGAGCCTGGAGAAGAAGGTAGAGAAAGAAGAAAGCAAGACTTTTTAGGTCAAGTTAAGAATTTGTTCTTTTGCTTCATAATAATGGAAACTTTTTTGGTAGAAAGAGGGTTTTTGGATTTAGCAATACAATTAGCTGCTTTTGAATCTTGCATACCAGTCTAGGAAATTTAAAGAATAAGTTTCTTTGAGTTGTGATAATCTAATTTACCAGTAGGAAAGAGCTTGTGTTATCTAGAAGTGACTCCCAAATCTGAGAATGTACCAGAATTAAGGAGAGAAATTGTTACAACACAGATCGCCAGCCCTAATCCCAAATTTCTGATTCAATGTGTGTAGGTTAGGGTTTGAGAATCTGTACTTGTAGCAAATTCTCAGGTGCTGTCATACGCTGTTGTGGGGACAGAAAAGCACTGATCTCAAGGAACAGATCACAGACCTAAACTTCTGAATCTCTCACCCATATCAGATTCTTATGTGAGTTTTCCTTAACCATATCAGAAAGAATTCATAGCTTATTGTCTCTGAATCCAAAATATACAATGCAGCCTGTATCTTTTCAGCCCCAGAAATATTGGATAGTTGTAGTACAAAGTAATAAATTAAAGCATAAATGCTGGGACCAGACCACTTGGGTCCAGATCCTAATTTCACCAGTTTTGTGACCTTAAGTTACTCATTCACCACTCCCTATCTCATCCATAAAAGGCTATGATAATAGTTGCCTCCCAAGTCTGTGATGATTATTAAATAGGTTAATATATAAGTACAACACCTGGTACGTAGTAAGTGAAGTGATGTATGTTTGCTATTATTATCATTTTTATTCTCATTTTTAGTAAGAAGACATTCATTTAAATGTTTTTAATAACTAAAGATTATGAACAGTAAACATGTTTATTAGCCATTTGTGTTTCCTCTTTCATCAAGTATCTGTTCTTATTCCTTAATGTTCTTCTACTGATTATTCACTTACTAGAAAGTATATGGGGGACTTTCCTGGTGGCGCAGTGGTTAGGAATCCGCCTGCCAATGCAGGGGACATGGGTTCAATCCCTGGTCCAGGAAGATGCCACGGAGCAACTGAGCCCATCTGCCACAACTACTGAGGCTGTGCTCTAGAGCCCGTGAGCCACAACTACTGAGCCTACGTGCCGCAACAACTGAAGCCCGCACGCCTAGAGCCTATGCTCCGCCAACAAGAGAAGCCACCGAAATGAGTAGCCCCCACTCGCCGCAACTAGAGAAAGGCCCATGCACAGCAACAAGACCCAACGCAGCCAAAAATAAATAAATTTATTTATTTATTTAAAAATAACACAAAAAAGTATACGGAAAACTCTGTTATATGAATATGTGTGTATGTCTATAGTTCTCATTATTCCTTTTATGCATGTAACTGTTTTTAAGTACAAGAGCAGTTCAAAATAAACTAACACATGTATCATGCATATGTCTCCAATTCAGTGTTTTTCAGACCAGGCACTCCTGTTACATTTGTTGTTTGTGTATTCTCTATCTTAATATTAGTTTATATTCATTATGACTTTCATTTCACTACTGTTAACTCTGCAGACTGCTTAGCCCTTCTCTGTGTTTCCTGACTAATTTGATTCTGGTATCAGAAAATGTATTCCACAGATGTAAGCATGTCATTTACCAAATACTTAACATGTGCTAATACTGACCCCTTGAGACTCTTCCTGCAGATCTCTACCTAGAGGGCTTGCATTTATTGATTATGCTTACTCTATATGACCAGGTTTTCTTTCAGGTATTTATCCAATTAATTTATAGGTAACTATTATGTAGCACTATAACAAATGCCTTTCCTCAAACCTAAGTATGTAGTATCCTTTCATTACTTTTATCTCCTAAGTTAGGACAGATGGCAAAGAAGGCTATTACAATGTATGACGTGACCTACTTTTAACTAATTCACATTTGCCACTTACTTTATTAGACACCTTTCTCCCCGGTGTTCACATTTGGACTCTTTAATTATATGCTCAGCCAAAGACTTCTAATACATGAAGGCAATTTTGGAAGCAAGGAAGTAAAGCTCTGCAGACATTTCAAGATACAAAAATAAAGACAAAAGGAGGAAAAAATTGTATTGCAATTCTTGAAGGATTTGCCTTCCTGTAAACTTCAGCCTTAAAATTGTCTTTAAGATCCCAGGTTATTTCTAATTTTGGCCCTTAAATTACATCCTGCACATTCCAGACAGCCAGGACAGTCTCCCTCTTCTTTTTCTTATTATTATTCTGATTGTTTAATGCACTGTAAATGGGAACTCTGGGACTCTAGACTTCTTTTCCCCCCCTTGAAACCTCTAAATAATTAGACTGTTGAGCTCTCACTGCTGCAAATTTCCCCTTCATTTCGGCCAGGGTGGCGCACATTTACCCTAAGGCAAAGCCACAGGCTAAAACAGTTTCATATTAGCTAAACATAGACTATGGCATGTTATCTCTGAGGTCATAACATGAAATCGCTCAAGCCCAATGAAAGGGTGAAATCAGTAGAGCTTTCGGATAAATGTGAGGATTAAATGAGAGTTCCAAACAAGCTGCCAGCAACTTGAAATCCAAATCACCTGTAATTTAAAAAGGCACTAAGTGTTAATAGTACCACAGAGGTCTGAGGCCCACAGTCTTAGACAACACACTGTCTAAAGTGTTCCAAGGGAGCAGAGATAGATGGTGGCTTATTTGTTAATTCCTCCTCCAAAATCTTAAAAGTGTCCATTACGATCCTTTTTAACCTAAAAAAGAAATACTACAGAAAGGGTCTGAAATTCTCCAATGCATTGTATACTCTATATATTGGCCATAGTTAAATAATAAGGGGTTCTCTTGGTAGGTCTTCCCACAAGACAGACGCAAATGCTGTGGGACAGTCCACTTCTCAATAGTAGGGAGTTATCAGTCATGCTGCAGCACCACCCCTGAGAGCCGGGGAGGTGTTGGATGGTAAATGAGTGGCAGTGCCCTTTGGGCAGGCCACAGCACAACAGGAAAGGAGGCAGGAAGAAGGTAGTTTTCTGGGCCTGTGTTTTCCCTGGTCTGTGGTTAGACAAAGGGTTCACTTTTCAAGTGTCTTAATCTTCCCAAGCAGAATTACTTTCTCTGTAATAGTCAACACTCTTATGTACTGTATGCTGTTCTGTGGAACAAAGATAAGCTATTTGGTCTAACTTAAAAAGAATGCATAAAGCTTGAGTAAGCACACTGCTACCAGACTCTAAGAGTTTACTCTTGCATATTTGTGAAAACACAAATGGAAATGAGACGGTTTGCTGGGAAAAAAATATAGAAACTCCAGGGATTTCATCTCCTCAGCAGAGCAATCATTTAGGGAATATGACAGGAGAGGATGTGCATTAATTTATCCATGTCACCCACTCTTCATCTCTTATCCTTCTTTCCCTTCACAACCAATACTTTGTCATAATAATACTGAATTCAGTTACTGAGTACTTATTGTCTGGTGAGCACTATGGTAAGTCCACTATAAAGTGCATTATTTCTTTAGTCATTCTAAAACACTATGAAGTAGGAACCATTTTACAGATAGAGAAACTAACTCTTAAAAAGTAAAATAGGGCTTCCCTGTTGGTGCAGTGGTTGAGAGTCCGCCTGCCGATGCAGGGGACACGGGTTCGTGCCCCGGTCCGGGAAGATCCCACATGCCGTGGAGCGGCTGGGCCCGTGAGCCATGGCCACTGAACCTGCGTGTCCGGAGCCTGTGCTCCGCAACAGGAGAGGCCACAACAGTGAGAGGCCCGCATACCGCAGAAAAAAAAAAAAAAAAAAAAAGTAAAATAACTCTCCCTAGTTAATGTAACAAGTAAGTGGCAGAGGCAAGGCTAGATTGCAACTCAGTTCTGGTAACTGAAATCAGGTTCATAAACAAAGCATGATACTACATTCTCTGTTATGTCCACATTGCATAGCAATTATCCACATAAAGTTCATGTCCCTGGTCCTGCCACTGAATGGCAGAATGAATCTTTTAAAAGAAATTTTTAATGTTTTATGTAATCCATCATATCCAAAATATTCTCATTTCAATGTGTTACTAATATTTTTAACAATGAGACATTTTACTTTTTTTTGGTACTGTCTTAAAAGACCAATATGTTTTAGATTCTCAATTTGGATAACATTTCAATTTGGACATTAAATTTTCATGAGAAAGACCTGATCTGTAGATTTAATAAAATGTACACCTGAAAAAATAGATTCAGATACCCAAGTTCCTAACATACTTAAACATTTTCTAATAACTGAATCAAGTTAATAGTTTTAAAAATTAAAACTAAAAATTCAGTTCCACCGTTTCATTGGCTCCATTTAACGTGCTCCATAACATCTATGGCTAGTGACTGCCATACTGTTCAGGAGAAATGAAGAAAACTGGTTTGTCCAAGTGTGATACACAGACCAGCCTTGGCCCTGTCACTGAATAGTATTGGGCAAATGTTGCCTTAACTATCTAGGCCAACTCATTCTAAAAGCCAACTCTATGAATGTGGAGATGACTTGTGATCTCCATGCTAAAATCTTTGCTGCAGTTTTCAGTGTTTGTCCAAATACTGACTATCTTAATCATAAAGGGTACCAATGATCCCTTATGTCACCCTAAATGATACTTAACATGTTGGGCAAAGTGGAGCTTCAACTCCGTAGCTGGTTTTTTTATAGGTATTACAAAGACTCATAACATTTTTTGAGCTGGAAAGGACCTGATACTTCATCAAATCCTTTCCTATTTTAAAGCCAAATAACCTGTGATGAAATCAGACACTAACAGGTTAGTTTGGGAACTGACAGTAGAACCAAGGGTCCCTAATTTCTAGGTCAGCCTTCTTTCCACAATATCAGACAGCATCCTATGACAAAAAATAAAGCAAGTTTTGCTGAATTATTAAATGTTGCAAGTGGATTTTCAATATGTAATTACAGCTTAGGCTCTGATTTAATTATTTGGATAATTCACTTCATATTTTCTTGGTTAATTGCTGCCATCCATCGCACTATATAATTCAAACAATCATAAATAGCAGCTTGAATTTTACAAAATCACCATGCCAAAATTTCCAAGTGCTTAGCACTGAACAAATATTTGCAAAGAACTATCCATTTGCTGGATATTAAATTACAGATGTACTACCACTAGCTTGAAAAAAATTCGTTTTCAAATGAAATTTTACATCAAAATAACAAATGCTTAATTCATCAAAATTATACACATTCAACAAAACATTTTGTTTAGATCTTTGAATCTCTACTTACAGACTTACTTTAAAAATAAGAAAAATTAAATTAATAATACTGAATAATACTGAAAAATACTGATTTTTAACCACAAAAAGCTTACATTTTAACCATAAAAAGCTTACAAAAGAAAAAATACTTTATATAGACAATGTCAAATATAAAACTTCTTGATAGAAAAAGATGGTGTTTGACATATTTGACATATTTCTCTCTGCTAAATATGAATAGAGTCTTAACTTTTATGTCTCAATTTTTTTTCCATTGACTACTCCTTGAATTATATAATGCTCCATTTACCTTCCTTGGCCTCATCTGACTCACTTCTTTCCATTTGATTGAATGATCTGTGCTACCCCAGCAAAGAAGACAGACATTAGCAGGGAAATAACCTCATTGAAGTGGTTATCATTTTAGGACTCTGAATGACTGTTAGTTAACTGCAGCTGGTAATCTGCAACTCAGTTTACTACCTCTTCTATCCTTTTTCAGTCTTTTTATCCAATTAAACTTTTCTGCATACAATTTCACATTCTAGTATTAACAAATGCTATGTTGTATATCTTTAGGATATCTTTCTTCTGGTCAGCTTTTAAAACAAAAGAAGAAAAAGCTGGGAAGGATGAAAAAGAAAGAAGGCAGAAATGCCTCCTGCATCTGTCATCAAGGGGGAAGAGAGGGAGGTGGCATGATTAGCTGTTTTAATTGTTTATTTGAATTCCCATTTAAATAAAATCTGGATGATGCTATCAAAGAAGCAACTCAAAATGTAAAAATTCCAGGCAAACCTTAGTATCTCTGCAGGCGATTAATTGCCTTAAAAAATGAAAGAGATGTCAAGATTGACAAACAACAGGCCTACTCAAGATTTGCTCAGCATGGTGCTAGAATTCTGAAGAACATCCTTATCAGATCACCTTCTTAGGTATGTAAAAATCTATATATCCCAGTGACTTGACCATAGAGGCAATGGAGTAATACAATTTAGGACATTCCTAAGAGCTACTCCTGTGTTATGAGCTGCCATGATCAGGTATATTTCAGATAATCACATTACTACCATCTATAGTATGTGCTATTTAATTCAAAGAAAATAAGAACTTCCCCTAAGAAGTGTAAATTTCTCCACATGTAGTCATCTGTTCCTGTGTTAGGAAACTGGATAAAAGAGAAACTGGACTGAAACTAGAAGGCATTCTTATCTATATATCCTCATCCCAAGATTTAGATGTCTGGTATGTTGAGAGTCTAAGACAGAGGTCATGATTCTTATTCATCCCACCTAGTTGATTAAAAGTCAGACCTCAGCTCCTTTTTTTTTTTAAGGAGGTTAGAGGGGAAAGAAAAAATGCCTTGGAAAGCACCAGGTCTCATAGTTCTGATCCTAAGCCACAATAATGGCCTCTATTCGGGATATGCAGCAGAGATGATGGGTCTGCCCAAGGCTGTTCTGCCAACATTGGATGTATCCAACCTAGATGTGACAAAAAGACCTTACAAAGTGCAAGGCATCCAGGTAATATGGGATTGAATGGTTGAATACAGCATATTCTTCCTACTCCCTTTCCTTACTCCCTTAATCTTCTTTCTTTCTCTATTTTTTTGACACATACATCATCAAGTTTGACGTTAGCCATAAGAAAATTCATAAACGTGATCCACTGTCTATTATGCCCAATCTAGGAATTCCACTCTGGTAGTAAAGTTATCACATCACCTGGCCAATTTTCTTGCATCTCTCTTTGATCCTTTTCATGAGCTTCTGCACTTTTTTTTTGTTAACATCTTTATTGGAGTATAATTGCTTTACAATAGTGTCTCAGTTTCTGCTTTATAACAAAGTGAATCAGCTATACATATACCCCTGTATCTCTTCCCTCTTGTGTCTCCCTCTTACCCTCCCTATCCCACCCCTCTAGGTGGTCACAAAGCACCGAGCTGATCTCCCTGTGCTATGCAGCCGCTTCCCACTAGCTATCTATTTTACATTTGGTAGTGAATATATGTCCATGCCATTCTCTCACTTCCTCCCAGCTTACCCTTCCCCCTCCCCGTGTCCTCAAGTCTATTCTCTACGTCTATGTCTTTATTCCTTCTGCACTTTCTGATTTCACTATAAAGGAACTGTAACAGTATTTAGCACACTGACTGGAATATAATCACTAATGTTTGGAGTTTTTATGAAAATAAATTGCATTAATGTTAAGGTAAACTCCTTGATGGGAAATAGAACCAACTCTCACGGCAGAGATTAGACAAATCTGGCAGTAAGAGATCTCTTTTCTCCTGGTGCTGCTTTGGTATTGAGAGAGCTGGCTTTTACTATCTCCTACTATGTGCACATTCTAAGGCAAGGTTAATATTTTTTGGTTCAGTGAATGAGAGACAGCTCTGAAATCTGGGAGAGACGTCACAAGGCATCTTAAGGTTTTTTTAAGAGCAGTGAAATTTATGGGCTGTCATAATGCAATCAACTCATGGGAAGAGGAAAGCAATCAGTCATTCTGGAAAATGATAGATTATGTCTTAGTGGAGAGCAACTGAGTGAGAGCCACTACTATAACTTTATGGGAGAATATTCGGAGAAGCTGATTTTCTAAATTACTAAGAAAATATTAACAGTGTACACTCCTTTTTGTCCTTCTCTTTGCTCACTTTTTACTTCCCCTTAAACCCACAGATAATAATAAGGGATATTTAGAGTCCTCTTGACATATATTACATAATTTAATTACATCAGGAATTTAAGTGATTATTACTATTACTAGTCAGTGGAAGAATTAATTGATCTAGATTATACAATAAGTGGAGCCAAGATTTAAACCTGTTTAGTCTACCTCCAGAACATGGCACCTTCCATCCTGCAGTACTGGCTCTACTCATTTTTAAATAGACAGTCCTCGTATCTTTCCTTTCTAAATCCTCCTCTAGTCCCTATTCTCATTTCTCTACCTATTAATGATATATGCCCAAACTCTGAGAAAACTTTATACTTACCATAAAGATACGCTATAATACCTTCCAAAAGTTTTGTGAATACGTGTACATATATGTGTGTGTGTCTATATACACACACACTACAAACATATATGTCTATACACACACAATGTACATAATGAAGATATAAATACATATACTTTTGCTAAACTGGCTGGCGATAATTGAGGGCAAGATTATATTTTAATAGGCATTTTATTGGATTTAATATTTGTTGTGAACTGAATTGTATCACTCCAAATTCTGTGTGAAGCCTAACCCCCAATATGACTGTAACTTGAGATAGGACCTCTGGGAAGATCATTAAGTTTAAATGGGTCAGAAAGGTGGGCTCTAATCCAAAAGAATTGACATTCTTATAAGAGGAGGAGACACTAGGAGTATGCGCACAAAGGAAAGCCCAGGAAGGAGGCCTCAGAAGAACCCAAACCTGCTGATACCTTGATCTTAGACTTACAGCCTCCAGAACTGTGAGAAAATAAATTTCTGTAGTTTAAGCCCCTCAGTCTGTGGTATTTTGTTATGGTATCCCTAGCAGACTAATACAGTATCCATCACATTAAATGCTTTCGATAACATAATTATTTGACAATTGTACATTAAAATCATAGGGGACGATAAATGGGACTCATCTTTATGCCAAATATAAGAGTTTGGAAAAACCTCTGTTTGATGTACAGAGTAGTACTCTGAAGCCAGGTCTAGACTCAAAAATACTGTGCTATAAATGTTGACCCCATTCCCACCGGCATGAAGTTGAGAATGGCTGCATGGATGAGCATATTTGTCATCTCTAACCTATTTTACAGTCAATATGTTTTAAATAGCCTCCAGTCTAACATGAAAAGAATGTTTGTCCTTAAAGATGTCAATGAAATATGGAAGGATCGTCTATTCACTTCTGAGTCTGTCAAAAACCTACAAAAGAGTTAAAAAAAAAAAAAAAACTACAAAAGAATCCAGAACCTAAAATAGTCGAAGTATTTTGCAGGTGGACTGCAGGTAAGTGGCTCTGGTGTATAAGTCTTTGGAAATTAAAAGAGATTTGGGTGCACCTTGCTTACTACAGGTGATAACCTAGTATGGTTTTAGCCACCTTTATCATACAGATTTTGATGAAAATGAATATACTCCTAAGGGATTTCATTTGGCTTTCATGATAATACAAATAATATCATAATATGCAATTTGAAAGTAAAATTGTCATTAAAATCACACTTAATTGGAGGGTAGATTTATCATGATAAAGATCCCAGACCCTGGTCTTTCTTTTACTCTCTCCTGAGATAATCATATCTGTTCCACAAATTGGATATTATTATCTCTAGTGATATTTCTTTTCTAACTCTGGACTTACATATTGAACTTTCTAAGTAACATTTCTACTTTGAAGTCACAGAGACAATTCAAACTTAATATTTTGTAAGCTAAACGTTTGATTTTATCCAATTTCACCAACGTCTATTTATTAAACTTCACTTTGTCTATTTTCCGCTATTTTAGAAAATAGTACTGGCATCCATCCAGATGCTCAAGTCAAAAACATCGGTCATCTTTAATTGATCCTCTTTTTTTATCCAATGCATTCCATTTTCACCTCTCATTTCTACTTGAAAAAAAAAAACTAATGAATGGAGGAATATTATGACAAAAAAAGTATCAGTCATTGATAAGAGCATAAACTGTTTATAAGGATTTGATTAAATTACCTGGTGGACTTCCAATAGAACTAAAGACAAATATATCAAAATGAAATGGACTGGGAATGATAAAGCTGGTGTATGTAACACGAGTAAGTCAAGGAGTGGGGAGCTAGGGATAGAATTGAAAAGAAATTCCTGTACACTGGGTATCATGAGCAGCTGGGAAGCAGAAAGGAGAACTGAGGAAAGTGAAAACTTCAAGGGTTTCGCATGTTCTGGAAACATTTCACAGCAATAAATGAAAATGGGAAGGCTTTGTAAAAATTTAGTATCATCTTAAAATATTCTAGTTTACTGATAAAATTAGGGCACTGTGACCTTTCAAGAGATGTTGATTTATGTGTCAATACGATTGATCTTAGTCACACTGATCTATGACATTCTTATGTGCCAGCCTACTTAGCAAAGGTGTGAAATCACAAGTCAAACTTTGGAAGAATCTCACAAAGCTGGGTTTTTGTTTTTTGGAAATAAAATCAATAATAATTTTGATCTAAATGGCTGTCATTATGAAAGCTCTTTAAGTATCATTCAAGCCAGGAAGGTGATGCTTATGATTCCATCAGAGAGACAGTAAATCCAGACTTCCCCACCTAAAAGAAGGCAAAGCAACTCATAATCTGTGTTGTTTAAAAAGCTTTTCCTACTCACAAGTATATTCAGTCTTGAAAAGTATACGTTTCAAATTCCTCTGCTTCCTCCACACAATGCCATATATAGCTCAGTAATATAATGTATTCACTTCACGACATTATCGTCCTTAAAGGTCAGTATAGCTGATTAGGCACTCGTTCTTCTACCCCAACCATCACCTCTCTCACTTCCCACATCAGACTGACATAGCAGAAACCCAAGTACATCCGACAGAATCAAATCTTCTAGAGAAGCAGTGAATGTGGAGTGATTTTAACACTATTATTTTATTATAAACAGCCTAGAAACTGAACCAACAATTTCCTGACAATAGTATTCTTGAGAAAAATTTCGTACAACACAGTGTCTGTCACCTGACCCTGACCTCCAGACCTACAGCTTTTAACTTTGAAATCTTTACCAGCATATCAAAGTTCTCTGATTTTTTATTTTCTTAAGCATTAAAGTAAGCATGAACAAAGCAGACTCTTTCCTCTTTCATTCATGAAAGCAGCTGTGGGGAAGTAGAAAGGGCACAGCTACTTTCAAGACCTGGATCCGAGTCTCAGCACAGTCCCTTCACACCCATGTACCCTTGTACAAGGACCCTCAGTGTCTCCACCTGTATCATGGATCTAATGAGACTCTCACTTCAGAGAGCTGTTAACAAGGTCAACAGGATCAAAAGAAAACCATGAGAATGAAAGTGGTTCAGACACTGGAAATGAAATAGTATGCTATTAAAGGACTATATAGGTGAGAGTTCTTGTTAGAATTGTGTCTCAGCACTTGAAGAAACAACTTCCTACACCTTCTCTCTAATAGGTTAAATAATCACCAATTAACCCCACACCCAATGAGGATCTACTGGAAAGAAAATTAAAAATTGCAATACTCGAACAAATCTTACGTATCTTGGTTTTCATTAATAAAGAATGGTAAAATTTTTAAATAAAACAATGTAGAATTTGGGTGGAATCAAGCTTTTGTCATGGGTATCTGGGTTCAAATCTTGCCACTGCCACTTGCTATCTGTGACCATTACTGTATTAATCAAACCTCTGAGTCAAAATTTATCCCAACTATAGAATATAAATGTTACTTATAATTCAAGATGTTGATAAGGCTGGAGTAAGATGATGTTAAATTTCTCACACGTAATGAGTTCTTACTTCACAGTAGCTAGTATTATTTTGTATGGAATCAGGGGGTGAAATCATTAAAGCAAGTTTGCAATCTATTTTACCTCAATTAGAATACTACTCAATTTAACTCATTATAATCCTGACACATTGAAATACTCACAGTATAATGTGATGATTCTATTTATGTAAGGAAAAGCATTTTCTTCATATATTAATATTGTATTATCACACACATACACACTTGTATTATCACCAATCTGCCTTTATAACCGTGTAACATCTTAACATATATTCTACTTTATATATAACATCAATTAAACATAGAATTCTGAATTGCTTTTGCTGGTGGAATAGAAAATTCAATTCTGTTAATCTCCTAATTTTTAACAATGTTCTAGCAATGTTAATATATGCCAAGGAAGATAATTCCACATACACTGAATACTTTGAAACCTTTTAAATACTTGTTAGAAAGTCTTGGTATTAGTGATTTCAGTATTCCAGTATGTAAGAATATGTATAATTCTGCTTAATTTAAAACATATTATCTCTTGAGAAAACATTACAGATTGTGAGAAGCAAGCATACCTTTTCTCTCATCAATTATTTTATTAAAGATTCAAAAAACAATTCTTAGAAGTGTAAAAAGTTATTTACATAATATTTTACATAACAAACTCCTTATGAGAAATGAGAATATTAAAATTTCAAAAGTACAGTCACAGCAAGTGGTAGGCAAGGCATAAAGATAAATCAAATCCTATTTTTTGCCATGCTGTGAAAAGACTGCTGGCTTTTAATCATCCTGATGTGCCATATGTAAATTCCATCAAAAAAGAAGTTTCGTAAATGTTATATTACAAAACCACAGGGAGCAAAGCTATTTATAAACATCAATTAGAATACATACAATAGTCTAAAGTCATTAATAATATTCTACTAATCTGGCTATATATATATATATATATATATCTCATATTTACTAAACCTTTACCCTACTTTGCGTGCAGACAACAAATCTCTGAAATACCAGATGTCTTGCTACATACTTCTAGTTTACTCAAGGTCACTACAAATTTCCTCGGTGAAAAAGCTACAAAACTCCTTACTAAGAAATTCAGTGGAAAGAAAACGCAAGTAGTAACAACCTCAGATGAGTATCTTATATAACACTTGATGTAATCAATAAGAATCATTCTTGCTAAAATTTGGAAATAATAAATATCACTTTTGATCTTAAAAAAAAAGAAAAAACAATACAGCAATTAAAGTATCAAAAAAGGCCCATCTTGAACATAAATATCAATTAAAAACCAAAAAGTATATTTAGCTGCTAAAGCATTATCAAGCCAATTACCATGATTTATTACACATTCTTTTTTATTGGACTATTTAGTGTTCCTCTGAATTCCCCTTTCCTAATGAATCCCAGGTTTGTGTTATCCTTTCTCGCATTTGAATATTCATTTAACTAATCCTCTCTTCTCTTCAACTTTTCTCATATTCTTATCATTCTTCTTCAAATTGGTGTTTCCCTTCTATCAATTAAACTCTTCAACACAAAATGTCTTTGTTTCCTTTCCATATTTTGCTTTCTCAATACCCCAGAACTTCCACTATATCCCTTCTTGTGTGCTGCAATTTCCCATAGCATTGCTGGGACAAACAAGAGCCCCTAAATTTACTCTCTTTAATAAACTGTCCAGTTATGCCACAAGGACCACATGAGGACACAGGTCCATAATCCTAAAATATCATTGCTTCTACACACAGCTTTAGTGTGTGAGGGCCAACTGACCCTATAGGGTTACTCTGCTCAAGGGTTGCTTTTTCCCACCCAGCCATGCTAATTTCCTTCTGTGGCTTCCAGGAATAAATTCTCGCCTGCAGTGTCATGCTGTACATTTCCCCTTTCCCTAAAGCTGAAAGTCAGTGGACAGAAGGAACGGGAGCTGCTTTGAAAAGAGGAAATATGGCATCCTACCAGGGAGACACACAGTACCAAGTATCACAGGGGTAGACAACATAATTATCCTTATCATTCTCCATGACCAGAGGCAATGACAAGAGGAAACAAACTCCTTCAAAGGGGATGGTATCTTGTTAGATACAAGGACTTACCACAAAAGATACTTGCAAAGCAATGTTTTATTTATATTGTACCTCAGACTTGCAAATAGAAATTGCCTAATTCACAAACTACTGCAAACCACATAGAAAATGGAATCAACATTCTCAGGTGTCTATATTAGATGAACAATTTTATTACAGAGAGTTTGTTATTTAGGGCCCATGAAGGAATTGATAGCAGAGAGTTATAAATCCCCAGCATATCCAGTAGTCATATGTGCATAAAGTGAATCCTGTCATATCTGTCTTCTGATTAAGAGAAATTTAATGCTTCAGCTCTTTGTAATGTTTGTTGTTTTGTTATAACTGGTGTGTAGATTGAATGGCAGGTGATATTTCATAAGATTTAAATAAAGTAAGAAGTTAATCAAATTAACATATTGCTTTTCTAAAGTATAATGAGTCATTTGCATATAAAGTGCAATCGAGTCTGTAAATACAAAATGAACTTCAAATTACTGAGAAACATCATGAACTTCATTTGTTAAATATTATAAGACAGACGTGAAGGAAGAGGCTTGTGAATATTTCCAATCCAAACTGATTTATGATATATTTTGTGGCTGTAATGGCAGGCTTAGCCATTGTTAATACCCAGCATTCCCTGTATCTACAGAATTTGTGACTTCAATTTGACATAAAAAACAAAATTAGCCATTCCTTGCAATCATTTTCCTGCCTGGATCTGAAAAAGTACTTCAGGCTATCACTCTGCAAGGAGACCCCAAAAGAGGAGAAGACAGGGACCTTGAAACGTATTTACATAAAACATAAATTACATAAAAATTAAAAGAATGGACAGCAAAAGTCAAGAGATACTCATTTTTATAGCTCTTAAAAACTTACTTTAGGGCTTCCCTGTTGGCACAGTGGTTGAGAGTCCGTCTGCCAATGCAGGGGACACGGGTTTGTGCCCCGTCCGGGAAGATCCCACATGCCGCGGTGCGGCTAGGCCCGTGAGCCATGGCCGCTGAGCCTGCGCGTCCGGAGCCTGTGCTCCGCGACAGGAGAGGGAGAGGCCACAGCAGTGAGAGGCCCGCGTACAGCAAAAAAAAAAAAAAAGTACTTTAGACAATGGTCTAGATCAGAGTTCAAGAGACACCTTTTGCAAAGGTTCAGACAGTAAATATTTTAGGTTTTGTGGGAGATACTGTTATCTGCCACAAGTACTCCACACTGCCTTTGCGGAGTGAAGCAGCCATACATAACACTTAAACGAATGGGCATGGCTGCGTGCCCACTAAACTTTATTCATAATAATAGGCAGCGTGCTGGATTTGACTAGTGGGTCACAGTTTACTGACACGTGGTCTAGAATAGTGCTGTCCTATAGCACTTTCTCTGACAATGGAAGGAATCTATATCTACCAAGGCTTTCAGAGACTTGAAATACAACCAGTTAACTGAGGAAATGAACTTTTTATACTTTTTATTTTAGTTATTTTAAATTTAAATAGCTACACATAGCCAGTGGCTACTGTACTAAACAGTACAGATATAGAATGTTCTATATGATAGTAACAGTTGAATAACAAGAGTTATGGGAAACGTTAACATTCCAAGACAATGGAGTGCTTTAAGAAATCAGATGTCAAAAATTCAATAAATGCTGTTTAAACAGAAATAAATTTAGTATTTTCCTAAGTGAATAGTGAACTTTTTCCTAAAGAATACAAAAAAGAAAATATCAACATATGGTGTACATCTGAGTAAATATGGAGACTTCAGATTTGCTAGGGCTGAACTATATCATTTTGTATCTTAGCTTCTATGACAGTTGTATTTCTAAAATGATAGGCTTAGAATATTTTACAATAATAGCAAAAGATCTGAAGAAAGGGAAATTCCCAGCTTTATAGAAAGATATGGTTCTCCTAGAATTTAAGGACTTATTCCAAGTTAAATAAAAATCAGTGACCAGAATTTAAACTAACTTTCCAGCATCCAGATGGCCTCCATGGTACAGGGCTTCTGATCTGGCTAAAGATCAAACTAACCTTCTGCTTCTTGATCTGTCTGTAAGCTGGCCCTTGATTATAGCTAATGACCCTCAGCTGTAATAATTCCTGAACACACTGTCCTATTTCTGTCTGGATTCACAGGGCTTTACTTCTTTCAGGAGAAAAGCATTTGTAACAATCACCAAGACTCTGAAAAAAAGATGCTTGGTGTTTTTTTTGTTTGTTTTTCTGGAGAAATGGTCATGTCTTGGCTCATGCCACTTGCCATTGGAATAAAATTCAAACAAGCCAAATTTTCATTTATGTCTAAATTTGATGAAATCTCAGAAAATCTGTTCTGCTGGAACCATATTTTTGCTTCCTCAGAAATATTTTTTTTAAGTTTTCATTTATGTGTCAATATTAGATATTTTAAAGTATATAAGTAAGTTTCTCATATAAATCATTAATCAAGCTCACCTTCTGTGCCATAGATGACTGCATCAGAAAAGACCACCTCTATTGTCTTTTGGGCATCAGAGAACAGGAAATATGTGGTTTACTTACAAAGGAAACCAGATAGACCAAGTTGCCTAGGTGACTCATTCTGATATGGCCAACTTGCAAAGAACCAGCTGCCCAGAGTTTCTAAGGCTACAATGTTGCTTGAAGAACCAGTGAAATCTAGAGGCTCCAGCCATTTGCCACCGATCACTGACACTTCTATTTTAAAAATAGTAAAACAGTCTTTACATGGGTAAAGATTAATAAGCATGAGTAACTAGAGCAGAATAGGGTTGCAGGGCTGCAGGGCTGTAGTTCACAAATAGTGATTTACTCTATTGAGCTATTTAAAGATTTTTAAAATGCAAAAAGGCTGTGGAATGCATTTATAAATTTAAAGAAGGAACAAAAGATGAAAATCTTGCCCTAGGGAACAGGGATGGTGCACATATGTTTATGAAGATGGAGCTTTTCTCAATTTCATATATTTCAAGTCAACAGTAACAAGTATTTTGAATTATTACAGTTTGAGTAGGGAAAATCCTGCTTGTAGTTTCTTCAGTATTAACATCAAAACACTGCCGGCCTACATTGCTACATATTTTTATTTGTGTCATTTATAAAATACTAAAACATAACTATGTACCATAATCACAGCAATTGGAGGACTGACCTATAGAGAATGCCTATTTTGTTTCATTTCATATACATTTTTCTGACCTCTCCACTTCTCTTTCTTTTCTTTATAGATCATGGATATATGTTTGGACATGGGGAAAAAATCACTTTCTTTGCAAGTGAATATTTTCCTAGCTACCTTTATTGAATAAAACATTTTGAGAGAAGGAAATGAGAAAACAGATCAGGAAAGCTAGAGAGTTACAAACACAGTAGGAGGAATACTCTTGCAAATGTTAACAGTTACTTAAATTAAAAATATCCCTCTGAGTGAAATTTGGCACTAATATGCACTACTTCACAAACCCTTAATCTCTTCTGTTTATGGCTTTACACTCACTCTTTCAAGAGGTAAATTATCCTCAGACCACAAAAAACTAGCATCTCCAAATAGTTTATCAGAGTTCAGACTGCCAAGAAACAGAACACTTAAAACAGAAAGAACCATGACAACACAAAGCCTCCTGACAGCTTCTTGGTTCTCATCCTCAGAGGCGAATGAAATCTATTATAATCATTCTCCAATTTACTGAAATCAAGAAATTAATACCATATTTAGTCATGAGCTTGTGAGCAAAAAATAAATAAATAAAAAAAATAAATGAATCAAAATGATGACCAATTAGAAGAAAAGTAAGGAGCTACTCTTACAAGGCAACTGTGATTTTAGTGAGAGGATGTCTAGTGAATACCATTCACATGTAAAAATCAGTACTAGGTATTGAAAGGAAAGAGAAGGATATGAACATACTGAGCCAGAAGGTTTAGACATTTCAATTCTCAAAATGTTCTGACGAAGAGGCTGTGTTTATACCCACGTTACTGACAAGGGATCTGAGTTTCAAGAATACTGACGAATCTTCCTGAGGTCACACAGTAATGAGCTTTCGTTTTTTCTTTTAACATATACCAATTTGATTATAAAACCCATATAATTTTATTTGTTAAGATAATCTCTACTTTTTTATTATATTTCATTATTAATAATTATTATTAGGTGCCTTCTATGTGTCAGACTCTGCCTGGTGCTGAGATTATGATGGTAAACTTGCCCCCACAGAGTTTACCAGGTGGAAAACTCCTTACCCGGTGGAAAACTTTTCCTTTTTCATAGATGGTACTATCTCTTAGTGTTTTAAATTGGAACATATCTTGCCTCATGAAGCTTTCAATTAGTATTATAAGTTTTTCCCCAATGAAGTGTTGTTGTCTAACATTCGTTTGGAATCGTGCCCTGCTAGCTCTGCACCAGCTGTACCGTCCTTCCAGGATGATTTTCTGATGAACCTTGCAACAGAAGTTACTGCATGTAACTCACTTGCATTTAACTCATTACACAGATAAATGCAATTAAATGTATAATTACATATTTTGATAAATACTATGAAGAAAAAAATAGGACTTTATAAGATATTGGAATTCAGAGGGGGCATCTCTAAGAAGTAACCTTTGAGAAGGTACCTGAAGATGAATTAACCAGGACGAGAGTGAGCATGAATAGAAGGAACAACTCCAAGAAACACCATTCCCTGAGGTGAGAAACACATTCCAAGAGCTGAGGCAAGGTCAGCCTGGAGAGGAGCAGTGAATGACAATGAGGGACTCCACAGGAGGCTGCAGTGATTGCAGTAGCAAGACAAGGACAGCAAGGTAGAACACACTTTATTACAAAAGGCAGTCGTTGAAGAGTTTGAAACAGAAAAGCAACATGATTGTTATGGACTGAATGTTTATGTCTCCCCAAATTCATACGTTGAAGCCCCAACCCACAGTGTGATGGTTTTTGGAGGTGGGGCCTTTGGGAGATAGTTCAGTTTAGTTAGTTGGGGTCATGAAGGTAGGGCCCCATGATGGGATTAGTGGCCTTATAAGACAAGGAAGGAACTACAGCTCACCCTCTCTGCCATGTGAAGACACAGAAAGAAGACAGATGTCTGTGGTTGCGAGCCAGGAAGAGAGCTCTCGCCAGGGTACCCTGATCTTAGACTTCTCACCCTCCAGAACTATGAGAAATAAATCCTTGTTGTTTAAACCACCCAGTCGATAGTATTTTGTTATTCTAGGTCAAGCTAAGACAATGATCTAAACCATAATGTATGTATGGTTTTAAAGAATAACCTTCCCAGCAATTATAATTTAACATTAAGTCAACAGTATACTAAAAGAGCAATAAGGTCTCATATACTGGGAATTAATTAAATAACTTAATGAATCAATGGATGTAAGACAAGAGCAGCTCTCTTTGCTCTGAACTGAAAAGACTAGTGTGTGCCACCCTATCTACTGCCTACCTATTTCACAAAACTTGAGAAAGCCCTAGAAACATAAGGTTATCAACTATAAGTAGAAACTGCAGGTGTACTTAGAAAATGTCCGATCACACTAGCTGCTCAAAATACCTTTCCAGGCTTCCCTGGTGGCGCAGTGGTTGGAAGTCCGCCTGCCAATGCAGGGGACACAGGTTCGTGCCCCGGTCCGGGAGGATCCCACATGCCGCGGAGCGGCTAGGCCTGTGAGCCATGGCCGCTGAGCCTGCGTGTCCGGAGCCTGTGCTCCGCAACGGGAGAGGTCACAACAGTGAGAGGCCCGCGTACCGCAAAAAAAAAACCAAAAAACCTTTCCATTCAGCTAGTGTTACTCAATCAGAAATTCTAGGTTTGGACTTAAGACTTCATTTCTCTATCTCTGGAACCAAAAAGACTGGACTTGATATTTTATACCAACTCTTACTTTATATCTGATCTTGAACAAACTATTTTACTTTTTATGAACTTTAATAACTTTATTTGTAAAATGGTACAATAATATTTTCTTGATAGGGTAGTTGGATTTAAAAATTGATACATGTAAAGTTTTGCAATGCTTAAAAACTTATTTAATAAAGCTAATTATTTCCCTTGTTTGATTGTCTTCCTGTTTAAGAAAAAAGTAGAAAGCTTTTAAAAGTAAATATTATTTATTATCATGGTTAAAAAATCATGGTTTATTTTTTGCTTTGTTTGTTTTGTTTTTCCTAAGAGAAGATGTTTATGATAAGAAGGAAATAAGTAACATTAGTAGGGATGCTCTAGATTTGGGGTCAGTGTGGGAGAGATACATGACATGGAGTTAACATAAGTCTCCAAAATCAATACTTTGTTTCTGGCATACTTTTGCCTAAATGAATCTTTACTTTTACTATGATAGTGATGCAAAAGTAATGGTAGTAGCATTAGCTGTAGCAGTAGTCATAGCTAACATTTTCATGACTACTATTACATATCAGGTCCTCTTCTAACTATAACAACACTCATAGGTAAGTACGTTAATTACTCCTATTTTATTACTAAGAAGATTGAAACACAACAAGGTTAAGCAGTTTGTCAAAGCTACACAACTATTTATAAAAGAGCTGGGATGTACAACCAAAACTAACACAATTCTGTAAATCAAGTACACTTCAATTAAAAAAAAAAAAAAGCTGGGCTTTGAACTCTGAAAGCTTACTCCAGATTCTGAGCTCTTAAGCTATAAAGAGAAAGATTTGCACGTGCTTCTCCATATGTGTATGTGGGTATGCTAATGTTTCCCCACTGCTTCTCTAGTACTAAGCTACTCCAGGATTTTCTCAAAATAGCATGGGCAAGCATGGCAGTGAACTGGTATGTGCCACTTAGGGTGCTTACAATGATTACATGAGGAGGGCGATAGGAGAGGCTCCTGAGAAGAGAAACATGAAAAAGTAACAAGACAGATCGCTGAGTGCTTGGCCAGTGGAAAAATGTATAAACCTTGAAGGTGATACAAAGGTGGATTTCTGTGCTTGTGAGATTGTGGAAAAAGCAGCATGTGTCTCTAAGTGCAGATAGGAGACATGGAATCAGACTGAGAAATACAGTCTCAGAGATCATACATGAAAAATGGTCTGTTATAATATTTTACCAAAGAATATTTGATAGAAAAGGAGATCAACTCAAAATAGACTAAAAGAAAATGTCACACTGAAAGAGCCTAAGTTATTACTACTAGGGGGGAAAAAAATGAAATCCTCACTATAATGATCCAGAGTGCTTCTAATGCAAAACATGTTAAAATACTATCATAAAATAGCATGTGATTTTAAGAGTGGTTATGACATTTGCCATTCCCCAAATATGCTGCTTTTTTGACAATGCCAATTTGTAGCACACATGACAGAAATTTATATCATAAAGAATAACCGAAACATACTGAATCATAAACTATAAAAAGTGGTAGCTGTTTTGTTATGGGTGTGCATTTTGATATTTTTCCAGACCTTAATTAAGAGTCTTTTGCGGGCTTCCCTGGTGGTGGCGCAGTGGTTGAGGGTCCGCCTGCCGATGCAGGTGACACGGGTTTGTGCCCTGGTCTGGGAGGATCCCACGTGCCGCAGAGCGGCTGGGCCCGTGGGCCATGGCCACTGGGCCTGCGTGTCCGCGGCAGGAGAGGCCACAGCAGTGAGAGGCCCACTTACCGCAAAAAAAAAAAAAAAAGAGTCTTTTGCAAGTGTGATAGCCAAAAATGATATTTTAAGGAAAACAGTAATAGTTTAACATTAATTTTGTGTATAAAATTAAGCTAACTTACTGAGAAAAGCATTTTGAGTATTTATTATAATGGAGGGTTTGTGGAAGTAGCAGCACATAACTACAGGTGTTATAGAATTTTAGATATATTTAGTGCATGAAATAGCAAATGACAGTCAAGAGTGTTTGAAAATTCTGATATTAGATTCATATCTCTAAAAATAAAATATTCTTGGAAATTATTTTATGAAAAGAAGGCTAAACTCTGCAGGGAGAAGTAAAAACAAAACAAAAACAAACATGGATCAAAAATGAACTGGGTTCAAATCTTACAGAAAATGGTTACTCATTTTGTGTATTCAGCCATAACCATGTGATGGAGATACCATTTCCTTAGCTATAAAATGGAATGGTAGTTTATTTTTACAGTTTCAAGATGGCAAATTATTATACATACTAGTATCTTGACATATTGGGCATTGAAATTTATGCAAGTTGATATGGAATCACAACCATGTTAATGCAGAAATAAACAAGTATTTTAGAGGCTCTGTAATGAGCTAAATAGTGTGCTTGGTGTTTTGGTCTTCAGTATAATCTTGTGAACTTGGCATTATTAATTTGGCTTTTCATATGAGAAAAACAAGTCTAAGACAGACTACCTCATTTGTTCAGAGTCAAAGAGCTACATTCTTGGAATTTAATCCAGGTCATCAGACCTAAGTCTTGTTTCTTCCTATTATATATATCTCATGAGTACATAACATTAAATCTTTGCTTTATTTTAAATATACTTCCATAATTCCTAGTACAAAGAGGCCTGGGGTTGAGTAGCTAAACTCGTCTGTGTGTGTGTTTCTTTCCATGAGGTTCCAACTTCCTGCTAGAGTACTTGTAAAGTACCACTATTCACATGAAGTATTGCACTCTATTTTAGATGGCCAAAGTGCAGTAACAAGGACAAGATTTACTCTCCCACTGGAATAAAATACATGAAGTAGCAGTTTGCAAAACACTGTTCATACGACAACAAATAAAGGACACTGAGGCCTGAAGATGGACAAACAAGGTGAGAACCTGAAATACTCCAGATTACTGTACTGAGAGAATTTCCATGTTTCACTGCACGGATAGGAAACCCAGTAGGATCCTGGCTGACCCCCAAGGTGGCCATAGTTTTCAGAACAGAGTGCTGGAGAGAAAAGATAATTGAGTTTTTGATAAAAAATGATAACAATATAGTGTGAAATTTATAAACAGTAAAAGTAAAATGTGTGGCAATAACAGCACAAAGGTTGGAAAAGGAAAAATAGAAGTATACAACTGTAAGGTTCTTTTTCTCTCTGTGAAGTGGCATAATGTCACTTGCAAGTACACTGTGCTAAGTTAAAGATGTAAACTATAAACACTAAAGCAATTACTATAAATATAGAAAAGAGCTACTGACAATTAACCAAAAAATAGGAAAAACAGAATCATAGAAATACTCAATCTTAAAGAAAGTACAAAAAGGGGAAACAAATTAAAACAATAGAAAACAAATAGAAATATGACAACTTAAAGGTAACCATATCAATAATCACATTATATAGGAATAATTTAAAAAGTAAAGATTGCCCCCAATTAAAAGACAAAGATTGTCATCTTGAAAAAAAAGTAAGACCTAACTACATGCTGCCTAGAAGAAACATACTTTAAATAAAAAGACATAAATAGGTTAAAAGTAAAAGGATGAAATAAGACACAGCATGCTAACACTAATAAAAGGAACCTGGAAACTATCACAGCCAAGAGAAACCCAAGGAAACCTGACTGCTAAATGTAATGTGGTGTCCTGGATGGGATGCTGGAATGGAAAAATGACATTAAGTTAAAACCAAGGATCTGAATAAAGTATGGACTTAAGTTAATAATAATCTATCAGTATTGGTTTAGTAATTGTAAGAAATATACTGTACTATGGGGTATATGGAGCCTCTCTATACTCCTTTATAATTTTTTCTATAAATCTGAGAGTGTTTTAAAATGAGAAAGTTTATAAAGAGCAATAAACATGAATTGACGATATTAACATTAGACAAAGTAGATTTCAGATAATGAATATTATCAGAAAAGAAGAGTATCATTTCTCAATGATAAAGGTGTCCATCAGTCAGGAGGATATAAAAATCCTAAAATGTATGCATATACTAGCATAAATTCAAATACATGAAACAAAAATTGATGCATTGCAAGGAGAAATAAACAAATCTACGATCATAGCCTGAGCTTTTAAAACCCCTGTTATAGACTGTGTGTCTATTGGTGTGTCTCCACACCAATTCATATGGTGAAATTCTAACCCCCAATGTGATGGTTTAGGAAGCGGGGCCTTTGGGAGGCGATTAGGTCCCTGAGGGTGAAGACTTCAGAAATGGGACTGTGCCATTATGAAAGAGACCCCACAGAGCTCCCTTGTTCCTTCTGCCATGTGAGAACACAGCAAAAAGATGGCCATCTATGAAACACGAAGTAGGTCCTCTCCAGACACCAAATTTGCCAGCACCTTGATGTTGGACTTCCCAGCCTGCAGAACTGTGAGAAAAAATTTCTGTTGTCTACAAGCTACCCAGTCTATGCCAGTCTGTTATAGCAGCCTGAAGAGACTAAGACAACCCTTTTATCAATAACTGATTGAACAAGCAGACATAATATCAATAAGGATATAGCAAATATGAATAACCATATCAATCAAATTAACCTAACTGACAAATTTGGAACATTCCATCCACAATAGATTACTCATTCTTCCCAAGTGCACACAAAACATAGATCAAAAGATAGAACATATACTAGACCATGCAACAAATTTTCATAAATTTAAAGTATTCAAGTCAGATAAAGTATATCTTTGAACAAAGGAAGTAAAAAATCAAAAACAGAATGTTTTCTTGTTAAATTAGAAATAACAGGGCTTCCCTGGTGGCGCAGTGGTTGAGAGTCTGCCTGCCAATGCAGGGCACACGGGTTCATGCCCCGGTCTGGGAAGATCCCACATGCCGCGGAGCGGCTGGACCCGTGAGCCATGGCCACCAAGTCTGCGCGTCCGGAGCCTGTGCTCTGCAACAGGAGAGGCCACAACAGTGAGAGGCCCGCGTACCACAAAAAAAAAAAAAAAAAAAAAAATTAGAAACAAATATTTCCCCAAATATTAGAAAATAACAAACATCTAAATACATGAATAAAAATGAAAAACAATATATGACAATTTTTGAGATGCTGCTAAAGCTGTACTTTGGAGGGAATTTATAGCATTAACTACCAATTGATATATTAGAAAAGGTTTGATGATTTCTTTACAACCTGGATGGGTCTCTACACCTTGGCATTCATAATTGAATAGTCTCCTCAAATTATATCTGCTCCCAATTATTTAACAATATATTAAATGTATTTCTGATTTGACCAACCAATAATCAGTTTAATTTTCTTGTTGGGCTAAGGTATACTTATGCACCATTGCTCATTTTCTGCTTATCTACAAATAGATCAACGAAAGTCTATTTAACTATCAATTCCATTTTAACTCTCTGTAGTAATGCCTTTGTAGCAGACCCAGTACCTTCCTATGCTCCAATGCTTCCTCTCCAGCAAAAGAGAAAAGAAAAAAAATCAGTTTCTTATACATTTCACTCCTATTGATATGTTATCTCTTTTACTAAGGATATTTGCAATTGAAGCTAGAGGAAAAATTTCAGATAAGTGAGCAATTAGCTTTATATTTTGGAAAAGAAGTACTTTTCCTTGCCAATAAGAAAATGCATGCATGTGTGCACATACCTAAATATATCCAGTTGTCATTTTATTGACTGCTCAATATATACATTAAGTCCTTTATCTATATAATTATATTTTCATGTTCCAATTGTCCTGTGAGCTATGTTTGATTATTAATCTCTTTTTACCATAAGGAAAAAGAAACATGGGTCATGTATGTTGCCCTCGTTCATGTACAAATGATGAATCTAGGAGTCAGACATACTCTAATTTCTTCTATGATGCTGCCTTCCTTCCTCTATGATTAATATGAAATTAAAATATGTTTGGTCATTCATTAACTCACTATATATTGGAGGCTATTTCCAATATGCTCTGTTTTAACTATAGACAAAAAAAAAAAAAATATTGTCTTTAACAAAAGAGGGGAATTTTCCCAAACCTATAAGTACTCATTCAGAGTCCTGGGAAGATGATTTGCTAACTGGTATTCTTTGGAACAATGGCTCTAACTGGTATCCTTTGAAACAATGGCTATCACTACTTCTCCTGGATCCACACCCCTGAGGGAAGGCTTGCTTCCCCATTAGCAGGAGTGGTTCATCACAATACTCTTTTTTTTTTATTATTCAAATCAATTTTACTTTATTTTTAAAAAATTTTTTAACATCTTTACTCGAGTATAATTGCTTTACAATAGTGTGTTAGTTTCTGCTTTATAACAAAGTGAATCAGCTGTACATGTACATATATACCCATATCTCTTCCCTCTTTTCAATTACGTACTTGGTACTTGAGTATCACCACACAAGTATACAGGAAAAGAATGTTCTATGTCATATCCTGCTCTTTTATTGTTTTATTTTTTTTTGAATGACCTTCCATAAATCTCCTAAACTCTCTGCCACAATTCCCTCACCTGTCAAATGTGAATGAATTCTGTGGACTCACTGAATATGTAAATAAGCTACAGGATTTTGAATTTTTTGCAGAAGATTGGTCATCCAATCTATCCATTGTCCTTTAAATAATAATTAAGGAGCCTTAAAAATTTGCTTATTTGCAAATTTATTTGTATTTGCTTAATTTTGTTAATCTTTAATTACAAAAGTAAGTATTTGCTTACTTTTGTTAAACTTTAATTATTTTCCATTTTCAAAATGTTCATTTACAGAAAGGATTTACTTTCATCAAAAGTTATGAGCTTACATCTGTTAATGCAAACAATTCCTAAAGAGTGCTTTGTTTCAATAAACAAAAATGCAAACATAAGAGTGCCCTAAATCATCACACTTAAATGCAAATGATGTTAATTAAGTATATAGCCATAAGTAGCTGATAACAGAGTGTAAAAAATGGATATAGATAGCAAAGATCTAGAAAGCTTTCATATATGGATACGTAGTTCTTCTGGGGAAAAAAGTTAATTTCTTGAGAAGAAGCCATTTATTATAGTTGTCTTAGTTAAATTATATAATGGATTTTTCTAAAGTTAAGGGAAAAACAAATATATATATATACACCTGTGGTACATCCAAAGTTAAGCAGAGAACACAAATAAGCATGCAGAAACCTGTCCTAAAGTATTGACTTTTTTTCAATTTTCTAGACTGTTTGAGGAAGACTGAATTTACATTGGCTTTTTCTAGTCAATTACTTTCATTTTCACTATAATAATAGAAAACTGATTATATTAGGAAAAGTAGATCACTGAATAATTTTAAGAGTTAACATGGGAAATTATATGGTATGTCATGTACCTTGGTGGTAGATAGTTAATCCTTTTTGAAGACAGGTTATATTACACAGCATTTTTAATGGAATAGAACTTATCCCCACTGGAAACTGGAAATGCCCAATCTAACTTATCAGAGCTTAGCATACCAAATACTTTTCTGCAATGGACAATAATGCTATTCACCTCTCCATCTACAATAATATGGAAGTAAGATGTTTTTACTCCAGAAACAAAACAAACAACAAAAAAAACACGCATTTACTAGCTGGTATGTCTAAAAATTTCTAGTTCAAATTTTCCTAAAATCACTATGATTTTTTTCTTTAATGGAGTATATTAAGACAACCAAACTAATTTGTATTACTTTTTCCCGTTTGACCTAAGCTAGAGATGGCTGATGAGTGTCCAACAGAAAATGAATCCATGCAAACATCCAAATGGCCAACTCTTTACAATCATGATTCAAGTATAAAACTGGGATTATTTGACATACCTAGCAAGATAACTGTAAGAACTTACTGAAACAATGCAAATAAAGTTTCTATGTCACAGTACACGGCAAATAATAGGTGTTTAAAAACATTAGCTTCCTTCTTATTTGTTGGCTATGAAAATTCAAAATTTGCATTACATACATGAAATAAAGTGACTAATGTATTTATATGCATTCTTGCAAAAAATTATTTTGGTAAATAAATGATAAAGTGTGATTTACTTGTGTTTTATTCATATATTAAACGCAAAGAGTATTATATAAATAACAATTTTCAACAAAATATATAATAATCATCGGATAAAAGGAGACATTTGATGAAAGTTTTTGGAACTTATATCTACGAAAATTCACAGGCAGTGTTGTTCACTCAGTTCTAAATGGAAGAGTTAAAGTTTATATCTGTTACAATGTCCTTTAATTAATTATACATACTAATTAAGCATATCATGCATAAAAAATTAAAATGAATAAACATATGGATATTTCACATACATCTCCAGGAACAATAGCATTGCTGGCATATTTTAGTGCGTATGATTGAGAAAATTAATATTAATTGTTAATAAAATACATGCTCTGTTTTGTAATATATTTTGCATTTTTTACTCAGTGAAGTAGAACCTTCTTTCATTATGCAATCTCTTTCCAAATTCAGTGGGCATAAAAAAAAAAACAACCTGTACTGAATTGCTTTCTTTAACTTCTCTTCATATATTTAAAATAATACCAAGAACTTTGCCAAATAATGTAGTATTTCCTCCAAATTGAAAACCAAGCTAGCTATCATTTAACTCTACAACTCAATGCTGTTTCTGTGCTTATAATGAATTTCAATCATAGACTTATAGTTCAAGCTCTCCACAGGACTTCAACTTTCCAAAACAAATATAAATTTGATATCATGCTTCTAAATACCTTAATGAAGCAGGCAAAATGGCAACAAAAATAATAATGCTTGACCCCATTAATAAAAAGTTAGTCATACAATATTGGATTTTTACAATGAACATGCAAGGTAAGTATTATTCTACGGTAAAGAAGAAATGCTGAGCCAGAGATCTAGTTAGTGGAAGAGCCAGATTATATAATAAAAACATTGATTCAAGGTTTTCCAAAAATGCAACTGAGTAAATAATTAGCTGATAATAAAATCCAATAATACTTTTATGGAGGGAATCAGTAATATTATAAAGAAGAAAATAAAATATTAACTTGAAGGGGCAGACAGTGCTTAAATACATATTTATTTCTTATCCCTTATTTTCCAATGATCATCAGATATCTTTCATTACTATAGTTGACTATGAAGGGCAAACATGAGGTGACTGGGCAACAACCCCACACACACTTCCAATTAAGCTTGTATGTGGACTTGAAACCTCTTCTTAATTGAGCCACTACCATTCAACTGGAATTGGACAAGGAGATGAAAAGTTTCTACTATGCCTAATTAGACTATTGGCTAATGTTATGTTATAAATATATTCAAAACACAAACTTTATGTGATATTCAGTAAATATAATAAAAATATTAATAGTCCTGAAGTACTTTGAAAGATATATACAACTTTCTTAGTTATGGGAAGTGGTAAGCAGAATTCTAAGATGCTACCTGTGTAAACTGAAAATGCTCCCTGGAGACAGCATGTCCTAAAGTTACTTAATAAGAAAAAAGGGTTTTTGCTGATGTGACTAAATTGAGGGTCTTGAGATGGAGGGATTATCCTGGATTATCCCTGTGGGCCTTAAATGCCACTGTAGTGTCTTTACGAGAGACAGACAGAGTGAGATTTGAAACACAGAAAAGAAGACGAGGGAATGTGACCACAGATGCAGAGACTGGAATGATGCAGCACAAGGAATGCCAGCAGCTACCAGAAGTTGGAAGGGGCAAGGAATGGGTTCATTTTTAAAGCCTGCAGAGGGAGCGTAGCCCTCTGGACACTCTGATTTTGGCCCAGTGATACTAATTTCAGACTTCTGGCCTCCAGAACTGTGGGAGAATACATTTTTATTGGTTTATGCCAACACGTTTGTGGTGAGTTATTACAGTGGTCACAGGAAACCAATACAGATTTTGATACCCAAAGGTGGAATGTGCTGTAACAAATACCTGAAAATGGCAAAGTGACTTTGGAATCTACTAATGGATAGAGGCTGAAAGACCTCTGAAGCATTTGATAGAAAAAGCCTAGACTATTTTAAACAGAATGTTGGTGGGAATAGGGATTTGAAAGACGTTGTTTTTGAGGGCTCAGAAGAAAATGAAGTACGTGTTATGGAAAACTGAAGAAAAGTTGGTTCTTGTAATATAGTGGCAGAAAACTTTACTGAATTGTCTTACAGCTGTGCATTTGTCTTCCAAAATAATTAAGAAGATAGTATACTCACTATCATTAAGAGTGCTGTTAAATAGGAGCAAAAATGAACATTGTATTCATCATATGCCTACTGCCATTCTTCTATCCCCCAGAACAATTAATTTGATTCAGTGGTTGAATCAGAACTTACATAAGAAATAGTATTTGGCTCAGTGAGAAATAGATGGTGTTCTTAATTGAGAAACCGTACTTGGCTCAGTGATATTAGTCTTCACACTGTTTGAAAATGGGATGCATATAATATATACACTGCTTTCTAAATAATTTACCTTTTATTATTCTAGTTGTCATTAAATATTTTTATTAAATGAATGGGAAAACTGTCTGGAAATCATTCTTGATATTATCTGTACAACTGTGCAGCTAAAAGAGCAAACTAAAAGTCAAAAAAATTGCAATATAGAGTCAACAATAGTCATGGCTGTCATGTTATTAAAATCATGATAAAGATGTAATGCTAATATTACTGACAGCCCCAAATTCCTGATGTGAAATGACTGAATAATATAGGCTGGAACACAGAGGGTGTGTTTTCAGCTGAGAATGAACATATGGATTGAAGTAGATTCCCACTGATTATGCACTGGGCCTAGAAATAATTTATACTAGAGTTTTTTATTTGTTTCTTAATAGAGAAGCATATATGTTGAGAAAAATGTTATTTCTTGCATTGTTTCAGTATATGAATCCCAGAAAGTATTCAAAATTTCTTAATATTCAATAGTGAATGTTTTAAAATTTAAAAAATGGATTAATTTGAAGTAGCTCCAAATCTCTAAGTATTAAAGCTAACCACAAGCAGTTGTAGCATCAAGAATTTTATAGGAAGCTTTTCTTAAATTGCTTTATGTAGAAAAAGGAGAAAATTGAAATTCAAACGTGAATATTAAAAAAAGAAAACCCTAACCATCACACTATCATCATTTTTTTCTTGAGCTAAGAGACAAGATAATCATATATCCATGCTTATGGTCCTACAGGAGAATTCAAAGAGCATTCTTTTGAACTCAGAATAACCTGAGTGGTCTCTTTGTCTACACACTAGTATATTTTTAGAGAACTATGCATGAGAAATGAGGACAAAACCTTCAAAGGAGTAACAGGAAACAAGTAATCTGCAATATAAGTTAGAAAAATAACGGAAGAAGAATGAGTTTAGGTAAATGTATACTGTAAACGGTGTTAAACAAATAATTTTCATTTAATTTTGAATTTACCCATGCATTTATTCAACTGCCAATGTCAAACCACTAAACCCGGTAGTTCAAAAGTAGAATTTTGGAAATATGATTTTTTAAAAGAAAGTATTTTTGTCCATTTAGAAGTTATTTTCCCCAACTGGACCATGTTTCTTACATCTCTTTTTATAGATAAAAAATATTTATTTTTGTTCTACAACAGATCATGACTTTTTGAGAACAGATTTCATGCTGTCTCCCTTGTATATCTCAAGAACCTGGCATAGGTTCCGGAAGACAAAAAAAGATTGCACACTGAATATTTACTGCTTATTAAGAAAACTAATATGTAATATCAATGGTTACACTTCTAAAATCTCCGGTAATCTAAAAGACTTGATACTGAAAAATTATTTTTTTAACAATTTTTTTAAAAAATTATCTTTCTTATCTTTCTATCCATATATGTATATAGGTAGGTAGGTAGGTATCTCTCTGCCAGCCTACCTAACATAACTTGCCTTGACTCATTTAAGAAGGAGTTTAAGACAGATAATTTGTAATAAATAATTCATGAAATTCCATTATAGCTATATTGTATGAAATTTGGCATATAGTCAATATAGAGTTTTTCTGTGTAAAATAATCTAACAAATATGTATGTCAACAGCAACAACAAAAATATTTGTAAGCGACTAAAAATGTGCCAAGCATTAGGCCAGGTAAAGGGAGATCACAAAGGGAGATGGGACACAGCTTCTCCACTCAGGCAACATCCAATGTCATGGACTAAATTTGACCATCCATTGCTTACTCACATAAGAGCTTTGAACATTTGAGGACTGTGGCAATGAGGCCAGGATGATCACGAGTATTATCAAATTTTTTTACGAATGCATATCCACTGCCCATTTGAAACTTTAAAATACTTAATCATTTTATCATGATTACATCTGGTTTCCTTTCCATAATAAGGATGAAAAGTTTGTGTCACTTAAAAATCAAACTTCCCACCATTTTATAATTACAGAGGAACACAAAGGCTAAATTGCCTTATTTTATTTTTAGAATAAGAAAATGTGCATTGTCATTGCTTCATAACTGAGCAGGGGTGAGAGTATATTTAAAGAACAATGCATTTTACTTTAAGGATGGGATGATACATTCAACCTATTCCAAAGAAACATTTAGGTAGAAAAAAAATATCCAAAAGGTAATGCAGGCTTTGTTATCTGATCTCATTCTCTTTCTCCCCTAAATTATGACCTAGATGGGGTTGGTTAGCTTAATTGTTTAGAGTACCATTCTGAGTAAACTAAGGTCACAGCTTTGATTTCGAGGTCAGTCTCCTAATAGATGTTTATCTGTTGATCACAAAAAGGCTGAATTAATAAGAACCTAATTGAGATGGTGCAAAAGCTTTTATTACCAAGTAAACACTACAAAGTGTATATTCTACTATTACACTATCGTTAATTTTGCTTCCATATGCAAAAGGACAGCACATCGCTGAATGATGTGGAATATACTTCTCCATGGAAAAGTATATAATTCTCTTCCAGTGAATCAGAGTAAGGAATAATGTAATAAAGATGTACTTTATCATATTAAATTTATCATGTCTATGTTGCATGAAACCCCCTAGAAATTTAGTAGAAAAATAAAATCATGGCTTACCAAAATAGGAAAGGATAAAATAGTGAAGAAAGAAAAGTTAATTTCAAGCTTCAAAGAAGATATTACAAGTAATGGAGGTTAAAATAAAACTGAGACTATAAAAGCAATTAAGAATGTCCCTTTAAGGAGCAATACATGAGAGACTGTGATAGCCTCAAATTGTTCATATTTGCATAGAAAAGGTCACAAGATATCACTGGATTGTTAACACTAAGCAAGAGACTTCCTTAGAAAAGGTGTATCAGATGCATAGTCCATTATAGGACATCAGGTCTCCTTAGAATTACAATACACATAATCACTATTATGGTATTATATAATGTTCACATTTTTTCCTAGGACGAATACACTTTTGCTTGGTTTTCATAGATATTTTTCTGCCCAGAAAACCCTTGATCAGACCTTTCTAATCCTCAGCATGATCACTCTTATATTTATCCTAAATCCCTGTGTGTCCCCATATAAACTTTGAAGCAGTGTAGTTCAGTTACAATTAGATTGGTTTTTATTGTGTTGCTGCATATTACAAAATGTGAATAGAGAATTAAATAAACAGCAGTGTCTGTCTCTGGGTATATTTCTTATTACAACTCTGTATAATGTGACAGGTTTGAAATACAATGACAAACACAGGAAAGAATATCGTTCTGATAACATATATTGTTGTGTTTTCATTAATTCTCCAAGAACATTAAAAGAAAGGACTGCTAATTGAAAAAGTGACCCTAGATGCCCTGAAACATAAAAGAACTCTACATCAGTTTATGGAGTAAGTGATTCAAAGTGTTTGCCCATTGTTGTTCTTATTAAAGTTAATGATGTTTGACCCAGTCTATAGACATTTGCTTGACCAAAGACACATACAATTATTAATTATAATACCTGTGTATAAACAGCAATAGTATTCTTCTGTCGAGGTTATGTGTCATGAAAGTAAATTGAATTGCATGTTGAATTTCAAGGAAGAGCAGGTGCTTGGAGTACATCAAACAACAACAGATGCTGCTAAATCAAATAACTATCAATCTTAGACTCATGGTGCCATTGTTGGGTGTTCACATTCAAAGTGTAGCCTCAAATGGACAAAGAATATATATCATGTAGTCTGGAATACTAACATTAAGTAAAGCACCAATTAATTGGAATTGAACTAACAATAAATGTCAACAAGTTTGTTCTGCTTTTTATTTCAGAGAAAATGCCAAATGAAACGAAAATAACCTAATTTATGGGATGATTAAGAATATTTTATGCTTTTGTTTTTTCCTTTTGTTTACATTTTTTCTTTCTTTTGGTAAAAGCATCCTTACATATTCCTTTCACTCTTACAATGTTCTATTAGACCATTTGCTGCAATGGACTCTGATACATGGCATAATTCACAGTCATCAGAGAAAGATTTAAGTATATTTCTAATTCTGCAGTTAAACAGAAAACTATGCTAAGTTTAAAAATGTTTTTCATCAACAAAAGTTTAAAATGTTTTCTGTTTAAGATTTATTTAATGAAAAACATAAGATTCTTCACTTATTTCAGGTTTTTGAATATGGAACAGTAAGTCAAACTATTTTGTTTTGAGGGCATAGAGTAGTTTTGATTGTATATTTCTATAAAATTATCTATATCTCATTATCATTATAAACAGTGGTCACAATGACAAAAAATCTGAACTTTTTCTCCCTACCAGATACATTCTGAGATGAAGGAAAATAACTTTTTGACTTAAATGTATGATTTCAAATATGTACTACAATACTCAAACAGATATTACTAAACTTTTCCAGAGAAATACAATTACAAAGCACTTAGAAAGTTGCCCATACTTTCTTACATTGTAGACATTTATCTATGCTAACAGAAAGAAGTCTCAATTTAACCCATTAAATATTAGCTTCTAATTAAAACAAAAAGCACATCATTTAACAAAGAGTCCCAACAACTCAAATTAAAGGAAAGGCAAAACAGTAAAAAGAGAGTAAAACAATAGCCAAACAACCCTTTTCTCTTCTCAATCCACTGCTATAAATGATCAGTTGGATCATATTGACATTGATATATTTTTATTTAAAATCAGTATCAAATTATTAAATTCAGAAAAATAAACCACATCCTTAGCATGATTATTTAAAAATAAAAGTAAAATTTAGCCTCACTACTTACTAAAGATAAGGTTCACTTGTTTGTTTGGAGGAAGGAGAACACTCTTGCTGCATCAATTAGAACATTATTTACTTTGAAACTACTATAATGAACAATGATGGCACTTCTTCTAATTAAAAATACTTTGTTCTTTTCTGAGATAATGAGACTTCCAGTGCTGCTGGGCTCAAAAGTACTAAACTCTAAAGCCATGTAGGTTCCTGAACCATCAATTTGTTGCCTTTGTTCCAAAAGGAACTAAGTTTGGTTATGTGTCCCTAAAAATGCCTACTAATACTGTACAGGATATGCTCCTACAAACTTGGATTCTCTTGGCCTTCAGTGCAAAAAGCCAAAGAAGCAAGCTAAATAGAAAGTAATTATAAACACTCTTTTATTTGAAATAAAAGATATTGGAAATGGAACAAATTTCCTACAATATGTGAGTTTAAATGTTACACATATTTCTAGAAAGTGTTAGAACTTATATTACCCTATAACTATGATTAAATTTAGTTTTTTCAGTTGTGAATGCCAAAACAGTATGCTTAACTAGGATTTGAGTTATTATGGAAAAAGTAATATGAATTTTACGGACCATAGCATATTTCTCCTAGAAAAATAATTTATTTTCTGGAGAAATTTATTTCTAACTAAGATTGATTGATAACTAACCTTCAGAGTGACAAATAATATTGATTAATATTACTCTATTTTTTCCTAGCTGTAAGTATAATGCATAAAAATGTATATCCTTTAAAAACAATATGTATTAGAAGCATCTTCTAGTATTTGAAAATCACTTGTTATATTTTAATTTATTTTTAAATCCAGTATGTGCAGCAAATATATTAATTTGCATACTGATAACAAATTTTCTTACATGTTTTGTGTGTAAGATTTACTCTGATTTGCATTTCTCACTTTAAGATGTGAGAAATGTCCTAATAGCATTAGAAATTAATAAATATTTTTAATA
The DNA here is from genome assembly GCF_964270905.1 of Leucopleurus acutus. Classification (NCBI taxonomy): domain Eukaryota; kingdom Metazoa; phylum Chordata; class Mammalia; order Artiodactyla; family Delphinidae; genus Leucopleurus; species Leucopleurus acutus. The sequence goes on along the minus strand of NC_139147.1, from coordinate 38,528,547 downwards.
CTCCATATAACACACATTTTCAAATACTGCAAGTTTACAGCACTGACATCAGAATAAAACAAAAACTCAACATTTAGATTTTCTATTTTCTAAGGTAATTCCAGTATTTAGTTCCCAATGAAACTTGATTTTAACTGCTTTTTCTAAAATTTCATATATATTTACATATTGATCATTGTTACCACATTTTCTTGTTTTACCTTGGTGCAGTCTGATTATACCAGGAACAGTGAATATGCTTACCTAAAACAGAAAGAAACAAAACATGCTGTTAGTTTCAAAAGAATATTTGTCTGAAGTTTTCAGTAGACAAAATAAGGCAACGAATAAATAATCACAACTCTCTTTCCAACCTCTTTTCCTTTGCACCCCAAATATCTTTATGCTTGTGACAAAATCAAATGGAATAAGTTGTTTCCAAAACTGCATAGGCAAAAGAGCCTTTATAGATGACTTGGTGGTGACTACATTTTTACTGAGTTGAATACTTCTATTTTTGTCATTTCTTTTTCTGCCATTAACATATAAGGAATCAAGTAAAAATATCAACAAAAGCTTTGTGGAACTGTATTAGTTCCCAAAAGATCTTAGAAACATCTTTAACCACTGATGCATTGTTCATGGTGCTACTACAGTATCAATCATACTATCCACGTTTACTTGCCTAAGAGATTTTAGAATTCAGATCTGTTTAAAGATTTTCTTTTGATGTGGACCATTTTTAAAGTCTTTATTGAATATGTTACAATACTGCTTCTGTTTTATGTTTTGGTTTTTCTGGCTGTGAGGCATGTAGGATCTTAGCTCCGCAACCAGGGATCAAACCCGCACCCCCTGCACTGGAAGGTGAAGTCTTAACCACTGGACCGCCAGGGAAGTCCCCATATCTGCTTAAAATCACATTTAGTAACAATGAAGTGGAAATAATAAAGTATCTAAATAATTATACTATGTCTATGAATTATATATCATGTTGCATGGCATGTACATTTTATATGTCTATGAAATAAAAGAAAATTATAGGACTATGATAAGACTAGAAATGTCATTTATTTTCTACTTATATTAGCAAACTTACAGGTAAAGCTAAATAAAGTGTTGAGATCTTCTAAAATAGAGCATTTGTGATCCTTAAAAGTTGACATTTTTCTATTTTGAGAAAGGAGCCTAAATTCATAGGACACCTAAGACTCTTCTGATAGGTGAGGTATCATTTTAAGCAGAAGTAGTTTACATCACCTGCTATAAATGAAAAGAAGAATTGTAAATGAAAAGAAGATACACTTAAAACTCAAAATGTAATTTGTGGAATGATTACCTGCTTATTCTCATATGTTCCTTAGGAATCTGCATTTTACACTGCATGTTTTAGACTAGAATTTATGAACTCTCTTTGGATTCTTTATTTTTTTTGTATCCATTCTTTTTAGAGTGCCATGAAATCAGAAATCCTATGTACTTTATGACTCTAACATCTAGCAGTGTTAGATTTGTAGTAGAAACTCAAAATGTTTTTTGTAGAATGAATAGATGGATGAAAGAATATTTAAATGAAACACATATACAAACTAAAAATTGCAAGTTAAGCTACTGCCCAATAAAATCCAGGAGAACTGGATACTAGACACACAAGGTATCTTTATTTGGTTATTTAACTTTTACTTGGTTAAGCTCAGAGAACAAAATTTCACTAAACTTTTTTTTTTTTTTTTTTTTTTGCGGTACATGGGCCTCTCACTGTTGTGGCCTCTCCCGTTGCAGAGCACAGGCTCCGGACGCGCAGGCTCAGTGGCCATGGCTCACGGGCCCAGACGCTCCGCAGCATGTGGGATCTTCCCGGACCAGGGCACAAATCCGTGTCCCCTGCATCGGCAGGCAGACTCTCAACCACTGCGCCACCAGGGAAGCCCTTCTTCACTAAACTTTTTAAAAATTAAAACTAGAAATAAAACAACTTTGTTTTGTGGTTCAATAAACTGGAAGGCCACATCAACAGGCCATTAGGGAGCAATCTGGGGCAACTTTTGGCATGTAAAACAGTAATTCCAGTTTGCTATTTACCAATAAAAATGTAATTCATTTCACATAATATCTGTAGTAAGAGGTAGAATTTCTAATTGGAATATGCTGATTTTCCAATTAACATAGTTAAGTCTGATTTCCACATTTTAGGTAAATCACAGTTTCCTTGATTGATATTTCTCCTATATGTAAAATGGTGGAAGGACAGGTAGCTTCCTTCGTTTTCTATGTATTTATCTCAAAGGGACTTCTGAAGAATTCTAAAGAAAAAAAAAAACCTTTATATACAGATACACGTAGCTTTTCATAAAAGAGATTCATGAGAGGCCTGTAATTGTTTTTGACCACAGTTTTAATGAATTACTGGGCTTTTTTTCCCCTCCTCATGGAGTCAGTTGTGCTTATAAGTATTTATTTTCTTTCTTTGCTTCATTATACATATTTGTGATAATCTGGGCAGTGAGCCCAGATTGATCTATTTTTTGTTTATTATTTGTAGACTGTCCTAGATTCTTTTGAAAGGGCATATTCTAAATTATTATTACCATAATTATAGGAAGATTGGCACTCTGTGAGATTATAAGAAGATTCACTCATTATTCATAATGAGGTAAATACTATACTTTTTTTTTAATGAGTGATGCATTACATGGATAGAGCATTTTAATTTTAATATTGCGTACATGTCTAGACTGTGTTCAGGACACAATATAATTTCAACTGTGTCAGGCTATTGTCTGAAATCAGACACTTATCTACAGACAGGTTTTCTTTCATTTTTATGTAATATTTATTATTACATAATAAACACATATTCCATAATATTCCACTTGAAAATATGTGATTCCTAACAAACTAAAACTTTTAATGCAGTATAAACTATCTCTACTCTCACAGAAAAACACACAATTAAATTTCTTTAAATTATAGGTACGGGGGTATAATATTTTAAAATTGAAAACAGGGAGAGGAGCTTCAAGATGGCGGAAGAGTAAGACGCAGAGATCACTTTCCTCTCCAAAAACACATCAGAAATACATCTACATGTGGAACAACTCCTACAGAACACCTACTGAATGCTGGCAGAAGAACTCAGACCTCCCAAAAGGCAAGAATCTCCCCACGTACCTGGGTATGGCAAAAGAAAAAAGAAAAAACGGAGACAAAAGAATAGTGACGGGACCTGCACCAGTGGGAGGGAGCTGTGAAGGAGGAAAGGTTTTCACACAGTAGGAAGCCCCTTCGCGGGCGGAGACTGCGGGTGGCGGAGGGGGGAGCTTCGGAGCCACAGAGGAGAGCGCAGCAACAGGGGTGAGGAAGGCAAAGCGGAGAAATTCCCGCACAGAGGATCGGTGCCGACTGGCACTGACCAGCCCTAGAGGCTTGTCTGCTCACCCGCCGGGGCGGGTGGGCCTGGGAGCTGAGGCTCAGGCTTGGATCAGATCTTAGGGAGAGGACTGGCGGCGTGAACACAGACTGAAGGGGCTAGTGTGCCACAGCTAGCAGGGAGGGAGTCCAGGAAAAAGTCTGGAGCTGCCGAAGAGGCAAGAGACTTTTTCTTCCCTCTTAGTTTCCTGGTGTGCGAGGAGAGGGGATTAAGAGCACCACTTAAAGGAGCTCCAGAGACAGGCGCGAGCTGCGGCTATCAGCGTGGACCCCAGAGACGGGCATGAGACACTAAGGCTGCTGCTGCAGCCACCAAGAATACTGTGGGCAAGCACAGGTCACTATCCACACCTCCCCTCCTGGGAGTCTGTGCAGCCCACCACTGCCAGGGTCCTGTGATCCATGGACAACTGCCCCAGGAGAACGCACAGCGCGCCTCAGGCTGGTGCAAAGTCATGCCGGCCTCTGCCACCACAGGCTCGCCCCGCATCCGTACCCCTCCCTCCCTGCAGCCTGAATGAGCCAGAGCCCCCGAATCAGCTGCTCCTTTAACCCCGTCCTGTCTGAGCGAAGAACAGACACCCTCCAGCGACCTACTCGCAGACGCGGGGCCAAATCCAAAGATGAACCCCAGGAGCTGTGCGAACAAAGAAGAGAAAGGGAAATCTCTCCCAGCAGCCTCAGGAGCAGCAGATTAAATCTCCACCATCAACTTGATGTACCCTGCATTGGTGGAATACCTGAATAGACAACAAATCATCCCAAATTGAGAAGGTGGATTTTGAGAGCAAGATTTATTATTTTTTCCCCTTTTCCTCTCTTTCTGAGTGTGTATGTGTATACTTCTGTTGTGATTTTGTCTGTATAGCTTTGCTTTCACCACTTGTCCTAGGGTTCTGTCTTATTTTTTTTTTTACTTTTAAAATTTTTTTTCTTAATTATTTTTTATTTTAATAATTTTATTTTATTTTACTTTACTTTACTTTATTTTATTTTATCTTCTTTCCTTCTTTCTTTCTATTTTTTGTCCCTTTAATTCTGAGCCATGTGGATGAAAGACTCATGGTGCTCCAGCCAGGCATCAAGGCTGTGCCTCTGAGGTGGGAGAGCTAACTTCAGGACACTGCTCCACAAGAGACCTCCCAGCTCCGTGTAATATCAAACGGCAAAAATCTCCCAGAGATCTCCATCTCAAGGCCAAGACCCAGCTTCACTCAACAACCAACAAGCTACAGTGCAGGACACCCTATGCCAAAAAACAAGCAAGACAGGAACACAGCCCTGTCCATTAGTAGAGACACTGCCTAAAATCATAATAAGGCCACAGACACCCCAAAACACACCACCAGATGTGGACCTGCCCACCAGAAAGACAGGATCCAGCCTCATCCACCAGAACACAGGCAGTAGTCCCCTCCACCAAGAAGCCTACACAACCCACTGAACCAACCTCAGCCACTGGGGACAGACACCAAAAACAACAGGAACTACGAACCTGCAGCCTGCTAAAGGAGACCCCAAACACAGTAAGATAAGCAAAATGAGAAGACAGAAAATCACACAGCAGATGAAGGAGCAAGATAAAAACCCACCAGACCTAACAAATTAAGAGGAAATAGGCAGTCTACCTGAAAAAGAATTCAGAATAATGGTAAGATGATCCAAAATCTTGGAAATAGAATAGAGAAAATACAAGAAATGTTTAACACGGACCTAGAAGAACTAAAGAGCAAACAGTGATGAACAACACAATAAATGAAATTTAAAAATTCTCTAGAAGGGATCAATAGCAGAATAACTGAGGCAGAAGAACGGAAAAGTGACCTGGAAGATAAAATAGTGGAAATAACTACTGCAGAGCAGAATAAAGAAAAAAGAATGAAGAGAACTGAGGACAGTCTCAGAGACCTCTGGGACAACATTAAATGCACCAACATTCGAAATATACGGGTCCCAGAAGAAGAAGAGAAAAAGAAAGGGATTGAGAAAATATTTGAAGAGATTATAGTTGAAAACTTCTGTAATATGGGAAAGGAAATAGTTAATCAAGTCCAGGAAGGACAGAGAGTCCCATACAGGATAAATCCAAGGAGAAACACGCCAAGACATATTAATCAAACTATCAAAAATTAAATACAAAGAAAAAATATTAAAAGCAGCAAGGGATAAATAACACACAAGGGAATCTCCATCAGGTTCACAGCTGATCTTTCAGCAGAAACTCTGCAAGCCAGAAGGGAGTGGCAGGACATATTTAAAGTGATGAAGGAGAAAAACCTACAACCAAGATTACTCTACCCAGCAAGGATCTCATTCAGATTTGATGGAGAAATTAAAACCTTTACAGACAAGCAAAAGCTAAGAGAATTCAGCACCACAAAACGAACTTTACAACAAATGCTAAAGGAACTTCTCGAGGCACGAAACACAAGAGAAGGAAAAGACCTACAATAACAAACCCAAAACAATTAAGAAAATGGTAATAGGAACATACATATCGATAACTACCTTAAATGTAAATGGATTAAATGCTCCCACCAAAAGACACAGACTGGCTGAATGGATACAAAAACAAGACTCATATATATGCTGTCTACAAGAGACCCACTTCTGACCTAGGGACACATACAGACTGAGGGTGAGGGGATGGAAAAAGATATTCCATGCAAATGGAAATCAAAAGAAAGCTGGAGTAGCAATTCTCATATCAGACAAAAGAGACTTTAAAGTAAAGATTATCATAAGAGACAAAGAAGGATACTACATAATGATCAAGAAATCAATCCAAGAAGAAGATATAACAATTGTAAATATTTATGCACCCAACATAGGAGCACCTCAGTACATAAGGCAAATGCTAGCAGCCATAAAGGGGAAATCGACAGTGACACAATAATAGTACGGGACTTTAACACCCCACTTAAACCAATGGACAGATAATCCAAACAGAAAATAAATAAGGAAACACAACCTTTAAATGATACATTAAACAAGACGGACTTAATTGATATTTATAGGACATTCCATCCAAAAACAACAGAATACATATTCTTCTCAAGTGCTCATGGAACATTCTCCAGGATAGATCATATCTTGGGTCACTAATCCAGCCTTGGTATACTTAAGAAAACTGAAATCAAATCGTATCAAGTATCTTTTCGGACCACAACGCTATGAGACTAGATACCAATTACAGGAAAAAATCTGTAAAATACAAACACACAGAGGCTAAAAAATACACTACTTAATAACCAAGAGATCACTGAAGAAATCAAAGAGGAAACCAAAAAATACCTAGAAACAAATGACAATGAAAACATAATGACCTAAAACCTATGGGATGCAGCAAAAGCAGTTCTAAGAGGGAAGTTTATAGCAATACAATCCTATGGTAAGAAACAAGAAACATCTCAAATAGACAACCTAACCTTACACCTAAAGCAATTAGAGAAAGAAGAACAAAAAACCCACAAAGATAGCAGAAGGAAAGAAACACTAAATATCAGATCAGAAATAAATGAAAAAGAAATGAAGGAAATGATAGCAAAGATTAACAAAACTAAAAGCTCATTCTTTGAGAAGATGAAGAAAATTGATAATCCATTAGCCAGACTCATCAAGAAAAAAAGGGAGAAGATTCAGATCAATACAGTTAGAAATGAAAAAGGAGAAGTAACAACTGACACTGCAAAAATACAAAGGATCATGAGAGATTACTACAAGCAACTCTATGCCAATAAAATGGACAACCTGGAAGAAATGGACAAATTCTTACAAATGCACAACCTTCCGAGACTGAACCAGGGAGAAACAGAAAATATGAACAGACCAATCACAAGCACTGAAATTGAAACTGTGATTAAATATCTTCCAACAAACAAAAGCCCAGGACCAGATGGCTTCACAGGCAAATTCTATCAAACATTTAGAGAAGAGCTAACACCTAATCTTCTCAAACTTTTCCAAAATATAGCAGAGGGAGGAACACTCCCAAACTCATTCTACGAGGCCACCATCACCTTGAAACCAAAACCAGACAAAGATGGCACAAAGAAAGAAAATTACAGGCCAATATCACTGATGAACATAGTTGCAAAAATTCTCAACAAAACACTAGCAAACAGAATCCAACAGCACACTGAAAGGATCATACACCATGATCAAGTGGGGTTTATCCCAGGAATGCAAGGATTCTTCAATATACGCAAATCAATGTGATACAACATATTAACAAATGGAAGGAGAAAAACCATATGATCATATCAATCGATGCAGAGAAAGCCTACAACAAAATTCAACACCCATTTATAATAAAAACCCTGCAGAAAGTAGGCACAGAGGGAACTTTCCTCAACATAATAAACACCATATATGAGAAACCCACAGCCAATATCGTTCTCAAAGGTGAAAAAATGAAACCATTTCCACTAAGGTCAGGAACAAGACAAGGTTGCCCACTCTCACCACTATTATTCAACATAGTTTTGGAAGTTTTAGCCACAGCAATCAGAGAAGAAAAAGAAATAAATGGAATCCAAATCAGAAAAGAAGAAGTAAAGCTGTCACTGTTTGCAGATGACATGATACTATACATAGAAAATCCTAAAGAGGCAACCAGCAAACTACTAGAGCTAATCAATGAATATGGTAAACTAGCAGGATACAAAATGAATGCATGGAAATCTCTAGCATTCCTATACACTAAAGATGAAAACTCTGAAAGTGAAATTAAGAAAACACTCCCAGGCTTCCCTGGTGGCGCAGTGCTTGAGAGTCTGCCTGCCGATGCAGGGGACATGGGTTCGTGCCCTGGGCCAGGAGGGTCCCACGTGCCATGGAGCGGCTGGGCCCGTGAGCCATGGCTGCGGAAGCTGCGCATCCGGAGCCTCTGCTCTGCAGTGGGAGAGGCCACAGCGGTGAGAGGCCCACATACCACAAAAAAAAAAAGAAAACACTCCCATTTACCATTGCAACAAAAAGAGTAAAATATCTAGGAATAAACCTACCTAAGGAGACAAAATACCTGTATGCAGAAAATTATAAGACACCGATGAAAGAAATTAAGGATGATACAAATAGATGCAGAGATATACCATGTTCTTGGATTGGAAGAATCAACATTGTATAATGACTGTACTACCCAAAGCAATCTACAGATTCAATGCAATCCCTATCAAACTACCAATGGAATTTTTCACAGAAGTAGAACAAAAAATTTCACAATTTGTATGGAAACACAGAAGACCCTGAATAGCCAAAAAAATGCTGAGAAAGAAAAATGGAGCTGGAGGAATCAGGTTCCCTGACTTCAGACTATACTACAAAGCTACAGTAATCAAGACAGTATGGTACTGGTACAAAAACAGAAATATAGATCAATGGAACAGGATATGAAGCCCAGAGATAAACCCACACACATATGGTCACCTTATCTTTGATAAAGGAGGCAAGAATATACACTGGAGAAAAGAGAGCCTCTTCAATAAATGGTGCTGGGAAAACTGGACAGGTACCTGTAAAAGTATGAAATTAGAACATTCCCTAACACCATATACAAAAATAAACTCAAAATGGATTAAAGGCCTAAATATAAGGCCAGACACTATCAAACTCTTAGAGCCAAACATAGGCAGAATACTTTATGAAATAAATCACAGCAAGATCCTTTTTGACCCACCTCCTAGAGAAATGGAAATATAAACAAAAATAAACAAATGGGACCCAATGAAACTTAAAAGCTTTTGCACAGCAAAGGAAACCAAAAATAAGACCAAAAGACAACCCTCAGAATGGGAGAAAATATTTGCAAATGAAGCAGCTGAAAAAGGATTAATCTCCAATATTTACAAGCAGCTCATGCAGCTCAATATCAAAAAAACAAAAAACCCAATCCAAAAATGGGCTGAAGACCTAAATAGACATTTCTCCAAAGAAGACATACAGATTGCCAACAAACACATGAAAGAATGCTCAACATCATTAATCATTAGAGAAATGCAAATCAAAACTACAATGAGATATCATCTCACACCAGTCAGGATGGGCATCATCAAAAAATCTAGAAACAATAAATGCTGGAGAGGGTGTGGAGAAAAGGGAACACTCTTGCACTGTTGGTGGGAATGTAAATTGATACAGCCACTATGGAGAACAGTATGGAGGTTCCTTAAAAAACTAAAAATAGAACTACCATACAACCCAGCAATCTCACTACTGGGCATATACCCTGAGAAAACCATAATTCAAAAAGAGTCATGTACCAGAATGTTCATTGCAGCTCTATTTACAATAGTCAGGTCATGGAAGCAACCTAGGTGTCCATCGACAGATGAATAGATAAAGAAGATGTGGCACATATATACAATGGAATATTACTCAGCCATAAAAAGAAACGAAATTGAGTTATTTGTAGTGAGGTGGATGGACCTAGAGTCCGTCATACAGAGTGAAGTAAGTCAGAAAGAGAAAAACAAATATCACATGCTAACACATATATATGGACTCTAAGAAGGAAAAAAAAAGCTTATGAAGAAACTAGGGGCAAGATGGGAATAAAGAGACAGACCTACTAGGGAATGTACTTGAGGATATGGGGAGCGGGAAGTAAGCTGTGCCAAAGTGAGGGAGTGGCATGGACATATATACACTAACAAACGTAAAACAGATAGCTAGTGGGAAGTAGCTGCATGGCACAGGGAGATCAGTTCGGTGCTTTGTGACCACCTAGAGTGGTGGCTAGGGAGGGTGGGAGGGAGGGAGACACAAGAGGTAAGAGATATGGGAACATATGTATATGTATAGCTGACTCACTTTGTGATAAAGCAGAAACTAACACACCATTGTAAAGCAATTATACTCCAATAAAGATGTTAAAAAAAATACAACTGGAAAGGGAAAAACAAACAAGCAAAACGAAACAAAACAAAAACTGAAAACAATAAATGTAACTTGAATACTTTAATCATGCTATCTAATTGTGTCTGTATCTATTTTTTAAAATATAGTCACTGAGGAAAGCTAAATAGTATATTAATTTCCTAACCAGACCACAATAGCCTCCTAGGATATAAACTGCAATGTTGTTTGGACCACAATAGAGATAACGGTATCATCAGGCATTATGTTTCCAACATACTCTGCTGTGGAAACCTTGTACCAGTAGTCCATGGTTATTTCCACTTTCCCTTATTAGGGTTTATTTATATATACCCCTAGTTCTTGGATGCTTGGATAGATACATAAATATAAGATTGGTAGGGACTTTAGGTATGTTCTATGTATTAAATGTGAAACAGTTTAGAGAGGTTGAGTGATTTGCCTAGGGTCCTACAGATCTTGATTTCTAACCCAATGGTCTTTTCCCTTTTTCTGTCTTTCAAAATAATTTTTTTTATGAAAACATCAAATATAATTTAATATATTCAGAGCATACTTGTGACATATATAATGTGGCTTCATTTGGGCAGTGATCTCTAGCCACTCTTTCTAGAAAACATGCACACACACATCCCAAAATACATACACACACACTCTCTCTCTCACATACACATACATACACACACACACACACACACACACACACACACACACACACAGTACAGTGACTTTCTTTCTGGATCAGGGTGTTTATTTCTAATTCACTCTGTTCATCAACCCTACTGATTTGCTCTCAAGTATTAAAATCTCTCAAGTTGTAAACTACTGGACTTAAGTTCTTCTTTTAAAGTTCAAAATAAGACCAAGGAATTTTTCATTTTGCACTTACATGATTCCCACTGTACTTGTAGTCTCAAATAAAGAGGTACCCAGTCTTCCTACCTCAATCAGTTCCCATTAATTTATTTTCCCTTTTGAATTCTTTCATTCTAGAAAACTTTCTTTTCACTCTAATTGAGGTCTTCATTGTCACACCAACCCATCTCAGGTTCTAGGCACCTTCCCAAGTAACTATAAGTTGAAAGTCGATTTGCCTTTTCATAGCATAATGTCTGTTTTTGAACAAGATTTGATAACAAACATTTTTATGCACAGCGCAACTGACTTTCTCTTTATAGAATACACATTATTTGAACACAGTATTAATTAGGGATCAGCAAATTATTTCTATAAAGGGACATATTGTGCTGACCACTGGTATTAGCTATTTTGGAAAAGAATGATCTAATAATACCTAGTTTACCAACTCATGATACTGTGAGAATCAAGTGAAATAATGTGTTATCAATAGCAAAAAGATATAATACAAGAAACAATATGTGTTTGTGGAGGTCTGTTTCAAGAGTGCCATGAAGACAACTCTAGAATCTCACCTCTTTGTACTTTACTTCCTGATCCATATGTTAAAGGAAAATGGCTCAGATAATCTCCAAAGATCTTTCACACTGACACATGGTGGGAAATGTTAGAAATCATTATTATTAATAAAGAGACTTGTTACTTTGTAAAAATGAGCAAAAACATACCTAGGGCAAAATTCTGCAGACAACTATAACTCCTATAACTTAGCTAAACAATAATTGCACTTCAAAAAAATGCTAGAAAATTTTATTTGTAATTGCATATCTGGTTGTTGTCATGAATGTAAAATTGGTTATTGGTTAAATTATCCCTAAAAGACAAATATACTTACTAAGATTTTTTGTTACATTTTTGAGACCAGGAGAAGCTACTAATATGTAAAACTCCATAAATACCATATTGGTGAGGAAGCTGAAGTACTAAATTCCTCTTTTCTTTCACTCACTCATTTAAACATCATGGGAAGCCCTAGAACTAGGAACACACATATTTTCACTAAAATTCTGTTCCTTGAAGAAGAATATTGTCTAATGGAGGAGCTACACTTGTAAATTGACAAATCATATGGATTTTAATAGGATCTGAATACAAAGAATCCTTTGTAATAAAGATATTATCCACCTTGCCTTATTTAAAAAGAAGTTGATATGAGTCTTTTTCACAATAATACATAGGTTTTCAACTGCACCTGTATAGCATGATTCAAATATTAGCTTTGAAAAAAATCACCTTAGTACCTTCATACATTTATCTTACTATTATAATTACTGTTTCTTTATGCTTTTTTGTATAAATTATCTGGGAAATTGTTTTAAGGTAAAGAACTTGAGTAATAGGTTGTGCTTGGGTCTGTTACTTTTAAAAATGTTAGACAACATATTTTTAGCATTTAATTCTATAAAGATAATTTTACTTTTAATAAAAGAGATGAATTGTTTTGCCACAACTATTGAAACCACCAACCCAACATTTATTTAGAAATTTGGCAATTAAGTTTTCATAAAGTATATATCAGTTAAAGTATAGTTAACACAAAGGCAAAACATAAAGCTCAAACAGACTACAGAATAAATATCAGAATTTTGTCAAATTAATACAAAAAGTTTGCAATTATTTCCTTTCAAATTTGGGCTGTGTTATTTTATATTTCCACACATGCTGCTGAAGACTGACCTGTTATTGAAAACGATCAGGACTAAGTCTGGAAAGTTAGGCGTGCATATCCTGGTCCTGCTCACACATTCTAAGTAGATGTCAAACTTATTCACATCACTTGGGCTGGTCAAACTTGTTTATATCGTTCAGATCTTCTCTGAATTTGACTTTCCACTGACTTGGAGAGTTACAAGCTAAAGAGCAGCTAAATTAAGAACAAAACCAACTGCACCAGGAAAAAGGAACACTGAAGTCCAGATCTACTCATCCACTTAGTGTATGTTGACTCTTCCCTCCAAGCTTGAGCCACCTTATGTACAAAACAACAGGTAGCAAGTAGTGGTTGTGAGGGACAAATGCAAAGAAGACCAGTTTACTTCTCACAGGTATTCAGTGCCCTCAATCTCTGCACATCTCTATACTAATGCTAGAAATTTCATAATCATTACAATAAAATTTTGTCATTCACCTTGAGTGAAAAACTAGAGTTGACTAAAAGAGGAAGGAGAGAATATAAGCATTTAGGATTCATAAAAGTTGACCTTTAGGTGAAAAAAAAGACATTCTGAAACTTTCTTTAATTACTATTTGACTAAAGCTAACAAATAATTAACTGAAAGAGGATGGAAAATTAATTACAACATTCTTAATGTGTCTAATACTTATACTCTTGATGAGTTAACTGTACTGCTTGTCTCTATGATACTCCTCTCATTGACTGGTACACAAGTAAAAATTTGTATAAGCATAGAATATATTTATAATATATGAAAATCCCTTAAATGATTTTTATACTTGTCCCAAGTATCCCTTTTCATTTATTAATTTGTAGTTTTCAATGTCTAAGTATTCTCAAACCCTAAGATATCAGCTGTCAAAAATCACAAAGTGAAAGCAAAAGGAAAATTTTTTTAATTTACCATGATTGCTACTCTATGGTAGAGGTTCTATAACTTGGCTTCACGTTCTAATCACCTGGAGAGCCCTAAAATCAAAACAAAACACATCTACATGGCTCCACACAAAGTGTGGAGACTTACTGATCTGATTAAAACCATTCATCTATATGTTTCAAAAATGTCTCAGGTGTTCTAGTAAGCAGCAGAGATGAGAACCCTGTCCTAAGGTCCTAACCTTCTCAAATGGGGGCTTAGTTTATTTGTTGTTATTATGTTAATCATTGATGCCTCTCCTGATCACTACACCAGCAACTTTCACAGCCTTTTCAACCCACAGTAAAGAAATGCGCTGTGTGATGTGATCCTATGAACATATTTGCATGTATGAATATATGCAGGTATATGTTTAACTAAAATGCAAGTTGTATAAAGCATTCATTCATATACTTGAGTATTTTTATTCTCTTTTATTTTTTACTGCTGGTTATAAACATTTAAACTGTTGTCATGATTTACTAACAGATCACAATCTGCAGTTTGAAAATCACTGCTCAGTTTTCATTTACATGGAACACATTACATATGCAAGGACATAGTGTATTCTAAGGAAATTGGAAAAATACAGGAGAGATTTTTGTCTAAGTTTGTAGACTCCAGAACATAGTCATTCATTGTGTTTGTTATATACACATAATATTTCAAAATCTAAGCTTCAATGAACATGTGTATTGATCAGGAGGTTGTGAGTTTCATAGCTCATCACCCCATACCATCCGGACACATCACATATTTTTTAAAGGCAGAAGTGGCAAAACATTAAGCATCTACCTACATATTTATCATTTGACCTGATCTATTACCCAAATAGTTGTGTGAAGAAGTATACAAGGGTATTGGCAATGCACAATTACCATTCAACAGTTAATGCATGCATAAATATAAAAGTACTCAAGCTACTTAGAAAATAAAATTTCTTCAAAGAAAAAAGAAAAGAACGATGCCAGCATGATCTAGGTTGTGTTACATTCACATGAAATAAAGAAATATACACAAAACAGTGAAACCTAACTTTCTGCTACTTATTTCTAGTTAACGACAAAAAATCTTAGCTTTACATTGTTCTTTATGTAATATTATAAAACCTGGTAGACATTTTTACAACCTGTCCTTAAACAGTGACATAAAAATTAATGCAACTATTTTGGCAATGCCTTTGATTTCCTGATCATGTTTTCCAACAGCAGCAATGTTATACAGTTGCAGAAATGTTTTTAAATGATTGTTTCATTAAATAAATTTATTAAGAAACTTATTATTTGGTGATTTAAATATTTCTAGCAATCCACAAAGTTTTCTTAATTCCATTATTTTTCCCAATTGCTCATTTTTCAATATAAAAATATTTGAATAAATAAAAATATATTAGGAATATGATTAAATATGTGTGGCTACTGTATCGTCTAAAACTTGGACTGGGAACACATCTGAGAATCTTTTTAAAAGCTGGGTAACTTACATTTTCTGTAAAAAAAAAAAAAACTTTTCTGTGATCTATATTCCCTTTTCAAAAAGTCACTTAAATAAATCCTCAAAAAGAGGTTATATCACAAGGGAATAGAGGAAGTACTTTCTGTTGACATAAACAGTAATTGATAAGGCTTTCTTGAATACTTTCATAGAAATGCTGATGTATTACATTTAGGATTACTAGTTAGCTCTCATTTCCTTTCAACTTTTGCCTCTGGATAAGCTCAAGGATTCCCAGGAAGAAACACTGATCAAGTACATTTGTCATGCAAGCAACTATAATAAGGTAATTCATCATAGTCTGTCAGAGTTTTATTCTAGAAAGACTGCTGCATTTTTATCCTTACTTAAAAATCTGCTGTCACTCCTGCTGAAAATTTGGTAGACATTTTGGACATGTTTAAAAGCCCTTCCAAACTGATAGTGGCAGATAATTAAGTTATCAGCTATCAAAGCTCCTTTTTTTCTTTTCCTTTTTCCTACAATATATATATGACACCATGAACCCATCTGGCTAGTTTAATCTGACCTGTTCACAGAGCATGATCCCTTGTTCCCTTCCCTTTTTCCTCCTTAATAGTAGCCAATGACCAAAGTAATTCACAAAGACAAACGAAGCCTTTCTCAAAAGTCTAATTGAGCAATTTTGTTTTCCTTTGCAAGACCTGAAATCCACAACATTCTGAACTTCATTCACTAAGGTGGCAAGGAATAGTGGTTACGAGGAAACTAGGTGGATTAAGGGTTTCTAAAGAACAAATAAATAAACTCAGCCTAGGTGTACCATGTTATATCTCAATAATATTTGTCATTCAATTCATCTACTCACTTACTTACTCCATGTGTGTCCTTTACGTGAAACCACTCAAAGAAGTTTCACTCTGATGGGCACTTTATTGAATCCTAAAGACTTGGTTACTTCTCTCTCTTTCTCTTTTATAAGACTTTCTACATCTTTCAGTGTTTACATTTGCTTTTTTTTAAAGGAAGAAATATATCAGACTTTTGCCAATTTTATGACATTTTTGTATACTATCTTAGAAACAGATTTTGTGTGGTTTAAGGAGAAGAAAGGAGACTTCATAAGTATGTATTAATTTGGCTTCCTTTTCAAACTCATTTACATTATTCTCATGGAATATACATTTTATATCATTAATTATCACATCCAAGAATGTGCCCTCTTCGGTACCAAAGCACCGCCAGCATAATTTAACATAGGCAATACGCATATGTGTGTATGTGTGTATATATGTGCCTGTATACATATCTGCTAAATGCAAAAATCATGTAAATACACATAAAAACATAAATAAATGATATAAATATTTTTATTATCTTCTGGTAATTTGCATTTTTTCAAGCTAATCAATGTTTAAAATGCAAGTTTTATAAAATAATCATTCATGTACTTGAGTATTTTTATTTTCTTCTATTTTTAAATGCTGGTTTTAAACACTTAAACTGTTACCATGACTTATGAATGGATCACCTTCTGCAGTTTCAAAATCACTGCTCAATAATTTTGAAAAGTTCACAGGGCTCTAATGATAATTCTTTGTTCTCTCACCCCAAAATATTTATTAAGAACCTGCTTTATTCCCAGTACTATTTGCATCTCAAGGAAAGCTTGGTAAGCTTCTTTGAAAAATACTATTTTTCCCAACTTAACAGGTGACAAAGACATAGGTGAAAGTGAATTACTCTACATCAGTTAGCCATTCACATACAATCATTCTGCTCATTCTTTCTCCCATCTCTCAGAAAAGAATTTTCAAACTTTTTAAGCAACTGTGATTTAATACTGACCTTCTAAATAAAACTGATGTTAAATTATTCTCATTATCACATTTTTATAAATCCTCAGTATTTACTTTGCCCAAATACTATAGACTTGATACAAAGTGTTTTGGTTTGTTTTTCTTTTTTTTTCCTTTCTGTTTTTCACTTGAAGAAAAGTAAAACTGAATTGAAGTAACTGTATGGATATTTCATATTTCTGTTTGGTCCCCAACTCCATGAAGCATCATTTTCTGCTTAATCCCTCCAAGCACGTTTAAAATGTTTGAGAGTACCTAACCAAAGATCACATACAAATGCATAGACTCTAAAAATAAATAATACCATATTTAATACTTAGTACTTCAATAAATTTAAATATTTAGTGTCTTAATAATTTGTTAGAGTATGTACAAACATATGCATATATTTTTTTGTTTATAAACGTCCTGAAGTTTGGGTTGTAAAGAAGTATAAGCTCTGTAACATTTGGAAGGCAACTGGGTCCTCATTCTATTTTTTTTTCCCCTGTGTTATTTCCCTTCCCAACTACCTAAATACATCGGGCATTTTGATATTATTAAAAGTGCCTGAATATTCACAAGACTTCATTATAACTCTAAGGCATCAGGAAAAAATAATTTTGTAACTTGTAATACTAGCCCACAATTTTCTCTTCTTTTTCAAACTAGCATATCCTGACATATAAGTTAAACAAAAAACAGAGACAGCCAAAAATGTGCTATTACAAACTACCATTACATAAAGCAATTGTAAAGGTAAACTCTAACTGCTTTGGAATATGTTCCTTGGCTCTAAGTATTATTAAGTCTTTGACAATATATCTGGAATTATCATAAGAGAATCGCCCATTTTTGGCTTTTACTTTCTAAGGACTGAATTGAAAAACTCACTGAGGAGGCAAGACCTTGAGAAATGTAAATGATCAGATGGCAAACATAATCCCAATTACAGGAACTCCTCAAGTCAACTCAAAAATAAAATTTCTCCCACTTATTAAAAATGTGTCAGAAGCGGAATTTATTTCATCAAAACCAATAAACCATCAATTATAAGACATATCATAATTTTATGTATCACTATGAGAAGAAACTTTATCAATTAAACTACAATACATCATCTATCGTCAAACACATCCCAATTTCAGAGATGCAAAATGTTGCCTCTTAGAATTGATGAACTATAACACATGATTTTCTTAGAAAAGGAATTCTTAATGATCCCTGAATACTAAATATTCTACATTTTTACTCTCTGGAAAAAATGTTTTGAAAAGCACTGGATAGGTGTTACAAATTGTTCACCAAACTTTTCACAGAATTAGGACAAACTGAATTGGAAAGTGTATAGAGGTAAAATAATTGCAGAGTGGGGTATATACTTAAAGAAATATCATTGTATCAGGCCTTTATTCACAAAAATACCTACTGATCAATAAATTAAAAATGGAATCTATAAGCTAAGTCTTTTTTTAATTTAATTGTTTTATACAGCAGGTTCTTATTAGTTATCTATTTTATACATATTAGTGTACATATGTCAATCCCAATCTCCCAATTCATCACAGCACCACCCCCTCTCCACTTTCCCCGCTCGGTGTCCATACGTTTGTTCTCTACACCTGTGTCTCTATTTCTGCCTTGCAAACCGGTTCATCTGTACCATTTTTCCAGATTCCACATATATGCATTAATATATGATATTTGTTTTTCTTTCTGACTTACTTCATTCTGTATGACAGTCTCTAGGTCCATCCACATCTCTACAAATGACCAAATTTCATTCCTTTTTATGGCCATCGTACATATGTACCAAATCTTCTTTATTCATTCGTCTGTCGATGGGCATTTTAGGTTGCTTCCATGACCTGGCTACTGTAAATAGTGCTGCAATGAACACTGGGGTGCATGTATCTTTTTGAATTATGGTATTCTCTGGGTATGTGCCCAGCAGTGGGATTGCTGGGTCTACAAGCTAAGTCTTTCTATCATTATATTTCTAAATAATATCAATAAAGCCTGATTAGAGAATTAAGCAGCATCCCACTCATTTTTTCAGTTCTTCTTCTTAAAACTTGTATTTTATCTGGTTTTCTGTAGATTTTACCAGTTCTCCACATAGAGTTTAACCTGAAGTACATATATTTTGGAAACCCCAATAAGGACTTCCTGGCTATCAAAAAAGTAGTCTCAATTTTGTAGCTTGCTAGAGAAATTATAAAATAATAAAATTTTAAAGAGATCCCAGAGATGCTCCATCCACAATGTGCCTGCTACTATAAGCATCAGTAAGCACTTTACTTTCTTTTCACGAAGGAATATGGAAAAGCTGTGTGAACCCAGACAAAAAAACTACATCAGTTTTATGAGAAGTATGTTCATATCCAAATAAACTAAAATCAATGTCAATTTTCACATGGAGATAAGATGAACTGTTATTACCAAGACTGACAATGAGAATGCCAGATTTCAAAGTTGAGGCAATTTGTATCTCAGAACAGTAAATCTATCAAGGGAGCAGTAGGACAGCTAAACCAGTAGGGGACCTTTAAATACTTGACTGCGGTCACTAACCAAAACTCATGGTGCCTGAAAAACAAAACACTGTCAGATTATGAAATTCACTAAAGAAGAATTCAAATATCCTCTGAGAATGCTCCATCATTCCCTGTGATTATTTTTGACACTCTGTCAGTCACACTGTGTCCTTGGAAAATAGCAGTGTGCTTTGTTGTCATTATTGTGATTGTTGTGTTTTTTTGCTGTTCTAGGAAGAAGCAATGAGAACATTCCAAAATTTGTGATATAATTAAGATGTATAATTACAGGAGTTCTAATTATATTCAAAATATACAACTGCAGATACTATGAGCTCAGAATTGGTATGATTATACATATGTCAACACTGTGGCTTCAGAATAAAATTTTAAAATCAATGAAATCTGGTTCCCTGATTCTAAATACCTGAAAACACTGTAAGTTCTTAATATATAAAACATTATGCAAATATCACTCATTACTATTACTTCTTTTTTTTTTTTTTTTTTTTGGTGGTACGCGGGCCTCTCACTTGTTGCGGCCTCTCCCGTTGTGGAGCACAGGCTCCGGACACGCAGGCTTAGCGGCCATGGCTCACGGGCCCAGCTGCTCCGCAACATGTGGCATCTTCCTGGACCGGGGCACAAACCTGTGTCCCCTGCATCAGCAGGCAGACTCTCAACCACTGTGCCACTAGGGAAGCCCACTATTACTTCTCTTAAAGTGATATATTGGACTCTCAAAAAAGTCAATAAAAATGAGTAATATATGTATATATATATGTGTGTGTAAACACATATTTATATATCTATATGTGTGTGTATGTGCTTGTGTGTAGTCAATTCTCATTACTCATGGTAGTTATTTTCTATTGAGTCACTGTGCACACTGAATTAGTAAATACTGAGCCACTGCTCCCAGGAAAAATACAGAGTTAGGTTCCTGTGAGCCTCTGGCCACAACAGTTTTGTCAGCCAATCACTAGATAACATTGTTTTATGTGTGCTTCTATTTAGACAGAACTTATTTAACATACAGTTCTTATAAATAATAATATACAGTATTTATTTATAATAAACCACTCAGTAGCTGTGAAGGGTTTAATATTTTCCTGACTCTGGGTAACATGACCATACATTTCTTGGCTTTCAACCCAACAGTGCTATCCACTGTGCATTTTTTAATGTCCTAATCTCATGATGCCATAAATTTAGCCACATTTCCATTTTTACCATAGTTTCATCATATGATATAGATGTTACTTTAGCACTTTTATAAGAGGCCTCATATACATATCATATATTTCCTCTTCCTTTCTCTGGATGTACCATATTGTTGATTCATTAACATTGAACTCAAGACCAACAGCACTATAACTCATACCTGACATTTTCTCCATACTGCACATTACAAGCTTTTGTACTTACGAATACTAGGCAGCAAGCACTTCAGCACAATGCTTGGGGGGACATTTTTATCCAACAAAACACCAAAAAACAACACAAAAATGCAAAATATATGACACTAAATAGACCATGGAAAGGACACATTTTACAGTATGAGAACTGAAACAAAAGGTGGAGTATCATCTTCTTTGAACTTAGCTGAGAATACATCCTGGTGGTGGCTCAAATTTTTCACCATTCTGCATGTCCATGAGTGAGCAAGAAAGTGCGGCGGGTTTAATTTTAGTGTTACAAATAAATTTTAGTGAGATTTCACAAATATGAAAACCATGAATAATAAGGATGGATTATGTATCTGTGTGCATATATATATAAATTGTTTGTGTTTCTCTAAAAGTTGAAGATATTAAAAGCCAATTACCTTGGCTATTCTCTCAAATGTACAATAGCCCTTGACCTCCCCAATGTCCCTTCCATAAGAGAATAAAGTGTTTAATGTAAAAAATGATAGATTTTTAGGAAATCCTATTTGTTCTTAGATAGAACATATCAGTGTTTTTGAAGTTATATTCCTAATTCAATAAAAATCATAAAATCATTACAATTACAGAGCTTTAAAAATTACAATAGCTTTAAAGCACACTATTTTTGCTTTTCCAGTATATTCAGAAATTAAATGAATAATTTTAAATGTATTATTCTATATTCACTTTTAACTGAATGAAAATTTATTATTCCAATATGTAGACATAAATGCTTGTGATTCTTTGGAACTCTCTATTACTTTCCCAAATGAGTGGAGAGACTAAAGCCAAATAATTTAGCTTCATTTTCTATCAACTCCTCCTCATACTTCCTGCAATAGTAAAGTGCTTTGAGTCCTTCATGTTTTTGCACATGCTAGTTGCTCTGATGAAAAGTTTTACTACCTTCTCTTCACCAGATGCATGGGTTCGTAAATAATTCCTGGTTATGACTGTATTAATTGTCCTAAGAGCCAAAATAGATATTTTGGAGACATAATCTATTTTGACATAAAATAATAAAGGTGCTGGATATGTAGACCTGGGTCTCCTCACTCTTTACTTTGACCCACAGAAACTGAATGAAGTTAAGTGCAAAATAGTAATAATAATTTCATCCATTAATATAGAGGACTCTAAAAAATAAACTAATTCTAAAGACAAAAATTATTTTATAATATTTAAGAAAAATGTTTAAACCACAATAAAGCATAATTTTGGAAGAAAATACTAAAGATTAATGAATATTGTAGTATCCTTAGGTTTTATTTATCTTTGAAAGCCTTGACCTTAAACATATAAAATATCCAATGTCTGATGAACAAATTAAAGAGTTAGAGCTTCTACAGTTTTGAGAAGAGGGTGCAAGATTAACAGATGAAAAAGAAAACACAGTTGCTTAACTGTTATTTTGCTTTGATTTTCTCAAAAAGAGAAATTTAAGGTAGAAAAAATAGGGGAAATAAATAATAATAGGGAAAAGGATGAGTTTGGTTCCAGAAAGGTGAGGGAGCCCCCAGATACTTTAAAGATTTTTCAGTTTTTCTCTATTCATTCTTTTCCTGGAAAAGAATGAATAGAGAAAAAAATTTCTTAAGTTACTGGTTATTATCCAACATTTTATTTAAACTAAAACAGAAAATGGAAAATAAAAACCCCTAATTCCTAAAAAGATAAACTATTTAATCATGGCTTGCAAGAGGTAGCTCTAAATATTCCTGTACTGATTAGTGAAAGTGCACTACCTGGTTTTAGACTTTTAATGAGAGTGCTTATGTGTCACAAATCAAAAAGAAATTCTAAAGTTTTTAAGAAAATAATGTATATTACACTTTGTATAAAATATTTCAAATGGGATATTCAGACTAACAGCTCCCATGCCACTTAAAGATGCCCCAGACCTTCAAGATGGCAGAGGAGTAAGACGTGGAGATCACCCTCCTCCCCATAAATACATCAAAAATACATCCACACGTGGAACAACTCCTACAGAACACCTACCAAACGTTGGCAGAAGAGCTCAGACTTCCCAAAAGGCAAGAAAATCCCCATGTACCTGGGTAGGGCAAAACAAAAAAGAAATAACAGAGACAAAAGAATATGGATGGTACCAGTACCTCTGGGAGGGAGCTGTGAAGGAGGAAAAGTTTCCACACACTAGGGAGCCCCTTCACTGGCGGAGATGGGGATGGGTAGGAGGGAAGCTTCAGAGCCATGAAGGAGAGCACAACAACAGGGGTGCAGAGGGCAAAGCGGAGAGACTCACACACAAAGGATCAGTGCTGACCAGCACTCACCAGCCTAAGAGGCCTGTTTGCTCACATACTGGGACGGGTGGGGGCTGGGAGCTGAGGCTCAGGCTTCGGAGGTCGGACGCCAGGAAGAGGACTGTGGTTGGCTGCATTAAGACAGCCTGAAGGGGGCCAGTGTGCCAGAGCTAGTCAGGAGTGAGTCTGGGAAAAAGTCTGGACCTGCTGGAGAGCAAGAGACCTTTGTTTACGGGTGTGTGAGGAAAGGGGATTCCTTCCCAGTGTGCCCACAGAAGGCAGAGCACTGCTTAAGCGAGCTCCAGTGACAGGCACAAGCCACAGCTGTCACCTCAGACCCTAGAGACGTGCATGAAACACTATGGCTGCTGCCACTGCCGCCAAGAATCCTGTGTTCAAGTGCAGGTCACTATCTGCACCATCACCCCCCAGGAGCCTGTACAGCACACCACTGCCAGGGTCCCGAGATCCAGAGACTACTTCCCTGGGAGAACACACGGCATGCCTCAGAATGTTGCAAAGTCATGCCAGCCTCTGCTGCCTCAGGCTTGCCCCGCATTCCAATGATGACTACCGTACCCCTCCCTTCCCCTCGGCCTGAGGGAACAAGAGAGCCCTAATCAGCCGATGCTTTAACCTCCTCCTATCTGGGTGGGGAACAGACACCTGAGAGTGATCTACACGCAAAGGCAGGGCAAAAACCAAAGCTGAACCCCAGGAGCTGTGTGAACAAAGAAGAGAAGAGGAACTTTCTCCCAGCAGCCTCAGGACCAGCAGATTAAATCCCCAGAATCAACTTGATAAACCCCACATCTGAAGAATACCTGAATAGACAACGAATGTTCCCAAAATTGAAGTGGTGGACTTTGGGAGCAACTGTAGACTTGGGGTTGGCCTTCTGCATCTAATTTGTTTCTGGTTTTATGTTTTCCTTAGTACAATATTTAGTGCTTATTATCATTGGCGGATTTGTTTATTGGTTTGGTTGCTCTCTTCCATATATATATATATATATATATATATATATATATAAAATTAATTTTCCTTTTTCTCTTTTTATGAGTGCGTATGTGTATGCTTCTTTGTGTGATATTGTCTGTAAAGGTTTGCTTTTACCATTTGTCCTAGAGTTCTGTCTGCTCATTTTATTGTTTTCTTCTTCTTTTTCTAGTGTGTGTTACTTTTTCTCTCTTCCTTTTCTTCTGAGCGGTTTGGCTAGCAGGGTCTTGGTGCTCTGGCCAGGTGTCAGGCCTGAGACTTCGAGGTGGGAGGGCTGAGTCCAGGACCCTGGACCATGAGAAACTTCCCAGCCCCACGTAATATCAATTGGTGAGAGCTCTCCCAGAGATCTTCATCTCAACACTAAGACACAGCTCCACCCAACGGCCAGAAATTTCCAGTGCAGGATGCCCCATGCCTAACAACTAGCAAGACAGGGACACAGCCCCACCCATTAGCAGAGAGGCTGCCTAAGGTCATACTAAGTTCACAGACACTCTAAAACACACCACTGGATGTGGGCTTGCCCACCAGAAGGACAAGATACAGCCCCACTCACCATAACACAGGCACCAGCCCCCTACACCAGGAAGCCAACACCAGACAGTGAACCATCAAGCTCACCCACTGGGGGCAGACACCAAACATAATGGGAACTACGAACCTGTAGCCTGCAAAAAGGAGACCCCAAACACATTAAATTAAACAAAATGAGAAAACAGAGAAATATGCAACAGATGAAGGAGCAAGGTAAAAACCCACCAGACCTAACAAATGAAGAGGAAATAGGCAGTCTACCTGAAAACAGAATTCAGAGTATGACAGTAAAGATGATCCAAAATCTTGGAAACAGAATAGAGAAAATACAAGAAACATTTAATGAGGACCTAAAAGAACTAAAGAGCAAACAAACAATGATGGACAACACAATAAATGAAATTAAAAATTATCTAGACAGAATAAATAGCAGAATAACTGAGGCAGAAGAATGCATAAGTGAACTGGAAGATAATAGAGTGGAAATAATGCTGCAGAGCAGAATAAAGAAAAAAGAATGAAAGGAACTGAGGACAGTCTCAGAGACCTCTGGGATAACATTAAACACATCAACTTTCAAATTATATGGGTCCCAGAAGAAGAAGAGAAAAGGAAAGGGTCTGAGAAAATATTTGAAGAGATTATAGTTGAAAACTTCCCTAACATGGGAAAGGAAATAGTCAAGCAAGTCAAGGAAGCACAGAGTCCATATAGGAGAAATCCAAGGAGAAACACGCCAAGACACATATTAATCAAACTATCAAAAATTAAATAAAAAAATATTAAAAGCAGCAATGGAAAAGCAACAAATAGCATACAAGGGAAACTGCATAAGGTTAACAGCTGATCTTTCAGCAGAAACTCTGAAAGAGAGTGGCAGGACATATTTCAAGTGATGAAAGGGAAAAACCTACAACAAACATTACTCTACCCAGCAAGGATCTCATTCAGATTCCATGGAGAAATTAAAACCTTAAAGACAAGCAAAAGTTAAGAGAACTCAGCACCACCAAACCAGCTTTACAACAAATGCTAAAGGAACTTCTCTAGGCAAGAGAAGTAAAAGACCTATAAAAACAAACCCAAAACAATTAAGAAAATGGTAATAGGAACATACATATCAAAAATTACCTTAAATGTAAGTGGATTAAATGGTCCAACCAAAAGACACAGACTGGCTGAATGGATACAAAAATAAGACCCGTATATATGCTGTCTACAAAAGACCCACTTCCGACTTAGGGACACATACAGACTGAAAGTGAAGGGATGGAAAAAGATATTCCATGCAAATGGAAATCAAAAGAAAGCTGGAGTAGAAATTCTCATATAAGACAAAAGAGACTTTAAAATTAAGACTATCACAAGAGACAAAGAAGGACTCTACATAATTATCAAGGGATCAAACCAAGAAGATATAACAATTGTAAATATTTATGCACCCAACATAAGAGCACGTTAGTACATAAGGCAAATGCTAACAGCCATAATAGGGGAAATCGACAGTAACACAATAATAGTAGGGGACTTTAACACCCCACTTTCACCAATGGACAGATAATCCAAACAGAAAATAAATAAGGAAACACAAACTTTAAATTACACAATAGACCAGATAGATTTAATTGATATTTATAGGACACTGCATCCAAAAACAGAATACACTTTCTTCTCAAGTGCTCATGGAACATTCTCCAAATAGATCATATCTTGGGTCACAAGTCAAGCCTTGGTAAATTTAACGAAACGGAAATCATATCAAGTATCTTTACTGACCACAACACAATAAGACTAGATATCAATTATAAGAAAAAATTGGTAAAAAATATACACATGAAGGCTAAACAATACACTACTAAATAACCAAGAGATCACTGAAGAAATCAAAGAGGAAATCAAAAAATACCTATATTCTATCATTACTATCTCTTCTTAGTGGCTCTTGGTGAAAACAAAGGACCACTATAAAATACAATGAAGGAGATTTTTCATATGAAGAGATCAAACGTTCAAATTTTTGGTTTGGGGAGAAAGTATAATTTTGAAAGAAAATGTGAAAATTGAAACAGGACTGCCAACTTGTCCATTTGATAAGTTAGAACATTAAATCCAAATGAATAATACAAATACATGGAGGCTAAACAATACACTACCAAATAACCAAGAGATCACTGAAAATATCGAAGAGGAAATCAAAAAATACCTAAAAACAAATGACAATGAAAACACGATGACCCAAAACCTATGGGATGCAGCAAAAGAAGTTCTAAGATGGAAGTTTACAGCAATACAATCCTACCTCAAGAAAGAAGAAACATCTCAAATAAACAACCTAACCCTACACCTAAAGCAAGTACAGAAAGAAGAACAAAAAAACCCAAAGTTAGCAGAAGGAAAGCAATCATAAAGGTCAAATCAGAAATAAATGAAAAAGAAATGAAGGAAACGATAGCAAAGATCAATAAACTAAAAGCTGGTTCTTTGAGAAGATAAACAAAATAGATAAACCATTATCCAGACTCATCAAAAAAAAAAAAAAGGGAGAAGACTCAAATCAACAGAATTAGAAATGAAAAAGATGTGACAACTGACACTTCAGAAATACAAAGGATGATGAGAGATTACTACAAGCAACTATAAGCCAATAAAATGGACAACCTGGAAGAAATGGACAAATTCTTAGAAAAGCATGGCCTTCTGAGACTTAACCAGGAATAATAGAAAATATAAACAGACCAAAAACAAGCACCAAAATTGAAACTGTGATTAAAATTATTCCAACAAACAAAAGCCAAAGACCAGTTGGTTCGACAGGCGAATTCTATCAAACATTTCAAGAAAAGCTAACACCTATCCTTCTCAAAATCTTCCAAAATATAGCTGAGGGAGGAACACTCCCAAACTCATTCTACGATGCCACCATCACCCTGATACCAAACCCAAAGATGTCACAAAAAAAGAAAATTACAGGCCAATATCACTGATGAACAGATGCAAAAATCCTCAACAAAATACTAGCAAACAGAATCCTACAGCAGATTAAAAGGATCATACAGCATCATCAAGTGGGGTTTATCCCAGGAATGCAAGGATTCTTCAATATAAGCAAATCAATCAATGTGACACACCATATTAACAAACTGAAGGATAAAAACCATATGATAATCTCAACAGATGCAGAAAAAGCTTTCCACAAAATTCAATACCCATTTATGATAAAAACTCTCCAGAAAGTGGGCATACGTGGAACCTACCTCAACATAATAAAGGCCATATATGACAAACCCACACCAACATCATTCTCAATGGTCAAAAACTGAAACCATTTCCTCTAAGATCAGGAACAAGACAAGGTTGTCCACTCTCACCACTATTATTGAACACAGTTTTGGAACTTTTTGCCACAGCAATCAGAGAAGAAAAAGAAATAAAAGAAATCAAATTGGAAAACAAGAAGTAAAACTGTCACTGTTTGCAGATGATATGATTCTATACATAGAGAATCCAAAAGATGCTACCAGAAAACTACTAGAGCTAATCAATGAATCTGGTAAAGAAGCAGGAACAAAATTAATGCACAGAAATCTCTTGCATTCCTATATGCTAATACACTAAAGATGAAAAATCTGAAAGAGAAATTAAGGAAACACTCCCATTTACCATTGCAACAAAAAGAATAAAATACCTAGGAATAAACCTTCCTAAGGAGACAAAAGACCTGCAAGGAGAAAACTGTAAGGCACTGATGAAACAAATTAAAGATGATACAAACAGATGACAAGATATACCATGTTCTTGGACTGGAAGAATCAATATTGTGAAAATGACTATACTACCCAAAGTAATCTACAGATTCAATGCAATCCCTATCAAACTACCAATGGCATTTTTCACAGAAATAGAACAAAAAATTTCAGTTTGTATGGAAACACAAAAGACCCTGAATAGCCAAAGCAATCTTGAGAAAGAAAAACGGAGCTGGAGGAATCAGGCTCCCAGACTTCAGGCTATACTACATAGCTACAGTAATCAAGAAATTATGGTATTGGCACAAAAACAGAAATATAGATCAATGGAACAGGATAGAAAGCCCAGAGAAAAACCCACGCCCATAAGCTCACCTTATCTTTTTGATAAAGAAGGCAAGAATATACAATGGAGAAAAGACAGCCTCTTCAACAACTGGTGCTGGGAAAACTGGACAGCTACATGTAAAAGAATGAAATTAGAACACTCCCTAACACCATACACAAAAATAAACTCAAAATGGATTAAAGACCTAAAGGTAAGTCCAGACACTATAACCTCTTAGAGGAAAACATAGGCAGAACACTCTATGACATAAATCACAGCAAGATGCTTTTTGACCCACCTCCTAAAGAAATGGAAATAAAAACAAAAATAAAGAAATGAGACCTAATGAAACTTAAAAGCTTTTGTACAGAGAATGAAACCATAAACAAGACGAAAAGACAACACTCAGAATGGGAGAAAATATTTGCAAATGAAGCAACTGACAAAGGATTAATCTCCAAAATATATAAGCAGTTCATGCAGCTCAATAGCAAAAAAACAAACAATCCAATCCAAAAATGGGCAGAAGACCTAAATAGACATTTCTCCAAAGAAGATATACAGATTGCCAACAAACACATGGAAGGATGCTCAACATCACTAATCATTAGAGAAATGCAAATCAAAACTACAATGAAGTATCACCTCACACTGGTCACAATGGCCATCATCGAAAAATCTACAATAAATGCTGGAGAGGGTGTGGAGAAAAGGGAACCCTCTTGCACTGTTGCTGGGAATGTAAATTGATATAGCCACTATGGAGAACAGTATGGAGGTTCCTTAAAACACTAAAAATGGAACTACCATATGACCCAGCAATCCCAGTACTGGGCATATACCCTGAGAAAACAACAATTCAAAAAGAGACAGGTACCACAATGTTCATTCCAACACTATTTACAACAGCCGGGACATGGAAGCAACCTAAGTGTCCATCGACAGATGAATGGATAAAGAAGATGTGGCACATATATACAATGGAATAGTACTCAGCCATAAAAAGAAATGAAATTGAGTTATTTGTAGTGAGGTGGATGGACCTAGAGTCTGTCATACAGAGTGAAGTCAGAAAAAGAAAAACAAATACCATATGCTAACACACATATATGGAATTAAAAAAAAAAAAAACAGTTCTGATGAACCTAGGGGCAGGATAAGAATAAAGACACAGAGGTAGAAAGTGGACTTGAGGATACAGGGAGGGGGAAAGGGTAAGCTGGGACCAAGTGAAAGAGCAGCACTGACATATATACACTACCAAATGTAAACAAGATAGCTAGTGAGAAGGAGCTGCATAGCATAGGGAGATTAGCTCGGTGCTTTTTGACCACCCAGACATGGTCAGGGAGAGTGGGAGGGACGCACAAGAAGGAGGAAATATGGGGATATGTGTATGTCTATAGCTGATTCACTCTGTTATACAGCAGAAACTAATACAACATTGTAAAGCAATTATACCCCAATAAAGATGTTGAAAACAACAACAAAAAAAGATGACGGAAGAGCTCATGGCCTGTAACCATTATTTGGTCTCAGGCTAAGATAAATCAGCAGAATAAAAAGGATCAAGCAGGCGACAGATTCTTAGCTAGAGAAAAAAGCAAAATGACCTGATACAAATCCACATATGCATAATCTGAATTGATAATTCTAGAAGTTTCCCTTTCTAACTTGAATTCCTTTGGCATACCTCACATTGCACTTTAAATGTAGAAATAATCAAGAATGTGAATCTATCCTCTGTGCAAGCTTTATAAATCTTTTCAAGGGCATATATAAATGATTTAGGGGATCTTCTTTTATTTTAAATTATCTGCCCCACTGATCTCTTACAAAAATGCAGCTCATCAAGCACAGACTGAATAAAGATATTCATGGAAGAACAGAAAATTAACATTAGTTGTAACTCTGAAGAACCTGTCATTGTCTGGTTTACCGCAGCCATCACCCATTTCTTTTAAACTACTTGCAGCCTACTTAGTTGGAAGTGTAATTAAATCTTGCTGTGTTTAAACTCACTTGACTGTCACCTGCAGATTTACCTGATTGGGAAATGTGCCACTTCATGCGATGCACGTACAAAATTACACACAACACACACGCGAGTTAGAAAAAAGACACTATCAACTACTAATTGGCATGCATGATGGTAAAGCAAGAAAATATAATACTTTTTAAAATATAAATCATGTCTAATGCTTTCTTTCTCCCTGTTCATCCTTTAGTTGATTGACGTTCTCATCAGCAATGTAACATCAGCAGTGACCTACAAGGAAATTATAGCAATGCATTTTCCCTAGGGCCTCCATTTATACTATAAATTATGAATGCATTATTATGCTGCCACTTTGGTTTCGAAGAGCTTATGTTAATTAAAGGCTAAGAAAGCACACATGCAGCACAATTATTTTTAATTAAGATTAAAATAATTCAGTTTGTCAATACAGTCCTCAGTAGGAATGATGGCTTAATGTGTCACAATTTCTTGTCTATGTAGTACAGCCATGTCTAATACTTGTTTTTAGTTTCTTACCTTTTAAGTATATAAACCTCAAGGTCACCCAGAGATCAACCTCATGCTTGAGACAGTGCTCATATAAGCAATTCTGGAGTGAACATTATGTACTAAAAACTATCCTTTCTGAAATGGATTCTATACTTTAGGAATTTGCAAACGTGTTTTGGATGACCTCTGAATTTGTTACTAAAATGGAGGCTAATTATTTCTGTATAAATGTAAGTAGAATAACAAATGGCACACAGCAAATGAATGAGACCATATTATAAAACAAATATATTTGACCATGATATTTTAAGAAGTGTGAAATTTCAGACTTTTTCCTGCAATTTAAAGTTAAGGAACTGGGAGTTAACTTTAAAAGTAAGCCCAACTAAGTTTTCTTTTTAAATTGTTAAAAAAATGAATATTACACAATTGAGTAAAGTTTGTCTCTTTAATTTAGAATAATTCCAATTTCCCCATGTCTGCCAAGTTTATAAAAATCAAAAAAAAAAAGTTGATCTTGCAATGTATTTAACAAATACTCTTACTTCAGAAAAACACTAAAACCTCCAACTCATGGCATTTCTAGGCAATAAACATTTCAGTCTTGCTACTGTGTTGTTACATGTGACAGTTTGTTTCTCCATGAAATAAGACTTGTCATAAGTATTTAAGGGCAGTTTCCATACAAATGGAACTTTGATAATCTATCAGGAGAAGTAATATCCCACACAGGGATATGCTCAAGTGACATTTTCTTTTATTCCTGCCAGGAGTGCAAAACTTAGGGCTGCCAAGAAATCTAAATGTTTAATTTTGTCATAGTAGCAAACCAGTAGAGACAAAGCAATGACCACATGCCTGAAGACAGCTGAGCAACAGAGATTCTTCAGGGAACTCTGGGGCTGGATCATTTAGAGAAGCAGGCCCAAACTGATGCTGTTGGGACTCTAGTACAATGAAAAGACAAAGTCAAAATGAAGAAAGTATAATTAAAATTTTTCTTTTGACAGTTTACTTCACTTTAATTGGTAACTTAACACCTGTGCTCGTTTCAGTGGCAAAGTTCTGTTTTTAACAGGAGACAATGTCCCTTCACAGGTAACTCTAAATTACATAAGAAAAAAAATGTTCAGTGCCTGATGAAAACATTAAATTCTATAAACACTGACCTATACTTTATAGAGTATTCATATTATTTAAACTGGGCACTTTCATAAGGATGTAATTAATAGTTGTGTCAAAACAAGAGGAGAAAACTGAACACATTGGGGGATAACAGGGAATTATAGACACAAGGAAAAGGATCTTTAAATTTCAGTTGGTAACCACAAAAATTTTCTTGGAAAAACCTTAAAATCACAGTTTCTTGAAATACATCTAAACTTATTTATTCTATGCTGTTTTTATTGGATGTTTATATTGAAATGATACTAAATGATTGTGTTTGTGACTTTTACTAACAATGCCTGCAAAAATACATTTTAGCATATCCAATAAAAGAGCAGAACAAACATTAAGCAGTTGGTTTTGATTTTTTACTGGATAGAACTGTTTTGCCTGGGTAGCCTAGAGCCATAACTAATGGCTTCCCTTCTAACCAATCTTCCCTCTAGGTCCTTCTTGATTGGTTAATATTTCCTAATTTTTACAGACATTGAAATAAAATTAGTCTAGTACCAGAATAAATAAGAACACATATGCTGCCATTTCTTACTTTCCTGTCCTTTCCAGTAAAATCTGTCTTGCACTTTGATGATGGCCTTTATGGTTTGACAGAATCTAAGAATCTTCAGTATTGTTTCTTTTTTAATTTTTTCAGATATAAGCCTTTATTTATAGCCATAATTTTCAATGATGAACATTATCTTTGTTAGAGTAGTAAAAATAGTATGCACATAATTCTATTCTGAATGGAATGTCTCTATACCTGGAAGCAATCAATTTACAATGAGAAAAGCTTTGCTTACTTGTATGTATGTATGTATTTGTATGTAAAGTAGAGGGGGAAAAAACCTGTAAAGTGTGTCCCAAGTATAAAGACTTTTAGTAAGTTAAATGAATTACTTATCAATTTTATTTTAATATTTCTGTTGAAAAATGAATATGTAGGAGCACACTGTCATTTCTTAAAATATGAAACAATAAGAATTGGTTGTGTTTTTTTGTTTTTTGTTTTTGCGGTACATGGGCCTCTCACTGCTGTGGCCTCTCCCGCTGCGGAGCGCAGGCCCCGGACACGCAGGCTCAGCGGCCATGGCTCATGGGCCCAGCCGCTCCGTGGCATGTGGGATCCTCCTGGACCGGGGCACGAACCCATGTCCCCCGCATCGGCAGGCGGACTCTCAACCACTGTGCCACCAGGGAAGCCCGAATTGGTTGTTTTTTTAAAGAAAAAATAGTTCCTAAAATTGGAATGTAAGGAATTAATTAAATGTTGAACTATGATTAAAAGAGTAATTTTCTTTCCCCCTTTAGAGATGCCTGGTATCTTTTTATAGAGGATGATAACGGAGCTATGCAAATGAAACCTCTGAGTCTCTAGAAGAATGGATGTGTGACCACAATCGGTATATTGCCAGGAACAGATGAAGCAAAGGAGGAGACATAATTAAGCTTTTCACACATTTTAAATAAACATTCTAAAATGTTTTGAAATAACTTTTGAAATTTCAAAAGTTATTTATGCCATATATGCTCTCATGTACTGTATTTCTTGGTTGTTTTTATAGCTGTGATTTTATTAGAAAAAATTGTGAAGCAGATTAATTCCCCATAAAACAGAAGCTATAATTCTATGGAAACAAGTTAAAGTCAAGCCATGTAAGCAACTCCCTTGACATTTTTATTATACTCTTTTTTCCCCATTTTGACGTATTACTTAAAAACATTTTCAAATCCACACAACTCCAATGTACCATTCCATTCAGAACGACACAGGTTTCTCTCTCAACTCTCATAAAACTGCAGGCATGGTAGGTCTATACTCCATACTTTTTACTGATCTAAGGCAAGGGTTCTCCATGTTTGCTTTGAAAATGAGCAAAATATCACAAATCATCAAACATCTATCAGCTGCACAAGGCATTCTTCATGTTTCAGGTTATATGGCACAATATATGCTTTAATGCTTTGACTTAAATGACAAATGGTGATCTAAGTATTCTGAGAAAAACTCAGACAAGAAAAACTTTATATATTTAAAAAATATATAAAAACACATTTTAGGGCTTCCCTGGTGGCGGAGTGGTTGAGAGTCCGCCTGCCAGTGCAGCGGACGCGGGTTCGTGCCCCGGTCCGGGAAGATCCCACGTGCCACAGAGCGGCTGGGCCTGTGAGCCATGGCTGCTGTGCCTGCGCGTCCGGAGCCTGTGCTCCCCAACGGGAGAGGCCACAACAGTGAGAGGCCCGCGTACCGCAAAAAAACAAAACAAACCAAAAAAAATACACATTTTAAACAAAACTATTATGAATTAAGTCTGTACCTGTCTAGATAAGGTCTGTAATTTTTTTTTTCTGAAGTTACCTTAAATCAAGGATAGTTGGACTATGTTATTTTTCTCTTAAAACTAAGAGTTGTGATGACCTAGATGGGTGGGATGGGGGGGGAGGTGGGAGGGAAGTCCAAGAGGAGGGGATCTATGTATACATATAGCTGAATCACTTCATTGTACAGCAGAAACTAACACAGCATTGTAAAGCAATTACACGCCAATAAAAAAAAATACGCAAGATAAATACTGGAAAGAAAAAAAGAAACTGAGTTGATATTTTTCCTTGGTAGAAACAAATCACATTTTAGTGATTTTAAAACTCTGAATTGCAATTATCCTTCCAAGGTATTTATGGTGAAAAGACCTCAGAAATATTCAATTTTCTATGCTAGATATCAGAAATAAGAGTGGGTCATTTAAACACAGCAGGCTTTTTATTAAGCAGAATACTGAGTGAAAGGAATACTGTGATTAATTAAATTTTCTTTGAGTTAAAAACATTAAAAAAATTTTTTTGACTCTTGAAATAGATTTTTTTCCTCAAATGTCTCTTAGCAGATATATTATAGCTTGTGCAGCCAAACATAGGGGAGCTAGAACTTTGAAGTTAAAGGATTTGAGTTTAAGTCTTGCATCTATGACCTTAGGTATGTACCTTGAATCTAGGACCTTAGGCAAATAGCCTAGTCCATTTGAGTTTAGTTTCTGTATGTGTAACATAGGAATACCAATATTTATTCAAATGATTTTTGTGTGAATTAAATAAGAAAATATAAGTAGAAGTACATTATAAAATGCAAAGGATTTTAAGAAGCTAAGGTATTACAAAATTTGCTAGTCAACTCTATTAGATGACTCAGAACTTTTCTAGTATTTTAGAATTATGATTCAAAATAAAAATTTGCATTATACAAAATTTTAGTGATGAATATAAAAAGTATATGGGATTTGTTTGAACATGTACTAACTCTAGGAAGACACAGGGTTATATTTGTACGTATAAATCTACATATTAGCTTGGTTCAATATTACTTGTTTCTTTCCCCAAAATTTAGAATATATCCTCTTTAAAAAAAGATAATTTTTTAGAGGCTCATTAGCTTACAGTTATTTTCTCTCAATTACTAATGCTGATGTATTAATTGATGTTACAGATTACAAAAAGATTTAAATAGTATGCTAAGTTTAATAGATTCATAAGTCTAACAAATGCATGTTAAAAACTGTAACATCATTACTGTAAATTTACAGAATGAATCTATTATGTTATCATTATCTCAGTCTAAAGAGAACAATGTAATATAAATAAATGAATCCTTTTATTTTAGAAATTTTATTCTCCATTACTCTAATTGCAGAAGAACAAGGTTAATTTTTACATAGCCATTCATAGCAAGACAGAATTTTATTCTACACTGCTGTAAACACAGAAGCCTCAGTCTTCAATTTCAAGTTACAAAAATTATATAGGAAGTAATGTAAGATAAGGTTTATATTCCTCTCTCTTAAAATGTTGTTACTTTTAATTACTCTGAGATGACAATACTAAAACAGAAGTCTTTAAGTTGCTGAACAGATATGACCCTTGAGCAGTGACTGCACAAGATTCTCAAGATAGTACCCATGGAAAGATATAAATAACCATAATATTCTGAATAAATTACATTTAATAGTGACACATATAAAAAACATTTTCTTTTTGTTATTAAATTCAGATTCACTGTAATTATTTTTACTGTATCTTTCATGTATGAGGTACAGACACCACCTCAATTTTCCCTCAGTCATACTGAAGAAAAAAAAGAAAAATAATAAAATCATCCACATCATTCTCAAAGGGCTACATCTAAAATACACCAAATGTATCATTATTATCTGAAATTGTGTGTTAAGAAAAATTGCATTAAATGCTTTTTGATACTAATGCTTCTTCATAAGAGGTATAACAAATTAGGAATAAGGAGATCTAAAAATAAATAAATAAAATAAAATACACCAAATGCTGACTACTAAGTATTTCAAAAGTCCACTCATGGCTACTACATTGTGTCTGAAGATGTTTCAGTATATGAAATATACAATTTTAATATAAAATATTTAATGTAAGTAAAAATGGTTTTCACCTTGTTTTTATTCCTTGTGGAATAAAAGTACTTGAATTAAAAAACCTAATTTAACTTACATGTGTACTTCTTTTCCTCATCTAACAGTCAATATAAATCTGAAAAATGGAGAAACTGAGCGGCTCTCAGGCTTAGTTGATTCAACCTTACTTCACTACTGTGTGTGATTTTTAATGCCTTTAACAGAAGATTCTTCATTATATAAATAGAAAAAAAAATAGCATTTTAATTACTTTCACATAAATTTCTATAATTGGTTTATTACTGATGTATAAAGCACTCTTAAAATTTTTTATATCAATGAGATTGTGGATAATATCTTTCTAAAATGGATGCAAATAAAGAGAACAGATGAATTAAAGGGAATGTTAGATCCAGTGCAAAATAGGGTGTGCGATTTGGAGGGGCAAAAGAAGAAAAATTTTATACTAACCAAGGATGGGAATGATGGGGAAATTAGATCTTAGCATCAATGATGGAAGAAAAGAATAAGGTGCCATTTCCAGACAGCTTCAGTTAGGCATTAAATGCCTTGGTTCCCTGATAGAGTCTTCTTACGTTCATTCTCATAGTGCGTGCACACACACACACACACACACACACACACACACACACACACACAGAATAAAGGTTCCTTTGAAAATTTCCAGTCTTGCATCTACTATACAAGGGGGAAAGGACTGTTCAAACATAGCTCTGGCAAACTAGAAAGATCAGAATATTTTTGGAAGCCCAGACTTGGTGATAGCATTGACTACTAACTAATGAGAAATTAAGGTAAGAGTTGTTGGAAATGAAAAAAAAAAAAATTGAGGCCAAAAGGTGTGATATTTCAGAAGAGATTTTCAGCCCTACAGGTCTATAACAGATGATTTCCTATTCTCAAGGGGCATCCATCCATTCAATCAAATAGAAGGGATGCTCCACTATGAATTTTTATTTTTAATTAAAACTACTTGCGTTCTATTTTAAAAGAAAAAACCTTAAGGATTATATTTTGATCTTACATTCCTCTGGATTTGACACATACCATAGAAATTCATGTTTGAGAATGGCATTTGTTAGCTTCTATTCTTTTAGGATTCAGTAAGCTACTGAGATTCAGACATAGTTCTCTCTGCCTACTGAGAATTTTCTACCATAATATAAATTTAAAATACATGCATTCCAACTGGTATCACTATTGTACACGTACATCTGCAGGATAATCAAACCTGTTGGAAATCTTTTTAATAGAACCTATTGGAAAGTATTTGCTGTTCTGCAGTCAGTTGCCAGGACACAGTTTGATATTACAAAATAGAGAATGGGAAACCATAGCTTTTCCTCAATAATAGTTAAATTTTTCCAACTATTTAAAGTAACAGTGGAAATAAATTTTAGATTTCATCTAGGTAGGCATTTATGCCTGAACTAGATTAACAATCTTTTCTCCCAAGCTATTATAACACATTTTCAATATGGGAATCCAACATATTTATGTAAATAAGATTATGACAGACTTATAATATGACTTTATGTATTTCCATTATTGGTCAAAGGTGTTTTCATTTCTTATTATTGTTCCCCCCATAATTGCCTATAAAAACACATACCTTTGCAATGTAACTTATATAAACTATAAAAATTAAGATGGCATTCATTTCATAATTCTTACAGATGAAAGAATGTTTTCAAGAAAGTATTTTCTGAAGTACCAGTTTTAAATCTAGATCATTTAAATACTCTGCAATATAAAAAATTATAAATCATATGTTCGAGCAGCAAATGAGTTTTACTTTAAATGTGCCTAATTTACCTGCTGTGACCCTGACGTCATCATTTTCTACTCTGCCATTTTCGTAACTCAGCAGCAATAAATAAGAGCAAGTTTTGAAGGTCATTATTAACTTTAAGTGTGATCTGTACTGAATGTAAAATACTGTTCCTGATGCTAGCAGAGCCTTTGAATTCTGAAACAGTACATTATGAGATTCTGTATTACCACATACTCATCTTTTTTCCATAAACAACACAGAATTTCCAATGAATTACCCACAGGCACAGAGTTAAACATGCCTCCTGGGGTAAAAACCTTTTATTTCTTCTTCTTATAATGACTCTTAGAGAAGGGAAAAAAATGAATCAAAGAGCTTTTTAATTTATAGGTTTTATTTAATGCAATAAATGGTTACTTTTCATGTTAGTAAAATATAATTATGTTGATAAGAGGGTAGTTTATAGGCAGTTAATTTAGATTTTGCTGATGTCAACTTGAATTCTAGGGCCTCAGTGAAATTTACAGATGCCACTGCTACATGTAGTTGCCCAAATAACTGTGGCCTACCACACATGCAGGGTGATGATGTGTTTGATTTATTCCTATGGACATGGTTATTTTTCCAGTTATCAATCACCTGCTGATTTTCTTTAAGGAGTAATTTGA
Organism: Leucopleurus acutus; assembly: GCF_964270905.1. Taxonomy (NCBI): domain Eukaryota; kingdom Metazoa; phylum Chordata; class Mammalia; order Artiodactyla; family Delphinidae; genus Leucopleurus; species Leucopleurus acutus. Next base: position 38,489,069 of record NC_139147.1, on the reverse strand, counting down.
AGCCTATGTCTGAATATGTGCAGTGAACCAGGAAGTAAAGGAAGTTAACAATGCTTTGGGTCTGGGCCGATTTTCAAACATGAATTTATATAGAGTAGCAAATCCAAAGGTTTATAGAGTCAGAATGTATTTTCTTTAAATGCATAGTAATTTATTCTCAAAATATGAGAATTAAAACAATAGTTTTAATTTTTAAAAGATGTAAACATGTTACATGGGTACCTGATACATCTGATTCCTCTTTATGCTCCTAAACCTCTGATAGTGCTCAACATGTAACAGATTCTCACTGAATATTTATTGGATGTTAAAGCATATTTTATTGTTAATTAGGAGGACATAAATACACTCACTGATTATTAATCCCATTTTTCATTCTGCAGAATATAAATTATAATCTATTGTTATTCTGGATTGTTACAATGTTTTAAAAAGATGTTACCATTGTTTTTATTCTTTTAATGTTACTATATTGACAAGGATCTGTGAGTATTAAGTCCATACAATCACTTCTATGCTATATTGGTAAATCACATGAAGGACAATGAATAACTACTTCTGCAAAATATAAGTCAAAATACAAAGTCTGTCATATGACTATATGACTATGGGAGATGCGTAACTGTAAGTTAGATTAAATTTGAGTTTTTAAAAATAATTTGATAGAGGATCTATGAGGCCACTAAAGGATTAAGGATAAAGAATGTCAGAGTAATTTATAGTAGTTTCATTTTTAAGATATGAAATTAAACTCATCCTCATGCTGATAAGGTCAGAGATGGTGAGGAGGTAGGGATGTGGTTTATAAAGGTATTGTAGTGAGAAGTAGACTTCTAATTTGAATGCAGCAGTGAGGGTTAAAAGGAAAGGTAGCTACTGGTCACATACCAGACCCCCCTACAATAGAAAAAATCTTATCAGCATGAATGTAGCTGATGGTACTTCATAAATATAAATTAAATTCAAAAGATAGGAAAGGCGGTAGAGTTTGATTTGGGAAAAGGGTAGGCTTCTAGGCAAGGGGTGTTGACACTTTCCCTTTATCAAATACCTTCTCTTAAGATTTATATAATTCTAAGAAATACGTATCCGATCCATTAGTTATACATAGAACCAAAGGCCTTCACCTTAAGGAAAGGGATATTCCTATGTCAATACTGAGCATAAGCAGCACAAACCCAAGAAAGCTTCAGTGCTAAAGTCAGTGCCTCCTTAGGGGCATGAGATGCACAATAGCATGTAATAACAAATTCAAAGTACGTTGCTCAAACACCTCCAGGAAAGCGAAGTTTGTAGTCCGGTATCTTTGTTAAAATAAAGTTGTAACTGCAGAGAGAAAATCCATAACCTATATATACACTGGATTTGCTTCCAAGTTACTCTAGGCCATTGAGGAAGAAACGTGGATATTTTCAGAGCAGACATTTTAATGGAAAAGGGAGGAGAAAAACAGAATACTGAATCGTTTAAAAACAAAAACAGTAGGACCTAACAATAAATAAGTAGATAAATTTAGTAATCCAATTTCTTGGGAAATTACATACCTTAGGGTTTTCTGACATAGAAAATGCCACGAGATAATGGTAACTTCTATTAACAAGTTACAAAAATCAATTCAGGGAGTTTTTTTGTTTGTTTGTTTTTGCGGTACGCGGGCCTCTCACTGTTGTGGCCTCTCCCGTTGCAAAGCACAGGCTCCGGACGCGCAGGCCCAGCGGCCATGGCTCACAGGCCCAGACGCTCCGCGGCATGTGGGATCTTCCCGGACCGGGGCACAAACCCGCGTTCCCTGCATTGGCAGGCGGACTCTCAACCACTGCGCCACCAGGGAAGCCCCCCAGGGAGATTTTTAAAAGTAAAAATTCCATTTGTGTAGAAGTAAGAATACCATTTATTTAAAACAGGATATATTATTCTTTCTTTACAGTTATTTAACATCAATATATATATCAGAATATGACATTAGAAATGCTCATATATACAGATCTTTCTTGACTTACAATGGGGTTGTATCCTGATAAACCCATTGTAAGCTGAAAATGTTGTAAGTAGAAAATGCATTTAATACATCTAACCCTTTGAAAATCACAGCTTAGCCTAGCTTACCTTAAACGTACTCAGAACACTGACATTAGCCTACAGTTGGGCAAAATCATTTAACACAAAGTCTACTTTATAATTAAGTGTTGACGACCTCATGTAATTTATTGACTACTATATTTAAAGTGAAAAACAGAATGGTTATGTGTATTGGCTATCTACCCTTGTGATTACATGGCTGACTTGGATCTATGGCTCACTGCTGCTGCTCAATATCAAGAGAGAGAATTGTACCGCAGTATCACTAGTCCAAGAAAAGATCAAAACTCAAAGTATGGTCTGCACTAAAAGTGTATCACTGTTATATACTTGAAAAATTTTAGGTTGAAACATCGTAAGTTGGGCACCATCTGTATACAATTTTTTTATATATACAGTACATATATCTGACTATATGCCCATAAAATATATAGGTATATAGTTGAGCATTATTAGTATTACACATAGAATTAGAAATGCTTTGTAATGTGTCTATGTCTGATGCACTTAAAATGTCATATAAAATTCAGTTAATTCTCAAAATATGCAACACAGTGATGTACCATATGATCAACATGTGGTTCTTGATATTTTATATACGTATACACACATACACATGTGTATCTACATACATGTACCTACATATACATATGCAAAATTACATTAGACATAATTATTTCTACACTACTTTATAAATTATATAAAATTAAATTTCACAAATTCAAAAACTACAATATTTTAAAACTTACTATGTGACTAATGGGTAGAGATTTTCTGTTTATGGTGATGAAAAAGCTGTGGAAATAGTGATGATGGTTGTACAATATTATGAATGCAATTAATGCCACTGAATTGTACACTTAAAATGGTTAAAATGGCAAACTTTTGTTATATATATAGTACCAAATTTGAAAAAAACATAAACATGACTTAAAAAACATACTATGCTATATCATGTTCCAGCCAAATCATGTTTAAGGCAATACAGAAAGGGAAATTTTATAAGTGCTTGTTAGTCAAGACCGAATATGTCTGTGGAAGGAACTTAAATGTCCATTGACAGAGGAATGGATAAAGAAGATGTGGTACATATATACAATGGAATATTACTCAGCCATAAAAAAGAATAACGCCATTTGCAGCAATATGGATGGACCTAGACATTATCACACTAATTGAAGTAAGTCAGAAAGAGAAAGACAAATCTTATATGATATCACTTATATGTGGGATCTAAAACAAATGATATAAATGAACTTACTCACAAAACAGAAACAGACTCACAGACATAGAAAACAAACTTATGGTTACCAAAGGGGAAAGGTGTGGGGGGGTATAAATTAGGAGTTTGGGATTATCATATACACACTACTATATATAAAATAAACAACAAGGACCTACTGTACAACACAGGGAATGCTACTCAATATTCTGTAATAAATTATACGGGAAAAGAATCTGAAAAATAATGGATATAAGTATATGTATAACTGAATCACTTTGCTGTACACCTGAAACTAACACAACATTGTAAATCAACTATACTCCGATATAAAATAAAAACTGAAGTAAAAAAAAAATTGAATATGTGTTTAGATTCTAACAAAAAAGGTCAAGGAAATAATTTAATAATTATTTATAATTTCCTTAAATATTTATGGATCCATAAAATACTTTAAAAGGCTTGTTAGAACATACATAACAGAAGTTGTCTCAATATATCTTTAATATTATTTTCAAATAAAAATTCACTTTAAATATCAAATGTAAAAGTTAAATATTTCCACTTTCATTACTGTTTTACTCAAAATATGTATCGTTCCTATATTAAAAAGATATAGAATATAAGGATTGGAAATGTACTCTCTAGTTTATAATGCCCCTTATATCATAATAATCTCATGAGTATTAACCTAAAATGGGACCATTTCTTTCATTATGAACCATCAATAAAAATGCACTAAATTCTCTTTTTGAAAAATATCAAACTAAACACTACACACAACATGTTTAAACTCATCTGTGTATGAACACCTCACAGCTGTAGGTGGCCTTACTCCAGTCACATGCCCAGCATGGCTATTTGCTTTTCAAACATAAAATTACTCATCACAATCAAGGGTAGAAAGTCAAGGAGATTGCTAGGTAGAACAAGGCCTTAAAAATCAACTTAAGAGAAACTAAGAAATGGCTTTAATTCTTCCATTATTTTTGGAAGTCACCAACATATTCCCCAGACTATTATGGAATATTCAGACCCCCAGAAATATGACTGTAACCAAAATAAATCCAAAGTGTTTCATTAAACATAGAATTTGGAACTTTTAACTAGTTGGCTTCCATTTCTTTGTGTCTGGGAGAGAGGCAGTGTTATGGTACCTCTTCATACTAGTGATACCACAGAGAATTCCTCACACCTACAGAAAAGCTGCAAACTCAATAAATCAGCATAGGATATATTAAATGCACAATAAGAATAAAAGAAATATTTTGAATTTCAGTAAACATTTACAAAAATGTAGTCTTTTTTTCTCTAACATGTATTCAAGTAAGTCAAATCGTCTTGTACACTTTCCCCTTTCATATTTGTAACACATGAAACTGCCCAGTAGTAAAGGAGAACAGCGTACATTGTCCCACTGATGTTTATTGTTTTGCATTTTCAATTCTTTCTGATTTCTTTTGAAATACAACTTTTTCCCCAACTCACAAAGAACACTAACAACATCAATAGAGTGTTCATCAGGGTATTTATATTTTAAGAGTAGAAAAGAGAAAACTAAAGTTCTTTTGAATAAACAGTTGAAAGAAGAAAGTTCTACTTTGTTACCTTTTTTTTTAACATTTTTTTTGGAGTATAATTGCTTTACAATGTTGTGTTAGTTACTGCTGTATAACAAAGTGAATCAGCTATATGTATACATATATCCCCATATCACCTCCCTCTTGCATCTCCCTCCCACCCTACCTATCCCACCCCTCTAGGTGGATGAAAAGCACCGAGCTGATCTCCCTGTGTGATACAGCTGCTTTCCACTAGCTATCTATTTTACATTTGGTAGTGCATATATGTCAATGCTACTCCCTCACTTCGTCCCAGCTTACCCTTAACCGCTCCGTGGCATGTGGGATCTTCCCGGACCGGGGCACGAACCCGTGTCCCCTGCATCAGCAGGCGGACTCTCAACCACTGTGCCACCAGCGAAGCCCCAGGCCTTAGATCTTAAGATGAAAGCTGAATCAAATTCAGACTCCAATTGTGCTGAGTGAGAAAACATACAAAGCTTGTGTTTTATGAGACAAAAATGTACTCTTGGGCTTCCCTGGTGGCGCAGTGGTTGAGAATCTGCCTGTTCATGCAGGGGACACGGGTTCGAGCCCTGGTCTGGGAGGATCCCACATGCTGCAGAGCAGCTGGGCCCATGAGCCACAACTACTGAGCCTGCGCGTCTGGAGCCTGTGCTCCGCAACAAGAGAGGCCGCGATAGTGAGAGGCCCACGCACCGCGATGAAGAGTGGCCCCCACTTGCCACAACTAGAGAAAGCCCTCGCACAGAAATGAAGACCCAACACAGCAAAAAATAAATAAATTAATAAACTCCTACCCCCAACATCTTCTAAAAAAATAAATAAAATAAAGTACTCTTACCAAAACTAAAGAAGAACATTATTGATGTAAATATTTTGAGAAAAAAAATAAAAAGAGATATGAGAGAATTTTGCTTTTAAATAAAATATTGTGTTCACCTATCCTAAAAACTTGCTATTTTATACCTTGCTCATCCTATATCTAAGCATATGCAACAAATAGCCTATAGAAAATTGCCTATGTCATTATCTTTCTCTCAAAAGACAAAATGCCTTGGTCATGAGATTCTGCACAGGAAGTAGTATACATTATATTATATGGATAGGAGTTTACAGCTCAGTCTACTCAAAGACTGTTATATCCAGAAATAGAAAGAACAAACCCTGTATAATACTTACTTATTGGATGAATGGGTAAAAATAATTTGATTGAATTTTCTTTTTGATAGAATGAAAGTTGGAAATACCCAGTGGTATAGACAGTGACCCAAATGACAATATCTGCTTATATTAATCTTTGCAGTTTGGTCACCTGTACTATCAAAGTAGTAAAATTACTTTTAGCTTAAAGTCATGAACTCACATTAGGAATATCTTTGAATGCTCCACTCCCTATGGAGGGTTTTAAAATTAGCATAAAATATATAAATGTTCTCTAAAATTATGTCCCCTACAAACCAAAAAGTTACATAATAAACCAAAAATAGCAAGACTCCAAATCAAATAACTAGACAACTTAATCTTTGTTTACATTCTAAATTTAGCTGGACTTCAATCAGAAGTTTGGGAATTTGAAGTAAAATAAAATAAATCACTTTTTCTCAAAGTTTAGGAGTCAAGGTTGACAGTAAAAGTACACTTTAGTAAGTTACTGCCTAATACAGTGCCACTTAACTAGGTAATTAGGACAGATCTACTGTAGAGAGAGCTGACAAGTCTGTACCTTAGAGTGAATAAGTTAGAAACTCAGCATTTTGGATAAATGACATCAGAAATCAATCCATGGCAAAAGCAGTGATGGGGATACACTGAGGTATCATGAAACTACAGAGGCTTGTAGAGCTGACAAATCTAGATCTGAATCCCTGGTCTAGTACTATCTTGCTATGTGATCTTAGGGAAGTTACTTTTTTGAGTCTATTATTTCTCTCATCTGTAAAATCAGAAAGAGTGAATATCACCTTTGAAAGAGTGTTGTCAAGAATTAGGTAATACAATTATATGGAGCAGTTAATACAGGGTGGCATATCATAGCAGCTTAGTTCTCCTGCATCACTCCACTTTTGTGAAACTTCTGATGCTTGTCTTTAGATGGGAGGTTCCCCAACCAATAGCTATCTTTTTCACTGTGCAATGGCTTAAATACTTCATACTTTATATATGCGATCCAGGGAGTAATAAATGCTTATAAAAAAACATGGCATAAGGCTGGGCACATTGGAAGTGTTTAATAGCTTAAACAACAACAATACACTATTTCCTACTGCCGATTTCCCTTTGGCCATGTCCAGTGAGTGGCTCCTGCTTACTCCGTCTCCTGCTTCCCCTCTACCCTGCTTCTCTAGCTTTACAATTCATCAGATTTCAATGTAATCTCAAGACATTAGGAAAATGAAAGAGCTTCATTTCAATAAAACATTATAGGGCTCATACCTTATTAAACTTGTTTCTGCGATAATTAAATTCCCTAGGTTGCTTCCTACCCTAGGAAATGGATAAGTTCTCTTTTTTAACTTTCTGGTCAATTCTTCCAACCAATCATGAAGATGAAATGAAGTACCAAACCCCACTGTCACTTAATCCAAAAAAACTTCTTTATCACTTAAAAGCATCTTGTTCAATCACTATATTACCACATTCATATTTTCAGAGACATTATAAATATAATGACTCAGAGTTAAAAATAAAATCATTAACAACAAGGGCTCAATTTTTTTATTTAAGGTAAGCCAAAAGTGTTTCATGTTGCTTAACACATCACTGTTGTTGCTGTTGTTGAAAGATCACAATTTTCAACATCATTACAAATATTCCACATTTAGTCAATAGAGTTCCAAACAGAGAACTTTATATTAATGATTTTGCCTTTAGACTGCTACATATTATGATGTGGAAAAGACTTATCAAATGCACGAAAAGAGTTTTATAAATAACTAATATATAAAAGGTCTCCACAGCCAGGAAATGATTCTAAACTAATCATACTATCTAGAGCTTTCATTTCAAATTGTCATATAGTTGAAGATATTTAAGCCTTATTAGAAAACCCATATTGGGTTTTAATAATTTAATATTTCAAAATAGCTCTTATTTTGAATTATGATGACTTGTTAATAGTTTCATAACTATGTTTTTAAAATAAATAAAACCTTAAAATAGCTAAGGATTTTAATACTAACATCCACTGGAGTGATTTATGGGGATATAGCCAGAAGGAGCTGCTGTTAAATTACTCAGGGGTCAGATTATCCGACCTGCTCATTGTATACATAGTCCAGGGTTCTTTCATCATCCTTGTAGAAGGTAATAGGAAAGTCCAGTACAATACCTAGGTAACCCAGAAAAGATCATTCAAAGAATTGTTAGAGAAGGATACATGCTTCAGAAAAAGTTGACCTAAACCACTCTTTCTCATTCTATTGCTTTATCATAACACTTAACACTATACAACATCATCTTATTCCTTCATTTTTTGTCTTGTCTCCTTTAAATATAAGCTCCATGAGAACACAGAAAAAAATAATAATACATACATGGGAAGAGGGTCTACCCTACTCTTCCACAATCTATAAAAGTTGCTATATATATTCTAAACTACCTTTAGTTACAGTTCATAGTATTTAGTTCTACTTCTAAGAAATTTAACCCATCATTTTTTTATATTAATCGTCTCTTGCTTAAATCTGTCCCTTCCTTGGATATATAAGGATGTTGACAAGCCAGGTGTTGCAGTAAAGGGCTATTAATAGAGAATTTTCTATAAATAACAAATACTGGTATGTAAAGAAAGGATGAGACCAGTTAACCAATGAAACGTGAACTTTTAATGTTTTTTAGCCATTAAGAGAAAAGAAACATGATTTTTTGACAGTGTGGTATTCTTGCCTCTTAAAGTTTGAAAAACATATACTAATGGTTATGCCTTCAGGCAAAAGTCTTAACTAATCGAGCTACTAATCTGCTATCCAATGTAACATGCTGTAAACCATGTGAGCTGAAAATAGAATGTCATTAAAGAGGTTTTCTATATGGTCATGTTAAATTCCAAAATAGAGAGGAAATAATTATGTGTCAGAAACATTGTAACTGCCCCTGCCAGTGGATGGGTGGGGGTGTGTGTCTAAAATCTTTGCTATTACAGAAGTATATCCAAACTCTTAAGGTTTTAGGCATGCTCACAGATACAGGTAGGTAGGTAGGTAGGTAGGTAGACAGACATACAAAACTAGCACAGTGTATTTTTTAAGGATACAGAGTTTCAAAGTAGATTCTGCTCCTTCTGTGGCTCTAAATTATTTTGCAAGCCAAGCACTAAGAATAATAGTCTACTCTGTGTATGGCATTGATTATTAAAAATGACGGAATAGATTTTAACAGGTAGAGTAGTTTGCAAAATCTGCTTTTTCTCTGCTGTCTTTGTACTGTGCACTGGCAAGTCCTTGACCTTGGTCTGCAATAGATAATGTGTATGTGACATGAAAAGTCTTAAAGGAAAGAGTGAACAAGAAACAAAACAGAAGCTGAGTTTACTCATCTATCCTCTTCAATTTGACATTTCTACACTCTCTCTTGCAACCCTCCTATATTCCTTTTAAACAGTATTAATTTTTAAGTGGAGAAATATTTTCTTCAATGTGCATACTATTAAAAAATGGAGTAAGTACTTTAGCATATACAGATAGCTTAATACTGCAAAATGTTTACATGTAATTGTAAAGCTAGAATAACTGCTACTTGTCTCTTGTCTACTTGTCTCTTCCCCATTTTATAAAAATTTATGAAGAAGCTCTCTCTTTATAACAGTTCTCAAAACTTTGTATGTCAACATACTGATACAACTTTACCCAATAGATGCAATTTATTTTTCAGTATGTCAGGTCTGCTAAGGCAGATATCTTTTTGGAAAATAAAAAGATATCTCAATAGATGGGTGAATCATCTGAGGTAGTGTATAATTAGATTGAAATACAGACAACCTGCAGACAATTTTCCTTCAGTGATTCATTATTTTGTCTTATTTAGATGATAGGCAGGAACTCGATTTTCTGTTATTTTTTTTCTTTGTAAGTACCTTGTGTGCAATTAATAGAGCAGACATTCCAATCTGAATATTTTGAATATTTCTAGCTCTGCAAAATAATAAATTATTTCAATTGATTTTAATTAGTCATGAAATAATAATAATAATATATTTAGAAAATTAAAACAACTAAAAACAGTGTGTGGTTCTTAAAATTTCTTTCATAGATGTAACTTTCCATTAATTTTAGAAGTTAAATCTTTTTAATCTGAGCACTTTAAATGATTAAATAAGCACATTATTTTGCTTCCAAAATATTCATAAATAATTAGGTAGGTCTGTCTTTATAGATTGATATAGTCCTTAGAATTCAATGCATTATTACATAAAATCCATAGTAGTTTAGCAAAATCTTACACCTATTCTAGACACATAAGGAATGATTACATTCTACATTACATCTACATATAGAATGATTACATTCTATAACCAAATCAGATAAATGTACCTTTTATGTGGGTCCTCAATACAAAGAAGCAGAAGAGAAAAGGTGAGTCTTTTTTTCAATTTCTTCCCATTACAATGATTATTTATAATTCAGGATTATTGCAGGAAATGATTGCTCAATATAAAATTTAGCATGACACAATACGCCAATTGATAAAGTCACGGAGCTGAATAGATTACAGGCCAGGTCCACACTAGCCAGAAGCGGAGCAATGCCCAGGCACATATCTGTTTCTTCCTGTTGCAATTAGATAACTGAGGCAAACCTCAACTGGAAAGGTCTGAATGCCTGAGTTCTCTACTTTCTATATGTTCCCTACTTACTTTGCCAATACTAAAATCATCTAAAAATAATCTGAACATCTGTCTAACCCTTATACTGCCAAATGAACAGCTGAAAAACAAACTTGCAGGAGAGGAAAAATTCCCTATGCCTTTAACCAGAACCTCACTGGTCTTTTCTTTGTTATTCTTCCCAAGAAGATTTATTTTCTCAATATTAAGGTAGATTGGAGAGTTTAGTAGGTGTGTGCCAGTCATGTGTTACTGTCATGTCGTCTGGCACTACACCTGTGAAATCTTTCCTTGAGCTCCAAGGATGGTGAGTCTGCAGTTTAGGAAGATTATCAACACGTGGCCAGGAAGCAGGGTAACATTTACTGTTGTGGCACATGCCGACTAAATCGTTTTTATGATAGGAATAATTTATAACATATATAGAGTCCTATAATTTGCCAGGACTGAGTCAAAAGCTTTACACAGACCGACTCATTAACTCTGCAAAACAGCCCTCTAAGTGGATATCATCTCACACACACCCACACAAACTCACATTTTAAAATGTGCTAGTCTGTCACTATTATATAAATTATAATATAAATCCTGATATTTCTACTTTGAAGGTCCATGTCTGAAACTTGAAATACGAAGTAAATACTTGAAATATTCATAGGAGTATTTTAATCATCCAATGAAGTAACGTGATGGTTAACCATACGGGTCACCTTGGCTGGGCCACAGAGCCCAGCGCCCAGATATTTGGTCAAACATTATTCTGCATGATTTTTTGAATGAGATTAACATTTAAATTGGTGGACTTTGAGTAAAACAGATTATTCTCAATAATGCGGAAGGCCCTCATAAAAAACAATTGAAGCCTTAAAAGAACAAAGACTGACCTCCTCTGAGCAAGACGAACCTCTGCCAGCAGACAGCTTTTGGACTCGAAACGCAGCTCTTCCCTGGGTCTCCAGTCCCCGCAGCCGGCCAAGCTGAATTTGGATTTACCAAGACTCCGCAATCCCACTGCCTTTTTTTTTTTTTTTTTTTTAATAAATCTCTCTCCTCTCCTCTCCTCACCTCCCGTCTTCTCTCTCTACTTTTCTCCTGTTTCCGCCTACCCTCGTCCTTCTACAGCGCGATCTCACGAGATCTCGGGAGTTCCACGGGACGGCGGGGAGTCTTGGGATGAGAAACACCTGGTGCCCCAGCTGCTACCAATCCCAGACTCACCGGGTAAGGATTCTGTCTCTTCTCAAGCAAACCCTAATCCTCATCAATACCTTGCCCCCAACCCACCCCCCTCTCTCTATATATATACGTCCTGTTGCTTATGTTTTACTGGAGAATTCTGACTAATACGGGTAAAGAAGATATAATAATAACTTCGAATATTTCGTGTCATCACTTAAGAAATTTTAATTACTTTCATTAGTAAAAACTCACTTGATCTTTGCAACAATACTTAAGGAATGCAAGGAAGGGATTATATTTAATAATACTGTATAAATAAGAGAACCGTAGCTGAGAGAGGTTAGATAAAACGCCTGAGAGACACAGTTTCGAGGCATTGCTGGATCTGAACTCAAGTTTAGTGACTGCTTGATAATAGTCTTTCATTCTTGGCCTCCATAAACCGTTAATCTATTATACCTAGTCGTTGGTCCTCCGCCACTTTTCGGTTTCCAGTTCTTTAACAGAAATGGAAACTCAGAAGCAGGCTCCATTCAACATAATTTCGATGACTCTTACTTGGCAAATAAAAGAGTATGGAGGGCAGAGATAGAAATAAGTGATGTGTCATACTTTTATTTACTCTTTCCTCCCTGGATTGAAAAAGAAAAAGAAAAAAAAAAACTTCATACAATAAAGTTAAAGCTTATTATTAAACTTGACTTTAACAAAAATTATCAGTGAAATTTGAATGGGTATGCACAAAAAGTATGAAAACTAATACCATCTCCTCTCCACTAACTTCCCTCTCTCCTTATTTTATATTGTGGGAACAACCCTGACAAAGTGAACTGTAAAACGAGGTTAAATTTTGAAATAGAAATTGCTTCCTCCACATTTAATTGAAATTATATAGGAATTCTAACTCCAAGGAATGTCAGCCTTGCTTATGTGTCCTAAAAGGAGCAAAGAAAATAAAATATATTTCTCCATATCTTAAACTCTTCGACTGCTCCTACAGTCTCTAAGCAAGATGGTTCAAAGCCTAATGCAAAGGAAAGATAAGGGCATGTGTGAGGCATTGGCTCTCAAATACCTCAATCATCAGGGCCTCATGTTAGCCCCTGGTTAGGGTAAGTGGTTACCTGAAAAAGATACAGTAGTCTGTATCTATATTTTTGAGCAATATTCACCCTCTAAGGAGCTGGAAAATTTGGCAGAATATCAGCAGAGTTTTTTATGAAACAACTTTAAATCTCTCATTAAATATCCTCAATTAATTTTTTTTTTTTGTGGTATGCGGGCCTCTCACTGTTGTGGCCTCTCCCGTTGCGGAGCACAGGCTCCGGACGCGCAGGCTCAGCGGCCATGGCTCACGGGCCCAGCCGCTCTGCGGCATGTGGGATCTTCCCGGACCGGGGCACGAACCCGTGTCTCCTGCATCAGCAGGCGGACTCTCAACCACTGCGCCACCAGGGAAGCCCCTCAATTATTTTTAAATACTGTTTTGAAAATTATTCTCTAGGCTTTGGGGTCAAAATGCTTGATTGGACACATTTCCTTTTTACTTCCTCCTCAAGCCCTATGAAAAAGGTAAATAATGTTCTAAAAAGGCATAAATACTCAAATTAAGGGAAATAGAAGAGAGAAGAGAGGGAAGAAGAGGAGGAATATTTGTAAGCTGGAAAACAGAGGAACAAATGGTATATTGCTTATCAGATCCTTGGAAGAAACAGAATCCTAAACTGGTAACTGGTACAGTTGAGAACCAAATTGATTTACAGAGCAAAATGTTCCCAAAGCTTGGGCTTTGGAGGAATCCTCACCATTACAAATGCAAGTGGGAGTGAAAGAGTTTAACATCTGTTCAGGACACCAACAAATGCCCCCTCCCATTCTACCCATGTAAAAACTGGTGGTTTATTCTCTGGAAAAGGTGAACAAGAGAGTCTCTGAATTGAGAGAGAGTCTAGGACAGAGTAGAATACTGCAAATACATCCATGTCATAGATGCTGAAACTGAATTTTGACCTCAAAGATTTAACTATCCCTCCTAGGTGGTGTCCTTTCCTTTTTATATTTTTTGTTAGATTGTGGGGAGAAGACCCAATGCTATGAAAAATACATCAGGAAAGCAAACTAAAGGAACCCAATAGTTAGCTCTATTCGCCTAGAAACAATACTCTAAGTGCCTACCATTTGCAAGGCACTGTTCCAAGAACTTAATCTATATTAATGCATTTCATCAACCCACCCCAATGAGGCACAGATTACTATTTTTATCCTTCAGATGAAAAACCTGGGGCAAAGAGATGTTACAGAGTTTGTCCAAGAGGTAGAGGCTGATATTTCTATCCAGGAAGTTTGGATCCACAGTCTTTACACTTAAAAATTACCCTTTACTGCCTGGTAGAAGACAATATGCCAAAATTGAACCAGAGAAAAAAACTGAGAAACAGAAAGACTGTGAACTACCCCCAGGAGTTACCATCAACAGACTTAAAGATCTAGAACTATCTCCAGAAGGTAACTAACTACAAGATAAAATTGTTCATCAAAAAATATTTTGGTCATTATTTGAAAAAAATTCTGTTGGTTAAAAACTGCTCATTTGTACTCCTTTTTCATGTAAAATCTTGTCAAACAGTATTATTTTAGCCACTTTAAAATATATGGAGATACTGACCGCAACATGTTTAATTTTTCCAAACTATTTTCCATACTATTTTCATCATGGTATATATTGATATGTTTTATTCACAAACATTATGTTAATATGCTAATTCCCACGACATGATCTACCTTTCATTATCTTTGCCATCACTAGAAGCCCATCCAAATCACAGAAAGGGGGACTTAAAAACAACCCTCTCCGATGCATAAAATGATGAAAAAAAATCAGAGGTGTTAATTAGCGTGCTGGGAACATATCAGCTTTCCTTTCCTATTCAATTAAATTTTTATGTCTTAAACTTATTTCTCATAGCATCAATATTTTCCTACCTTGGTTCTGTGTAATAGTAATAACTTTGAGTGTTACATTTGAATGTTACATGTTATATTAACTAGAATAATTTCTCCACAGTGATAAAACTATCTGGAAATATGACCTGTTTCTTGAGTCCTATAGTTGTTTAGATAGCATCAAGTCATATTTACCTTGGTCAGTTATATCTCTGAATTCTGAAATCATAAATTTTGATTCTGAAATCAGTACTTCTTATAAAGTATCATAATTTAAAGTGTTGGTAATGGGATAATTATAAAAGTGGATCAGTTTCTCAATTTTCTAAGGTATATTTTCAAATTTTATTTGCATGCAATAGTAACAAAATTATTTGCATAAGATCAAATATACTCTTAAGATTCTAAAATCAGTTTAAAGTCCAACACAAAAGTGCTTCACCACCTCATTTCACAGGTTGAATAATAAAGTTGCCATTCTTTGCCAACCATGGTTCAAGACTTTTTCTAGTTACACCCAACATTTCAGGATTGAGGATTAAAAATTTAGTAAACCTGATTAACTGAAGGTCAGTTGTCACTTGCTTTTAAAATATGAACATGTTTCCTTGATACTGTACATGGGGAAATTTCCAAAGCGTGGAGCTATTTTGAGTAGCTTCCAGAAACATCTCTTTGTAACAACTTCTTAACTGTGATTTCCTAATCACTATGCAGAAGATTTCACTGCCTAATTAAAGGACTGGTGCAGTGATGAAGATAAAGAATACAGAGCAGGGCTGCAAGCTAATCTACAAGCAAAACACAGGAGCTACTTGTCAACAGTAAGGGCATATTTTATCGACAGCTATGTCCAATAAGAATGAGTTAAGTGGTAAATATTTAATATTAGTGCATTTCTGCCATGATTGTTACCTCCTTCATTATCTCTCAATGTGCTCAGTAAAATAATTAATAGTCATTTATTGAAATTGCATTTTAAATGGCAGAATTTTTGAAGAATAATATTCATTTTCAATGGAAATGTAACCCTCATTGTAGTAACCAACAATATATAAATCCAATAAAATAAATCCAATGAAATATATAAATTCAATGAAATAAACAATATATAAATCCAATGAAATAATAGTTTATTGGTAAAATTCTGTTTTTAATATATGAACTAGATACGGTATTAATTACACACATATGATAGAGAGACAGTATTGAAATAATTGCCATCGCTGTTGTGTAAGAAACTAACAGCTCAATATGTAAATAAAAATTCAGCAGTAATTTACAAAGGCAATACACATATTGTGATAGAACAGAAGGGCCCAAACTTTAAAGCCAGATACTCTACCAGTTGTTAGCTCAGTAGAATTATCAAGTTACCTAAATCTCTCTGAAACTTAATTTCCCATCTTTTAAAAAAGTAGGGAGTAGTAATATTATCTATCTACCATGTAGGGTTTTTGTAAGCCTAAATAAGAGGTATGTAAAACACATGGGGCATACTAGGCTTTTAATAAATGTTTGTTTTCCCCAAAATAGATAACATGATACCAGCTCCAAACTACGCAAGCCGAAAGAAAAGAATAATGAACATTTTAAACATAATCACTGAAGTTTATTATCTAAAATCTTTAATATTTAGATTTATTATTTCAAAAAGTGTATAATGCATTTTCTAGCATAACCCAGGTTCTGTAAATATCAGTGGCAATGGCATAATAAATTAGATCTATGAACAGAGTGGAATTGTATATATTTACATCCATGTCCATATTTCTATATCTATCTGTATAGATTTCTGTATCTACATCTATATTTCTGTATATTCTGTCTCAAGCATATCTCTGTGTGTATAAAAATCTAAATTTTATACATTTCCCCCAGGGCAAGTGAGAAGAGTTAAGAAAAGTATTTTGTGTAATTTAAAAAGAAAATGTTTTAGCAAGCAATTAAATGAACAAAAGACAAATAATTGAGAAATGAAAAATATACAGTAAATACTAAGTTAAAAAGAATTTTTGAGTAGTAGTGTAATACTGTGGTGTAAAAATATATTACTAAAAAGAAATCATTCCATTAAACTATGTCACCAGAAATAAGAAAAGTCTGGATTACTTTAAAATACTTCAAGCTTCTGCCATCAAGTTCTATACAGTCTGTAAAGAATTCTCTTATGCTTGCCTTGAGATTGAAGGCTAAGTTTGAATTTGGATTTTCTTAGTACCCTAAAGTAGAGAAAATGTATAAAGAATAAAATGACCTTGTGTATTAGGACTAGGAGATTTTTCTTTTATGTACAAAGTAATATTAATCTTTAAAATACAGATATTACAAAGATATTTAAACCAAAAAAAATTTATATTTCTAATGCCAGTTAGTTCTATTTCGTCTCAGTCAGAGACAAACTTTCTCAGTAAAAGCATAAAGACACCAAAAACTCAACCAGGAAAGAAAATGGGGGTAGATTATCCTTAAATCAACTATGGTAATTTTCATATTCCTTTGTTTACCAAAAGATTAATAATACTCTTAGCGAAATGTAACTTTAAAAAATTCAAACACCCTGATGATTTGAGTAGGTTGATACCTCATGTTCTGCCTTTTATTTTGGGTTTTTGGCACAGATTGCTTGTGGTTCACCTAATTTTGGTTTTCCATCTCTCCTTAGCAATGTATTTGTAACAGGGCAGATGGCTGCCAGCTTCCCTCGAAGTTCAGTGTAATTAAGTTTTTGCTAATAGAATTAAGCAGAAGTAAAGTGTATCATTTCTGAGCCTGGAACTTTACACTTTGATCTTGTTTTCTTCCAAGATTTTTTCCACTTTGTGGAAAATGGACCAGTGGATTCACCACTGGGACCATGTGGAGAAGTCAGCATTCTTAATATGGCAGATGGACAAGACTGATGAAATCTGCATCCCTGAGTGATGATATGAAACTGAGCCCCGCAACAGTGTGGAACATTTCCTCACTTTAAGGGTATTGCATGAGAGAGACATAAAAAAATCTATCTTATTTAAATCACGGTATTTCAAATGTCTTTTAGAGCAGCTTTAGCCTCTGCCATAAGTGATACAGGTAACCACTGAATATCATATCAATTAAAAACACCATGAGTAAAATGAAAACTCTGAAGCATACCACTGTGGAATTCTCAGTATTCTAAAGTTATTTAAAATCTATCACAAAAAAAGAATATCATTTCAAATTAATTGGGTATGACATGTTAAACACTGGACTTTTTCAAGGGCTAAGAATACGCCGTGTAATTTTGAGAGATAAGTGAAGGAGCTGGAAATGAAGAAATCTTCTTTTACGTCCTTTATTTCTGACTTTCTTGGTTTTCACACCAAAAGTTTTCCTGCCTGTGGCCACTGCAGTCATCTCTTCATCTGAAATCTAATAACACATTCATGAAATCATGAATGTGTTATGAGATTACAAATAACCTTGGAAAATTTTTTTTTTACTATCTACGATTGCTAAAAGTTTTCCCTTACAATCTCTCTGAAAACTCATCAGTCTTTGAACATTTCCAGAAGAAAGATTACCAATTCATTTTTTTTTCTGTTTTAAACTAGTAAACTCTCATAAACCCTTTTCTAAATTCAGCTCTAGTAAAACTCCATGTAATTCCTTCCTCTATTCCTCTTTTGTTTCCCTTTTCTGTTGAATCACAAAGTCCACTTATATTTCAGCATACAGATTTAAGTATTTTTAAGTTTTGAAATTATCCCAACATCCTTCTTTTTTACCTTTATTCCTAGGGCATAATTATTTTAGACCAAGTGGTTCTTGCTTGCTAACTCCTCGTATTAATTTCTGCATCACCACCTCATGATGTACATATTTTTTGCATTGTTATTTGATTGTGTGAAAATACAAACATATTTTTATATCCATAAAAACTTGGTGAGTTCTTTGAAGGCAGTATTAATAATGATATGCCTCATTTTTCTAAGATTCTGAAATCTAAACCTATGAAATACTTCCATTTTATCCAGGGTGTAATTCAAATAGGCAGTTTGAATATAAAGAGACATTATTAAATCCAACTAAATCCAATAGAAATTTGAAGTAAGTCAATTTCCAGTACTGAGGATTGAATGATCCAGCTGAATTCCTCTTCTGATTTTTTCTAACACCACCTCCCTTTCCAAAAATGTTCTTTGCCTGACTGCAACATGTTGCATGGACACAATGACCAACCAACAAATTGGAGTACCCATTTTGTCCATTCTAATAATAACTATATAGCACCATCTGTATGTCAGATACAGTTCTAGGCATTTTTAATACATTTATGAATAAACAGACCATCTTTACTCTTTGATTTAAATGCTGTAGTTAATTCTAGCCTTACTCGAAAGATTGGGACTTCTGTTCAATTTTTCTGTCTTTTATTTTTACTTGTCATATTGCATGGTACACCACACATTCTCTCTTACTGTGAGCTTCAGCCCATCCTTGAATCACAGCCCATTTGATATCTTTCCTTAACTGAAGTTGATTTCTTTCTTCCTTTCTCTTGCTTACAAAGTTCCTATAGTGCTAAATTCCTGCCTGATTCCCAAGTAATACCATACCAATCATATTTGATGCTGTTTGAATAAACCCAATTCTAACCACTTCTATTGTTTGAATTAAATTTTTGGGTCCCCTTGAATGCCATTCCTGCATGGCCTGCCTACCCACAAAGGCTGTGTTACATTTCCATACTTATTTACAATAATGAGCAGCTTCCTGTTTGACTCCAGTTCAATCACATTCCTAATGGAAAAGACGTTGCCGAGGTACCATCATGTTTAACATTTGAATTTAAATTATTACACTACATTAATCCACTTCCACAAATAATTTTATCATGCTGTCTTATCATATATGCTAAATAGCTATCTGTAAAGATGATTTTTTCTACTCTTCCCATGTGCATATCAAAAACTTAGTCCAGGGCTTCCCTGGTGGCACAGTGGTTAAAAATCTGCCTGCCAATGCAGGGGACACGGGTTCAAGCCCTGGTCCGGGAAGATCCCACATGCCGTGGAGCAACTAGGCCCGTGAGCCACAACTACTGAGACTGCGCGTCTGGAGCCTGTGCTCCTCAACAAGAGAGGCCGCGATAGTGAGAGGCCCGCACACCGCGATGAAGAGTGGCCCCCGCTTGCCACAACTAGAGAAAGCCCTTGCACAGAAACGAAGACCCAACACAGCCAAAAATAAATAAATAAATAAATTTAAAAAAAAAACAAAAAAACTTAGTCCATGTTTAAGAGAAGCTGTGGATACTTTGCTCATATATCCACGGCACTCACTGACCCCTCATGCTTTTCATTTTTGCTGTAAACTCTTGCAACATTAAGCCTGAAAGCTTTTTCTGACTTTCACAGGCCTGAACTGTGCAGTGGGGCAGGAAAGAATAGCAGAGAATTAATGTCCCTCCCCAGGAAGAGTCTTCAACCAGTGACAGATGGGGAGGTGGCCTACTCTCCAGTAACCCTCAGCTTTCTTCACCTTGGATAGTACAACTCTGAGCCAGATTCTACACATTCCCCCAGGGGTTGCCCACAAGCTTGAGCTCCAGTTGCCCACAGTGGTAAACTGCTCATAAGCACACCTTCACTTTAATTTCCTTTCCTTACCAGAGTTACTTCCTTATTCTATAACCAGTGCTTCCTGGTGTTACTACTGAAATCAATTACTTGCACACAAGTCTCTACATCAGGGTCAGGTCAAGTTTTGCAGAAACCCAAACTAAGACAGTGGTTAAGATAAGAGGACGTGTGTGTCAATATATTTGACCAGTCCTATTATATCTTTCATGTCTTTCAACATAACTTCACACATTGGAGAAAACATTCTTTTACCACACAACTAGTAGTTTCTTTAAAGTACCAAAAGAATATTTAAAAGAAGTGAATAGAATGTTTTAAAAAATCAGTCCTTATTTTTTTATGTTCTATAGTTTTGGTATATGCTCAACTTTCCTGATATACCTATTATTTCTCAAGGATTTTGGTCATATTCTGGTCAGGAAAATTTGAAGTAAATGTACAATTTACAGTGTAGTATTGTTATAAGTCATCAATGATAGCTACCATCCTTAAATTTTCAGTATTTGAAGTATTCAATCTTATAAAATATAATGCATTTCTTAGAATCAATATAAGTAGCATTTCTGAACTGCTTCCTTATATTTAACTAGGTGATAATTTGATTTAAAAATAATTTTAATAAATACAACATACCAAATTATAAACCTTGTTTGTTAATTTAATGTATAACAATTATACACTAAGTGACAAATTGTGTCACTCAAAAAAGAATTTATAAACATCCAAATTCTTCACCATTTTTTGTTAGAATTCGGTTTGTTTTTAACCTACGAATTCTGGCTTGGCACACTTGTACATAAAAAAGAGACTATATATCTTATTGCCAACAAAGGGCAGTTATTATAAGAATTTAGGTTGTGCATCTGGCTAGGAGGGTTTTTAACCCCAACATATGTACTGTGACATTGTTTTCCACATAACATTTAGAGAATTCTAAAAAAGCTTTGAAGTTGGCAGTTATTCACAGTATTGGCTACAGGAGACCAATTCTCTGCTGGATCAAAATGTTAAGTTAGTTCCAAGAGAGAATGTGGGAGGAAAGTAAAAGCAATTTCTCTTTCTTCTGAGCTCTAGGAATTCACATTTTCCAAGAGTGGCTGAAAACATTTTCTATCAGTTGATACCATCCAATGGGAGAAAACTGATGGGAAAAGGAAACTATAGAAAAGTAATATGATTTCTGTTTAAAAAATTAAAGAAAAGACCTAAATTCAATATTATTTTTATTAGCAAAATATTTAGCCCTTAAACATATTTTTCACCTAAATGTTTTTCTTATACTTATCTATGCAATTAATCTGATACTACTCCACAGATCATTAAAGTCCAATGTTTTCCACTGAGATTAAGACAATTCATAGTCTATGAATTAGGATGACTGGCAGGGAGTAGAGAGGACAGGCTAGACTCGATGACTGAGGGATGTGAATATGGACAAAAATGGGAACTACATTTTTCTACTAGAAAAAAGTCAAAGCTTTTCTTCAATGCCTGTCTTATAATTCCATTTCTGCTAAAAATAGTTTCACATGGATATATTTCCCAAAAATTCATGCTCTACTTATTTAATGTTGAAATAATTTGGAAAAACTCCTCCTGAAATTAACCTTTGATCAAATTATAACCCTCAAATGACAAAAATGTATAAAATTGGCAAAGATAAATTTAGTCTGAAATTACTGAAAGCCTTCATTAAGGCTTAATATATGCTGTCAGCTTTAAACTAAATAATAGATGAGATTTTAACATAATCAGAAGAAAACTGCTGCTACCTACCTCTGTTACTGTCACAATGAAATTGACAAGATAATTTTGAAAATAAGGCTTTCTCCAAGTCACTTCATGATTCTGACAAGCACACAGTATTTAGAATTATATCTATTCATACAGAAAAAAGATTTATCTACAAGGATATAAGATCACTGAATGGAAGATCAAATATGTTCTCCTTTAGAGAGTGTGGTATCAATTGCTTTAACAAATAAATACAAGTATTTTCATATGTTAACAATTCTCTGCTTTCAGAATAGATTCCATTTTCTGTTTCTTCTGTAATGGTCTTTAAGTAATCTTTAGGCAGTTAGATAACCTTCAAATAATCAACAGAGGCATAGCCTATATATGTTATACTGAGTTACTGTGTTCATTTGATCTCTTAAGCTTTTCCTTATATTATTAATATATACAGCTCTAATTATGAAGACCAATAGGAAGCCATTGACTAGTTCTCTCATTGTAGGGAAAGGGTATAAAATAACAAAGAAAAGCTATATATGCCTATAATCTTCAAGGATATGTATTAGGACAAAGCTATAGTTCAAGCATAAAAATATTCTTACCTTTCTTTTCAACTCAGTAAAACATAAAATCTCCAATGATTTATCTTTTATCCAGGTGAATACAACTCGTAGAAAATAGTGACATGAATTTGGACTCAATATACACAAAGTTGGAGTTGGTGGAGAGGTATCATGAACTAAAAGTTGTTTAGTTATATATATGACTTGCGTTATTTGACAATTTCATTACTCATGAGTTAATATTTTGATCATAAACCTTTACTTCTCAATTTCACTGCATGCCCAGATGCTGAATGGTGGTGGCAGGTACTAGTGATTATTATATCTGAAACCAGATATCCCTAGCTCTTTGAAACAGTATTTAAGTAAAAGTGTTCCATCTTTTATATGACTGTCTGTTAAGCTTGTTAATATTGCCTTATGAATACACACAGAAATCTAGTATGTTTTAAAAACAATGGATCATTTATTTGTGTTAGAGCACAGGTTAATAAAAGAAACAGAATATTGCTGTAATACACTGAATCAAAGAAACTAAAGTTATCTATTTTAGGATTAAAAAGTATTTTCCACATTAAAACACTAAATCTAACTTTATATTTCCTTTAGATACGGAGCTATAAGCTTGTATTATCCAGATATTGCACTTTGTTTTTCAAATGATAAAACTAACAGCATCCTCAAATAAACTATGCTGTTAAAACATAGAGAAAAATCATTGCTATTATTCTTCCATCTGCCTAAAATGGGACAGGAAAGAGACACAGCAGGAAGAAACTCATGAACTCACCTGAAAGTTAAATACAATAGACAGGTCACATTTTTGAATTGCCAACTTTGATGTGCCTTTACTTCTACATTACAAATCATGTCATATTCAGAAAGTTTAAACGTTGAGGGATCTATTGAGTTCTGTCCCTGATCTTCAAGAAACCTGAATTTCCAAAGAGACATACAGATGGAATTTTTTTCTTTTTGTCCTTTTCATTAAATGTCTCCAAGCAAAAAGTTCAAGATTCAGGGGGAAAAAAGAAAGTTTTAGGAGCTTGATCTAAAGTGACCATTTTTGTATCAGAATAGCAAAGAAAAAAAATCAGTTTGAAAAAAGGGCGTATAATCACATTTCAAATCTGTCTAAATTTTATACACATGTGGAAAGATATAGATTTTTTAGCGTGTCATAGTCATTCATAAATATCTAAAAAGCTTTAGTAATTAGGTTTCATTACTCACCAAAATTCTTTTCAGAGTTTCATATCCAAAATATGCTCATTGTGAGGGGAATGTAAAATCTTATGCTTCAATTCTCACACCCCATCTTGGAGAATTACATATTGATCACCAAAGTAGAGAAAGGCAATGTATGCTATACGAAAGTTAAAGTAAAATTTACATTTGTATCAAATATTGTACTTCAATAACATTAAGCCTATGGAAATAATATATTTAAAAATCTGAGGTAAGAGTAGATGTGAAATCTATTACAATTTTTGAATCTTTGCTTTCCTTTGGCAGAAATATATATAAAGAATATAGTAGCATAAAGGTTTTTAAGAACTAAAGAAGAACTGAAAATGATAAAAGAACATTGAACTTTTGTTTGAATCTACTTTTGAGATCTCCTGTAAAGTAATTTCCTGAATAATTTTTAAAGCAAATTGTTTATATATCCCAGTGAAATGACACATCTCTGCATTCAGGGGTCAGGCGTGGAGGTTCAAATATAGAGAAGATATCTTTATCTCACTCATCTGTAGATATTTATTGATGTACATTTTGAAAATGTGTAAACAATTAGAATCCTTTCCTATTAAAAAGAAAATAAGACACTTTGACAAAGTGTATCCATTGGGGCTGAAAAGCAGTGGATCTTCAAGTTTGCTCCGACTCTGAGTCAATAGAGAATTCTTAACCCAAGGTCCCTGAAATACTGGTAAGGCATTCGTTGAGAGAGAGAAATTTGTTCAGACCAGCTGAATCCAAGCCAGGTAAAGTTATAGTCACTCTCACCTTGTAATGAAAGCATATGAGAAGAGCCACTTTGAGAGAATCTGCCATTCAAAATCTGT
The DNA here is from genome assembly GCF_964270905.1 of Leucopleurus acutus. NCBI lineage: Eukaryota > Metazoa > Chordata > Mammalia > Artiodactyla > Delphinidae > Leucopleurus > Leucopleurus acutus. The sequence goes on along the minus strand of NC_139147.1, from coordinate 38,464,261 downwards.
TAGAACAATGGGAAAATATTTTAGCATGCTCCAACCCCCAGAACTTGTTTTACATTCAAAAGCCCCATGAAATGAGCATAACTCTAGAGGTCTCAGCAAAGTCACAAAGAAGTGAAGCAAAAAATCTCTGACTTCCAAATCTGCTGCAATAGCCAGCATTTGAGAATACATAATTACAGGAACTAAATTTGCTATGTGTAATGTTCTAAGCACTCTATATGTGTTAAATAATTTAATCCTCCCAACAGGGTACTATATTCTCCTTGGACAGAGGAGGAAACTGAGGGATTGCAAGGCAGAATAATTGTCCCATGTCAGAGTGAAACTCCAACCAAGTTCTCTAACACAAATATCTGTTGAACTTCACCTACCAGCTTGACACTGAGATAGTTTTTCAGCAAAGTGGTCATATTACTTTCACAATATAAATTTTACATTATATGAGTCTGGTTAATGGGAGGATGCAATGCATACCAAAGACACCAGAGTTAGATGTTAATGCTGTGGAAGCTTTTATTTTCTAGAATTGCACATATTATTTTAGACTAAGACTAACATAGAGCTTTATTTTTACATAAGAATTTACTGATAGGATCTTTCTGAAGTATTATTCCCAAAGGTACTGATGTATAATGTTAGTGTTTTGTATCTTTAGTGTCCAGGTGTTGGAATGATTTAGAACAAAACTAACCCAGACTAATTTTCGCAGCAGGATGAATTATTTTGCTGAAGTCAGCATGAAATAATGCCTAACACAGATTCCAAAAAGGGTCATCACCAAATCAATCAAGCAGGAGCTTAAAAGATGTTTAATAACTTAATTTTTTAATCTGTGGGTGACTTAGGCTACTTTTTCAGGATATGCCTCAAGTAATATATTTTAATGCAATTGCCATGTCTTGGTGTAGATTTAGAAATGTAGATTTGTCAAATTGCTACAGGTGTTCTAGTCTTAGGGGAGCAAGTCACCAGAGATAAATTCACCTGAGGCTAATTCATAAGCTTGAATCCCAAAGTTTTAAATTATATTGGAGGGATATTCTGGGGCTTGACAACTGGGACCAGTCATCTGCAAGGGCATACCCTCCTGGGTAGGTAGGTTCTCTGAGGAGATGAAATTATAGATTAGATGCTTCTCTTGAGAGCACAGAATTAGAACAAAGGGAATTGAATGGTGTTAAGGGATCATTTCATCAGACAGTAGTAACCTGATTAATTGCCCTTCCTGCCTGTTCTGCTGATGTTTCTATCTAAATAACTGGGCCAAGGTACCATGGAATCAGAACACCTTTCTCCAGCTCATTTCTACAGAAACAGTGGTGACTCCAGACCCCTCAATAGCCATTACTCTCTTCTACTTCATGATGTTCAAATTTGCGATATATTCATTAAATGATTTTCATCTGAGTCTACTATTTCAAGATATAAAATTTGATATTGATTAGATAGCAATAGAGGACAGGAAGACAGGCATTGGAAGTTTTATTCTTTTTGTCTTTCTTTCAAAGTAGAGAATTGGCTGAGTAAAATTCGTGATTTGGGAATATTCATTGATGGTATTAAATGGAATGGATCAAAACAGGTCAGGATTGAAAAATAAAATATTATTGTAAAACCCAGCCCAAAGTCATGAAGAACTTGACATGGGTTTCTGCAGCAATTAGAGACAGAAGTAAAAGAATAGGTGCAAGAAACATTTTGAGAACAGAAAGTTATAATTCTTTTCTCCTGAGTTATAACATGACTGAGTACTCAGAGCCAGAGATGCATTGCAGCTAAAGTTTTTTTCTAAGTACACTAAAATATCAGTAAAAATTTCAATACAAGTATCACTAAAAGTGTATGTTATAAGAAGTTGTAGGAAAGAAAGTAATAGTGTAAAGGATAATAATTTCAAATTATTGTAAGGTACTCTTCACTACCTTTCCTCTTAATATGATCTCTTCTTGTCTTTGCTAAACTTGCTGACTCATAGAAATCTCATAGAGATTATCTGAAAAAGTGTAATATTACAGTTTGTTGGGTTGACTGGATGAGGGAGCAAGCCTTTTTGTGTGTTAAACTGCTGTGCTTAAACTCTTCTTTAAAGTGTGGACCTCTCATGCCAAAACAAGAGCAAGTGCTTCTTTGATAAAAATTGAAAATGAATGGGCGCAGGGAACTCTCTGTACTCTCTCCTCAATTTTCCTGTGAACCTAAAACTACTCTAAAAATAGAGTTTATTAATTAACAAATAGAATAAAACAAAAAATGAGAGTGAAAACACAGGCAAAAATAATACAGTCTTTCTCCTCTCCATTCTCAGATCTCTCTTTTTCCCAATCCTTGAGGACAGAGCTCATATTCACTGCAACAAGAAAAAGTATATTTCCTTTTCTACTTTAGTACTTTTCTCTAGAGGGGTGCTTCAGTGCTTTGCCTCTCCAGAAACTACCTCAGGGCTTTGTTCTTACTTCTCACATATCTGAGATCTCCTCCCTCCCCTACCAACTCTCTTGTTTTGTGAGGAAAATTCCTTATGGGGTGGTCACATTTGCCTTGAACATAACATATAACACAAATGTGAAAAAAGTACACAAAAAGCATGAAAGCGATTTTGTAGTATACATTTTCCTTACCAACCTTTCAAGGGAGTGGGGATGGTAGTGGGGGGGTAGTTTTATATGTTCATATACTACATTAATAGCAATTCAAAATGCAATAGTTAAAATTGATACTTAATTTTACTTAACTTCCTATGTACTGTTACCAAGATGCTTTTTAAGTGAAAAAAATCATAATGATAAAACAAAATACCAAATCTCACAATAGAAATTTAAAGGCATCTACATGAAAACATGGATTAGAGGGTGTGCTTGCATTCTTTCAAACCTCCTTCAAAAACTTAAGATTTCCCTGCATTCTAAAAGTTCAGTTACATTTTGGAATGCAAGACAGCTTAAAATTAGCTTTTGGAGGTCTTTAATTATAGATCAATAAGTATGTCTGAGTGCAAAATCAATTATTAATTTATGTAAGCTGAAAAATTGGCATATTTTATAAAGTTGGGTTCTATCTTTAGAGTGGTCTTTGTTTTTTGGAAACAAATTAAATGGATAATGTAATCTTTCTGAACCTCTGATATTTCACTATTTTAAGTAGTGTTCACTGCTGAGTTAGTTGGAAACTCTGAACTTTGACATACGTAAAATATAGTATGAACATTAAATGGAAAAATATAAATGTTAAGTTCTCAGACAGTAATTCTACAAGCTGGTTTACTATAGTTTAAGGTGTTAATATACAGTGGAAAAGAGTTGAGGTAGAAGAGATGAAAATATTTTCCACAGTAATGTTTTTCCATATAAAGTCTAAAAATGATTTATCTTTTGGTTAAGTAAATCTCTTTAAAATATGTTAATCTTTTTTCTCTGACAGATGTAAAATAGAAATAAAGAGATGAAACAATGCAGTAACAAAGGGCCAAGCTTGGTGGACTTAAAAACAAGCATCAAAAAATGGAAAAATACAAGCACATCTTGATTCACACTGCACATAAATGGCACCAACAATCAAAAATGCATGCAGAGTTCAAACAGACTTGCTTTTAATCTTTCTTTAAAAGGCAACGTAGTAAATGACAATCAAATATGAATAAACTGAAAATGAATCAGCAATAAAACAAGTGATATACATTAACCATTTTCAATGTTAATATTGTAAGAGAAGGAAAATCGTAAATTAAAATGATGCAGTTTTATTCAAAGCAACTGCTTTAAATATAGTTTATTTCAGATTTCTGGTTCAAGTCATACTAATTTAATATAGATAAGAATCTGACTCATTTTCTTTTTTTTTTAAGCATTCCTCAACACTATTTCTCCATTGCTATTTGGTACAAAGCAGTCATTTCTCTGCTTTCTCCTTGCCAGCAGGATTCACCACCCTTGATAGACGCTGAAAAGCCTACATGCTCACTACAATTTCTAGTCTTTCTTAATAGTAGAGTGTGGCCATCAACCCATACCTGAGGAAGGTGTGCTAACAGCTTCTGGGAAATTTTTGCTCCCTGTCAAAAGGTGAGTGAGATGTGAGGAAAAGATTTTTTCTCCTTTTTAGATTTTGGACAAAATCATGAGATGATAAGATGCTTAGAGCTGCTGCAGCCATCTTGCTCCAAAAAGAGAAAGATGCAGAGACTCCCAGGGAAGATGGGCTATTGAGCCACCAGGAACACTATTGTTTAAGCAACTTTTAGTTGAATGTTCTTGTACCAGGAAACAACAAACCGAGTGCTGGTTTACCTTTTTAAAGAAATTCAACCTTGCATCTCTCCTAAATTATTTGGGCTCCAGGAACACTATGCCTTATAGAAGCATGCCCAATTTTCTATAATTTAAATGATATAAGTTCCTTTAAATTGTTTGTAAAATTGCAAAAAAAAAAGTTCCATTTTGAATACTAACAGTGATTCATCACAAAAACAATGAAATAGAACAATGCCATATAATTCATCTTTCTGAGGTTGCCTTCATTTTAGCACTGTGTTTCTTTTTCCACCTTGGTTTTCAATTGTATTTTTGTTTGTTTTATTCCACAAATGAAAATTTTTCTTTTTACCCAGAATTCCAGTAATAAAACAAGAAAGAATGTTAGCATTGTCCTGTTTAATGAGGAAGAGGGAGTCACAGAGCTTGCTCCCCACTTGGCTCTCAGTTCTTTTTCCTTTCAATAGCTCCTAAATGAAAGTGTGAAACACACGTTCAAAACCACTTCTCTAGTCTCAGAGTGGAAGCAAAAAGGCAATGAGAGGAGAAATCAAATTGATCTTTTACCTACATTCTGGGGAAGAATGGCAAAATGCAGGTCAATATGACCTTTTCTAATTCTCTACTTTCCAACTCAGGTAGTATACAGATAACCACAGGGGATCAATACATATTAGTTGAAAGAATGAATAAATAAAACTTTTAGACCACTGGGTTGCACATTGAGCCCAGGCTTATTGTTGTTTTTGTAGCAGGACTTTCCATTATGCAAAGATGTCCTTCCCACAAGCAAAGGAGTGGTATAACATAAAATAATAAATGCATATATTTGTGAAGTCCCTGTTATGTGCATGGCATGAAGCTAAGCATTTCCAGGGAACAATGAATAGATAAGATTCAGTCCCTGTCAAAGAAGAATGTTGTTTAGTAGGAGAGACAGGATACAATGTGTGCGGCCACAGATACATGCAGAAAATAAATGCCACAAGAGAAGTATAAAAGTTCAAAAGAACAAGTGTTTATATCACGTGAGGAGAATCATGCACCAAAAGACAGTTGAGATTGACCTTGAAGGAGGGATTGAATTTCAGAAGGAGAAATGTAAAATAAAGAGTTTTTGATGGAAGAGATGATAAAGATATCTTGAGTTAAATAGTAGCCCACTTTTCCTTAAACATCAAAAACATAAAGAGAGCCAAAGGAAATAAAAATGGAAAAGTACTTGAGGATTGTATTTTGGGAATCTTTGAATGCCAAAAAGAATTCTGTTACGTCTGGACATCCCCCCAAAACATGTCCAAAATAAATTCAAAATATTTAGCCTAAATGAAAATTTTGAAACATTTTCCAAAAAATAAAAATCAATTAAAAAGATATCCTTTGATTTTATTATAATCTATAATACAATAGTGCCCATTAATAAACATAAATGCTGTTTCATTAGACTTCAATTTGTAATATTTGTAACTGAGTCCTCAACTACCTTATTTAAGTCTTTAAGAAATAAGGTAATGGTTGATATGTTTGCATACACTGTAAATTGTCAAAATTTGTGATCATCATGATGTAAAAATTGTGATCATTTGATGCTTATTTTTATGTAGGCTGAGACCTAATTAATGTTAAACTGGAGAAGGTGAAATATCGAAAGTAAGACATGCTACTAATATTTTAATTCTTCCTTTCACACTAACACTCAAATGTTAAAATATGAGATTCATAATAAATCTTTTCTTTTAAAGAATCTGATAACAGATTTGAGGAGGATTAGAAATAATGTCCAAAAAAGCCTGACTGTCAGTAGTACATCTTAATTGGCATATGTCTCAAAATAAAAATTGTTCAAAATCTTATAGAAATAAATTGCTCTGATTTGCCTCTACACTACAGTATCAGCTGTTTTTAAATTGGAAACATCTATGTTTGTCATTAAACTATTTGACAGCTTGAGTCCTGCTTATTATAGAAAGGGAGGTCTAACACCAATGTGATCTTGTGAGGAAAACTTGTAGTTTTTTACTAAACGATCTAGCATTCTTGAATACAAATTTGTATACTACTTTGTATATGTCAGCTTTGTCCTGTGTCTGAATAAAGCTGGCCTTTAGATTTAACTATTTCTTGGGTTTCATAGACAGTATCATGATGAAACTGATATTAAAAATCAAAGTAAAATTTATATCTGAGTAATCAGTAAAAAATTCTCATCAATAAAAATTCAAGAGAGTTAGATAATACTTTCACCTTTTAAAAATGTATTCTGTATAAAAATAACAAAGTAAAAATAACACTATAAACAAATGTTTTACTGTTGTTAACCTTTGTTAAAAACTTAATAAGTTATATTCATTATTATTAGCCATGTGCATATATTTAAATTTTATATCAGTTTTCTCATATATTATATATACCCTGGCAACTTTCAAGATGGATATTCAACTGCTCCTAATAAAGTCATCTAAACTATAAAAATATTAAAGTACAATAAGCAGAAAAAAAACCTAGAAATTTGAGCACAAAATTATATCCGTGCATCCTGGAAGTCCACATAAAAGGGACAACATGGTCAGAAATGATTATCTCTTAATTATTATATGATTATAATTATATGGATATTCAGATAAGGAAAACAGAGTGATATTTTGTGCAACGTCTTTAATAGATATACAAAAGCCTTCATGAATATTTTTTATATGGCCATCTCTATTCACATTTGAAACCTAATAGCTAAGTGTTACATAATACTGTCTATATGGTATTGTGTGGTCTAGAAATCTAACTTTATAGTGATTCAAGTAGGTACAGGTCAGAGCTTAGACAATGTCTAGGAATGGCTGCCAAATAGGCTATCAATCTCAAGTATCATTTGTCTCAACCAGGCTTAGGCTGTCTAGATAACGGATGATGCAAAATGGTGTCTGCTGATACCAAACAATGCCTACTCTTTGTTATAAAAATGCTTATAATCAGAAAATGAGCCGATATCAGCAGAGATGTGTTTTGGATGCACTTACAGGGCAGATCCAAAACATTCCTTTGAAAGCAGCTTCTGATCGCTCTGTGGGTCAAAACTAGTTAGGCAAAGACCCAAAGTTCTGCACCATCGAGCTTGGAAGGAAGATCATTTGATGTCATCTTATTATTTTTGTTTGCAGCAGTCATTATTTTTCATTTCACGTAGTTTTAGATGATATTGGTCTTGTTTGGGTTAGTTTGGATACTTTACTCTATCTTTGCTATCATGAGGCAGAATGTCCCTAGAGATTGACCAGTATCTTTTAAACACATGCACACACACACACACACACACACACACACACACACACACACGCAATTATTTTATTCCTGTGTCGAAGCCAGTCATATAATTGTTTGAGGCTTATGGGCTTTGAGTTTCTGCTGGCTGCTGTCCAGCACTTAAAAGAGAACTCAATCATTAATAGAATCGCCCTTCTACTGGGAAGAACCTTTGTGAAGCTTCCAGTTGCATCTACAGGATCCTGTGATATTAAGCGTTATAATGGACACACTAAAAATGAGCCTCCATATGCCACAGACAGTAAGAATTGTGCTAAATTAGTTTCTGTTGGAAGTCTTTCTTTGAATATTTTTACCCATGCTATCAAGTCCATCCAGGCCTTAGGCTTATGTTCTTCAACTGAGACATTTTTCTACTTATCAACTTACAAGTTCTTTACTGGTAAAACTGTGACAGCACTTTCTTTGAAGACATCAGTAGGGTGGATGTAACAGAATATTGTTTGATCACAATATAAAACCTGTTTTTGTCACTTAATTACTATGAAATATGAAGGTAATAAATGTGACAAAATAATAATTAGTGCAATTAGCGACATGTACTGAGTTACTTAGCAATATTTCCCTAAATACCCTTTACTTTTGAATTCAAAGAGAATTTTAACTCTTCAACATTTATGTTTTATCGTGGCTTAAATTTTTAAACTTTTTCTTTTTTAGCTAAACTAACTTAATGAGGTGGATTATCCTCATGGAAAAACTACTTTGGGGAAAGCGTATATTAAAATTTCATTAACTCATTTAGAATATTATTTAGACTACAGCTGTGCTGACCACAGCATAGCTTGTCAGTACAGTGAGGTTGTTTTGATTGTGAACATGGATCAAGCAGTCTGCAATGACTTACACCAACCAAGGCAACCATCAAAAACCATGGCAGCTTTGAGTCAATAAAGCATCTTATGAAGATATAACCTATATTGCACTATTGTTTTTTATAGCACGTATCACAATTTATGATATATGTGTTAATATTTGTTTAATAATTAATATTCCCCAATCAACTGTAAGTTCCCTAAATACAAGAACAATGGTCACTGTACCCAATGCTTAAGCACTTCAGATTGGTTCATAGTGGGTGCTTGACAAATATTTGTTGAATTAGTGGGTAAATATTGTTGGGTGAGTTTTTAATGTATACATTGAAAGTGAACCTTTATTTTGTGTAGAGCATTTTGACACTATCATTTTAATGTAGTGGATAATTTAACTCCAATCTTTTGACACCAATGGACACTTTGATTCATTTCAAACATTAAGCTCTTTTGCCCCTTAAGACCTAGGAGTGGTAATGGTTTCATAATTTTTCAGTCCCCGACCATTAGTTCCTTCACTTCCTCAGTAGAACTCTTTCAGTTGGATATCTGTTTTCTTAGTGGGACTCTGGCTACTAAAAGTGTTATTTCTTCTGTATTTCTAATAATTGAGACAAGGTTAGTTTAATTTGGGTACTTACTTATATTTAACACATTTTCCTTTTTTAAGATTTAATGTTATCAACTACATGTAACATTTTTTACCATATGAAATACTGCCATTTTCAGTTTTAATTTTTATGGTTGTATCTACCTGTAATATTTTAGTGAAATGGATAAGAGACTAATATCCAAACTTTCAGAGTACTCAATCTATGCAAAAGTTGTGACTATTTCCTTTCATATATTGTAACTATTTCCTTTTCATATATCAGAATTTCTCTGTCATTTGAGATCAGTATACTATATTTTAAATCAAATTCTTTCATACATCTCCTATAACTTTTAAACTTGTACATTAAAGAAATTTTTAGGTAAGTAAAGATAAAAAATAAATATATTCTGCCTTATTTTGAGTCACGTATAATCATTTTTCATACTATCTTTATTACTAAAGTATAATATAACTGCTAAAATCATACGAATTTAAGTGCTTTTGATACACTGAAGTAAAACAGACACAAAAAACAGTATTAATATATGAAATTCATGTTAAAGGGGTTAAAAGGAGTGTAAAATTATTTTTTAAAGAAATACCCTCTTTATTATATGCATTTATCACTGCATATTAGGAAAAAAGTACACAACAAAAAATTAAATGAAATAATTTGTGTCTTTAATTACCTACTTATATATGCTAATAAAGTTATTTTACAGTAAGAAAGTAAAGGTTAACTATGTGGGTTTTTTTAAAATACATTTTTGCATTCTGTGAAATACCAAGACACTTTAACTTTTAAAATGTTATTTTGACTAGGAAGCTTATTAGTTTACAAATGACTCTTCTAACCAAACTGTGAGTGTACGTGTGTGTGTGTGTGTGTGTGTGAGTTAAGTCTGCATGTTTGTATGTGTGATTCTTCTGTTTCATAAAATTATACTGTCGTAACTTTTATGCATTTTTTGTAAACATTTTATTAAATTCCCAAAATGGTCACTGTTTAAAAAATAGAACAATGTGCAGTACATCACATCTGCTGCAACAAGACAACTTCCAAAATTGGAATTGCCCCTGACATTTCATCTGAGGATTATCTCTTGGGATGAACGAGGGGAGAATTTCTAGAGAGTCCAAAAGAAAGAGAATTTTTAAAAAGCTCTTTCAAAGAACAAAGACTGATAGCTTGGTACAACTATTTGTCTCTGTTTTTTAAAACTGGCTTAAACAACACCAGTATGTGTTAAATACATTGGAAAACATGCAACAAATTAATAGCAAGATTAAAACAAAACCAAAGCCAAAGAACAAAGCCAAAACACAGAACCATAAAGAAAGGGATTTTATAGACTTTGAGGACATCAGAAAGTTTCCTTCAATCCAAATTGTTTTCTTTCTACCTTATCTTTAAATATCCGTTGTTGCTATCATTGTTCTAGTAATGCTGTTTTTTTATATCATCTTAAAGAGAAGAGTATGAAAGGGCAAAAGCATGATGCTGCAAGTCTTGCGTACCAATTCTCACTCTGCCACTCATCCAGCATGTGAAACCTTGGGCAAAGAAGCTGAAACTCTTTCAAGTCTTGGATTTTTAATCTATAAAATGGATGATTAAAAAATTCCCTTAAACAATACTGTGCTGTTGTAAGAATCAAACGAAATAATAACTCTGGGAGCTTTTGAAACTGCCACATGCTAGGAAAAGTGTTATTTGAGCCACAGAAGCACTTGAGAAAGTGTTGCAGAATGTAGATGATATTTCAAGTTAGAATGTGAGGAAGCATTGCTCTCTAATTTAAAGCCAAAGTCATCTAGACTTGCCAGAGAGTGAACTAGTGAAGCATTTACCTTCGAAATTGAGTGCTTTGGACTGCACATAAGTACTTTAAAACTCTTTCAAATAAATGCTTCCATATCGTCCATTTCACAGGATGGATCCCTGGTGAAATGACACTTCACATTAATAGCTAAATTATTGACCTCTGTTATTGTGTTCCTAAATACAAAATGGATTTAAAGATTTTTAGAAAAACATTGTTGGGTAGTAATTTAAATAAAATGTCATTATATATATATATTTTTGCGGTACGCGGGCCTCTCACTGTTGTGGCCTCTCCCGTTGTGGAGCACAGGCTCCGGACGCGCAGGCTCAGCGGCCATGGCTCACGGGCCCAGCCGCTCCACGGCATGCGGGATCCTCCCGGACCGGGGCACGAACCCGTGTCCCCTGAATCGGCAGGCGGACTCTCAACCACTGCGCCACCAGGGAAGCCCAAAATGTCAATTTAAAGACATCAGCTTTGTGCACAGAAGAGCAAACACAAAATTGGCAATTCATTCATTCGCTAACCAAAAAATTATCAAGAGCAAACAGTGTGAAAGTCACTGTGCTAGGCACTTTGAGATTTTCAAAAGGAAAAAGACAATGAGCTTATGGACCAGAAGGCCCTGTACGATGGGTCTGCAATCCCTGTTTTACAAGGGAGTAATTGAGGTATGCAGAAGATGTGCAGCAAAACTTTGTGGGTTTTCAGAGACAGAACTGTAACTTCTGGTTAGGATAAACAGGGAATATTTTGTGAAGGAGTTGTAAAAATGCAAATTACAGATGATTATTAAACATCTTTGAAATATCTTCCTTTTCCTGAAATAAGTATTAGTATAATCATAAGTAATTTGAGTATTGTGTTATTTCATTTTTGTCCATTGGATCTCCATAAGTTCTGCCAATTTTTAAAAATTCTTAAAACAAAGAAGTATTCACTTTCTCTCTGACTGAAACTGCAGAATCTTTTAATTATCCCATTTTTAAATGTTCATTTTGTGTTGAGTACCTTATATAAATAAAATGTAAATGTAAATTAAAAGACCACAATCTGTTTTTCTTTAGATGTATGAAAAATGTGTGTTTACTCTTAAGAAATTAGAACCCTAATTCAATTCAATGTTTATCTACCTGTCTTTATTTGTTAAGATTTATAGCCAGAGAAAACAAATCTTATTTGTTAAGATTTATAGCCAGAGAAAATATGCTGAAAAGAGTCTAGAGTTTATTTTTTTAAAAACTTACTGAATTAGCCTATCTGCTTATATGTTATCTTATTGAATCTTCAAAACTATTCCAGTTAATTTTGTGTAACCAGGAATTAAGGAGATAGGAAATTTACTCAAGAAATATACTTGGATTCAAGTCCAGTACTACTTGAATTTGAACTTCATACTCTTCCCACTTTTTTTTTCAGGCATTTTGTTTCAATTAATTATTTACTATAACACAGTACTTAAAAACCTAAACTATGATTAATAAATTGAACATGTTTAGATAAAATTATGATTTGCTTGTGTAAAGGTACCAGTGAATCTGGAGTCAGAGGTTTTACACCTTTGTGAAATCACAAAATTTCAGAGCACCTAAATATCAAACTTCATGGAAGTGTATTTTCAAATGGTAAAATGAGTCATTCATTCTATATTTTTATTTATTATTGTATTATTCTATTTATTCTTTTATTTATTATTTATTCTGCATTTTCAATGTAAATTCTAAATTAACTGTTAGCCTAAATAGCAGACCTGAATCTATTGTTCAACATAATTTTCTGTAATTTAATTTGAGATTGAAACTCATGTATGTGTATTTGTATGCATTTGTATGCAAGATTATAACAGATAAAATCAAATAAATTATCTTTCCTGAGTTCTAGCAAGTAGATATGGTGATATATTTATTTTCATTTATTTATTGAATTATATTTCTGAGACAGGTAAATTAGGTTGTGATTATACATGACATTAAAAAAATTTTACTCTAGATGCTTTTACCAGTCCCTTACATAATGCAGTCCAAATACACCAAGAGTAAATCTTTGGTTGATAGGTTTTTCTTTACTTATTTGACGTTTTTGGTTTCATTGGAATAGAAATGTTAATCCTTCAGATCTTCGCACAGGAACCAGGCAAGCAGCTCATTTATTTTGATGGGAACAACTTTTCAGTCTTGTTCTACCTATTTCCTAACCTTATTCTGACAACCCAGGCCATTTACTTGCCATCCATAAGGCAAGTACTCATTTAAAAATTAATCCACTGGAACCAATTTGCACTTTCTAGCCTGGTATGCTAGAAAGATCACTGGACTGGGACAAAAAAGTCTAGTATCAACTCTACTACCATCTAGCTGAGAGACCATGGGAATCTACTTCTATCGATTTTCCTTCATTTTTCCATTATCTGGAAAATGAGATATCTGGATTAGTTTACGTCTAAAGTTTTCTTAGCCCCATAATATTCTTGTGAACATACAAGAATTTTAAGAGCTGATAGTCTCTTTTCTACATTCACTTTAACATAAATTAATGGAATTAGTTTTGGAAAAAAATATTTCATATTTAGAGATTGTATTGTATCTGTAAAACACTTTTTACAATCAGGTTTTGGGGTCATGCTCCCAAATATTCTCCAATTTTATTCCGTAACTTAAAACTATTTAACACATAGGGAAACCTCATTCAAATTAATTATTCCCAAATTTATATGAATAGCAGTGATGCCTCTCTTGACATTGATAATTCATACAAGTGCACTTTGACATAATAAAAGGAACACTTTCTAAACCTCCACGAACTATTTCACTGGGAAGAGCTAGTCTTTCAGTAAAGAAATTTTCATCCAGACCCTTATAAACCAACTTTACCTTTCATGAAATATTTTTAATACTTTAAATAAAAGGACTTCATTTGATAGCCCTCATGAAAAACTGTAAAATGAAATGCTAAAGACTAGTTTATCTCTAAAAACAACAAAAAAAATCCATGGGAATCAACATACAATGGTACAATAATGTAATTATAGAATTTTTCTTATTATTCAAAAGCTATAGGAGACTTGAGCAGTCACTCTGTCCAACCTTCCTGCTTGAAGAACGAGACAACTGACACCTATGTAGATTAAATGACTAAGGGACTTTGACAAGGTCATGAATCTGTTTAAAGGAAGAATCAATATGTGGCACAATATGTGTACACACACACACATAAACACATAAACCCCACACACAATGTCTACTTTAAAGGGAGAATCACTATGTTTGACTGTGTTATACACAAACTGGCACACTGCCATGTAAGATTGAATTTTTCAATCATTTGTTTAGTATATACAAGATAAATAATACACAATAAAAATTTAAATAGCTTTATAAAAATCATAAGAACACCCATTGTGAGAGTTACATACAAAATAGAGATAGATTCATTTGCTAAGATTATGTACAAATAAACAGTCACCTTTTGTTTTGTTTTGTTTATTTTCTTTCATAGAATACCTAACACATAAAAAAGCCCAGGATAGCAAACAAATTTTTTGCTTTGCCTTAACTAAAAACAAATAAGATCTACTGCATTGTAAAATACATTGGTCAATGTATAATTGTAACTAGATTTTAACCTTGAACAGAATTTCATAGACATGATGGAAAAAATACATTCAACCCATGTCTTTAAACACAAACAAATGTTTAAAAGCCTTGGGACCTCTGAATCAGAAATGCTTCTGATACAGCACAACAGACTGTGATGTACTGCTGAATGTCATTTGCTTAGTCACAGCACTGGGGTATGTAGGTAATAAAAATTCTGTGAGCATGTTTGCAAACTATAAATGCTTAAGCAATTCTTTGTAGCCACAACTTGTGGTGTAGATGGATTGCAATCTTGAATAAACAAGATGATGAAGGGAAGAGTAACCACTGCTTTATCATTCTTTTTGTAGACTACAGAATCCATTGCTTGTATGTCTAGGGGTCAAAGCTTTATGATTCTGAACAATGGGACTATATTTTAAAACCATATTAAAAGCAAATTAAATATTAATCTTAGCAGGATGGATATACTGAATGGAAACTAAAATCAAGTAATTTACTATAGAACTAACACTATAGTAAGGCTATCTCAAACTATAATATCTAAAACATAAATGGCAATGGCTGATTGTCTAAAATGTTCTCTTACATGTCATATTCCATTTCTCCATGTACAGTTTTCCCAAATAGTTTCTAGGATGATGTAGATTTCTGTTTTACGGTACCTGTCCCCAGGATTTGACACTTATCCCTTGAATTGTAGAGCTTTTGCTCTGGGGCCAATATGGCAATTCAAAACACCAATTCAACCTATGGCATAGTTTCAAGCTTTATTACTGTATGTATTATAACTAAGAAATTGACAAAACATATATTAATCCTAAGTCATTTAAATATTTAGCTGCCAGAAGTGATGTATAAACATATTACTGAAGAGGCACTGAAAATCTTTCATAAAATATTCTAATAATCTTTTTATCCTTATCTTCAAACACTAATTCTTTTTCAAACAAGGAAAGCTGAAAAGCAGAGCAAATGCTTAACTTTCTACCAGAGTCAGTGGTTAAATGATGCTATAGGAAAGATTTTCTGAAATCAGAGGAACTCATTCAGAAAGATCTTACTGACCATGGTCTTGCTGTGACATAAACAATAGTTTGAAAGTACAGTTATTTGATATTTTTATGTCTCTTTGTGGATCTTGCTGAACACATAACTCTTCTGTAAATTTTAATTAAATTAATGACCTAAGCTCTGATTACACCTTTATTTTTTCAGTGAATAACAAAGTTCATCATTTCATTAACTTATTAGTTCACTCATTATTGACTTCCTACTATGTTTAAAACACTCTGATAAGTACAGTGGAGATACAGAAATGGAGAAAGAAACTGATATCTGTTCTCAATGAACTTACAGTTTATTGGAGAAAGTAAGAAGTACCAAATAACTGTACCACAGAGTAAAATGTAATAGATGTTCATGTGAGGTAAAAATAGTATGATGACTATCTAGGGTGCTTAGACCTCATTTTCAATTATTAAAATCAGACAAACATTTGTAGAAGTTCACCATCTGGTCTGTACTTTTGAGGATGAGCATATTTTCAATAGAGTCTCACACATTACATAATACATTTATGTAACATATAGTTTTATATTATTTCAAAAAGAGTTACTCCCCTTCATCTAGTTAGTTTTTCTTAAATGCTCAACTTTTATGGTCACCTTTTCCAAGAAGGCAACCTGTTCTCTCACTGCACTGTGTTCATACTTCAATCATAGCCTGTATCAAAATGTAGTGTAATCATCTCTTCATTTCTGTCCCTCTCATTTCTGTCCCTCCCTTGAGATGGAAACTCTTGGCTTCCTATTTCCAAAATTTAGAATGCATCTGACATATTGTAGGTATTCAATAAATGCTTGTTAATGGAATAAATAAATACATAAACAATCTGAGTTCCTTAAGAAAACATATTTCCTATCATATTTTAACAAATATTAATCAAATCAAATTCTCTCTGAGATTTACAAATGAGAATGACATATTTTTAAACAATTTTTTATCTACTTAAATCTCATTACAGAGAACATATTAATATACCATTTGACACATTAAGAATTTTGCTAGATTAAATTTCACATCCAGGGCAAAGCTTTTACAGTTTTACAGTAGAATATTTTTCTACAGACTAAAATACAAATTCATGACTAAGTACTGCATACAGTATTTTATTAGTAAATTAAACTATTTTTGAAGCAAAACTTATGGAAATCAAGTACAGTTTAATGAAAAAGTACAAGTGCTACATGCAGGTAGATCTAAATTTGTATATTAACTTTGCAGCATACTAGATATTTCCTTCAGCAAATTATTGAAATTCCTTAAGTTTCAGTTTGTTCATCAAGAAAATGATAATACCAAAAACTACTTTCTTTCACAGTTATCGTCAGGACTACTAATACATTATATGTACTCATTTAATAATATTTATGATAATGATCATGATGATATGAATAATAGTTAGAAGATGGTAGTACTGATAACAAACACATAGCACTTATTACGTTCCAGGTATTGTTCTAAATATTTATATCTACTAACTCAGATTCAATGGGAATATGTCAAGAATGTCTCCCTTGTTAGATTGTAACCCCTGCTGGACAGGGACAATGTCTGTATTTTCTTCCCTAATGCTTTGTATTAATTAATTAATTTAACAAATAAAAATTGTACTAGATGTGATCATAGAGCAGGATTTAGTCTGAAAAAAAGCCAAACACTCATAGGGCTTAGTTTCTAAATTTTGGAGATAGACAATACACAAAACAAATAAGCAAATTATATAGTATAATTATATAGTATAATAATAGATAGATGCAGGAAAGGAGGATAGGAATTGTGGGATGGGGATTGATGACTACAATGTCAAATGACATGAGATGGGAGGCTTTATGCAGGGAAATGACCTACCCTTACTTATGTGTTCACAGGATCACCCTGGTTGCTGTGTTGCAAATAGATTTAGGTTAACAAAACTTGAGAGTAGAAGCCAGAAGATCGATTGGTATGTGGCTTTTGCGGTAACCCCATGGTGGTAGCTTGGATCACAGTACAAATTCTGTAGGTGTTAACATATAACTTTTTAAGCTTCATGTATATTAAAGTAAAGCCAATAAGATTTTTAATAGGTAGTGTGTGGGGTATGAAAGAGAAAAGTTTCTTGGATGCAAGCAACTGGAGAGTCGGAGTGACCAATACTGAGGTGGGAATTGGTTGTGAGGATGGGAATTAGGGGAAAATTTTGGGACTGATTAAAATTAAGATGACTGTTAGACATCCACATGAACATGCTGAGTAGGCAGCAAGGGAAAGATCTGAGCAAGAAATATAAATGAAAGTGTTGTCAACATATAGATGAACTTTAAAGCTATGAGACCGTAAGAGATCATCAAGGGATAACAAGGAGAAAATTGTTTCATCGGCACACATTGGATGCTTCACTGTCACCAATCAGTGAGATGAGAAGGAAGAAAGTGCCAGTTAAGAAGTGGCCAGTTAGGTTGAAACAGAGTCAAGGTGAAGTTTTCATGGAGGGGACAGAGTCATCAACCAGGTTCTAACTGCCAATAGATCAAGTAATATGAAAAATAGAGAAGTGGGTTTCACAGTGTAGAAGGCGTTAGTGATTTTAACAAAAACAAAATTAGTAAAGTAGCAGGAATAAATGCCTGACTGGAAGAAGCTTGAGAAAGGAAGAGAAGAAAGCACTGAAAATGTCTCTTTTGAGGAGTTCGGCTGTAAATGTCTGCAGAGAAATAGGGTGGGACTGTAGAAGATACTGGGGCTACACAGTAGCCATTCAAAAGATTAGCGACTTGAATTGAAATATTGGTTTGATGAATATTATATATTTGTTTATATTAAACAAATATAATTTGTTCCATAGTACCAGTTCAGTAAATTATGATTTCATATAATTTATAGGCAATATTACAGTAGGTCCATGATATATATAATTTATATTTACTTAATAATTCATAATTTAGTTAAAAGAAACAACATGTCATAATTGTGCAATACGCAGCCTTTACACCACATTTGAGGTATACAAGAAGTCAAACTTGCTCTGAAATCAACCCGAGGTCATTAATTATAATGTAGCTAGTTAAACAATTAAGTATATTGGTTTACTTTACAGGATTGTATCATGATTATTTATAGGATAGGTTTAAAGAACTTATACACTTACCATATTTCATGACGTAGATTTAAAAGGTTTTTAGTATATCTATATATGCCTTCATATTATGAGTCAAGTCTATCTGAATAATAAGAAATACTCAACAAACACTGTCTTACAAAACAGACCCCATATTCAACTTTATTCAAGCAATGCCTGATATTATAGCAATTACTTGAATAATTTTTTTTTTTACTTTTCCTATTTCTCACTGAAAGTTCTTTTCAAAATGTTCATGCAAGTTATCTTTGGTCTTAGACAATTTCTTAAATGTATCCTTATGTCACTTCTCTAATAATATATTTAATACCTAAATGCAAAAACAAAACAAAACAAACAGACTATCACACTCTGAAATCTGATCTCTTGGCTGAGGGCAGCAATCACACTGTCAATTGACCAGAAAATGTTGTTGATCATTCAATAACTAAAATCTCTTTGGTGAAGATGAACAAATATATCTACATATATACATTATACACAGACACACACACACACACACACACACACACACACACACACACACCTATATATTTGGAAAGCATTGTTTTTAATAGAATTTGGTCTTTTACTTCACATTTTTAATATTCTTAACCATTCTATTTCCTCTCATTATGCTTTGAAGCAAAAGAGAATTATCTACCTTCCTTCTTAATCTATGCATATGCACTTGTTAACATCTTTGACATCTTGGCAGGCTTTTTAATATTCTGTAGCCATTTACTCCGCTATATTCAAACAAATGGCATGTAGTATAGATTAGCGTGAATTATTTTAAAGTTCATTGGACGAAGGTTGGGGGGTGGTTTTCTCAGTATGCAAGAACAAAATGAGAGGAAATAGGGGTAAGGTATTTACAAATCACCAACAAGGAGAAAAGATCAGCATTACAATTGTCAGGCTAGGGAGAGGGCAAGGAAAATATAACTATGAGATGACCAAAACAGTTCATCTTTTAAGAAGTGCAAGAAAGATTTCTTGGAGCATCTGTATCATATTATGGGAATAAAATTTGGCTGATGGCAGATTGTGTCCACTTTCAACATGCTTTCCCTAGTTTTGTCTACATAAATTAATATTTACAGGCAGGAAATATGAAACATGTAATATAACATTAGACTTAAAGTAGGTCTCTGTCTCTGCTTTCCCTGGTTTTGTCTACATAAATTAATATTTGCAGGCAGCAAATATGAAACATGTAATATAACATTAGACTTAAAGTAGGTCTCTGTCTCTGCTTACATACATTTTCAATTAATTTATTGTTCTTTTATTCTCTCTATGCTTACAATTTGGCCTATTCTCTCTGTTTCTCACTTTCTCATCTTTTATTATTTCTTTCTAGTCAATTCTATCAATTCTACATTGTTTAAAGTTCTCTATGAACTCCATGTGGTTCTTCATATATTTTTGCTATCTCCTCTGCCATGACCTCCTGCCTTATTCCAGTCAATCTGCTTGATTTCTTTCACACGTAATTTTCTGTTTGCCACTACTGTGTCTTTCTACTTTAGATACTTGGCTTGTAAAAATATTTTTAGCTAAGTGTGGTTGGTTGTTTTTTCTCAGCGCTTAGGCAATATTGTCATATTTGGGGGGATTTTGCACCAAGATTATAAATTCAGAATGTTAATAAAGAGGGAATTAAAATCAACTTCATTTTTATCTTTGTAAGCATTGTTAGTTAAAATAAGGAAAATCAAATTTCGTAAACTATATTAAAATATAACTCTGCCTAGTATGAGAACCAATGAAAAAATGTGAAACATGTCATTAATGTTAATTTCATTGATTACCACCATCTATCTGATAATAAATGAATTTATAAATGTTATGTTTATTTGTATTTATAATACTGACAATAATATTAATTATAAATGAGTGTACAACTTTGAACAGTAATGTGAATATCGATCCATGAATCTTAATGATAATGTTAAGTGGCATTATTAAAGATATGGACGATATGGACATTAAAATCCAAGGAAGGAGAAACAAGTTCCTACTGTATAGCACAGGGAACTATATTCAATATCTTGTAATAAACTATAGTGGGAAAAGAATCTGAAAAATAATAAATATATACACACATATATATATAACTGAATCACTTTGCTGTACACCAGAAACTAACACAACATTGTAAATCAAATATACTTCAATCCAAGGAAGAAAACACTGAAGGAAAGCAAAATATATGAAATACTTGACTACACGTGAGAATTATTGTTACGTGTTTATGTACATGAAAAGAAAATAATATCTAATGTTTATAAACACTGACTGTCAGAAAGCAAATTAATAAAAAGTGATGGAAAAAGTGTTATACAATGTCCTTGTATAGAATTCACATAGCTCCTTTTTTCACCTAAAAGAATCAAAGTGCCTATGTTATCATCATGGATATTAGGCAGAAAATAAATCTCAGAGATCATGAGACCATCATTTAAAGGTGATCACACTGAGACCTAAGGTCACATAATTTTTCAGTGGCAGAACAAGATTAGGAATCTAACCTGGTGGTTGTACTTGTTGCCCCCTGCTTCCTCTTCATCCAGGTTTTTGTAAAGGAGATCAATAGAATTTTAGACTTAGAAGGATTCCTATAAAAGGCTATTAATTTTACAGACAGAAGCCTAAGACCAGGAGGCACTAAGGACTGAAGCTCTGGAGGGGAATGAGAGGCTGAATAACGAAGTGAGACATGTTTCATCTCTGGGTTTTTACAACCTTGAGTAGCAACCAAGTTTCCTAATTATGAATAGAATGAAAATGGCACATTTTTTGGACCTGGGAAGCAGATCAAGTGATGTCTTGTAACTCCTTCAAACTCAGACACAAGTTCATACATCTCTGACAATTTCTCTACTGCTGTAACTAATGAAGTAAAAGTATATCTCCAGGGCTTCCCTGGTGGCACAGTGGTTGAGAGTCCACCTGCCGATGCAGGGGACACGGGTTCGTGCCCCAGTCCGGGAAGATCCCACATGCTGTGGAGCAGCTGGGCCCGTGAGCCATGGCCGCTGAGCCTGCACGTCCGGAGCCTGCACGTCAGGAGCCTGCACGTCTGGAGCCTATGCTCCGCAACGGGAAAGGCCACAACAGTGAGAGGCCCGCGTACCGCAAAAAAAAAAAAAAGAAAAAAAAGTATATCTCCAAAAGCCACAGAAATACATTAACTCTAAGGTACTCTGACTTATAATTGCAATGTATTACTCTCACATTTTAATCTTAAAATATATGACATGTAAGCAATTCTCCTAACGGAATTGCATTAGATTGAATTCCTCCAAAAGTAATGTAATAAAATGAAATAATTACTTTGATTTATAAGAATGTTTTACATTAAATAAAACCACCTTGATTTTATATTACACAGGTAAGACGACTTTGAGTCTGACTTTAAATTGCTTTAATCTTTTACTTTATGTTCCTGATAACTGAATATTTTGATTAGAAAATTTCTAGTATGCAAATACCATCACTACATTGCCCTTTTAAATACATATTCTTTGTTTGTCTTAGTAGATTATCCATAAAATTTTAGGGTCAGTCAAGTGGCTCAAAATGCATGGCATATTGGAGGATAAAATTATTGATTGAGTTAATTGACTGAAATTACTTTGGCTGGAGAAATTAAAGTGATTAAATATGCTGATTTTCTGCTAAATTGTTGAATAGTTTCAATATTACATAGACAAAAAGGAGAAAAATTTGTTTGCAACTAATAGAGAAGGTGATAAATTAATTTACATTCAACCAGAATTTCACACTAAAATCAACTCATTAGTAAGTCATATGTAAACGTCCCTCCTATTCCCTCAAAATACATTTTCTAAAATTCATTTCAGATTCTTGCTATATATTAATTATCTACTTAACTTTGTCTTTGTGAACAGCAGGTATTAAAATGCAACAATACTCACTGAGAAAGAAAATGAAATATCTATCAACCTATCCTTCCTGACTATTTTTGTATACACAGTGCATATAAAGAAGTAAAACTTCTTTCAGAATATGTTACATAACCCTTAACTATCATTCCTTTGTCTTGTAACTAGGACAGGATTAAAATCTATGACTACTTATAAGAGGAAATCATTAACCATAATTTTGACTAGGTTTATTGCCAAAGGATGCACTCACTACTTGTTCTCTACTTAGATTCATAGAAAATTATTAAATATGGTTGCTTTCAAACACTAGGAGTTGGAAACCCAACAGACCTAAGGGGCAGATAATCATTTGCACTTAAAGGTGCTCACTGTGACATTATACGTTCTATAAAAATAAAGTATTGGAAGCCCACTGAATGACCTAAAATAAGAGGATGATTAAATAAGTTTTGTTTAAAATAACCATAGGGAATTTTTGGTAATCAAATTATATTTTTGATAAATTTTTAGTGGTTAGAAATACGCTCAAAACTAACATTAAGCAAAAAAATAAGAGAAAAAAAAAGAATTCAAAGTCATCTATTTGCCTTGATTCCAACTTTACATTATTATTACTACTATCTCCGATTGAGAAAATACTGAAAGTAAACATGCCAAGACATACTGAAGCATTAACACATAATTTTGAGTACAATGATCATAGGGTATCAATGAGCACTTTTAATATTTTGCACAATGAAGTAGTGATTTTTCCTTTGTTCAGTATATTTTTCTTAATGACAGTGCTTTCTTTTTACATTCAGAAAATAATAAAATTTTACTTTAAAACTCAATGTGTGATTAATAATAACATGGCTATTTAAACAAATATATTGAGTTAAGAAGGAAAGATTCCTATGGGCTGTTTCTGTTGCAGTTTCATAAAGGAGAAGGAACTGGTATGATGGAAAGTAAACACAAAATCTCTGATATATGGAGGTGTGACTGTCATTTAGGTAACAGGGATGCCCACCTTCAATGAGAATATTTATTCAAGTAAAAACATGTTGGTTTTCTAGAATATTTACCTTTATTTTCAAATTCCTTCCCATTTAATTTATTTCACTATCAACAAACTTTTTAAAAATATTTATTGTTTCAAACAAGTATTTTTAAGAGAAATTTTGCTATAATGCACTTTCTAAAGTGAGATTTAGTTGAATTTTTTACTTTAGTAAAAGTAAAATCACATGATATCTACCCATGGTTGCCAAACTATATTCTTTGGAATACTGGTAGGATGCTGATACCTGTTATATGTATGTATGATATTTATTTTATTATTACATTTTTTTACTAGAAACATGTTCAAATAAAATAGAAAAAGAAAAATCACCTCTACTTTCCTAAAACCCTATTAGAGGCTGTGTTTAAAGTGTATGTATCAAGTGGTTGAAAGTCTCTTAGCTTCTCCAGCAAAGAAAAAAATTTCAAAACTCCTACTCAGTGCTACAAGAAACTACATGGCTTATTTAGTTTACTAAATAAATTCTCTCGTTAGTTCGTATCTTTTGGATTTTTTTTTTTCAAATTAACCCCTGTATTCCATAGCTATTCCCATTTCATCAGGCTTTAGAATCCGGACTAAGCTGGTAAAATAAAAGAGCATGGTGCTTATTTACATTGGGCCCAGCCTAATCACAGAAATACCAAGGCTCTCTCTCCATATTTATCTGATCTAATCACACATTATCTTTTCATTCTCTTAAATCGAAGTGTGCTGCCTCATTCCTCTTCATTTTATTACTGGATTGAAAGAACCACTGGCCCACAGTATGTTAAAGATTCAATGGTTTAATATATAAGAGCCCCATTATGACTCCTACCATTTATTGGGTAACAGTTGTGTGCCAAACACAGTGCAAAATAATTTATACAATTACCCTCTGAGGGGAGAAGGAATAGTTTTATGACAGATGAGGACACTAAAGGTTAGAGAAGTTCAAACTTGCCCAAGGTCATCATGCTGCAAAAGTCACAGAGCTGTTTCTGAAAGCTGGATGTGCCTGACTCTAAAGCCTGAGCTTTTCAGCTTTTTGATAGGGCAAAAAACATGCAGAAAACTAAAAATCATATGCAAGAATGGCATGTGAATTTAAGAATTTATATGAATAGTAATTATGCTGAGTTGTCATCTATTATTTGAATAGCTCTGAGAAAAGGGCCTGAAAAATAAAATCATCAAATCTAGGTTTGCACATAAGTCCTAGATGTAAGTTATTGGCTAGTTAGGAGCAATCATTATATTCTAGTATACCTTATCATTTCCACCAAACAGTATCTCTACCCCTAAGTGGATAGAAAATACCACAGGCAATGAGACAGTAAGACAGATAGACAGTAAGAGCCTATTCAGCTTTAAAATGGCTCATATTAACATGAGTAAGTAATTTAGGCATTCAGGGATCATGGCCCAGTAATTTTATTTTTGTTTTTAGATAATACTAAATTAAGTAGAGTGATTAGAATCTCAGAGGATAATATTGAACTTGGTTTCAAAATGACCCTTAACTTTAGATATCGTAAGAAATATACAGAATGAAGTTTCAGTAAAACAAGCAGACAAACAAAACAAGAGACATGTACAAAACCAAAGCAGAATGACAAAATATAATTTGGGTAGTCAACAATCCTCATAGGAATGTAGAATTCAAAGTGCATGTAATAGTATAAGTAAAGCAGTAATTTGTTTTTCCATAGCTGTATTCCCAATGTGTATAACAGTTTCTAAAACATAATGAGCTCTTATTTGTTGAATGGATGAGTGAATGAATGAATGTATGGTTATATTGAAATTTTGAGAAAAAATCTTAACTACGACAATATTTTAATAACAGTTTTTGGTTTCCAGTATTATAAATTTAGTTTGGAGGTTTAATACTCAAAAGAAAATTAAAATGTTAAGTCAGGTTAAGAGACAGGTAAGAGATATTATAAAATTAAGAAACTGGAATCTAAGTAAAAATTAAATTACACATTGATTTTAGTTGATAAAATAACAGTGAAAATTTTAAGAATATAAACAGTAATACAATAATAATTACTGAAATTTATTTCTTTTTACTGAAAAAAATAGGAGGAAATCTGCTTAAATTGAAGAAGAAATTTGGAAAACTTCATAACTGTGACCTTGCTAAACTTTAGCAAAGGGTAAATTTGGCAAAATAAATAAATTGATATATATCATCATTTATTAAACAAATATTTACTGATTGCCTACAGATGTCAGGAATTGTAATAGGCACTAGAAATACAAAGAAAGCTTAGAGGTGTAACCTGGCCCCAGGGTTCCAAAAGAATGATTCTGAACCCAGCCAGAGAATGAATTAGATACTCTTCAAATTATAATCTCTGAGTGCTATGATGTATGTGTGCTGGTCTGATTCTAAGCATCATTTCCCGTAGAAGTTCTCTTTTGATTCATTCAAAATAAGGCAATTCACAGAGAAATAGTTAAACTTGTAGCTCTAAAGCACTATTCAAAGAAAAAAACTGACTGTTAGTCTAGCCATATGTCTATATAACCTATAATTGGAAAAAAAAATTCCAATCCCTGGGTCTATGGGGCAATATGCAAATCAGAATTCATCTGCACAATGGAGTTTTGTGATTACTCTCAGCATAACCTATCTTTATTTGTTAGCTCCTTACATGACAGAGAGCTCAATAACCCCCACTTCTCCAGTGCTCTGGCAAAGGAGCAAGAGATTGCTTTCCAGGTGGGTAGTCACAAGTAAGCAATTTCAGGAATCCTCTAATGAGGCAATCCATAATGGTTTTCCTCACTGAATTCGTTCACCAACCACAGGGGAAAAAAAAAAAAGTAATTCTAGCAGCTGTTTGAAGGAGGAAAACACATACACACACACACACGCACACACACACACACACACACACTTTCCTTGTGTTAAAAAAGAAAGAAAATAAATGCATAGATGAAATGATCACTATATAGGGCTGTCTTGGACAACAATTTATGTAGGTCATTTGCTATAGTCTCTATGCTTTGGCTAAATTTGGACTTCAAAGAGTAGCTCATTGTTTTAAATTATATCTCACATTTAATATTTTATTAGTATAAAAATCCTCCGTTTTGGAAAGAAAAAGACCCAGAAATAAATGTGTGTCTTTTTTTTAAATTGGGATCTTAATATACATTTGGTCAATATATATCTATATATATATTTATTACTTATAACTCAATGGAATGAAATGTATTAAGTATTTATTGTAGCCACTTAGAATTTTTTTTGGTCTCTTTTGCTCTCTCAGAGGAATAGTGAACGCTATGATCAGAACACAGTGAATTTTTTTTCTGAGGTAGTGTCAGAAAAGTGTTAAGTAGTGTGAGATGAATATGACCTTGGAGATACAGATAGAAATATTAGGGTGATATTAGAGATTTTAGGACTTAGTTTATATTTTATAGATCTACTTATAAAGTTTATTAATTGTTCTGAGGAATACTTTGTCTAAAAATATAAAGTGTTATGGCCCTTTCAAAGACACCTGAACCAATATATATAGGATTGGGGTCTGGAATTTGTATTTTGAGCATGCTCTTTTGGTGATGTTTTATGTACACTAGTATACTGGTACAATTACACTAAATAGGCCTTATCTTTTCCTCCAAGGCATAAAATAAAACCCTCTAATTACAATTATTACTAGTATAAATTACCATAGAATTCTAGAATTGAAAATGACCACAGAATTCAACCATTCAAATCCCCTCCACAATTTGGGGAAGGGGAACTCACCCCAAATTTCTATTCACAAACTTGAAGCTAGTCATTTCTACAGAAATTCTTAACCCTGCCCTGAAATGCAAGCCCCTCAGTAAATAATTTTCAGGTCACTCCTTTCTTCTGCCACTGTTCTGTGTCTTCTGCTAACTCTATACTCTCCCACCACAGCTCACTGAAGACATTGATATCTTACTCCCGTGGCTGTACCTAGAATGTTTCACAAGCCATAATGGATCTGATACTTCCAGCGGTATCTTTGATGCCAAATACTAGTTCTTGGCCAAGTCTTTCTAGGTCTCTCACTCCTTCATTGCCAATACACACGTTCTTCAAATTCACAGAGAATTCCAAGTCCTTCAACCCTCTATTTTCTCCCAATTTTAGGAAAGGTACTTCCAGGCATTACGTTATATTTATAAGCAAGATACTATGTCATGTCACAAATAAACCTATTACAAAGCAGAAACAGACTCACAGACGTAAAGAACTGACTTGTGGTTAGCAAAGAAGGGACGTGGGTGAGGGAAGGATTGGGAGTTTGGGATTAGCAGATGCAAGCTATTATATACAGGATGGATAAACAACAAGGTCCTACTGTATAGCACAGGGAACTATAATCAACATCCCATGATAAACCATAATGGAAAATAATATGAAAAAGAATATATATGTGTATAACTGAATCACTTTGCTATACAGCAGAAATTAACAGAACACTGTAAATCAACTATATTTCAATAAAATTTTTTAAGAAAGATACTATGTCATTTTATACATCAACAATGCCCTCAATTTCACCAAAAACTCTGCCCCACCTTATCCAGCTTCCTAGTTTGCTCCCTGAAACCTCACCCCTTCGTTTATTTAGACTGAAGAGAGAGAATGGTTGAAAAAACTATGCAATTAAGCATAAGTCAGTGGTTTGCAAACTCAGCTGGTCCCTCAGCTAGCTCAAAAGTACTTTTATTTCTTTTTTGTTTCCCCATTCAATAGTCACTCCAAAATTTCAGTGCCCATTCTTAAACTGACTGTGTACATCCCATGCAAATTATCAGCAGACTTAACGTATTGCACTGACAGATGAATTATCATCAGCAGCAATCATTTTTTCTTCCATTCAGCTTGTTTGGGCTCCAAATTAATCTTTTCATCTCCTCAGGGTCTCTCCCATATCAACCAACCACCCTATCACATGTTTGTAGCTTCACCATGTCTTTAACACATCTATAGACTCCTTCTTCTTAGCAGGTACATAATGTAAATGGTGTACAGGGGTTAGGTAGGCAGGAATGTATGTGTGTGTGTGGGATATATTGGGGAGAAAGGCAGAGAGAAGACTTAAGAATGAAAATAAGCATCACTTATTGAAAAACACTAACTGAGAACGAATCTTGTGATATAAGCTCTTTACAAATATCTCCCTGAAAACTCTAAAGATGGGTATTATTATCCTAGCTTTAGAGAGCAGAAATCTGAGATTCAGGTTCTGCAACTTGTCCAATTAAGTAATAATAGCTATATTAATTTAGTTCTTAGTACTTATTGGTCATAGTTCAAACCACTTTATTCACTAATGTAATCTTCTTGATAAGCTTATTAAGTAAATAGTCATATAATCCGCATTTTATAGTTGAGGAAATATCACCTAATCCTACCTTGAGACCAAATTCTTGAAAGCATTGTCTATCTTCAAGATCACTTCTTCCTCACTTTACATAGACTCTTATCAGCTGGAGTTTTCCCATCAAGCCCCTTTTGCTGTCACATAGGTGCAACACCAAACCATTCTTGTTTCTAAATCTATTGCTTCTCTATCTCCTTCTAGTCTCTCTGTCTCTGTTTCTCTCTCCATCTACTTATTCACAATTCTCAGTTAGATTATAGTGATAGTCTGCTACCAGTGTTTTTATTGTCTTCTGAGTGTCCCTTCTAAAACAAAAACATGACCATAATCGGTTTGTCCTTGTTTTGCCCACTACTGGATTCCAGTTGCTTCAGGATAAAATCCCCCAGGCAGGAAATAAAAGGCGTGTACTCCAACCTTCCTGAACTACTCGCAATTTTCTAGACTTGTCCTCACCTCCCATGTACTTGAACAGTCTCTCTGCTTTCCTTCCCATCCTATCTCTCTCACACACACACACACACACACACACACACACACACACACACAGAGAGTCACATTCCTGTCTATTTAACTCTAGATATTAATTCACATTACAGGATCCATGATCCATCACATACTCAAGGAGATTTTCCCTAACTTCCTTTACAAAGCACCTATTCAGACTTCATACACTTTGATCATTATTCTGGATCAGAGCTCAACAAACTTTTTCTGTAAAGGGCCAGATTTTAGGCTTTGTGGGACTAGAGGCAAAACCAAGCAACTCTTTTCCCAGAAAGGCTAATAGTCTGTTTAAAGTTTACACTTTACATTTAAAAATGTAAAAAATCATTTTGACTTCTCAGGACAAACAAAAACAAGCAGTGGGCCAGATTTGATCCATAGGGCATAATTTGCCAATATTTGTACTAGATTATAATCATTTTATAAGTCATCTGTCTTTCCTATTTTACAATGAGAATGTAGGGAATATACTTTTAATCTTTTTATTTTTAGTGATTAACTCAGTATTTGGTACACATTGGTCATTTAGTAGATGTTAATTAATACCCAGCAAATAAGTGATATTTAATCCTGAGTCCATGCCAAAAATAGAGGCAATCATTTCATTTTATAGGAAAAGAACTTGCATCAAGAAAAATATTAAAGTGACTTAACTAAGTTTATAGTAAGTATAAATATACACTTATATTAACAATATATGGTCAGTACATTCTAGCATAGTCATTTGTGCCTATTTCTTACTCATTGAGGCAGAAGATTGTGTCTTATTCTTTTGTTAATCCTAGGTTTGGCACTCAGCATTGAGTAACATAATTTATAATTGTGAAATTGCTTTCACCATGTGGTGCACAAAATGCTTTCTAATATATTATATAGTATTGCATCATAAAAGAACACTGTGAAGGAGGTATTGTTATCATTATATTATGAATGATGAAACTGACCACAAAGAGATTATGTGACTTGTCTAATACAACACAGATGGGACATGGCAGAGTCAGGACACAAACCCAGTCTTCTGATCACATATCCAGGACCTTCTCCTTATAAATTTTCTGTTTCCATACGAAAAGGAAACATTTGTTGAACTCTCTAATGAAGTTCTTTCAAAATTCAAATGATATTTTATTGCCAAAATGACAGTCAGTTAAATCAGGAGCTTAAAACTTTTCAGCCAAAGGAATAATTATCTCCCTGAGCTTGCAATGTTTAACAGAGAAGTTAACTATTAATGTCCCTGAAAATGTTTTTCAATTCAGCAAATAAGGGATCTGTCGTGATTAAGCTTTTAAGGTAGCCCCTAATATTATCAGTAAACCAAGTAACCTAAAGAGGCAAAATAATGTGAGGAAAAAAATTACATAGGGTCACCAGACAATGGAAATGTATGATGGATGCAAATTGTCAAAAAAATGCCTTTCAATTAGTTTTGTATAATGCACATTCCTTTAACTGATATGTATTTTTTTCAATTTTTGCATCTGTAGTGAGAAAGTTGTTTAACCGTTACATTTAAATGTAAGAGTGTAAATTTTTTGTGAATTTGTTTACCATGTGCCTTTTACTTTTTTCAACTTAGATATAAATTATATATATATTTATTGTCAATATAAATTTTATGAGAAAGCACTCAATGTTTAATAGTGAAATCACCAGCGTTACATTAATAATGGTACATTTTATAAAAAGTGACTTGGAAATCATTAATGGAGCAGCATAATAACAAGAGTGAGTACCCAGGTACAGCTGAAATAATACAAAAGCTATCCCTGAGGTATCTAGAATAGAAACAACTTGCTTCATGCCTTCAAATGACATATCGCAAATCTTACAATTCCATTGGAGTTATAGATGCACAAAGTAAAAAACAAAGGTTTCCATGTTTCATCTCTAAGAACTGAAAAATGATTATTTCCTCAATGTTAGAATTAACCAAAGCAAAATGTAATTAACTACTAGTAGGAATTTGTTTTCAATAGCCTTTACATGGAGATTTAAACATATTCAATATGACGACAGAAGTTTTTGCATGAAATTATTTGTTGGAGATAATGCTGGCACTATTGTGACTTTCATAAACTGCTGGAAGATAGCAGCGGTTTCCAAGGATGATTTGATAATATAGCTGTTAGGTTCCGAATGAAGGATTTCAGACACAAACAATACCTGCTGTGTAATTTCCTAATATTTTAGTATGAATTCAGAAAGTAATGACTCTTAAAACTGAGTGCTTTGATAAAAGGAATTATGACATACAGTGCTGACTTTTAGACTATTAATGGATTGATTGGCCAACTATTATATTTTATGCTCTCAAGAAAAGGCAAGCTATCAAAAATCTGGAACCTAGTAAACAAATTTCAGGGAAGAGAGTGGTGGATAGTTTCTGTTCTACTGTTTGATCTTCTAATCAAAGAATTTTGACTCATAAAATACATTCAGCTTCAACATTCCACCCACAGTCTGAATTCTTGGACTTGGATAAAATGAGCTATTATGTTTTGCTTTTAATTACTATGCAATTTAATGTGTAGTCCAGCCATTTAGTCAGATGTAGTTTCTCTATTTTGTATTTCTCCAAAAGTATTTGGCCATTTCCCACCAAATTATTGTAGCTACAAATGTATTATCTAGTTCTAAAACATAAGTGAGTAATGTTACAACTTAATGAATGATTATTGGTTTTAGGGGTCACTAACAATGATTCTGGAGATTAAATATCATGTAGATATATAAATTAATAATAAGCATGGAAACAGTTTCATGGATCATTCTCCTCTTAGAAATAAAGTGGTAAGCAGGGTGAAGTATTATAATTTTCAAAGACCAGGCCCATTAAATTTCAAAGGCCTAATAATAGAAAAAATAATGAAGAAAATCACAGATTAAAAACATGATCTCAGTTTCTCCTCTTTATAATCCTAACATGTTCATGCATTTCTTTCTGAGAGCTATATTGGCATTCCAGGTGAAGCAGAAGGTTCTGGACCTTTTCCCCAGACTTTTTCTGCTTTACAGAAACTTAATGGGAAATCCTATTACACAAAATTCTTAAAAGATAGTCTACCATATGTAAAATGGATGGCTAGTGAGAAGCTGCTGCATAGCACAGGGAGATCAGCTCAATGCTTTGTGACAACATAGAGGGGTGGGATAGGGAGGATGGGAGGGAGGCTCAAGAGGGAGGGGATATGGGGATATATGTATACGTATGGCTGATTCACTTTGTTATACAACAGAAACTAACACAGCATTGTAAAGCAATTATACTTCAATAAAGATATTAAAAAAAAGATAGTCTGAAATCAAGGTATCTCTGCTGCTTTAAGCCTGTGCACAGTGATTCAAAAAAAAAAAAATCTTAAAATAGGGCATGAGAAAAGAGAAAAGATAAAAACACTGTACATCTTCAACTCTTAACTAGCCATTATTGTTCCCAAGAGAGAATCATTAAGTCTGATAATTTATAGCTGAACAATCTCTTTTGAAATTAACATCACTTTCTCTACTTAGAATTAATTTGTTTAAGTATGCCTGATAGAGACGGGGGTGGGGGGGAATGGCAAAGGTACTGATTAGAAATGTACTAACTTATTATTTGAATAAACAGAGTATGCTTGTGACCTCTTACATTTATATCCTAATAACACATGTGTTTCTCTTATTTGCAGGAATTCCAAATGAATTATTTTAAATTATTTTTTCTATTTTAGCACTCTTAACAATGCTATTTTTTTAACATCTTTACTGGAGTATAATTGCTTTACAATAGTGTGTTATTTTCTGCTTTATAACAAAGTGAATCAGTTATACATATACATATGTTCCCATATCCCCTCCCTCTTGCATCTCCCTCCCTCCCACCCTCCCTATACCACCCCTCTAGGTGGTCACAAACCACCAAGCTGATCTCCCTGTGCTATGCGGCTGCTTCCCACTAGCTATCTATTTTACGTTTGGTAGTATATATATATGTCCATGCCACTCTCTCACTTTGTCCCAGCTTACCTTTCCCCCTCCCCATAACTTCAAGTCCATTCTCTAGTAGGTCTGTGTCTTTATTCCTGTCTTACCCCTAGGTTCTTCATGACCTTTTTTTTTTTTCCTTAGATTCCATATATATGTGTTAGCATACGGTATTTGTTTTCATCTTTCTGACTTACTTCACTCCGTATGACAGACTCTAGGTCCATCCACCTCACTACAAATAACTCAATTTCTTTTCTTTTGATGGCTGAGTAATATTCCATTATATATATGTGTCACATCTTTTTTATCCATTCATCCATTGATGGACACTTAGGTAGCTTCCATCTCCTGGCTATTGTAAATAGAGCTGCAATGAACATTTTGGTACATGACTCTTTTTGAATTATGGTTTTCTCAGGGTATAAGCCCAGTAGTGGGATTGCTGGGTCGTATGGTAGTTCTATTTTTAGTTTTTTAAGGAACTTCCATACTGTTCTCCATAGTGGCTGTATCAATTTACATTCCCACCAGCAGTGCAAGAGTGTTCCCTTTTCTCCACACCCTCTCCACCATTTATTGTTTCTAGATTTTTTGATGATGCCCATCCTGACTGGTGTGAGATGATCTTATTGTAGTTTTGATTTGCATTTCTCTAATGATTAATGATGTTGAGCATTCTTTCATGTGTTTGTTGGCAATCTGTATATCTTCTTTGGAGAAATGTCTATTTAGGTCTTCTGCCCATTTTTGGATTGGGTTGTTTGTTTTTTTGGTATTGAGATGCATGAGCTGCTTGTAAATTTTAGAGATTAATCCTTTGTCAGTTGCTTCATTTGCAAATATTTTCTCCCATTCTGAGGGTTGCCTTTTCATCTTGTTTATGGTTTCCTTTGCTGTGCAAAAGCTTTGAAGTCTCATTAGGTCCCACTTGTTTATTTTTGTTTTTATTTCCATTTCTCTAGGAGGTGGGTCAAAAAGGATCTTGCTGTGATTTATGTCATAGAGTGTTTTGCCTATGTTTTCCTCTAAGAGTTTGATAGTTTCTGGCCTTACATTTAGGTCTTTAATCCATTTTGAGCTTATTTTTGTTTACGGTGTTAGGGAGTGTTCTAATTTCATACTTTTACATGTACCTGTCCAGTTTTCCCAGCACCAGTTGTTGAAGAGGCTGTCTTTGCTCCACTGTATAGTCGTGCCTCCTTTATCAAAGATAAGGTGACCATATATGCGTGGGTTTATCTCTGGGCTTTCTATCCTGTTGATCTATATTTCTGTTTTTCTGCCAGTACCATACTGTCTTGATTACTGTAGCTTTGTAGTATAGTCTGAAGTCCAGGAGCCTGATTCCTCCAGCTCCATTTTTCGTTCTCAATATTGCTTTGGCTATTCGGGGTCTTTTGTATTTCCATACAAATTGTGATATTTTTTGTTCTAGTTCTGTGAAAAATGCCAGTGGTAGTTTGATAGGGATTGCAAGCAATGTTATTCTTAAATCTTGTGGATCTTAATATATGGAATCTTAGATTAACCAGTATTTATCAAATTTTACCAAAATATTACTATGTCAAGGCTAGCATAGATTGGGGAAATGTATTTTTTAATTAATATTTTAATTACTATTTTCAAAAGTTTATGAAAAGATTTTATATAGGTTAGTATGTACAACTTTAGTCACAAAAGTGACAATTTAAACATTAGAAATCCTATAAAATCACAGAGATTTTTAAATAAGCATAAGAAAAGCACACCTGCCCTGTAAGAACATGAGAATTTACACATTTGAATATATTTGAGACATTTTTGTTGTAATTAGACAATTTTCCTATTTGGATTTCATAGGACACATTAACACTTGCCTTGAAGGACAATCCCAACCTTAAAAACCATTTAGGAAGCCAGACCTAGACCCCCCCAAAAGGGGGTAACGTTTGGAATATATGGCAGGAGAACGAGAGCCCTTTATTTTATTTTAGCTGTGTGTTGGTACTTGTCAATTAAGACAGACAGATAGATAGATAGAGAGATAGATAATGTGTATATATACATATGTGTGTGTGTGTGTGTGTGTGTGTGTGTGTGTGTGTGTATGTTCTGTTTCTCTGGAGAACCCTGACATACCATGACTATGTCCCATCTCTAGAATGTCATATTTTTGGTAATCTGGGGTCATATATGATTTGACTGCCATATTTATTCAGCTTTTGTCCACAAGGAATGTCTGATCTTCTGATTTTTTTCTGCAATACTTGAATCTCTTCAGACATGAATTAATAGCTGTTTTATCCCAAGTGCATTTAATATGTTAATAAATGCCAAATTACATACTCTCAACTTTTCTTACATTGAGGAACATTTGTATAATCCTTTTTATAAAAATGAGCCATTTGGGCTTCCCTGGTGGCACAGTGGTTAGGAATCTGCCTGCCAATGCAGGGGACACGAGTTCTATCCCTGGCCCAGGAAGATCCCACATTCCACGGAGCAACTAAGCCCGTATGCCACAACTACTGAGCCTGCACTCTAGAGCCCATGAGCCACAACTACTGAAACCTGCACTCTTAGAGTCTGTGCTCTGCCACAAGAGAAGCCACTGTAATGAGAAGCCCGCACACCTCAACAAAGAGTAGCCCCCACTCGCCACAACCAGAGAAAAGCCTGAGCACAGCAAAGACCCAATGCAACCAAAAATAAAATAAATAAAATAAAATAAATAAAATAAAATAAATAAATTTATTTTAAAAAATGAGATATTTAAAAAAATAATATTTTTTTTACTTGTCAGGGTAATAGAGAGGGAGATTCACATTTTGTAAGAAGATGAAATAAAATGATTTTTCAAGTCCTTACCAAGTAGAATTTTTGCTTTTTAGAGTCTACTATCTCTATATGGTTTCAAATATAATACAAAGTAATATTCTTTTAATCTCAAATCAGTTAGATTACAAATGTTACTTTGAGATTCTGATGAGTAGTATTTTAAAAGTCTGAGCCTAATTTATTTCAAAATTTCTCTAAATAAATAAAATACATTCCTCACAAAAATCCTCTAGTGTTGTGTTAACATATTGGCAGTATTCTACATGTTAAAATATAATAATAATGATAATAATGACAATACTAATAATGATAATTTCTCTTTCCTGTGTTTTTAAAACATAGTGTACAGGCAAGCAGATTTTACTCCTACCAGGAACTGGATGACAAAGGATAAGGCAGCGAAAGGTTAAAAGAGGGTTCTGGCAGATATTACAGGCTCATGTAAATAAAAGACGAGTTGAATCTGATAGGGAAGACCAAGTATAAATTTTCAGAAAAGGAATTAGTATCTGAGACCTGTCAAATCTGCTGATGTGGAGACCAGCAAATTATTAGCGTGTAATTAGATTCATACAAAAAATGTAAAATTCAGTAAATGAAACTAAGATGGAGAGAATGCATAGATGAGAGCTACATGCTATTGAACTTTAAAGGGGTTACATCAGGCTCAGGCCACTGGCAATCACAAGGACTAGGATAATTCTGGTGAAAAAAAAGCGTTGCTAATTAAGACAAACATCCAATAGCCACTCCCCAAATTCTGTTTCCTGGCTAAAAAATACATGCTTTTGTCCTAATACCATTTGCTTCAGGGGAAGCTGAGTCCTTCCATAGTCTCAGAGGTGAATTTAAATTATTCTTGGTTGGCCTATTGTGATACTTTATTCCCATTTCCTATCGCTGGTTTACAAAGAGACATGAGCTAAGATTAATAAATTAGTCATATACTTCTGAAATGTATACAAATATGCAAAAATCTTTATATATGAATAGTCCCATTAAACATTAATATAAGTAGGAGTGAAAGAAGCTATAATATGGAAGTATTTTAAAAGACTGATATGTTATTTTA
The DNA here is from genome assembly GCF_964270905.1 of Leucopleurus acutus. Lineage (NCBI taxonomy): Eukaryota > Metazoa > Chordata > Mammalia > Artiodactyla > Delphinidae > Leucopleurus > Leucopleurus acutus. Next base: position 38,427,009 of record NC_139147.1, on the reverse strand, counting down.
ATTGCAAATGATTAATCTTGCTTCTGGCATTCAGGAATAATAATGATTTTTTGTTTTTTGAAGAGATTTTTTAGCAAATTACAAAACTTTAAAAATATTGTGAATTGTTATCACAATCCTATGTGGTTCATGTATATTTATAGACACTTTCTAAAAGTCTTATATATGCAGATTGTAATACATAATTAAATAACACTTTTAATTAAAATGTAGAAGTGAAATATGTATGTACACACAAAAACTTGTTTTGAACTCTAATGTCAATCCCTTAGGGAAAGAACAAAGACACAAACTGAAGTTATCAGTGACAAGTAAGGAAAAAACAAACTTTCTAGGTTTTTTTTCCCCAACTTTTTCTATAAAACAATAGCAACAGAAAATGTCAAGAAATAGATTAAATGAGTCTTTGTTTTGATACTTAATGCCACCATACTGGTTAAACAGAATTGTATGTCATATATACTTGCATAATTGCCGCCCTTTTCTTTCTTGTTTTGTAAGCCACTCAATACAAATAACCTATGCAAAAGTATACGTACAGCAATTATGCATGGTGACCAATATGTGAGTAAATATGACAAATGAACCAAAATACTGCACACATCAGCAAAGCACAAATAGTGTGCTGAATTTCAAAAAAAAAATCTTAACTGGAAATGAAAAGGAAAAGATGCAAGGACATTAGGTATAGGTAATCAGTTTACATGTATCTTTGTAGAACATATGGCAAACTTACCACAGAAGAATAATTCTTAGTAATCAATATGCAACTTGAGAAGAAACATAAGAGAGTAAATGTTTCTCATCCTTCTTGGGCTTTGAAAACATGACTCTTCTGCATGAATTAATTTCTACATGTTAAATAATTAATTTGAAGAGATGACAACTGTAATTTAAGTTAGCTCCTAAATATTGCCTACACTCTTAAAAATAGAAATACTTGTATACAGAAATACATTAAAACAACAAGCAATAACTTATGATTACTTTTAATGACAAATGCTCTATCTTTAACAACAGGAACACATTCAAGGAGAGTGTAATAAGAGAGGATGGACTGAAAGCAGACAGATCTCCATGAGGTAAAACCCATCCAAATTCCCCAATATTCCACAGCTCTGCCTGTCTTGTAGTTTACAATTCTTTGATCATGCATATACCTTTTCTCAAAGTCACATTATAGCATTTCATCTTTACCTTGAGTCTGATCTTCTGATCACTAAGTCTAAAATTACTGACAGGCATTCATACAGTGCTTTGGGTAAAGAATATATTAATTTTGATTCTTCTGCTAATTAAATAGCAACAAAAATTACAAATATTTTACTAACGTCATGGCAAGTGAGATTCTGTGAAATCAAAACTGTTAGGTTTGTGGTTCACAAAATTACCCCAAAATATTTACCTTGTCTTTAAAAAACTGAAAGCCAATACAACACATCATAAGCCAACAAAGGTACAAAAAGCATTAACTCTTATACATTAAAAAAGAAACCAAAGAAATTTCATTTCGCCTCATTGTGTCATCCTTTTCTTTGAAACACAGTTTAATTTCTTCTTCTTTTTTTTTTTTGTTTCAATAATGTGATTGACAGAAATGTTTTATGGCTCTCTTTACCTAGCTGTGAAAATTTTCTAGTTCAGTTTTTCAATATTTTGTCTCAGTTATCATCCATTCCTAACAATTTCCAACCTGAAAAAAAGAAAAAAAAATGGGTCCTGTTTTTGTCATGAAACACATTGTATGTTTCTTTGAAGAGAAGTAGTTTGGGCTATAAATTCTTTTCCTTCTAAGGACATACAAATAGAAACCCTGCAAATTTCATCATCATTTTACCACATATTTTCTGTGGAAATTGAAGTCACCTATGTCCTGTCTTTCATTTTCTATTCTTTCTTTTCTAATATGAAATGTAGAACTAAATTTAAAATATATTTTAGAGATTAATGATTGCGAGAAATGTCTTATATCAGAAAATGTTATCCATATTAGACATGGGTAAGTAGATACATTCAAAAGGTCAAAGAGCGTGCATTAGGGGTTATTTCTAATTTTAGTCCAGCAAAAGTTTGAAAAAAAACTGACTATCAATGTAGACATGTTAAATAACAAGTAGTTCTTCTTAAGAACTTCTTTTAAACTGCCTTCTTTTAAAACTATCTCAGGAAGAAATCTTGAAACATGCTTAACTGTCATAACTGGACTCTCTTCCCACTATGAAAACCTTTTTATCTCTTGAAGCTTTGGCAGGATTTGTTATCAATGATTTGATTTAGTATAGGGGTTCTCAAACTGTGGTCGGAGGTCAACGACACTGGCATGTCTTCTATGAGCTTGCTAGAAATGCACATCGAATGCAGAACATCAGAAATCTGGGTTTGAAGACTCTCCAGGTGATTTTAAAACACATCAAAGTTTGAGAATCACTGGTTTAGTAGACACCAAGCTTAATGATAAAAAAGGTGGTTTATTATTATATTATTATTATTTGTTGCAGTAGTCGTAGTCATATTTCTATAATGGGTTGTAAGGTATATTTTTTGCAATTATACAAGGTACATGCAGAATAAGCTGGGAATGCTAAGTGGCATCTGTCATGATGTGATAGAGGACACTCATCATAAGAAAAAAAGTGACTCTTCATTCCATCCAGCTTAAGCCTCTATTGTTCAATATTCAAGATTCAAAGTGGCCTCTCAGACTTGGTATTCTAGAACCAAAGAATAGCAGCCCATAACAATAAGAGACACATATCTTTAGCCCATGTTTTATTTACAGCATGTGGTCAGTATTATATGATGAATAGATGGTCTACATGAGTGAGGACAGACTTGACAATGTAGAAATATTAGTATCTATATAATAGGTCAATCTAAAATAGTGGGCAATGAAATTTCTGATTGTACTTCTCTGGAATCTTGGCACTCTTAGTTTTCTAACCCTTCTCATTCTTCCTCTCAAAATGAGCTAATAAGATTAAAAAATTAGGGAGGTGGGTCAAACACAGTCATGTGAAAAGCTTGAAATGGTTGCAAAAATCCGTAGGGGAACTGGTAAAGTGCTAATTAGAATTATCAGCTTAAAAAATTATATGATAAGAATGTAAATCAAAAGCTGTCCCTGGATTACTTAGCCAGCAGAAAGAACTGAGACTAGGGGATTCCACAGTGTTCCTTAGATAGAAAAAGAAAAAAAAAAAAATCCACATGTACAGGTTGAAGAGAGAGAGAGGGGAAAAAAACAGACCATTGTAGTTTTGCGTTTTGTTGAAGACCATTTCACTGTGGTGTTAATTAATCAGCAAATTTTTACAGTTAGAGGAGATTGTCTTAAAGGACATGATATGATTAGTTATGATCATTCACTAAGATCACAAGTGAATTATTGGGGTTGGCCAAAAATTTAGTAAACCCGAATGAACTTTTTGGCCAATTCAATAATTTATCAAAATATCTAGCCAGTCTCCTAGCTAGCACCTGAATCTATGAAACACAGAATTTTGTTTCCATACCAGAAGGTATGAATGAAATGGAAGCCCCTATATCAACACTTTCACTATTTTTGCCCATTTTATTTTCTTACAACTGTACTTTTCTTCACCTTAATCATATGCACAAACTAAGGAAAATATACTTGTTTCTGAATGTGTGCCTATATAAATTATACATATTAAGAAAAAATAAATCACTGTTGCTACAAAAGAATGAAAAAAATTTGTACTAGCTTAAAAACTTTCAGGTTTTTCTTGAAATGACAATAACATTAAAAAAAATCAGTGTTTTAGTAATGAAAACCCGTATCAGTCTTGCAATCCATGACTACCCTTTCTCAAATTACCCATAATGGTAGTGTGATGCATTTTGCTAACTACCTGTACTATGTGACCTTAAACAAATTTCATACTCTCAACTGCATTTTCTTAACTGTGTATTTCTCCTTTTTATTTTCAAGAGCACAGTAATTTTGCAGCAAAGAATATTTCTAATCTCCCCTAGAGCTCCACTTGTCCCTTCAGTAGAGACTGCACCTGGTTGATTTAATTATGAATTTTTCATTAAGTTGATAATACTAGAGCATAACAGAACATTGAAATAGCTTGGGGCTAGAAGACCTGTCATAGTCTTAATACAAACTGGTCATGTGACATGAAGAGAATTCATTTTATGGTTTTGATTGGTGACCTTCTAACTCTAAAAACTCTGCCAGTTCTAAAATTCTAGAGTTTATCTACTGTGTTGGTTTTTTAAAAATTTATTTTATTTATTTATTTATTTTTGGCTGCGTTGGGTCTTCGTTGCTGTGCATGGGCTTTCTCTAGTTGCGGGGAGTGGGGGCTACTCTTCGATGTGGTGTGCGGGCTTCTCATTGTGGAGTCTCCTCTTGTTGTGGAGCATGGGCTCTAGGTGCGTGGGCTTCAGTAGTTGTGGCACGTGGGCTCAGTAGTTGTGGCTCACGGGCTCTAGAGCACAGGATCAGTAGTTGTGGTGCATGGGCTTGGTTGCTCCGCGGCATGTGAGATCTTCCCAGACCAGGGCTCAAACCCATGTCCCCTGCACTGGCAGGTAGACTCCCAACCACTGTGCCACCAGGGAAGCCCTCTACTGTATATTATTGATTTTCATTTAAGAAACCACATTTTCAATAAAATTATTCTGATTCTAAATTCCCTTTTCTTTGTAAACTTCTTACAGAAAATCATGATATGACATCTTTCTTTAAATGATGTTTTCAATCTAAATTCTGTGGTGTTCTGGAGCTGGTTCCTACCAGACTTGTAAGAGCCTACTGTATGCATAATTTCTCAAAACTCTGTGTTCAGTTATGCCAATTTATCTTGCAATCAGCTATAGTTGAGGTATTTTAACTATGGAATTTGGTAAATGCTGCAAATCATGGCTTTTTTTATCCCCCAGAGAGCCCATTTTTAGGCTTTACCAACACACCACTTGGATTGGACCTAAACGATCTGTATGATGCCATTCAGTATGGAAATTGATATTTTTATTACAGTTATTTTTTATCATAATCCATGATTTGGTAACTATGTTTCTCTCAGAAAAAAATGACCCTACTTATTTAGATAGGTATGTTTTAAATCATAGAACCTAATTTAACACACTAAAGTATACTGAAATTTTACTGATGTTACCAGTACTACAAAGTTCTAAACTTTGAAGTTTCTATGAACATTTATCCCAGCAGGTGAAGCACACATGGTTTGTTGGGATTTCCAGTCATGTTCATGAATCCTATTGCAGCTCAGTGCAAATTCATCTTTCCCGAGTCTTATGCTTGCTTCCTAAGCCTTTACATACTCTAGTAAGATGCCTAGAATAACCTCCTTTCTAAATCATATTGCTCTTTCACTCTATCAGCCGCCATACAATAGATCGATTTATAACAGCATGTCTTGTTGGTACCATGTCAAACTGTATATAACCTACAGTAACACATTTTTCAAAGGCAGAATGCCTTATTGTACTTCAGGGTACCCCTGTCAAAGTAGGGCTTGAACAGTTATCCTCTGTATTGAAAAAGGAAACCTTTGCATCCTTTGCCTGGGATTGCTGTTGATAAGGCTATTGGCCTACACAATTTTGTCTGCCATTAGAAGCAGACTATACCACCAGCTATCAGGTGGGTCAGTAGATCTGTTGTTTGAGGCTCTTATTTCTTTGTGGTTCTGCCTCTTTCCTTTCCTAATATATGTTCTTCATCATGATCATTATATTTCTTTTGTACACTTGTTTCTTTTCTGTTACTATCACCAACAAAGAGCTTTAATTCATGATGTACTTCAATGTCTCTGAAACATTTTTTCCTCCTTCCCTCTGACGGTCTTTTTCAGTGTATAACTCGGCTGTTGCTAAAAGCAACTTGTTCTCAATGGAGTTAACTGTTTTTAACTATTTTGCAAAATCAGACATCATAGGGTTTTTCTAGTTTGTTTCATTTCTTTTTTTAAAGCAAAGTCCATTTAAAAATTTCCTTGATTAAAATAGAAAATTATGAAGGCAATCTAATAATAGTGCATATGTACATTGCAGAAAAATGGCAAATGTTTGATAGTAAGCTGTATGAGAAAAGTCAGCATATAATAATATTCAAAAAGTAAAAAATATAGGTATAAAATAGAAATGTGTGAAATCAGACAAAGTACTCAAGAGTACATTTGCCTGAAAGTTTCCCTAATGCTAGAACACTAGATTAGTTTAGCGTGACTCTAGAATAAACATAAACATTCTCTAAAAGTCATTTGGTAAGAATTAAAATTCACAAATCATGGGATATGATGGGCCTCAGGGGTGGTATGCATACAAATGCACATAGTTATGTACTTTATTATTTTAACTGGGGTTTGAAATGAGAACATAATTTGAATAGCTCTGTTTTACTCCTTTTATTGCTGGATCAAACTTGGTAACTAACATGGGTTCCTTCTTGTCCTTCTCCCTTTACTTGTCAAGTATTATGATTAAACCAGGGAAGATACAAAGAGAAGTAATCAGCAGGCTGAAAGGAGAAAAAAGAGTGATTACAGAGTACTCAGGAGACATCACTAGTGCAGAATTTATACGCAAAACTGCTCAGAAAACAAAAGAGGATGTTAATATCTACATATTTTCCACTCTCACATCTATCATCATTCTTGAGGGTTTTTTGGGTTTTTTTGCGGTACGCGGGCCTCTCACTGTTGTGGCCTCTCCCGTTGCGGAGCACAGGCTCCGGACGCGCAGGCTCAGCAGCCATGGCTCACGGGCCCAGCCGCTCCGCGGCATGTGGCATCTTCCCGGACCGGGGCACGAACCTGTGTCCCCTGCATCGGCAGGCTGACTCTCAACCACTGTGCCACCAGGGAAGCCCTGAGGTTTTTTTTTTTTTTTTTTTTTTTTAAATACAGTTGTCCCAGAAAATTTGGTGCCAACTAACTTCTGAGGTATCTGCAAACTTCACATCTAATCACAAGGTTTGCTCAATTTAATTTCATGAATATGTCTGCATTTAATGTTAGCTCTTCACGGTGGCCTTTATCACATTTAACCCAAGTTAAGGCAAAGGTCTATTAATAGGTCTCCCTGCCCTATTCCCTTCTCTATTATCCTCTGCCATGCTTTCTAAAGTAGTCCTGCAAAATTTACATCTTGTTGTATCACTCTTCCATTTAACTTGCTTGGTGAGTCATTATCACATTGTAATGTCAAATGCAAATTTCCTGGTATAACACAAAGTTTCTTTATAATGTGGTGCCTGTCTACATCTCTGTAATATCATTTCTCCCCTGAACCACCTAGCAAACTTCTCAACTCTGAAACTCACTAGGACTCAACTCTAACATCACTTTATTTGATCCCCAATACTTAATATGATGCTAATAATAATTAAATTTCAGGAGAATTCCATTTTGATGTCTCCATTTCCCCAAGTAAAACCTTATAACATCAGTTACACCCTTCTTCTGGAAGAGGAGAAAAAGCATTTGGGACTTTACCAAGAATAACGTGAAATATTTGTAACTTAAAATGTCGAAAGGACTTCTGCGGAGCTTGCAAACATTAAAGTCTCTATAATGTGGGTCTCTGGATTAAGCCACAAATTGTGTGAAAGCCACAAGTTGGCTTTTAGCTAAAATTTTGTGCTTGTTTATTTTTAAACTCTATGGAAAGACTATTAGTTGTATTTTTTCTATATCCCCAAATAAGCCTGTGGTAACATCTAATTGGAGCAAGGTACTTCCTCAAGGGGTTTTCAAATATGCTTGGTCCTACAGATGTAAGAAAAAAGAAAAAAACAGATGCTCTTAAGAGACAGAAAAAGGCCCAGTCCCCCCTGCAGAGAGAACATCTCCTACTTCATGCACTGCTCAGAACAAGGAGGAAAACTCTATTACTTAGACACCTGTTACGTGGGTGCATCTCAGACTAGGGATTATGGGCAATCTAACTCTGGTTGGATGGCAGAAAACAAGCGTGATATCTCTGTAGTTTGTATGGTAGAAAACATTTTTTAAAAAGTATTTTGCTACTCTATTTCATCTCTTCTACTTTCTCAAAATTCAAAACATATCAAATTCAGAAATTATGGAATAACTGGTCCACGAAAAAGATACATTGAACTTAAAAAAAATATTTTTGTCATCTATTCCAGAACTATATTAGAGTCACCTTCAACTATTACTTTCCTGGCTTTTACATTTAAACTCTTATGCATTTTTTGTTCATTTAACTGAACAATTAGGGTTAGTATTTTCTTCTATGGGCAGTCACTCTGATTCTCCCAGCTATATTTAGTGCAGTGGATATGTCCACTTTGGGATGAAGTAAGAGAGTAACACTGACATATATACACTACTAAATGTAAAATAGATACCTAATGTGAAGCAGCTGCATCACACGGGGAGATCAGCGCAGTGCTCTGTGACCACCTAGAGGGGTGGGAGGGAGATGGAAGAGGGAGGGGATATGGGGATATATGTATACATATAGCTGATTCACTTTGTTATACAGCAGAAACTAATACAACATTGTAAAGCAATTATACTCCAATAAAGATGTTTAAAAAAAAAGAGGTGGCATAGAAATACCAGAGTAAGATAAGTGTAGATCAGTCAAGAAATGACAGTTCTAAAGAGAGAAAAGTAGAAAATTGTGAATGATATTCAGGAGGTCAAATGGACAAGCTTCATGATGAAGCATGAAGAAAAAAGTGGTTTCAAGGTGATGTGTATGTACATAGGAGGTAGTCTTATTCACTAAGACAGAGAACATTGGAGGAGGACCAGATTTGAAGGAGAACATCAATGAGTCCATTCTCGGACACGAGGAGAACTCAATTAGGTAGTTAAGTATATTATTCTGATGTTTAGAGAATAATAATGCAAACAAACATAGCAACAGTTATTATTATAACTATATATTAAATTTGGTTTTGAATTTTATCAGAGGTAAGATTATAAAGCAGTACCCACTGTGTTGAATAACTATTGTTCAATTAAAGAAACCTCAGATATTTTTGTGTAGAACATTTCTCCAATTTTATAGGATTTTTTTTCAAATGAATTTTTATGATATATACAAAAATGGACAGTATCTTTCCGTAAAAATTTCAGATAATTAGTAAATATTCTTCAAACAGAACTTCCTAGTATTGCTTCTTCTCCAAATCAAAGGCCATGATGAAGTCCTAAGGGAAAGAACTTTATAGAGGAATTGAGATGATGCAATCCAAGTGTGCAGCATTTGTATAATCAATACAGCAACAAAGCTTAATACAAATTTAATCAAATAGATAGAAAAGTGTCTCTTGCATAGTCCCCCAAAATAAACTACTTTAAAGACTTTTTTTCAAGTGTTTTTTTATAGTCTATTCACTACTAAAACTATCTGTGAAGGCCTGAAATGCCTCTCTCTGTATATAATGGCTTATATTTTGTGCAATATTCCACACAGAGGGATGTTTAGAGGTCAGGGATGTAGAATCTCATTCTACTTGAAAATGTAGGAGCTTTTAGTAAGTGCTAGCTCAGAAAAGGCTTTTCAATTTATGAAAGAATGTTAGTTTCATAATTCATATCAAGCTAACATTGAGAAAAAATAAATTATTGAATTTGTTAAGAAATTTGAGTCAGAGAAGCAATATCACAGAGATATTAAAGATTTGATGTTTGACTAACTGGAGTTCGAGTTGCCCTTCCACTTGTAGAGGGCACCATGGATGGTTAGTTCCCATCTCTGGCTCTCAATCTCTCCTGCTGCATGACCAGGATAATAATAGCTGTGCCATGAGGACAAAATGCGATAGCAGTAGAAATCTCTTAGCACCGTGTTAGGAACAGGGTAATGACTCAATTAATTTATTTGTATTATTATCAATCAGTAATACTAGGTCAGGTCACTAAAGCTTTTATAGTATAAAGAAATAAAGAGATTTTAAATAAAATATACTTAAGGATTTTCTAAATGGATGCTATATTCTGATAGACCTTTCAGAGTGACCAATTGCAACACAAACCAAAACTCTAATTTGCCTCTCAGGTTCTCTAGTATTACCAATTTAACCACTGAAGATGTCTAAACATTTGCATTAAAGATTTATTCAACAGTTAGCTATATCTTAAAATCAGTCCTACTTATAATTTTTCATGACAGAAGCATATGTCCAATACATTCTATATGTCTATCACATATAATACAACTTAATATAAGAAGACCTATGCAAACTGCTAAAGCGTTTTTTACTACTCCAAAATTTGTCAAAACCATTTTCTCCCACGTTGATCTTGGCAGTAACAAAGTTTAAAAGAGCTGAAGTTTAGTAAAGATTTTATTCAAAGCAAGCAAGCAAGCCTGATAGCAAATTTTGTACATTTACAATGTTTATATTACTATAATCTCAAGATATGTAAAGAAAAAGCCATGAAAATCTACTCTATGCAGATGTCCTAAAATTTATTTTTATTTTTAGAAGTATTTTTATTTCTATATTTTTATATTGAATATTTTATAAATATTTAACTCAAGCAGTTATATCTCAAAATAGAATTAAAAGAAGGTTATCTTCACTTAGATTTTCCTTGAAGGTTGACTTTTTCTTCTTAAAATGTATAGAAATTTATAGTTTGTAGAAAGTTTGGGACAATCAAATAAATAGTGCAAAAAAATACTTAACTCTCATAATCAACAGACATGTTTTCCAGCATAAACCATGAGAATATCCTTCCTAATGCTTCTCCTTTACTCTTTTTCAAACTCTGAGTTTATTAAAAATACCCAATTATCTTTTCATAATTGACTGTTTCTTATGAGGAAGACAGAATGTACACACACATATGCAATAGACAAATTTGTATGTAATCACTAAAATTATTACTAGGTCATAAAGGGCCAGAAGATGGAATGAAATAGACAAGACAGACGTCTTACAGAGAAAGAATGCTATGCTGAATGAAGAGAGGGAAAAGGGTGAGATGGCCTGATGATGACATGTAAAATTACCAAAATAAATTCTTGACTCTTTCAAAAGTTTAAAATTCCAAGGCAAACTCAAGCTTACAAGCTAAATAAAAGAATTCAAAACTAGCACAATAAACAAAGGTGTAATCTATATTTTAAAATTTGATTACTTATATCTATATTTAAAATATGCATGTCATATATCCATACATAAAATATATACTATACATAGGCCTAACTAAAATTATTAATTTGATTTCCACTTCCATGTAAAATTCCATGATTTTTTTTACATCTCAACTGGTGGAGGCCAGTTTTTGAACATTTGATTAGTTTTCACACAATATGTAATTCAGTTACAGAACTTGACAAAAAGTACAATACTTAAAGATTTTTTTAAATTAAATGCATTTTTAGCATGTCATATCAGCAGAGCCTTTGTGCTCAGCACTTTTCTGCTAAACACATATGATAGCTTAGGGTACATAAAAGCGTGATAAATGCTTTGCTTATATAGAATCTTCTAAAAGTTAGAAATCTAAAAACCAAAATTATATGTATATGTCAAAATATATATATTCCCATAAACAAACTGATGTATATGCATTTGAGTGTTTGATAATATCTAAGTTGCTTACATTAATAAAAATGCTTCTACTAAGTTTCCTATTGTCAAAAACAGAAAATGTGACTTATCAAAAATAAGATCTTGGGCTTCCCTGGTGGCGCAGTGGTTGGGGGTCCGCCTGCCGAGGCGGGGGACGCGGGTTCGTGCCCCGGTCCGGGAGGATCCCACGTGCCGCGGAGCGGCTGGGCCCGTGAGCCATGGCCAATGAGCCTGCGCGTCCGGAGCCTGTGCTCCGCAATGGGAGAGGCCGGAACGGTGAGAGGCCCGCGTACCGCAAGGAAAAAAAAAAAAAAAAATTAAGATCTCTCCTAAGATATTTCTATATTATGTTATATGCAAACTTCATGTCAGAAGAAATTCTTACTGACTCAGATGGCCAAGTTTTCTTTTTCCGTAAAAGCGTTCCAAAAAATATTCACAGGTATCCTGGTGTACAGTATTAATTACGGAGGAATTAGGTACAAGCAGAACTTCCCTTGAGAAAGAAGGTATGAATATCAACATGTGAGGATCCCACTGGAGTGTTTGGTCCAATGCACTTTCCACTCAATTTCACTGTCTGATATGCAGTAAAGAACTACATCTTTAAAATTTAAAGAATACAGTGTCATTGAATTCACATAGAAACAACTCAAGCAATATAAAATTGGCATGAGGTAGACATTAACATCTAGTAGGGCTCTAGAATATACAAAAAAACTAAAGAAATTCATGCACCTTTTCTTAAAATACAGTACCACAGAAAGTCAAACATAGAATAACTACTAGTTCAAAGCAAAAACATCTCAAAAAGTAAAGTTGCATCTTAGCCTTTCAAGTGTGTTTACTGTGAGGTAACGATGCTGAAAACATGGTTTCTAGCAAATCATTAAATTATTATCAAAACAGATTATATATATGTGTATATATATATATATATATATATATATATACACACACACATATATATGTAAACGTTAGACATCAATTTAGAAATGATTTACTAGTCCTTCAGGATGGGTGAAACACAATTTCTTTTTTTTTTGCAAGGTTCTTGTCCCAAGGGATTGAGATTGATTGCTTTATACAATTCATTGTGACAAAAAGATTTACAGTTTTTGATAATAGCCCCTAGTACAGGCATTGGCATCTTGAGGTATTACTTGAAAAACTGTGCACATTTTGAGATGAATTGGTCCAGAGGGGGACCTCTGGTGAGTTCCTGGGCTCATATTGCAAAGTCACAATTTGTTTTGACATTCCGTTTCACTGCTTTGGTCAGCCCTCTTAGTTCATACATTTAATAACAAGTTGATGTTTTTTTTTATATTAGGTGCTTCAAAGTTTTATTAAGAAAAATATTCTTTTGTAACCCACATAAAAGTAAAATATGAAGAACAATACCCTACACAGAATTTATAAAAAAAACCTAAGACAAAAATCTATAAAGGAGGTGACCAATAAATGAATAAACCTATTGAGTTTGTTGTCCTTTCAAATATGAGTGTAGTTATATAACAGGAGCATAAATGTAGGTAGGAATTGAACTCATAACTGAATTTATCTAATTTTCAAAAATCTACCTACTATTACTGTGGCGAAATACTACCATTTTCTGTAATTATTAGTGGCTAATTCTGTGGAAAGTAGAATGTGCTTCTAATGTACAATTTAAGGATCCAAATAGATTGGTTTGTTGTTTATACTCCTGTAGCCTCCTTCTTTTTTTGTATGTTGTTGTTGTTGTTAATAGAAATGGTCTTTGTTTCAAATGTCTCTATCCATGTCAAATTTCAATGATGGTTTAAATAATAGTGGTTATTTATTTTAAATAAAATTATAATACTTATACTATCTAATTCTGGAAGGAAAAATGAAGTGGAAATAATGTATTCATAGAATTATATTAAACAAATCTGTATTTGAAAAATACTATCTTAGGTATTATACTACTATCAAAACTCAGTAAGAGCAATTATAGCATCAATTAAATAATGCTAGTTAAACTAAAGATATAAATCAAAATTACTTTTAACGAGAGAAAATGCAAGCAAATATGCTGTCATCATGGCTGTCCAGGGTCAGCTACTGTGAAAGCTGAATTAAACCTGCATGTGACCCTGAATCCTTGTGCCCTTCCAGCATGAGTGACCCTTCTTCTTCCTGGGGGGCCTGATGATCCAGGGGATCCCTGATACTTGCAGGCCTCTGTGGGCTGTGTGTGGAACTACAAGAGCAAAAGGTTCACTTGAAAAAGGCTGGAACTTAAACTCGTATTTCACTAGCATCTTTTCTTTGATTGCTGAGCTTTCTCTGTCAACAGAGCTGCCATCCAACTTTCTTGAACTCTTTCCTCATAGAAAAGAGTCTGGTTTTGATAGAAGGAAATGGTTCTTTACAATTCTTTTTCCATGTCTTTGGCCATCTTCCTGTAGAAGTTCCCCTTCAAATATCTGTAGTTCATGTTCCTATACACTTTGGGAAATTTCTTCTTTATGTCTAAGCAGTGAATTTCTTCCTCAATTGATTTTCTCTGAAGTTGCAATCCATTTTCATACTTAAGGCAGTATTTGATATTTCATTTGAAGCTTCTAAATCTCACTTTCAAGCTGTGCATTTTCAGACTTAAGATACTTGCTCAGTTTGGAGACTTATTTCTCCTGTACACTCTTCATTCATTTGATTTTCTTCACCTAAGTTTCTGGATGTTTCTTGGGTTTTTTTCTTTCTTTTCTTTTTTATTATTTTTGGCCTTGCTGTTCAGCTTGCAGGATCTTAGTTCCCCGACGAGGGATCAAATGGCATTGAAAGCTCTGAGTCCTAACCACTGGACCACCAGGGAATTTCCGTTTATTTTCTTTCTTTCTTTCTTTCTTCCTTCCTCCCTTCCTTCCTTCCTTCCTTCCTTCCTTCCTTTCTTTCTTTCTTTCTTTCTTTCTTTCTTTCTTTCTTTCTTTCTTTCTTTCTTTCTTTCTTTCTTTCTTTCTTTCTTTTTCTTTCTTTCTTTCTTTCTTCTTTTTAGGAAACAACATCATCGATGAGTTTCTTCAAACCAAATCCTGATTCTAGGTGAACTCCATCTTCTGATTTAATCTTTTCCTCTAATTCTAAGTTGCTCTCCATGCAATCTTCTCTAAAGTGATCAGGCAAACTTATGATATTCAGCATGGTTTCAGTCACAGATTTTTTTATAGCTTCTCTACCACAAAATGTGTTTCTCTCTCACATTTTCAGTTTTCAAGCGTTTCTTTCTGTTCCTTCAGTTCCTGTACTCTTTGCTTCCACCCTGCATTTTCTTGAGCAACCAGCTGCAGACTTTCCATATGATGAGTATTTTCATTTGAATCCTCCATTATTTTCTTCTAAAGTTGCTCTACATTAGTCTGAAAGGCTTTCAAAATGTTTTTTCCATTAGTCACTTGGGATGGGGGGATTTTGATGCATCCTTTGAATGATTTTTGTCTGCCCTTGAAGGCAAACCATCATCAGTCTTTGAAATGAAAGTGTAGGCGCTCACTTTTCTGTCCTTTTTTGAGAAAGTCTACTGTGTCCTAAAGTGATGACCTGTTCAGATTTTTAAGTGCTGCCTAACACAGCATTTATAACTTTGGAGTGTTGACCCCCACCAGAGGCAACTTGAGTGCTTCATAGGCTTGTGTAATTAGTTGAATCTTCTCACAGATTTTTTCATACTTCTACCCAGGCAGAAAACCTTTAGAGTAGCATTTTTACCTTGAAGTATGTTAGTTCTTTAATATAAAAACCACCATAGCAGTGAATACCAGAATATTCCAGAGAACTGAGACATGTCTCATGAATTGACAACACCAGCAGAGCCCTGCACAGGGACCCAGAACAAACTGGAAGATATTTTTGTGGCAGTCAGCAGGCCCTCCATAGCTCTGAAGGCACAGCAGCTCTGCCTCTGGTTTCCAGTATTCTGGGAGTCACAAGTGACCACGTGGAACCCTGTGGAATGTTCTATCTCTGACGAGGTAAACAAGTGCCAGGCAACCAGGACAGACTATCACTTGGGTTGAGGTAGAGGGAAAGTCATCCAGATTCTAGAAGACAGTTCTAATTTGCTCTGCTTATAGCTCAAACGGAAATACGTAAGAATAGATATCCAGTTTACCAGCACCATTTGTTGAAAAGACTGTCCTTTTTTCATTATCTTATTATTTCAAGTGATAAATAAACATCTTTTTTTCAAATGATAAACATTGAAGGGTATTTTCATAATTTTGAAAAGTAATGAATAGTACTAACATTACTTATATTTATAGACTGTATAACATGGAACTTCAGTAAATATTGGGTAGCCACAACATTTAGACATTGTGATTTGTTGCATAATCATTACCAGTCTCATGAGAAATACTAAAACTAAGTTATAAAATTACTGATGATGTTATCAAAGAAAAGAGGCTCAAGTTACTGCTCCTGCTGTTACAGTAAATGCAAAAACAGTGAGGCATAAAAAAATTTAGATATTAGTAATAACATAATTTACCAAGAAAAATTAAATTTGAGCATCTCCTATACCTATTAAATAAACAAACAACAAAACATTAAAAGTCTCCAATTATGTAAAAATAATGGTTAAGTTCTCAATATGGTTAAGGAAAAACATTTTTGAAAGGTTGGACTTTTGACTACAGAAACAATATTGAAAATATAAGTGCATATTTATTTTATAAACCAATTAGTTATCATTTTATCACTAGTTTAAAGTAGGTTAACTATATGTTTATTCTTCATGGCAGATGAGCATTTAAAACATGAGCATATTTTTTAATTGCATAAAATGTGTAATCTTAAAGAAATATCAGAACTTGTTCTAAAAACTTTAAAGAATAGCTTTCAGTCACTGTTGTATAATTTGTATAACTGTAACTCAAATTATGTAAACTTCACATTGATTCCTTATTATCGTTTGAGAATGTTAGTTTCAATGACATTATAAAAACAAGTCACAAACAGCCGCTCTTTACCTGAATTTTCAAAGCATCATATGTTGAATGTTATGGTCTCTTAGGAGAAAAATATGGGAAAGTAATTTTGTGAAGATCAGTAAACTTATAAACTTATAACCGGAGATTGTGATTTTGTCTTTGCATGAAAGTCATCTTCTTATAATTCTACATGTTAGATGTACTGAGCATTTCCAAGCAGAAATGGGGATGTGAAAAGATAAAGAACTTAGCAATAATAATACTCTACAAACTGTTTACTCAAAACTCTGTTCTTCTCTCTGACACAAACACTAGTTTATAAATAATGCTCCAATACATATATAAATCATGATAAATGAAGTCCGAGGAAGAATACAAAATGTGGACTGGCTCCAAATTAGGCCATGGTTATATGAGTATAATGAGTGCAGTTAACTTTATCCAGATTATTAACTGTGAGTGTCAGGACTGAAATTTAAAAAAGCAAAAAACTGTTTTAAAATTAGTGCCAAGTTTAGGAGCATAGTAATACACAACCTCTTAAAGATAAAGGTTTGAAAATAAAATGGTCTAGTAATAGGTAAAGGCAAATATATCACCATTTTTAGAAATAACTTAGTGAAGATTTAAGTAACAAAAGGGGTTACAGTTTATCTTGAATCTTTTAAAATCAATATCAGAGAACTCCATTAGCAGAACACTTGAAAGACAAGTTCAATATTTTCTGTTCTGTATTAATTCATCTCTTTCTAGTATGTTAACTCTTCCATATGTTTTCATAGTGCTTCCTTGAGATTTTTCTCCCTAGGTTGGTATATAACTTCTGGTAGCCATGAGTTTATAATTTTATAAAATGTATGGCTCTTAGAAGATTCTGAGCCCTTCTTTGAGCTTCAGATATCATTTCTGCATAGATGATGACTATTAAGTATCTACCTTTAGCATTCACCTTAGTTCTGTGATTCATAACAGCCTTCTCCCATCACCTATATGTACTTTGGAAATTTCTAATTGTTTATACCACTATCATTTCAAAATTAATTAAAATTTAATATCTAAGTCAAAATCTTCAACCTTCTTTTCAACCCCTTTTTCCTTTGGGTCTCAATATACCTGTCATATTTACTATCAGGTTCTAAATACCCAAACTCAAAATGTAATGGTCCAGTCACTGTTTGATTCATTCCTTTTCCTTACTACATACATCTGGTAAGCCACTATTTTTGTTAATTTGCATTTTTACTGTTTTCTTTTCTTTTTTTTATAGGCTTACTTACCACTAGCATCTTAGTCTAGGACTGTTTCACTTAATACCTGGACTACTGCAGTTATTTTCTAACAAGCCCTCCTGCCTCCAATTTTTCTATACTTCATCTCGACCTGTACATTGCATTCCTGAAAGAAATTGTTCATGAAACTCAGCCTTGCAAGTTGATCAAAATCTTATTTGCTCCCAATGTGCTAAATGGAGCATGGAATCACTGTCCAGATAGTTCTCAGTAAGCGACAAGGATGAACCAAAATTAAAAGCGATAATAGCTAATAAGGATAAATATGAAAACCTCCACGTGGGTAAGAAAAACACTACTACAGGTGAGGAGAAGATAGTTGAACAGCAATATGTGTTTTGTTTCGGTTTGTTTTTTAGGTATAGGATTTGAATTGACTCTAAATTTACTACACATCTTTGTGAAATGATGCTGCCCACAAAGAGAGTTAATATAATTCTTGTGTCCAGAAAAATAACTTCACTTTATTTTATATGGGCCAGAATTTATCTTGAGAATTGTTTTAAATTTGGGGGGCTGATTTAATAAACTATTAAACTAAATGTCATCAGTGGAAGTGTTAGAAGGATGAATGTTCTGCCTAAAGAAGAGAAGAGTTAGAGGTCTCACAGTAACTGTTGAAATATTTAAAGGCTGTCATGTAGAAGACAAATTAAATTTATTTTATAGACACCAGAGAACAAACTAAGATATTAGTAAACGTTTTTTTGTCTCAACATGAATTAAAAATTGATAATAATTGTAGCTGTTAGTTCCCATAGCCTGTGTTGCAGTTAAGTCTCTGCATTAATGGAAAAACTTCAGGTTAATGTCTATTAGGAAAGTTATCTCGGCTCTACCAAGGGGGAAAACATCTATATGAGTGAAAGGGACTTCTGCAGTCCTTTTTCAAGTACTTTGGGTATTGGATTTGGATACTTAGACTTAGCTTTAAAAAGATCATTCCTTGATAGATCAGGAAAAATCTAGCAAGACATGCGTGCTTAGCTCAATACCTTCAACTTTGCTGAATATTTAAAAGTGCAGTTCCAAGGTCCTGGGATCTCTACTATGCTGTTTTGCATAACTATTACTTCTTCTCTACCAACAATTTAATGGCTTTTTTTCTTTACAACTCCCAATTTTCTCTTTTTCCAATAATAATACCCTTCCAAAGTATGATGCACAGCTTATAAAAATAGTTTTTTTGTCATTTGCAACTGTATATAGACGTATTTCTCATCTCAAATTCATTGCAGAGGGAATTCTTGCCTAGTGATGGATTTGAGAGTGATCTGGCTACAAACTCTTCAGTCTTTTGATCATCAGTATTGATGCAGCTAATCCAAATGGCTGGGGAAAGATGATCAGCTCCCTCACCCCTGCATGTGTATGGTCTAAAAGGTCTGAGAAGATCACATTTTCAGGCAAACAGTACATAAACAGATATGTAACGGATCTATGTTTTAGGGGATGAGACAGTTATGCTTCCTTGCTAAGAACGGCCTGCTTGGCTGGCACTTAGACCAAGACATTTTTAATGTCTTTATCAAAACCAAGATTACAGTACTATATAGTATAGAATAATTCCCATTTGCATCCTCTATCTGGTCAAATCTGGAGTACTCATTTTTCCTTTAAGCATGCCATTTTCAAATGGGGCTCAAATCTTTACCTTTACCTAAAAGGCCTGCACTTGGCTTGTCATTCATATCAGTCCTCCTATTCCCACAAAATCTGGGTTAAGTCCTGCTTCTACCAGAAAATCTTTTTTATTACGCCTAAACATCACTGAACTCTTCCCTTTATAAGTTTTTCTTTGTCTTTATTTATCTATGGATACACCTTTGGAACTAATTGTCTTTCATTTAAAAATTTCTGTTCACTCTTTTCACAACTGAACATACTATTTCTCTTCCTTTCTACTTTTTTTTTGTCTTCCTGTTTTTAGTCATTTTTTTTTCATTCAACAAACATTAATTGATCTCTTTATAACTGTGTTAGGATCTAGACTTACAGAGACAAGAGACACATTTCACATCCTGTTGGAACTCTCAACCTATTGGGAAGGAGAAATAAATGACTGTCAAATTCAGTCTGATCATAGGTACTTCAGTGGAGGTATCAACAACTAGTAATGAAGTCCAATCACTAACTTTTTCGACTCTAATCATTACGCATTTAAACCAAACCTGGTTTTTCATAGGTGGATATATGTATGGCTTTCTGGAACATCTTTCTTCACCCTCTTCCTGATATCACATGAATATAACTAGATAGCTGCCCTAAATAAATGGCAGTGACACTGAACTTGAGACAAATAAGAATTAATCTTTACAATTTGGCTATGAATGGAGGAGACTGTTATGTATAGGAAAATCATACAGCTGAGAAATTTTTAAAATTATTTTTAAGTTGGTTGAGACTTGAGAATGTTTTTATGCTTTAAAAAAAAAGGTCAGTAGAGATCATTTATCCTTGCCTATGCACTTGAATACATTTTATGCGTATTCATTTTTCAGAACAACGATTGGTAGTTTAGGTTCTTCAAGAAGCAGAAACCAGGGTCTTCCCTGGTGGTGCAGTGGTTGAGAGTCCGCCTGCCGATGCAGGGGATATGGGTTCTTGCCCCGGTCTGGGAAGATCCCACATGCCACGGAGCAGCTGGGCCCATGAGCCATGGCCACTGAGCCTGCGCGTCTGGAGCCTGTGCTCTGCAATGGGAGAGGCCACAACAGTTACAAGACACTTATTGGAAATGTCTGTGAAACCTAAAGAAGAGAGAGCAAGAGGAGGCAGGGAGAGTCTTTGGATCAGATTCAAGTCTCCTACCTCTGAAAACAAGAAGGGAAAGAAAGGAGAATTGGGTAGAAAGAGCCTTAGAGTGCAACACAGTTCTAAAGGAATTTGGGCCAGGCTGACATACTGAATGTAGAGAGGTATACATGAATACTGTGTGTGTGATTTTCTTCTTCAGTGCTTTGAAAAGGAGAGAGAAAACCAAAAGATCCATGGTTGAAGAGCAATTGATTAAGTTAAGGGTATCAACAAAGAACTAACCAATGATTTTAAAAGTGATGTGTTTTTGAAATGGAAGTGAAGGCAAGTAGTGTTGATTGCTTCTTCAGAGGAAGATAACGTAAGCAAACTATTTTTAAATTAAAAAAAATATTTGTCAGAGTCTACAGTGATGTCTTGCATTGGATATTTGTTAAATAAATATTATCTGGAAAACAAATGTATAATCCAAAATTTTGTGACATATTTTTCAAATCATTCTTCTGTTCCTTCTTACAGGTAGTTTCAGATTTGATTTACTGTGCCAATTGTGGCTTCAGAAATTGCAATGCTGACTCATTCTTTTACTTTAAAAGAATTTGTAAAATATGCATACATTTTTAACATTTACTTGCCCTTTTATCAATAATTTTCTTCAGAAAATCATTAAATAGGGAGAGTAGAAATAACATGAAATGCATTTATTGATAAAGTACTTTGCAAATATCAAATGAATAGTCACATACTTGGCCTTGAAATTTTGAAGGCAACCCTTTGTTTTTCCATTTGATTGCACACACATTAGAAGGAACCTAGTATTTTTATAATGCATAAAATCATGAGGCAAAGGAAAAATATTCTACTAGAAAAGTGCCATTAAGAAGAATCAGAAAGATAGAAAATATTTTGGTGACTGTAAATACCCTGACAAAAGAAGGATTTGAAGGACACAGATGGTATATTCTGAATCTAGAAGACTGGGACTTGGGTTAGAATACATAATATAGAGTACATATAGAATACTGGGCATAGAATACAGATAGAAATGTAATATAGAGAAAAAATATAGAAAAAAAAGAATAAAATTAAATAGTTGGGTCATTTTCAAGAACGTCTCACAAGTATATGTTGAAACTGTCTGACTACAGACTTAATGAGAGCTGTAAAGGGAAAAGGGAAAGGAAGGAATAACAGTAAAAATGTCTAGGACTAAAGATTTCAGGAAATTGTGGTAATTTATTGGGCGAAAACAACTGGAAGGCAATAGAAATATATGTATGGCTACACATATAAGGGCATAGTAATGGCATTATTGTTAGACACAGGATATGTTGTTTTTTTCCAAACAAGTAAGTATTAATATATATATAGTACTGGGACCCACCCAATTGGATTAGAAACAAAGGTTGGAAAACTTTGGTGAAGAGGCAACTCAAAACATGTTAGAAAAGTATATGCTAAAGAATTTAGCTTTACCCAAAGCAGTCTGGTCTTTATCCTTGGCTTTTGAGAGGTAACCTCTAAACCCTTGAAATTCCATAAGGGAAGTGATAGGAGTGTCTTTGTTATTCAAGGTGAGTCCCTCTGATCACACCTAGTAGTTTATGGGAAAAAGATGATTCAGGTTGAGTCTGACCTCACCGAATAGCCTTAGGGTAGGGGCTGGCCACAACAGAAAGACTGGTCGTAAGACTTAGGTGGGGTTTTCGACCATGTGATATCAGCTCATCCTTCCTGGAAGGTGTAGGGGGTACTGGAGATTGAGTTTAACCACATGGGTAATTAAGCAATCAATCATACCTATGTAATTATGGAGCATAAAACTCTGGACACTGAAGTCTGAGTAAGTTACCCAGGTTGACACTGTATATATATATATATATATATACACATATATATATGATATACATATATATGATATATATATGATCACACATTGATGGCAGCAGGGAAATACATCCTGAGAACAATGGAAGCTTTGTATTTGGAACCCTCTCAGACTCACCTTATAGGACTCTTCTTTTGGCTTGCTCTAATTTGCATCCTTTTCCTATAATAAATATTTAAATCAGGAGTATAATAGGTTTCAGAGAGTTCTGTGAATCTAGTGAGTTACTATATCTGAGGATGGTCTTAGGAAACCCCTGGAAATGCAGCTGGCATCAGAAGGGAGAAGAGTCATATGTGGACCATTCCTTCTAACTTTGTAGTTGAACCCTAACTGCTTGCAGTTGGAATCACAAGTCTTAAGTAGACTTGGCAGTCTGAGGGACTGTGCCTTTAATCTTACAGTTTGGCTAATCCAGATAACAGAGAAGTAGAAGAGTCCTCAATTTCAAGATGAGACACACCACTACACAACATCTAGTTTGAAGCAGTTTTGGACAATAAATATATGGGCAGAAAAGAGTTCACTTCAAGAGCTTAAATTTTTTTATACAGAAAAAGGGTATTCTATTCATATAAATAGTATCAAGCATACTTATACATAATAAATATGTACACAATGAGAATATGATAAAATATAGAGTCAATAACCCACTAAAAACTACATTTTGGGGAATAAATCTGAGAGTACAAATAGGAGTTAATGTCTTTTCCCTTTCCTGTGGTTAATCCTTTTTTTCATCTATACATTTTATTTCATTCACTCAATTGTTGTCTAGGTGCCTAGAACAGTATTATCTCCTCCTCTTTCATCCAGAACCTTGTTCAAGGAATAATTTCATCTCCCTCATGCATGTTTCACTCAATATCTCCTTCTAAATGGTTACTATCCCCTGTGCCTACTGGTGCACTTGCGTAAAACTGACTTGTGACCTAAACACTTTTGTTCCTTCAAGCTGCCGTGGGATCTCTTTCTTTCAATATCAAAAAATTTTTTTAAATTTATAAAATTTCAGGTTTTTTAAAATCCTTTCTTGTTCTTGGTAATCCACCATGCATACAATTTCTATACTTGTTCTTTATAAATCTTGCCAATATTTCATTATAGTGTTAATTGGGTCAGATAGCATTGATTTTCTTTGATATCTCTGCAGCAGTGGACTATGTTGACCACTGCCTTAATTTTGAACCACTTCTCTTGGCTTCCATGATGCTGTACCACACAAGTAGTTTTCTTCTTAATTACATTTTTGTTGCCCTTCAAAATATTTTTTTTCCTTTGTCATTTCCTATATACAAGTGGTCTCCAGGTCTTTTCTTTGTTCCTTTTCTGCTTTCTCTATAATTGACCATTTGCCACCTCATTCATTTGCATGGCTATCTCCTGTGCACATGCTTCCTAGATCTACAAATTCACCCTCAACTTATTTTATAAATTCTTGTTATTTTGAGGAGTTTATATACACATCCTCTGTCACCTTGTCACCACAGATTCAAGACATCCCAAAGTAGCCATTAACTTTCTTACAAGTAAAATATTCTCCTATTATTGGATCAACTGAAAAACTTCCACAGTTTCATTTCAATCAGAGAAAAAGTATGATCTGGGTAAAAATTAAAAAAAAAACTCTTGGTGTCAATACAACTTTTGTCATTTCACATTAGTTTCCTTATGCCCTATTCATCTCTGTCATGTATACCTGTGCTTGACAGCTAGATACTCAGGAGATAATTATAACTTGTATTACTTACTCTGCATTTAAACTTTATTGTTGTGGTCAGGTGTTTCTAGTTTTTGACTCACAGTGTCACAAATAAATCTCACTTTTCTGCCTAGCTCTTTATAATTGGCACCTCTGTTAGATTCTGCAGCTCTTGTTTTGCCCCTGGATTTACTCTTAGATCACCCACAACTCCCAAGGTCCAGGGTTTGCCTCATATCTTCTGTAAATATTAACCTCCTTTAAATGTAAACCATTATTGAATAATTCAACACTGCCCTGACATTTTTTACACATTACTTATTATACTATTTATGGTATCATATTACTGGAACAATTATATTCAACAATATGCCCTTCTACTCTGTTCTGATTATGACTATTTTACTTAGCAAAATTATGGGCAAAGAGTGGACATTCTAGAATAATTTTTGAATGATTAATCAATCTAATTACTATATGGTACCCTAGAAATGTATCTGGGTGATGTGCAATGCCTAAAAGAGGGCATTCCAAAGCTTAGCTTTAAATGAGAGAATCAATGTGCAGAATTTGTTTTAAATAACACCTGAGAAAATACCCCAGTGTCATTGGAAATATATCAAATCTCTCAGGTCACAGGGGAAAAGATATTAGAACTTCCGTTTGTTCAGTTCCTCTAGTGGGTCTATGTTAAGTACTTTCATTAAAACATATATTGTCTTTAGAAGGCAACTTACTGTAAACTATTTTCTAATACTTAATAATTATTATGGCATACACAGGGAAAAAATCAAAGCTCTTGATGCCTTTTGAAAAGGGACCACATGGACAAGTATGATTTTTCTAACGTGTTTTTTTAATGGTGGAGGTGGGGTGGTTGTCAATTTTGATTTGATTGATGGTTCTCCCTTTCCTCCTTAATTGGACAGAATTTCCTGGCTATGGTAAGGCTGGACTAGCTAAAACATCAATCACTCTGGCAAGTGCTGTTCCTTATAATCAGAAATAACATATAATAGGGTTGTATATTCCATACATTGCATAGCTTTCCTTGGTTTTCTGAAAAAAAGAAATTAAAGTGAGGAGTGCTGTCATCTCAAAAAGACTTCACATATACTATATACATAAATACATGCATATATATATATATATATATATACACACACATACATATGTAGTTCTTTACTAAAATTTTATTTATTATAACATTTAAAGCCATATTTTTGAAAGCTTCAAAAGTTGTGCAAAGAAACCAATAACTGTCTTTGAGTCTTTAAGGAAATAACCTATTCTCAGAGCAACTCCTCTCTTAGAAAATTACTTCTTCTCTCCTGATTATTTTTACCTGCAGGGTGATCTGATTCAAAACCATTAGTAGATTCTTCAGCAACCAAAAGTGAGAATCAGAGGATCTTATAAAACAAAAGCAAAGTGGCTATGTATAGACTCCAGTATCTCCGATATTATACTGAATTTCCATCTTTAAATTTCTGTGTCCTTAAATTACACACACTAAGTAAAATAAGTAATTCTGAAAGGTATGATGACAGAATTTTTAATTATTTGGAAAAATACCTATAATGGTATGTGTTTCATAATAATAGCTACCTATATGATTATTAAAATACAAAATTTGATTTTAAAAATATTTTATATATGAAATTGCATGAAAAATATAGAACCAATTAATATAAATTTTCATTTTGAGACTTCTGCCTTCAAAAGGTTATAAATAATTTTAGTATTTTAACTATTCAGTTATTTATTTGTCAGTATTAGAAAAATAATTGCACCAATACATATTTACCACTTGAAAATAAATACCAACTTCAGCTCAATAAAGGGCATATAACTCTGTTTAATTGTAATAGGATTATATTTCTAGGTAACAAAATGATAAGAGAAGTAGACAATTTAAATTGAATTAAAGAGAATTTATAACATTTTCTTTTATTTATACTAAATAGTATTTATTTTTCTACATTCTCTCCTTTAAAAAAAATCTGCAGTAAACATGCCATGTAAAATAGAATAATGAATAATAATATGATATCAGAATCACATGAATGACTTAGGGAGGGGAATAAATCACTTTTCCAGACATTTACACTAAATACAGTGCAGTAGGCATGGTTTGTTAGCTGGCCTGATTTCACTCCCTCCTTGCTGCTTTCTGCAGAACCTTAATTTGTGTACCCTTGCCCCAAGTACTGGTAGTCCATCCTAGCTCCCAGAGCTTGCCCTGGTTAAACTAAAACTATCTCATTTGTACCATTTAAGGAGACTGCTTTAGGAAACCTGACCTTAGCCTACAGGTAGGGCCTGCCTGTGGAACTGTTCTAGTTTGTGGGGTGAGGGTAGAATTCAGAGACAAAGGGATAAGAAAGACAGAAACCTGCTGAAGGGAATGATTTTTTGGAATACAATGGAGAAAGAGGCCCCCTCTGATGCATACTGGATATGAACAAGGAAGCACTTTGTCCCAGGTTTTGTTTGCTGTGTTTTCTGGCAAATGTGAAGAGTTTCTGAATTAAAAGTTAATGCTCAGTAAATTTGTCAATCCTTCCATTCCCCAAGACCAAGCCTCTAACTATTTTTTTTTTAACATCTTTATTGGAGTATAATTGTTTTACAATGGTGTGTTAGTTTCTGCTTTATAACAAAGTGAATCAGCTATACATATACATATATCCCCATATCTCCTCCCTCTTGCATCTCCCTCCCACCCTCCCTATCCCACCTCTCTAGGTGGTCACAAAGCACTGAGCTGATCTCCCTGTGCTATACAGCTGCTTCCCACTAGCTATCTATTTTACATTTGGTAGTGTATATATGCAATGCTACTCTCTCTCTTCATCTCAGTTTACCCTTCGCACTCCCCATGTCCTCAAGTCCATTCTCTACATCTGCGTCTTTATTCCTGTCCTGCCTCTAGGTTCTTCAGAACCACTTTTTTTTTTAGATTCCATATATATGTGTTAGCATACGGTATTTGTTTTTCTCTTTCTGACTTACTTCACTCTGTATGACAGTCTCTAACTTTTTAAAAGTGATCTTTATCATGCAAAAGAGTATCCAGGTGCTGAGACGTCATTATCTGCAGTTCTAGTCGTCAGATTAAAACAAAAAACAAAACAAAAAACCCAAACTAAAGCACTAAAACTTTAATATTCTCTGCCCATTAACACAGTTCTGATGAGAAGCACTGCCAAGGTTTGAAAACCTGTTCTCTTATTCTAGCTGATTCCACCTGAACAAGGATGAACTGAAAATCTGGGTCCTCAGACACACAGTCAGTTAAGGAACTGACACTTAGAGTCCCCCAACCCACTGCCTTGATTTCATAATTCATAGCTTGCTCAGGTGCCCTGTCTAGTGGCTGTTCTACCCCATCCCTATCACTCAGTTTCTAGATGGTAACCTCTTCTCCTTAGTGTCCTACGCTTTCTTTTGTCCTCTTTTCTATGAGATCACATACCCCAGAGTCTCTGCTAGTTTATGAAAGATTTATTGACTAAGGGCATATTCCTCAAAATAACAACCCCTCATAATGACTTTCAAATTAATTAGCTACCTCAAATTTATCTATGCTGCATCTCCAGGTGTGGAAGGCTCCTGAAATACCTGTACACTCTGATCTTTGCAGCCTCGTGAGCACTGGGGCAAAGATGCAAATAAAGTGTTAAATAGTTAAAACAAAAAAGAGATTCCTTCAACCAAGAACTCTTCATAAAGATGATCTAACTCCATACAATGCAATTTTTCATACGGACCTTGGTGCTATATTTATATTACATGTTTTAAACATTGATACAAATCAGAGCATCTTCATTTATCCTTAAAATGTGACTATAAATATGACATACAAAATCAGTGTATTACGCCCAGCAGAAACTTTTTCAGAGTAGCATGTCCAATTTTAAGTCAAAGGGAAAATGTTGTTCAATTTATACAATCTTAAGGCATCCAGTTTGTCAAAGATGTTCTCCATCCAAAACATGAAAACTGTAAAATTGTAAAGTGTTTCTTAAAGGATATTTTCAATTACAAAAAAGTCAATGCTCCACATAATTAAAAAAATCACATTCTCTCTCTGCTGGGAAAAAAAAAATGTATCTCTCAAATAAGTGGCTCTTAACAATGTTGAACCTGTCAAAAAATCAATTCTTTCCTGTGCTATTATTCATTTGATAGATTTTACTACATCATAGCTCAAACTCATAAAACAAGGATGAACAAGTCATTTACCAAAACATATCCATGATAAAGTTTTATTTATTTGTGTAAAGCCATAGGACATGCACTTCTAAAAATTAACAAATGGGCCATGTCTGTGATTCTCTCTCCTGCTGTCAGTTAATCTATTCATTCTCTCTCCCTGCTCCATCTACCCACAAACATAACAGATATTGCTTTTGTTTTAGAAAATTCAGCATATTGTTTTTGAATTTTTTTTTCTTTTCTGCACTGGTCAACCTGGTTACAAATAAATAAGCTTTTATCAGGGACTATAGGAAACTATCTCTGTGCACCTGAAGGAAAAGATCAATAAATTCCACTACATTGAAATTTAAAATGTGTATTTATCAAAGGTTATAATACAAAAAGAAAAACCACATCCTATGGAAGACAGTTGCTACATATAAACTAGTATTATTTTCTTAAATGATTTGACTTTGTCCTATAAATTTGAATATTTGCCTATTCTTTAATCTAGAAATATCATTCTTGGAAATTATTATACAGGTACATCATTTATAAGACTTTTCACAGAAGCACAGTTTTTAAGAGGAAAAAAAACTGGAAACAACTCAAATATTCATCAAAGAAGGAATGGATAAATAAATTGTGGTAAGTTATATTCATTAAACAAAATACTATATAGCAGTGAAAATCAATTTGTGAATAAATGAATGGAAAAATTGTCAAAATGAAATATTGAGAGAGAAAAGAGGGTGTTGAAGAATACATACAATTTGAAATCATTTATATAAAATTAAAAATCATAAAATGCTTAAATATAATATATATATAATAAAAAGGAAGAAATGATAGAAAAAAATAAAAGAGTGGTTAGCTTTAGGAAGAATGAACATCAGTGGAGAGAAGCATGTACCCTGTGCTGTTTTTTTTTCACCCTGTGCTGTTTTAATGTTATTTCCTCCCATCTCTGTTTAAGGGAGTCTATCCACTGCTTATTGTCTTCTGTGACTCCTGGCCTATCTTTATGCTTATTGTTTGATAGTCCTCTTTTTTAGCACAGACAGCCCTAGAAACCATCTAAACACTTCTCTGCTAACGTCACCTGTAGCCAAGAATGATCTTAACTCATTTTGAATACAATTTACTTTGTTTTTGTGTTGTTGTTATTGTTTTAGCTTGTTTTATTTTTGTTTCAGAAATAAGGAATTATTATACAGTAAGTCTCCAAGAAATTACTATACAATTATTTTTAGACAGCCACACTGCCATGTTTCAGGATTGACTTTTTATTCATAACTGATCATACTTGATTTTTATCACAGATTGCCATGACATGAAACAATGGGCTTGGTAAGATTAAATAAGTGCATGGCAGTGGTTTCCTGCTGATTCCAGAGAGAGTAAAGTGTCTGCAGCAAAATTGATACCTATGAAAGTCCTTCCTGCCTTAATCACCTTACAGGGGCCCAAACTGCCATTTCCACAGCTGAAAAAAGGCCAAGTAGAGAAGGCCTTATCTTCCCCGACTCTCCAGCACTCTTTCTTTGGCCTGCTTTTCTGATATCCAGGCAATGGTTTTCTGAGTTTTTCTCAGATATCAGCATTTTGAAAGAGCAATGAAGATCAAAAGGCCAAGGTTATAGCATTCCCTGCAGAATCAGCCCTTGGATGCCAAGGATTTACCCTGCATCCAGCAGAACTGCTCAGGCCACTGAAATGTCCTGCGGCAAAACCAAAACTGACAAAATCAAATTTTTACTTTGTTGGATAAAGTATAAACTCTCAAAAATACTTCATTATTAAAACCATATCTCATTGCAAGCAGACTTCTGGGAAAATGCTGTGTGTGTTTTAATGAAAAAGAATGAATACATAAAATTCTCATTTCTAAAATATGTATTGTAGTATCTAAAATAAATTGCCAAACATTTTATACTTAAAAATATTGTACAGATAATTCAGACTTATAGGTTTGACCCTTCTATCATCCATTACAGCTCCCAAGAAATCAGAAGACAAAATCTCACAGATCCAATACAAAATGAAGTATGGTTTTCATCAGTTATATGTAATGCTTAATCAGCAGAAAACTTAAGAACAAAGTTGGTAATTGCTCACAGTACTGTTATCTGTACTCCCAAACCTGTAGAATGCGTCATTCAGAAATAAGTTCCAACCAACCATATTTGTCTTTGCATGCTTTATATTACTCCTTTATATATTTGATACACGCACACACACACACAAGTTCTATGTTCATAGAAAGAACAAAATATATGGGTATGGGTATTTAGCAAATATGAATATTTACTAGTAAATACTAGCTCTTTACTTATTCAATGATTTCATAGCTATACTTTTTCATTTTGCCTTTATTTTCTAAAATAATGTTTGATGTTGGAAGCTCTGATCCTTGCTTTCTCCTTTTAAGATTACATTATTACATTAAAGTGTTAGTTGGGTAGCTATTGTATGACACTTATCTGAACTATTTTAACTTCCTTTAATTATAGAATGAAATCTATTCTACACTTTTTTTTCTGTAGCTTTTTATGATTTTACTCTGGTCTCAGTATCTGTCTTCAAAGAAAAGTAATTGATGATCTGAATCAGGAGAAAGTGTGAATTGTATGAGATCTAGAATTAAGAAAATCAATGATTTACAAATAACTACACTTATATTTGATATTAAAATATGAATGTGTTAAAGTTTAACTGGATTTTTGTCATGCAGTTATTTGGATGAGTGTGTTTGTGTTCTAATTCATAAACAGAAGAGGGGAGAAAAATAACAGGCTTAAAAAGTAATACATACATTGATATTTTCCTTAGTATATTCTTGAGTTTAACAAAAGTAGACACACTTAATTGAAATTAACATTTTAAATAATTTAAGATTAGATCTCAAATTAAACATACCTATTAAAATAGTTTTATATAATATACATGCAAATTAAATTTACTCTAAATCTGTTAAAATGTTTGATATTTTTCTGCTTCACATAATAAGTATTATAGACTGAAATTTACATTGATTATAAAGCAAAGATATATTGATGTTTTATATATATTTTTAAAATCTATGATTATCTTTGATAAGACATTTTAACATTACCTTTAAAAGATGTGGTGATTCTAAATCACTGGTATAGGATCACCTGGCACATTTCTCCTACTTCTTACTTTTCACGGTGGTCAGGAAAATCTTTACGTTCTTGAATACTTAAATACCACTGATAGTTTCAATCAATATTTATATTTTATTAATTGCATACTATAATAATATGCCTAAATATATTAATCTGTTTATAGTATAATCTATATCATATTGTATCTACATTAATGCATAATATAGATTTAATGTTATAATCCTATTAATGTGCATATAATAAGCAAGGTGATTTATTTAATATGGGGAAGATATTTCAACTCTACTCTTTGAAAGGGGACTCAATACTCTGCTTATCATTAAACATCATATTTTCCAGAAATACTTATCTATTCAGCTGCTGCTGACTTCTACAAACAGATTGGAAAACAAGAACATTTGCCAAAGCTTTCTTGCATAGAATGTGTATTTTTCAAAAGATGTCAGAGAATAAGATGGGTCACAGGAAAGAATGAAAGCTGAATGTGGCATTGCCTCCAGTTATAGAATAAAAGACACTGCTTTAGTCTCTATAGGGTAACAGTTGCCAGTCATATAAAATGAATTTATGCCAGTAGTATAAACCAAAAATATACCAAGTTGAATAAAATGTATTTTTGTTGGTGAAAAAAGAAAACCATCTTGCAGGTCACAGTTTCTTGATCCTGTGAATTCAGATTCCTTTGAAGGGTATAATATTGATTTGCGGAGTGTCTTGTTATTAGTAAAAGCTATTCCCTTTACTCTGATGCTTTTCTCTTGCAAAAAAGAAATGAGATTATACAGCTGATATCATTACAGCAAGAGCAAAATTGCATTAAAATGAAATGTTTTGAGAATTCAACATGAAAGTCGAAGAGTTTGCCTCCCCATCTAAATTTCTCAAGCCTAGAAACATATCTCAGAGTAAACTCAGATCAATTCCCAAAGGGAAATAAAATACCTGACTTTATTTTCAAAGTTCTTTCTCTTCAGTTACTTAGGAAAATACAAACATTTATTTTTACTTCAAAACCTACAGTTTAAAATAAATAGCATTGCATTTAAAGGATTATATTACTTTAAAAGTAAGTTCTAGAAGAATCCAAAGCTATCTGGTGTGACAAGTTTTACCATATTATTTAGATAACAGTGTTTTCTGGTTAGAAACACTCAAGCAATCTTCATGAAATTGTGGCAAATAAATTTACAACATTAACTTTTTGGGTCAGTTTTGGATTTTGAAACCACTTGTTTATGTTATTATTATTATCATTATAATAATTATTACTGTTATTATAAATGTAACCAATCCATGCTGCTTGATTCTCACTAATCATTCTTCTTTACTACATTTTATTATCTTCATTCGTAAGAGCTTCAAAATACTACCTTATCATATTTAATATTATATTACATTGATGGTTGCTTCTAACAAATATTAGTCAATGCCATTTATTTCCTAAAAGTAACTTATTCAGTTTACTTTGTTTCTTTTTTTGAGTATTTACTTTTTTAGGACAGAATGAAAGGAAAAAGAGACATTTTTCCTCTTACCCAGTTTTCCTCAGTTTGTATGAGAGAATCATGAGTATTCATTCAAGGATATGTTCAGAATACCTACATTGTGGCAGGTGCCATCAGGTACTGGGGATTTGATGGTGAACAAGATAAACATAGCTTGTCTTCACACAGCTTATTGTCGTATACAAACTTATTTTAGAAAGTGGGAAGTACTACACAGGGTGCTGAGATAGATATCAGCAGGAGCAGCAGACTTTAGAAAAGACAAAGGGGAGGAATATCTCTCTGAAGAGAAAAAGTTGACACTGAGGTGAAAAGAGATCCTCCTACCAGGAGGGAAAGAAATTAGAAAGGTGTTGAGGTGCCAAAAACTTGGCATGTTCAAAGGAAGAAAACACCAGCATGGTCGAAGCAAAAAGCAGACTGATGCGCTATGAGGTCAAACACTAAGGCAGAGCTGGGCCATAAACCATCCTATTTTTCACAGTAAGGAGTTTAGCTTTTATTTTGAGGGCAAGAGGAAACCATCAAATTAGAAGGGGTGGTGGGAATGGAGATTTATTCCATTTACATTTTCAAAACACCAAATTGTGTGTGCAACAATGATAGAAGAACATTTCTATTATTTTTCCATGGGAAACTAGCCACACAAAATGATTCCTGAAAAATTCAGAAAATACTAGATGCCAAACTACCCTTTTGGACAATCACAATATCTTTACTCTCTCAAATACAGAACATTCCCAGAATGCCGAAAGCTGCTTAAACTTTCACTCAAATTCCCAAATAAATCAGACCTAAAAATCTGGTTTTCTGATGGTATCTGGCATCTCTTTCTGGAACCACACTTTGTAAAATATTTATATAGAAAAAAATGATCAGTATTACTCAAGTGAACCATATCAATGGAATTGTCTTGCTTTGTTTCAAAATTCCTCTAACTACTAAAAATTTAAATTTCAAAAACTTACATTCATTTCAAGAATGTGCCTTTCATTCATTAGTTTATACACACCGGGAAAAAGTCACTCGTAATGCAATTAACCCTGTTTAAGACATGAATGGGATAACTTCTCCATGAGCTGTATTATATTTCATGTTCCCATTGGGCAACTTTAGCATTAAATATGGATAAAGTAATAGTTTTCATAAGCATGTCCAGTCTTAGAGTGTTAAGATGATTTTAATTAGTCTCCATCAGCAGGATAGGTTTACCTGTGTGCTTGTCCATGTGAAGTGCATGTAATCCTGGAACATCACCTATGAATTTAAATCAGAAAGCTCATCAACTTCTGTTGGCAAGGTGAAAGATAAAAACCACAGAAGGTCCTTTCCAGCCTCTGTCACTAATGATAAACAGCATTAACTGCTTCTGTAGACACTAATGCTGCTATCTTGGGAACACAGGCAGCTACCATGAGAATTTTACAGCTTCCCTAATCGTAATTTTGTTTGTCACAAAACAGAAAATAAAACCTCAACAAAGAAGCAATAAATATTAGCATTTATGAACAAAAGAAGGTCACATAAATATGTAGATCTCTAAATATGCAATGCATTCTTCATTAGCTAAATATCATGTTCATTATTATACGCTCTTATTACAGGAGAAGGAAACAACAGAAAATAAGAGCAAATTAAATGAAAGCTGGGGCAGAGTCTGTTATGCAGCAAGCGTTTTCCATGAAAAGATCGGGTGACTACAATAAAAATCAATGTTTTAATGCTGTGAAGTTATTTATTTGCTTAAAGGAATTTTCAGTAGAAATGAGTATTCCAAATTCTGTGATATCAAAATACCAAACTTTTCTTCTAGTTCATTGCAAAACTTATCTTTGTGGCATTATATTGACATTTTAAATTCAAATA
This sequence comes from Leucopleurus acutus, assembly GCF_964270905.1. NCBI lineage: Eukaryota > Metazoa > Chordata > Mammalia > Artiodactyla > Delphinidae > Leucopleurus > Leucopleurus acutus. Next base: position 38,392,138 of record NC_139147.1, on the reverse strand, counting down.
TTATATTAAAATTCTAGTTTTTTCATTTTAAAAGCAAATTATTCATATTGAATTCACTTAATAATGTTGTTTACGAAGTTCAAACAACATGTGAGGTAATTTTGATATTTAACATAGAGATAGCCAAACAACATTCTCCCTTAAAAACATACCAGGATGGCACATCATTAAACTAAGAAAACACTAGCAAGTTCAAAAAAGAGAGTAAACCATCATACATGTCTTTTTTCAAAATACATATGCTTATATAATTTATGTGATATTCAGCTTATTTTTCATCTTCTTAAGCAAGAATATTAAATCCCTAGTTCTTTGAATGATTTCTATTATGTTCAATGGTTTTGTTTTATGGTTTTCCTTTTTTATACTATATTTCTAACATGCGTTACTCTAATTTTTTTCACCTCTGCTACATTTCCAATGTGATGAATAAGGTGATGGTTCAAGTAGTTTAGATTAATCAACTGATTAGTTAACTATGCTACTAATTACACAAAAATCTTATCTTATGGCCCCTGCTGTGAGTATGTATTAAAAATATCACACTGTTACTTCAGTTACTAAAGGCTGTTGGGATATAATTAGTGATGTTATGTTAAAACTCAAGTGCAGGTAGGTAACGCGCGTGTAATTTAGGAGGTATGTATGACAAAACAGAGCATGTCTTTTAAAAGTACATCTAACAGGGCTTCCCTGGTGGCGCAGTGGTTGAGAGTCCGCCTGCCGATGCAAGGGACACGGGTTCGTGCCCCGGTCCGGGAAGATCCCACATGCCGCGGAGCGGCTGGGCCCCTGAGCCATGGCCGCTGAGCCTGCGCGTCCGGAGCCTGTGCTCCGCAACGGGAGAGGCCATAACAGTGAGGGGCCCGCGTACCGCCAAAAAAAAAAAAGTACACCTAACAGACATGTGGACACATTGGGGGAAGGGGAGGGTGGGACGAATTGGGAGATTAGGTTTGCCATAAATACGCTGCCATGTGTAAAATAGCTAGCTAGTGGGAACCTGCTGTATAGCACAGGGAGTTCAGCTTGATGCTCTGTGACAACCTAGATGGGTGGGATGGGGGTGGGAGTTGGAGGGAGGTCCCAGAGGGAGGGGATATAGGTATACATATAGCTGGCTCATTTCACTGTACAGCAGAAACTCACACAACACTGTAAAGAAATTTTACTCCAATTAAAAAAAAAAAAGTACACCTAAGCCACAAAACAATCTAATGTAGATAATCCAGAGTCTAAGGGCTTGGGTGTTCTTTCATAACCATTAGTTTTATTACCTGTAAAATGGGTTAATAATAGTACCTATTTCACATAGTCCCTATGAGAATTATTACATATGCATATGAAATCTTTGGATAAAAACTGATCACCCAGGGACTATTAGTTATTATGATCTACTTGGATAACTTCAAATGTAGTTATTGAAATATACAAAATACTAAAAGAATAATAACAAAGGCATTTATTCACTGGTGCAAATATACTGTAATATGTTGTACAAATATATAATTGCCTAGGGGATATGGTATTGAAGTGTTTATAGTGGGAGGGGTTAATAGGTTAAGTTATCTGGAGAAAGGAATTAGGAATGAAGTCTTTTATAATTTTCATAAATAGAAAGATTATTTATATAATTGAGAAAAGAGCATATTGTACATTCATTAATTATTAGACAAGAAATCAGTTGCACTGATCTCCAATTCAAAATCTGTTTGTTGTTTTGTTTTTATTTTCAGTTTACATAATAAAAAAAACCTGTTCTTTCATTTTCTTATTGGGAGCTGAGAAGACAGTGAACTGTCTTTATCGGGAAAGAAGAGAATACAGATTGGAAGAAAAACTGAAGTCGTATAGTGGAAAGAACTTGAACTGCCATCAATTAGATATGGCTTCATATACCACCCCTATGACTAACTGGTGGTATCTATTTGGTCCAGCAGGTAGTTTCTCTGAACTTGAATTTCTTCACCTTGAAAATATAAATATATACCTAAATTATAGCCTTGCTTAGAGCATTAGGAAGTATGTATTAAAGCGCATCGTTAGCAATATTTTTTGGGCACATTGTAATGTCTCAAGATAATGCTTGTTGAATATATGAATGACTAAATGGTGTTTTATACCTGAGGAAGCATCAAGAACCCGTTAAGTAAGAATGTGGAACTAATGAACTGGAATGGGTATTTAACACTGCAAAAGAATTTCTAAATCAGACCTCAAAATATCTGTTCATCCCAAATATAGGCCGAAATACCTGGATGGTAAAATTCTACTCAATTTATTTGCCCTTTAGCCAGTTAAAATTGTCTCTAAGTGATGTTAGGAAATTAGTGTGGGTAGCTATAAAGAAGTTATAGCTTTAAAAATCCATAAATTTTGATCAATGTAGGTATAACTTGGCATTTATAACACTGACATTATAAACTTAGATACAGTTTTCTCCCAGACATATTTACTTTTCAAATTCTTTTTAAACAAGAATGTAACTTCTCTTATAATCCTTCTTTTGATTTTGCTATTTCTTTAACTAAAACATTCCCTTCAATGCATAAGGTATATATTGTCAAACTATATTTTGCATCATCTAGAATCAATTTTTTTCCCTTAAACATTTTGGGGACTTCCAGTGGTTATTTCCTTTAGAACTACTGTACAGAATTAATTTTTCTTTAACACAGGAATGCTTGAGGGATTCATCAAAGACTGATGGGATATAGTCAATGGATTATCCAGGTATTTTTCTCCACCTCCTTAAAATATATTTATATAACAACTCTCCATCATTAGTCTTTGGTCCAATTCTCCATCATTAACTCTTTGAGAATCTTACTCTATTTACATCCAGGATTTCAGTACAATAAGTTGGTCGTTTAATTAGGATCAAAATCTTTTAAAAATTCTGTCTTATTTCAGTAACATTGTCAACCTTAAAAAAAGTTCACTACAAAAAATTATTTAGAAGGAAGAAGGGTGTATGAAGAGAGAAATAAACCACAACTGCTTAAAATGTTTTTCTCTTTATATTAGATTTTATTTTCCCCAAGATTAGGTAAGACAATCTACAGTTTTTGGCCTAGTCCTTTTTTCTTGATAGGGCTGGAAACTGGTTGGGGACAGATTGCATTATAACCTCAACCAGTGGATAGGTTGGGCAACTGAGACACAAACGAGGTACACTGAATGGTCTTTAAATAGGGAGAGATTAATGAATGATGATATTCCCTTCTTTGTTCATCTGTATATGTTGAAACTCTATGAAAATAATTAGAAATGTATTATCTTTCCTGCTAGGATAAAATATGTTCTGTTTAAGAAAAGGATCCACATAGGTATTTATATTTAATATATATTTATAGAATATATGTGTATATATATGTAAAATATGTAGAGAATGCAAAATAAGTGTAGGTTTTACATTACTAGCTAAAATACTTCTTTCAGGTAGTGTATATGACTTTTATCTATATATCTACTCTATCTAGAATAAATACTCTAACTACTTATTCTATTACCATGGAAATCAAGAATTGACTGTAGGGAAATGTCTGGAAATAATATTGGTCCATACAATGTGCAGCCCACTCTCCTCTAACCATTTACTTGTACAATAGCTAAAACACCACTTTCAATACTGTATTTTTTGCTCTTCCTTGTAACCATTGTTGAAGATGAAATTAGATCATCAGAAGCTAGTGGTCTGTGAAGGGCACAATGCATCTCTGTCATCGTTGAACAATAGTTAGTGATGTATAACTGAGAGTCTAGAAACTGAAAAGTTATAAGTATTCAAGAGCTCTAGTCATACACAAAATTCAGTTGATAATAGCTTTAGTAGTTACTAAAATTATTGAAAAGACATCTTTGCTAAGGGGCCATAAAAATGTATCCAAATTAATTCTTGTAGATAATTCATTAGTGCATTTTTAGTTTAATTACTTCTTCAATGTTGTAGCCTAAACATACCCCAAGATACAAATTTGGAGAATGTACTATTCCAGCTCTCATCACACTTTTGAGAAGGTCATATTAATTGATTTTAGGTACTTTCTAACTGCAGATTCCTGACTCCCAGTTGTATCCTTTATAAGTATGTGGTATATATGGGTGTAGTAGGAACCTCAGGGACATGATGGTAGTGAACAAAGATTGGTATTATACCACTACATTTATTTGAGTCTCACTCCTTTTGATCCAAGTCATAGGGCTGAAAATAGGCAGAGCAGCATAGCATGTATATAATGCTGACCTTAGAAATATATATAGTATGGAAGTACTCCATACTACATTAACTTTTCCCTAATTCTTATAGCAATTAAACATTTAGTTAACCCACTCAGTAAAAGAAATATTATTTGATTCCTTATTATTGCCAGGCAGTATCCTGGGAGCTAATGATATAATGGTGAACAAATATGGTCACTGCCCAAGGAGCTTATGATCTTGATTTAAGTCTCCAAGCAGGTAACAGACAATTGCAAAATAGTCTTAACCCTGTGGAAACACATGGAAAGTGTGATTTACTTAGCCCTGGTATTATTGTATTTCTTAGTAAAATTCTGCAGCCCAGGAGAAGGTATTCTATTTTTTTGCATCCCTTCTGCATGTTACTTTAATGGCAGATAGGTATAAAATAAATATTTATGAAACTGAAATAATAACATAAGACATTTTGCTTATGTGTTGGTTGGTAACAAACAAATGCTGACGGCAAGTAAATTTAAAGTACTTTACTTTTATGTAATTGGTTATCCAATAGGAAGGAAAGTCTTCCTCAAAATTAAAGTGATATTAAAATGATATAATCAGAGGGTACATGAATGTGAAATATATGGATGTTACTTAATTTGGATATTACATATCAGAATTGTCCATCATGAATTGGATGTAGCAATTTATGTTATATTATGATATATTTATTCTTTTTCACAAAATATGTTTCCTTTGAGAAATCAGTTGAAAATACATGCCAGAATATTGTGTAAAGACAAGCCAATGACATACTTGAGCTATCTGTAATAATTTTAAATCTAGTTAATTCAATGTTTATTTATTTTTTGTTTGTTTGTTTGTTTGCAATACTCGGGCCTCTCACTGTTGTGGCCTCTCCCGTTGCGGAGCACAGGCTCCGGACGCACAGGCTCGGTGGCCATGGCTCACGGGCCCAGCCGCTCTGCGGCATGTGGGATCATCCCGGATCGGGACACGAACCCGTGTCCCCTGCATCGGCAGGCGGACCCCCAACCACTGTGCCACCAGGGAAGCCCTCAATGTTTATTTTAAATAAGAACATTGGTAGAAGATTAAAATTATTCATTCCATGACCCAATTATTATACCTGCTATTTGGTAGAAATCTAAGATTCAGTTATAAATAGAAAAGAAAGATAATAAAAAAGATATATATGAAATAATATAGTGAAAATATTAATTCTTCTATTAATTATATGTCATCCATAGAGTGACAGATAAAAATTTTAGTAATGTTTGACACAAGTTTTTTTAAAAAGAGACAAATTTAAGGCATTTAGATCAAATACTATTATTAAATTATTTTATCTACTTTGGTCTGAATTAATTAGTATACAAGCAGTCTTAGTTATATAATATGGTGACATCTCCCCTGTGGTTAAAATTTTTCTGATAAAAGCCTTAGAACTTTCTCCTTTCAAAGATTATAAATGAAACATTACAACAAATAACAAGCCTAACAGAACAACTTTCTGACTATATTGTCATATTTATTATAAAACACTTGGTTCACTGCATTTTGGCATTTTATACAACTGGTTCTGACAGTGATTAACATGGTTTGGGCTTCTGCAGTTTCACCCAAGAGAAATAAAACACCAAAATCTCTGCAGGTGTGTAATGGGCCAGAGATTTACAATCTGTTCTGCAAAGTCAGACTTCAAAGACTTGAAAAAAATCTTAAAGTCAGCAATGCCTCTATCATCACTATTATTTAAGGTATTTTCTATATTTCAAAAGGAACGGTGTGGCTAATTGCAAAGATTTCATCTCTAATTTGACTTCCGTGCAAGTCTCCTCAGAAGACCATTTTCATTATACATCTGCACATGTATACATCTGCACAGGTGAAGCAGACAGCCCCTTTATGAAGTAGCAAACTAAATAATTAAATATTTACTTGTACTTCCAAGGAGACTTCACTTGAAGTATGTTGCATCCTTTAACTGATGTTAAGGAGTAGTTGGGAAGTACCAAGGTAATTACCAAATGACTATCAGGCAGCAGCACCTGGGCTATGGCAGTCTCAGGACAAGAGCCCATAATTGCTTCCATGATTGCTTGGTGTGAACCTAATATAAAACTTACCCAATTAGGGTCAGAATACACATGATGATTTCAATTATATGAATGTTCATCTGCCTGAGAGCTGAAAAAGTTCAAATAGTGTTATTTAAATTTTTAAATGTGAGAGTTTACCCATTTTAGTGGATATCAGGTCTATGTGTGTGCTTGACAGAGTGCAAATTGTTCTTTTAGAATTTTCCACTTTGTATTTTCAAGTGTCATCTCCATAGTTTACCATTCCATGAGTAAACAAAGAATGAATAAACAACACAAAGGGATATCATTTTAATGATAAGTCCCTCAGAAAATCAGTAGTAGATTACTTTCTTTAAACTTGAATTCTGTTATACATTTCAGGGAAAGCACCCAGTAATCTCTCTGTCAACCAAGGGTATTACTAACAGAAGTGAAATCAATTGAATAATGGACCAATATTTTTAGTCAATTTAACCACCAAAGGTTTTGATTGCTATGATATTTTGCCTGAAGTATAGTTCTCTTTAAGTGTGTTTGCTGAAAATTGTCAAGGTCATAGATGCATGCATTAACCATGTCAGGGTGGCAAAGAGAAAATCTTTCTTCCATTACAGCAGATTGCAGCCTTCATTTGAATATTTTCCATCATCTCATCAACCTTGTTTAAAAGAGGGAATAATGTAAAAAAAAAAAAAAAGGAAAAAGGCCTCCAAATTCTTGATCCATAAAGGACTCCATATATAATATATATGGTATGTATACTATATATACTATCTCAAAATAGAGTATATATATAAATAGTATATATATCTATATATACATTATAGATATAAATTTGAAAACCATCATATTACCCATTTTAAAATTTTAGTTTTTTAGGATATAAATAAGAATAAAATATTCATTTATTAAAACTATTAAAAATGGAAACAAAGGATCTAATCACAAATGTGCTACCAAAGTTTGTATTAGCATGTGAACAATAATATTCTGTCATTTAACAGTGTTATACAATTCTACATTTAATTATCTTTTGTTCCTTCTAGGTTTTTGCAGTAGGAACAAGCATACTATCCAGAACAAGCATCAGAACCACAATGTTATGTTCCTCTGCTTAGTTTCTTGACTGAAGTTATTGCATTGTATCTACCAGGATGCTTTAGCAAGTTTCAATCAATAATGTTAACCTGAAGCCAGCATTGACCTCACTCAACTTGAACTCACTGTAATGTTTTTTTACAAAGATTGGAGGCTGTAATAATTCATTGTTTTAAAGTAAAAAGTAGATCCTTTTAGATTTATATAAAAGCCATAATTTATGTTGTGATGTTAATTTCAGGGGTATGATGTGCTTTAATCTCTCATTCTGCTTGCCACTTTGTCACAGAAATGCTGAAGCCATCTGAAGTTTACAAACAATGTTCACTAATAATGAGCTCTTATGTCCTTGTAGGTTTCACTTTGATAGATATCGGTGGTGTTTCCCCATGACATAATTCTACTGAGGAAAAACACATCTTGAAAACACAGCTTGTGCTTTCACCTTCAAATATAACAAGTGTGCTATTAAAAATAAACTAAAATGAGAAGTAAGTGCACATTTTTGTCATAGTCCTGTCATCATTTTTATTACAGGTACTGCCAAATTTAATTGGCAAAAATAGACATGCTATAAAAGAAGAGTTTACAGAGTGGAGTGCTTCCTTGATTGTTATTTTTTAAATCTATCCTTTTAGTCATAATACAGTAATGCCACTCTAATGAGACAAATACAGCACATTTCTCTGAAAAAGCTATCTGTTTTTTCTAATAAAGTCTTACATAAACAAGTCCCCACATTTCAATGTCCATTTTGGTGGAGTGTTTATAGTTAACCTCAAGAACCTTTTCCATTTCTATTACCTATCTGTTCACATTATAACCATAAAGCAATGAAAAATGAAAACAACCAAAGGCACACAAATAAGGATTCTTTCAAATGTTTCTATTGTCCATATAAAAACATAGAATCAAGGCATTACAGTCCTTTGCCTAATCAATAGTAGAAAACTACAAATGTTAATATGTACATGCTTTTTGTAAAGGCTAAACTGGGATTTCAAATGAGACTTCTGAATTGTTAGTATTGGCAAATCTTGGTGTTTGGGAACTTTAATTCTAATGTAGTTCAACATGAAATCTTATCAATTGAACCCAGAGGTGTTTTAAACAGAAGTTAGTATTCAATTTGCATCATATTTTGTTCCCACACATTTTCCCACAGATTTCAGTATAAAAATGATCCCATTGATTTACCGCTAACAGATGTCTATTTCAGTAAATTATGTATGTTAGTTAGCTTTCTCAATATACCCAGACTATGAAATGACCTTCTAAAAAAGCTTTATACAAGGATTAAATTTGGAAATCCTGTTTGAGATGATCACAGAAATCCATTATTTGCCTAAAAAGTTTATGTCTCCACTACATGTACAGTGCTGTGTAGCCTAGGGATTTCATAAATACAGGATGAAACGCAGGTGTTGATGAGATTTTGAGTACTCAGGCAGAAAATAGCTGTTGTAACGCAAACACAAATTTAGACTATCCATGACACCATGTCAGCATAAATGATTTACTGAAAGTACGTAATGAACTCAAAGAAGATACCCTGAGAATCTCCACATGAAAAACTTATGCTCCTTGTAGATATGTGTATGAATTTTGGTATGTCCTTAACTATGTATTTCTTTCTATATTGTAATACAATTATCTCAATGTTAGTGCAAATGTGATACTAGAAACTTCATAACTGTATAAGACTCAAAATGTGAAGGAGTTTTACCCATATACAATAACAAATGTATAAATGATATAAACAAACAGGATAAAGTTTCAGTCCACATTTTTTTTTAATAATGGCAGAACATATTGAAACCACCTTTTTTTTCCTTGCCAAGAATGTGCATTTCATTATGTAAAGGATTTTAATGTTGATTTATAGGTGAACATAAAGAGAAGTTATCAAGGACAGTCTTTCATTAGGTTTTTGAAAAGTAGTTTCTAAATATATGCATGTCACTTTAATGAAAAGAGTGATGATAGTAATCTCTAAATGACCTACAGATGTGTTTATATAGCACCTGCCTATCTCTATTGGGGAAATTTTTTCATTTAATTTCACATATATCAAATGTGGGAGTGTGGGCAATTGCACATATAGTTCTTTGATGTTCATATGAAGAAATCTAGCAATTTCTTCAAAAACGATGTTTTTGATAAGTGAAATTTGGGCACTATCTTGAAAGGTAGAAAAGGGACTTTCTGTTTTATTCCAAATTGTAGTGTGTGAAAAGTGGAACTGTTTAAGGACACTCCACCTGCTTCAGCAAACGTGCAGCTCTCCCTGTACTGGGGAACATCTGGTTTTAAGACGGTAAAATGTAATTACTGCAGGGAGATCTGAGCTATTACATATGCCTAATCTCATTGGGCAGGTCCTATAATTTGCTGGAGATTCAAACAAAAGTTGTATGGGCTTAATTATTTTTGAAAAGCATTCCCAAGTCTGATGCTACCTCAAAGCCTATCCAGAGTTGTTGGTAACAAAAAGTTATACCTAAGGGCCTATTCCAGATAACTGAAATCCAGAAAATGTTAGTTTCAGAAAATGTTAGTTTTTGCTGAAATATGATACATATGTTCTTGCTTTCCTAAGTCGTGTGGTAGAGATGGCTAGCTATCTCCTAAATATTAATAGTGTAGACTTTTGGTGGATGTAGCTTTCCAGACAATGACTATTTTTCCTTGCTCCACTTCAGTCATGACCTTGTGACTAGTTCTGCTTAATGTAGGGTTTTTAAGAAGTGCTGGTTCTTTTCCATTTTATTTTCCATTTTCTTAAATTCCTCCCACTGATCAGAAAAAAAAAAAAAATTCCAAGACCCTGTGCAATGGTGAAGTTGCAAGAATGGAAGGAAGTTGTATCTTGAAAAGCCACACTCTGACATGCAATGCTCAAGTTGGACTGTTAGGTGGCAAAGAAAAGAGGTTCTATTCTGTTGAACCACTGTAATTTGGGATTATTTGCTCTAGCTTGCAAGTATTATTCTCAGAATGTCAGCACCATCATTATGCTTGCCAATTATGACTCAGAAAATCCATTCCATAACCATTCAGCACTTGCTATAGACCAAGAACTGTGCTAGTTCTTTGGAATAAAAGATGGCTATGACACAGTTTTTTTTTTTTTTTCCTTATGATCTAAACAAAAAAGAGATGAATAAATGCAGAATTATAAATGATATAGTGTGTGCCGGGGGAGTAGGGGGATAAACCTGCAGGTGGTAGCATGACCAAAGGCAATAAATCAGAAATAGCTCATAATAATATGAGCTCAGGATGCTAGATGATTCTCTGTAGCTACAGGATGATTCTGAGGGAAGGGAGTGGCCTGGTGAGCTCTACAACAGGTGAATGAATGTATTGAGGGGAACAAATCTAGAGTTGAGAATATCAGTTAGTAATCAATGCTCTTGTACTGCTCCAATAAAATGTAATGAGGGTCTACACCAAGGCACGTGATAGGAGTGATTAATTGGATTTGGGAGAGAAGGTAATACAGATTTAGCTTACTCTAAATGGTTGTACTAAAAATTAAATGTTCAAGGGGAGGCCAATTTAGTAGAAAATACGATTCAGTTGTTATTATCTGTTTCAACTGTCCCTATTGTACAGAAGTTGTGATGACCAACCAGTAGTTAGATACATAAATCCAAAGGTCAAAAATAAGTCTGGCTTGAAGAGCAAATTTGATTTATGGGAGTCAGAATTGTGTTTTTACTTACTTTTAAGTTTATACCTATGTTTTGAATATTGATTTTGTCAAAATACTATCTTTTAATATAAAAATAGATAGATCATATATTTTTTTACACTTGCTGATTTATCAGGCAACAATATTAAATGAGTCACTAGTATTGTAATTCCTAAACTTCATCAGAAATACATATGTTTTCTATGTTCTGCTTACTAATGGTTCTCAATGCTATCTTTAGTGATAACCTATAATATTTAATCTGCTTAATTTATTGAAGTCACTTGTAGTCTACAAACTGAGTTCTATTTGATATTTTCAAAAATGAACAAATTATTTTGTATTTATCTTTTTTATGTGTATATGTTTATTTTTTACTTTGATTTCATACACAATATAACATAATTATCATATTATCGAAGTCCTGGGTACAATGGCATTATAGGAAAACTGAATTTAAATGCTTTACTGAAGAGCTGCAGACATGATTCCCTAAACAGATTTTCATACTCTGCCTAATAGAATATTATTTATGCTTAAATGTAGTAATTTGGTTTAATTTTTAAAGGACATTTTTGTTTTCACAGATCTAGGGTCACATTTTTTGTAGCACTTACAATATGCTAGGCATAGTGGACAATGCTGCAGATCCTAATAAAATAGTGCTCTCTCAATTCACTTATGGTCCATTAGTGGAGTTACAAGAATCAGAGTCTCCCTCTTTCCCCCTCTCAAATCTATGTCCACACTGGCCTGGAAAAAAGAGAATCACAGAAAGAATCATTATTTCTGATCTAAAAAAGAGGGGTTTGTTATTAGTACTATGTCAGGACCCTGCTCTATCCCAATAGGAAGAATTCCATTCACTTACTCGTAACTTGGCCAAAGATTACTCTCTGGCACACATCTTGGAATATCTGATTTCCAAGAGGTTTAGGCCTTAATTCATTTCCATTCCATGCATATTGCCCCTGCCCCTTGTTATTCTTATCCTTGCCCATTTTCAGCATACCTGTTGATAAAATTGTTCTGTCTCGCTTTAAAGTTGCAGTGCAATGCTATACTGAGAATGCTTTTTCATGGAAAAAGCATTAGATTAGATTACTTTGAAAATCTCAACAAAAGGATAATAAGACTAGACAGAGATTAATCCATTTCTTTTAGAAACGCTGCCTTTTAGTCCCAGGGAAATATGCTCACTTGCATGGTTGAAATATAGCATACTGAGTTCCTTAGCCCCTTCCACCCTTCTCAGTCAAGCCTAACACCCATGAATCACTGGCAAGTGTAATGAGGCTGTAAAAGAAGACGTCCTGGTGGAGAGATTGTGCCAGATCCCTTAGGACTCTTGAGACAATGATTTATATTCGTTTGAGTTTACATAACACCACTGTTGCACTATAAAGTGGTTCAGAAATGACCAACCGCTAACTTGCAGTTGATTTTGCACAATTTCACATTAAGTGCAACCCACTGTCTACAAGCTTCTTTCCTATTTGCAGTTTCAATTTTTCATCAGAATCAATGTTTGGTTAAACAGGCACTAAAATAGCTTCTAAGTCTAGAGTTATCCATTTCTGTACCACACATATATTATACTCTTAGTTTACAGTTTACTTAACAGCATGCAGTGGATATGTCTTCATAATGACTATTTCTGGCGGGTGTTACACACAAACAGCTTTTCTAAGATTGGTGCTCACTTTATCCCAAATTTGTTATCAATTTTATTGGCTATGCAATTTCTTTCCTTTGGTCAATCACTCTTTAAATTGGCTAGTTTAATGCATCACAGCAAATGATTTTCAGAAATCATTAGGCACATGAAAATGCATATTCAGCTCACACAGTTTTAATCGACCCCACTCACACCTACCAATGGCACTCCTACACAATCTGCCTACTTTGCTGCTCTTCATTTCATTAAACTCTGAGTGTACAAGCTACCTGTAAAAATCTTTTCCCTGGATCTGAGTTATATTATCTCTTTGGAAAGGATTGATATGGCACTCTGCTGTTAATAAGGCTGGGCTTGGTTTAGCCAAGTTCTTAGATAAGTGAGTCTAGAAAGCAAAACTCAGAATAGTTTACAACAATGATTTTTAATGGGGTGAGTTTGCTCCTCCAGGGACATATTTGCAAATGTTTTTGATTGTCACAACTGGGGGAGGGGTTGCTCCTGGCATCTAGTGGGTAGAGGCCAGGGATTCTGCTAAATGTTCTACAATGCACTGGTCAGTCTCCACAGCAAAGAATAATCCAGTCCAAAATGCCAATAGTATTAGGTTGAGATACCCTTGTCTACAGTATCCTATAAAAATGCATTTGATTTACATAAGGATAAGGGCTGGTCATGGAATCAACTGTGAAGTCAGAGAAATCTTAGAGCCACTTTTCACCTTATGCATAGTAGTTAATAACTTTAAACAATGCAATCTATACTGGAATTTTTTTTGCCATTGATACATTTACCTAGTATTGCTTGGAAGAGTAGACATGGCAGTTTCCTGCACCATCCTACCTTCCAGGCTCTGAAATGTGAGTGCATTTTAACATGATTCTTGGGAAGGGAGTATGATACAGGTGAATAGATTTGAGAGTATGACAGACAGGGTTAAACTTCTAGTTTTGCCATTTATTAGCTATGTGATGTTGCAGAATTTGAGTTTTCTTCTATAAAATATGTAAAGTGATTCCTTCCCAATAAGACTGGTGTAATAATTAAATAGAGTAGTATGTGTTTAAAATAATAGGCTATAATATGTACTCAATAATAAATGTTTATTTTCTTACCTTTGAGAGATGGTCTGAATTCAAAGAATGATTCCAGCAGTAAGAATTTCACCAAAGTTAGGTGGGAGAAATATAAATAATTATGTGAAAGTCAGGTAGAAGGAATATATATTTAAAGATGAGTCATAGAGACACCTATATTAAAGTCTTTTCTGTTTTTTTTTTTTCTTCTGTGACAGTTGATTTCTGCAGTTTCAGCAAGTCATTTTTTTCCTGAGTTTGGTTGTGATTTCTATAATTTGGCACTGAGAGTGATGGAGAGTGCTGACAAACCATTTAAAAAATTAAACTAGTAATGACTACATCTCTCTTACTTTTAGGGTTTTTCCCCAAATATGTTGAAGTATACATGAAATGAAATAGAATATTTAGTTGAAAAAACTAGAATAACAGAATTTAAATTTACAATGATCTCAATGCAAATATAAAATTAAAAACAAAAACTTTTCCAATAGACTTATTAATCATAGAAAAACTTGTGCTAACTCATCCCTGTAACTCTATGTCGCAGAGCGTGGAAAGACAATGATATAATGATTCCCTGATTCAGTTTGTTTTTAAATCAATTTTGCAGAATTTTATCTTGGAGAACCCATTTAAAACTTGCCAACACTTTTGCTTAATTTTGTATTTATAAATAATTGTTTTCTGTCACTGTGTCAATTGCCCCTTTCAGAGGCTTCATAAAGCAGTAGGAATTGAGTATAATAGTGGTAAAATAAAAGCCAAATGCAAATGGAAAACTGAACAGACTATTAAAGGCATAGCATTTGAACATTTCTAGTTGAACTGCTCCTATCTGTGCTCTGGAATTTGTTAATGTACCTTGCAAAGGAATATTTTGTATGTAATTCTCTTTTTCATACTTTGTGAGCTACTGAAAGTCGAGAACTTACACCTTACATGTCTTTTCAAACTGTAGATCCCATCATACTATTCTTCTACTGAAAATCTTTCACTATATTCCAATTGCCAAATCACCAGAGTCCTTCTCAGGTCTGCAGATTCTGCATGTGGACTGACCCTGGACTAGCTCTCCAACCTCTTTTCATCCTCTCCTGGAGCTCTGTGCACCAGTCACCCTGAGCTCCATCCCACCTCAGGTCTTTCTACCATTCCTTAGTATTTTTTTTTCCTTATGCTCTTCTCCATGTTATTTCTCAATCGTTCCTCAAGATTGCTTGTAGAATTCAACTGGTTGTGTGGGAAGACATCCCTGAACATTGTGGCAATGGGACATTTTTATCTAGCTCACTCTATCATTATGCAATATCTTCTGTTGAAATCATTTGATAGTGTATCTACATATCCACTAGATAGGCAGATGTTGAGAACTGGCAGATGGTCTATTCAAATTCTGACTTAAGAATCATTCATTTTGTATATAAGACATGTTCCACAGTATTAGAATGAATTACGTAGTCCAAAACATGGTTTAAAATGACCTATTCAGTAGATCACAGCATTCATACCTCTACTTAGGTTTAGGGTTGACCCTCTATTTTTAGACCAGACATCTTATTTCCAGCTCATGTTACAACAAAAATGGAACTTGGGCAGCAGTCGTCCAGATGTGTCCAGAGCAAGTTGAGTAAACAAATAACTAGCTCACTCTTTTTCTTCTTCTTAAACCAAACCAGCCCTTTCACTGTAAAAAGAATAGAGTCACTCTTTTCTTGTGTCTTACCACTTGCTAAAATATTTTTTCCTCAGATGTCTTCAAAACCCACCCCATATAACATCACAACTCCATCTTTTCCCTGTTTAATTTTCTCTTTAGCTCTTACCACAATACTATACTACATATGTGACTCACCATGTTTTATCATCTACATACCCACTACAATGTAAATTTCTTTAATGAAGTGAGTTTTAATTCCTTTGTCCCTGAACCTAGGACAGTACCTGGCATACAGTGAACACTCAATAAACTCTTGTTAAATAAAATGAATGGAAAAAAGGCCTAGATAAAATTTCTTGTTCAATTATCCTGAAAGAAACTAGCCCAGTCTGTTTGAAAGTCAGGAATATACATGCAAAGTCAGTTTAACTTTTGTGATCTTAGAAAAAGAATAGGCTTGTCTCTCGCTGGTATTTTTATACAGTTACATATGTATTTAAAATGCACACATGCACACAAAAATATGCACACACATTTATTTGCCTCTGAAAAAGACTGTACTTTGATATATTTTGAATATGAATAACTAGTTTTCTAAAATTTCATGTATGAATCAACAATTTTATAAATATTGGTTACTCCGGAGCCTCCTGTTGAGAAACAACTCGTGCAAGCGGTTATTATCTCTCCTGGCCGTGGCGGGCGGTTTCGGTCCAAGGTTCCCTAACAATCTAGTCCTACTTAACACGCAGCTGGTACTGTGAAGTGCAATGGCCAATTGTTCCTTCAACCTCCAAAGGACTGTCTCCTGGAGAAGGCTGGTGAAATGAGCCATACCACCAAGGATTAGAATAAGAAAAAGGGGAGTTCCGGGAAGATGGCGGAAGAGTAAGACGCGGAGATCACCTTCCTCTCCACAGATACACCAGAAATACATCTACGCGTGGAACAACTCCTACGGAGCACCTACTGAACGCTGGCAGAAGACCTCAGACCTCCCAAAAGGCAAGGAACCCCCCACGTACCTGGTTAGGGCAAAAGAAAAAACTAAACAGAGACAAAAGAATAGGGACGGGTCCTGCACCAGCGGGAGAGAGCTGTGAAGGAGGAAAAGTGTCCACACACTAGGAGCCCCTTCGCGGGTGGAGACTTCGGGAGGCGGAGTGGGGGAGCTTGGGAGCCGCGGAGGAGAGCACAGCAACAGGGGTGCGGAGGGCAAAGCGGAGAGATTCCAGCGCAGAGGATCGGGCCGACCGGCACTCACCAGCCGAGAGGCTTGTCTGCTCGCCCGCCGGGGCGGGCGGGACTGGGAGCTGAGGCTCCGGCTTTTGTCGGAGCGCCGGGAGAGGACTGAGGTTGGCGGCGTGAACACAGCCTGCAGGGCGTTGGTGCACCGCGGCTGGCCGGGAGAGAGTCCGGGGAGGGGTCTGGACCTGCCGAAGAGGCAAGAGACTTTTACGTCCCTCTTTGTTTCCTGGTGCACGAGGAGGGGGGATTAAGAACGCTGCTTGAGAGAGCTCCGGAGACGGGCGCGAGCCGCGGCTAAGAGTGCGGAGCCCAGAGACGGACATGGGACGCTAAGGCCGCTGCTGCCGCCGCCAGGAGGCCTGTGTGCGAGCGCAGGTCACTAGCCACACGCCCTTCCGGGGAGCCTGTGCAGCCCGCCGCTGCCGGGGTCCCGGGATCCGGGGACGGCTCCCCCGGGAGAGCGCACGGCGCGCCTCGGGCTGCAGCGTCACGCCGGCCTCTGCCGCTGCAGGCCCGCCCTGCACTCCGTGACCCTCCCTACCCCCCGGCCTGGGTGAGCCAGAGCCTCCGAATCAGCGGCTCCTTTAACCCCGTCCTGTCTGAGCAAAGAACAGACGCCCTCCGGCGACCTACACGCACAGGCGGGGCCAAATCCAAAGCTGAGCCCCTGGGAGCTGTGAGAACAAAGAAGAGAAAGGGAAATCTCTTCCAGCAGCCTCAGAAGCAGCGGATTAAAGCTCCACAATCAACTTGATATACCCTGCATCTGTGGAATACCTGAATAGACAACGAATCATCCCAAATTAAGGAGCCCTGTGGATGAAAGGCTCTTGGTGCTGCAGCCAGGACTCAGTGCTGTGCCTCTGAGGTGGGAGAGCCAACTTCAGGACACTGGTCCACAAGAGGCCTCCCAGCTGCACATAATATCAAACAGCAAAAATCTCCGAGAGATCTCCATCTCAACGCCAGCACCCAGCTTCACTCAACGACCAGCAAGCTACAGTGCTGGACATCCTATGCCAAACAACTAGCAAGACAGGAACACAACCCCACCCATTAGCAGAGAGGCTGCCCAAAATCATAATAAGTCTACAGACACCCCAAAACACACCACCAGACGTGGACCTGCCCACCAGAAAGACAAGATCCAGCCTCATACACCAGAACACAGGCACTAGTACCCTCCACCAGGAAGCCTACACAACCCACTGAACCAACCTTAGCCACTGGGGACAGACTCAAAAAACAACAGGAACTACGAACCTTCAGCCTGCAAAAAAAAAAAAAGGAGACCCCAAACACAGTAAGATAAGCAAAATGAGAAGACAGAAAAACACACAGCAGATGAAGGAGCAAGATAAAAACCCACCAGACCTAACAAATGAAGAGGAAATAGGCAGTCTGCCTGAGAAAGAATTCAGAGTAATGATAGTAAGGTTGATCCGAAATCTTGGAGATAGAATGGACAATAGAATGGACAAATTGCAAGAATCAGTTAACAAGGACCTAGAAGAACTAAAGATGAAACAAGCAACGATGAACAACACAATAAATGAAATTAAAAGTACTCTAGATGGGATCAATAGCAGAATAACTGAGGCAGAAGAACGGATAAGTGACCTGGAAGATAAAATAGTGGAAATAACTACTGCAGAGCAGAATAAAGAAAAAAGAATGAAAAGAACTGAGGACAGTCTCAGAGACCTCTGGGACAACATTAAACGCACCAACATTCGAATTATAGGGGTTCCAGAAGAAGAAGAGAAAAAGAAAGGGACTGAGAAAATATTTGAAGAGATTATAGTTGAAAACTTCCCTAATATGGGAAAGGAAATAATCAAGTCCAGGAAGCACAGAGAGTCCCATACAGGATAAATCCAAGGAGAAATACGCCAAGACACATATTAATCAAACTGTCAAAAATTAAATACAAAGAAAACATATTAAAAGCAGCAAGGGAAAAACAACAAATAACACACAAGGGAATCCCCATAAGGTTAACAGCTGATCTTTCAGCAGAAACTCTGCAAGCCAGAAGGGAGTGGCAGGACATATTGAAAGTGTTGAAGGAGAAAAACCTGCAACCAAGATTACTCTTCCCAGCAAGGATCTCATTCAGATTTGATGGAGAAATTAAAACCTTTACAGACAAGCAAAAGCTGAGAGAGTTCAGCACCACCAAACCAGCTCTACAACAACTGCTAAAGGAACTTCTCTAGGCAAGAAACACAAAAGAAGGAAAGGACCTACAATAACAAACCCAAAACAATGAAGAAAATGGGAATAGGAACACACATATCGATAATTACCTTAAATGTAAATGGACTAAATGCTCCCACCAAAAGACACAGATTGGCTGAATGGATACAAAAACAAGACCCATATATTTGCTGTCTACAAGAGACCCACTTCAGACCTAGAGACACATACAGACTGAAAGTAAGGGGATGGAAAAAGGTATTTCATGCAAGTGGAAACCAAAAGAAAGCTGGAGTAGCAATTCTCATATCAGACAAAATAGACTTTAAAACAAAGACTATTAGAAGAGACAAAGAAGGACACTACATAATGATCAAGGGATCAATCCAAGAGGAAGATATAACAATTGTAAATATTTATGCACCCAACATAGGTGCACCTCAATACATAAGGCAAATACTGACAACCATAAAAGGGGAAATCGACAGTAACACATTCATAGTAGGGGACTTTAACACCCCACTTTCACCAATGGACAGATCATCCAAAATGAAAATAAATAAGGAAACACAAGCTTTAAATGATACATTAAACGAGATGGAGTTAATTGATATTTATAGGACATTCCATCCAAAAACAACAGAATACACATTTTTCACAAGTGCTCATGGAACATTCTCCAGGATAGATCATATCTTGGGTCACAAATCAAGCCTTGGTAAATTTAAGAAAATTGAAATTGTATCAAGTATCTTTTCTGACCACAACGCCATGAGACTAGATATCAATTACAGGAAAAGATCTGTAAAAAATACAAACACATGGAGGCTAAACAATACACTACTTAATAATGAAGATATCACTGAAGAAATCAAAGAGGAAATCAAAAAATACCTAGAAACAAATGACAATGGAGACACAACGACCCAAAACCTGTGGGATGCAGCAAAAGCAGTTCTAAGGGGGAAGTTTATAGCAATACAAGCCCACCTTAAGAAGCAGGAAGCATCTCGAATAAACAACCTAACCTTGCACCTCAAGCAATTAGAGAAAGAAGAACAAAAAAACCCCAAAGCTAGCAGAAGGAAAGAAATCATAAAAATCAGATCAGAAATAAATGAAAAAGAAATGAAGGAAACAATAGCAAAGATCAATAAAACTAAAAGCTGGTTCTTTGAGAAGATAAACAAAATAGATAAACCACTAGCCAGACTCATCAAGAAAAAAAGGGAGAAGACCCAAATCAATAGAATTAGAAATGAAAAAGGAGAGGTAACAACTGACACTGCAGAAATAAAAGAGATCATGAGAGATTACTACAAGCAACTCTATGCCAATAAAATGGACAATCTGGAAGAAATGGACAAATTCTTAGAGAGGCACAACCTGCCAAGACTGAATCAGGAAGAAATAGAAAATATGAACAGACCAATCACAAGCACTGAAATTGAAACTGTGATTAAAAATCTTCCAACAAAGAAAAGCCCAGGACCAGATGGCTTCACAGGCGAATTCTATCAAACATTTAGAGAAGAGCTAACACCTATCCTTCTCAAACTCTTCCAAAATATAGCAGAGGGAGGAACACTCCCAAACTCCTTCTACGAGGCCACCATCACCTTGATACCAAAACCAGACAAGGATGTCACAAAGAAAGAAAACTACAGGCCAATATCACTGATGAACATAGATGCAAAAATCCTCAACAAAATACTAGCAAACAGAATCCAACAGCACATTAAAAAGATCATACACCATGATCAAGTGGGGTTTATTCCAGGAATGCAAGGATTCTTCAATATACGCAAATCTATCAATGTGATAAACCATATTAACAAACTGAAGGAGAAAAACCATATGATCATCTCAATAGATGCAGAGAAAGCTTTTGACAAAATTCAACACCCATTTATGATAAAAACCCTGCAGAAAGTAGGCATAGAGGGAACTTTCCTCAACATAATAAAGGCCATATATGACAAGCCCACAGCAAACATCATCCTCAATGGTGAAAAACTGAAAGCATTTCCACTAAGATCAGGAACAAGACAAGGTTGCCCACTCTCACCACTCTTATTCAACATAGTTTTGGAAGTTTTAGCCACAGCAATCAGAGAAGAAAAGGAAATAAAAGGAATCCAAATCGGAAAAGAAGAAGTAAAGCTGTCACTGTTTGCAGATGACATGATCCTATACATAGAGAACCCTAAAGATGCTACCAGAAAACTACTAGAGCTAATCAATGAATTTGGTAAAGTGGCAGGATACAAAATTAATGCACAGAAATCTCTGGCATTCCTATATACTAATGATGAAAAATCTGAAAGTGAAATCAAGAAAACACTCCCATTTACCATTGCAACAAAAAGAATAAAATATCTAGGAATAAACCTACCTAAGGAGACAAAAGATCTGTATGCAGAAAATTATAAGACACTGATGAAAGAAATTAAAGATGATACAAATAGATGGAGAGATATACCATGTTCTTGGATTGGAAGAATCAACATTGTGAAAATGACTCTACTACCGAAAGCAATCTATAGATTCAATGCAATCCCTATCAAACTACCACTGGCATTTTTCACAGAACTAGAACAAAAAATTTCACAATTTGTATGGAAACACAAAAGACCCCGAATAGCCAAAGCAATCTTGAGAACGAAAGAAGGAACTGGAGGAATCAGGCTCCCAGACTTCAGACTATACTACAAAGCTACAGTTATCAAGACGGTATGGTACTGGCACAAAAACAGAAAGATAGATCAATGGAACAGGATAGAAAGCCCAGAGATAAACCCACGCACATATGGTCACCTTATCTTTGACAAAGGAGGCAGAAATGTACAGTGGAGAAAGGACAGCCTATTCAATAAGTGGTGCTGGGAAAACTGGACAGCTACATGTAAAAGTATGAAATTAGATCACTCCCTAACACCGTACACAAAAATAAGCTCAAAATGGATTAAAGACCTAAATGTAAGGCCAGAAACTATCAAACTCTTAGAGGAAAACATAGGCAGAACACTCTATGACATAAATCACAGCAAGGTCCTTTTTGACCCACCTCCTAGAGAAATGGAAATAAAAAGAAGAGTAAACAAATGGGACCTAATGAAACTTAAAAGCTTTTGCGCAGCAAAGGAAACCATAAAGAAGACCAAAAGACAACCCTCAGAATGGGAGAAAATATTTGCAAACGAAGCAACTGACAAAGGATTGATCTCCAAAATTTATAAGCAGCTCATGCAGCTTAATAACAAAAAAACAAACAACCCAATCCAAAAATGGGCAGAAGACCTAAATAGACATTTCTCCAAAGAAGATATACAGAGTGCCAACAAACACATGAAAGAATGCTCAACATCACTAATCATGAGAGAAATGCAAATCAAAACTACAATGAGATATCATCTCACACCAGTCAGAATGGCCATCATCAAAAAATCTAGAAACAATAAATGCTGGAGAGGGTGTGGAGAAAAGGGAACCCTCTTACACTGTTGGTGGGAATGTAAATTGATACAGCCACTGTGGAGAACAGTATGGAGGTTCCTTAAAAAGCTACAAATAGAACTACCATATGACCCAGCAATCCCACTACTGGGCATATACCCTGAGAAAACCATAATTCAAAAAGAGTCATGTACCAAAATGTTCATTGCAGCTCTATTTACAATAGCCCAGAGATGGAAACAACCTAAGTGTCCATCATCGGATGAATGGATAAAGAAGATGTGGCACATATATACAATGGAATATTACTCAGCCATAAAAAGAGACGAAATTGAGCTATTTGTAATGAGGTGGATAGACCTAGAGTCTGTCATACAGAGTGAAGTAAGTCAGAAAGAGAGAGACAAATACCGTATGCTAACACATATATATGGAATTTAAAAAAAAAAATGTCATGAAAAACCTAGGGGTGAAACAGGAATAAAGACACAGACTTACTAGAGAATGGACTTGAGGCTATGGGGAGGGGGAAGGGTAAACAGTGACAAAGCGATAAAGAGGCATGGACATATATACACTACCAAACGTAAGGTAGATAGCTAGTGGGAAGCAGCCGCATAGCACAGGGAGATCAGCTCGGTGCTTTGTGACCGCCTGGAGGGGTGGGATAGGGAGGGTGGGAGGGAGGGAGATGCAAGCGGGAAGAGATATGGGAATATATGTATATATATAACTGATTCATTTTGTTGTGAAGCTGAAACTAACATACCATTGTAAAGCAATTATACTCCAATAAAGATGTTAAAAAAAAAAAAATATATTGGTTACTTTAACCACTGTAAAACAATTATTTTGTTATGTCAGTTTACCTAAAGATAAAAACCTCTTTTCATTATATCACATAGTTGGATATTTAAGAAGGTATATTTTAAACATCGATATGCCAAAATCTATAAATCTGTTTCATTCCTGATTTATAATATCTTCCTAAAAATTATAGTAAAGGGTAATATTTGTATTTAGATTTAAATTAAGAAAAAAGTACAAATATATTTATGTATAATTGTATCCCTTCTTTGCCAATAATAATCTAAAATTTATTAAAATTAAAAGTATTCTCACTTGTCTTTGAAACAAAATTAACATTTGTATCATTCAAATGGTCTAATTATCATTATAAAACAAGGATAAGTGATTTATTGCTTAATCCTTCACTAACTTCAAGTACATTGATTTTGGAAATAGGATTTTTTAAAAAAATATTGAGTGGAAAGAAAAAGTTAAGCAAGAAAGATATCTAATGAATGTGCTTTACTATTGACATAGAAATCAAATTCCATCGAAATACTATAACCAAAGATATTTTGAAATGAGTGCAACTTAGGGGGAAAAAAGATCCAAGGAAAAAGAAGTCAAAAAAGTTTTGAATAGTAACTCACGGGTATGCGGGCCTCTCACTGCTGTGGCCTCTCCCATTGCGGAGCACAGGCTCCAGACGCGCAGGCTCAGCGGCCATGGCTCACGGGCCCAGCCGCTCCGCGGCATGCGGGATCCCCTCAGACCGGGGCAGGAACCCGTGTCCCCTACATCGGCAGGAGGACTCTCAACCACTGCGCCACCAGGGAAGCCCTCTCCTCAATTCTTTAAAGCATAAAAAAATATACAAAAATATTAAAATATTATTATCTAGAAAAAATGATAGGTGTAACAAATCATGCTATTAGAAGATCCCTAAGAATAGATTAGCACTCATTCTAGGGAGGCTCAAGTGGAATACGTTCATAGTGTAGAGATAAAACTTTCAAGGCCCCATTTGTGTAAAGGAAAATCAGTGTAGATTGGTTTAAAAAACTTCTACTAAAGGACTCACTAATATTAAATTAAAATTTCTGTAAAGCTTCACATGATCTATAAGCAGCAGCATAGCACATTATCTGATTCTTTGAGGAAGAACAACTCAAGTGCATTAATGACCAGAACCACATGGATGCAGTAGGTCAAGAGAATATAACATTATGTGAAAAAATAAGCTGGATTTAGCATGGTCATTCAGGCACTTTAGACAGAAGATGATTTTCTCTTTATTTTTTTTTTTTCTTTTTTTTTGCGGTACGGGGGCCTGTCACTGTTGCAGCCTCTCCCGCTGCGGAACACAGGCTCCGGAAGCGCAGGCCCAGCGGCCATGGCTCATGGGCCCAGCGTCTCCGCGGCATGCGGGATCCCCCCAGACCGGGGCAGGAACCCGTGTCCCCTGCATCGGCAGGAGGACTCTCAACCACTGCGCCACCAGGGAAGCCCTCTCTTTAAATTTTAAAATTTCAAATACTAAAAAGACATGCAAGTGGTCTGGATACTGTGGAAGTAACATTAGTATTTTACCCTCTTGCCACTGTGAATCTGTACGCCACCTTCCACATCAGAAAATAAGAATACAAAACAATAATAACAATAGCAACACCTACTAAACTAACAAAACCTAAAAATAGATCAAGTCAGTTCTGGTTCCCCAAATAAATAAAACCGAGGGGTTACCATTTAAGCCTGAATTTCCAATGAAAACCACACTTATCCATGACTTTAAAATGTGATAATTATACAAGAAATTTGCTGTTTCCCACCATTAACTTATTAATGTAAACTTATTAACTTAGATAACCTTGCAGCTATTTTTCTGTATTTTGCTTGGCAAACAGTTCTACTAGTCAGACTCACAACTTAAAAAAAAAAAAGTAGACTGCTATTTTTTTCTAAATGTGTTTGTCTTCAAATGTTACTTCCACAATACAGAAAATGACAACACAATTAATATGTATAGATCCTATAAAGTTACTTAGGATATTTCAGAATAACATATCATTATAAGATGAACTATAGTGCTTTAATTATTAACCTTTCAAGAACGATTCAAATTACACAAATATGTGACTTACATGCACTTTTAAATCAAGGGATAAAATGTAATAATCTTTTTTTAAAAAATTTATTTATTTTTGGCTGCGTTGGGTCTTCATTGCCGCATGCGGGCTTTCTCTAGTTGCGGTGAGTGGGGGCTACTCTTCGTGGCGGTGCGCGGACTTCCCATCGCAGTGGCTTCTCTTGTTGCGGAGCACGGACTCTAGGCATGCGAGCTCAGTAGTTGTAGCTCGCGGGCTCTAGAGCACAGGCTCAGTAGTTGTGGCGCACTGGCTTACTTGCTCCGTGGCATGTGGGATCTTCCCGGACCAGGGCTTGAACCAGTGTCCCCGGCATTGGCAGGCAGATTCTTAACCACTGTGCCACCAGGGAAGCCCCAAATATCATAATCTTACATCACTGATGTGTTTAAGGAGATAAAGTCAACTTCAAGGTATAGATTAGCCAGTATTTCTAATAACGGCCATTATACATATATTTAGGATATGCATATTAATAGATATATACACACACACTCACACATGCACATAATCTTTTCACTTTTTTCTAACAGGGAGCTAGCACTGTATAAATACTCAAGAGAGTAAATATACAAGGTAATCAATGACTCACCAATTAGGCAAAACTCTCTCTACAATTTTCATATAGTCTCCTTTGAAAGGACAATCCCACCCGAGAGAACAATATTCTAAATCTCATTTTAAATGGCACTACTCAAATACATCCAGAGTCAGTCCTTAAAAACCGTTAGTTCAGGGCTTCCCTGGTGGCGCAGTGGTTGAGAGTCCACCTGCCGATGCAGAGAACACAGGTTCGTGTCCCGGTCTGCGAAGATCCCACATGCTGCAGAGCGGCTAGGCCCGTGAGCCATGGCCGCTGAGCATGCGCGTCCGGAGCCTGTGCTCCGCAATGGGAGAGGCCACAACAGTGAGAGGCCCGCGTACCGCAAAAAAAAAAAAAAAAAAAAACAACAACAACAAAAAAAAACCGTTAGCTCACTGAGAATCACTTTCCCACGTTTTTAGGACTAGACATACTTGCCAGCAGCTGAGCAATTCCCACATTCCCGCAGCCTGTGCAGTAAGCTTCACATAAGCAGGAAGCATACTCTTGTCAAGCCTTACCCTGGCAGCTTTTCAGAGTCTGTGCATTCCCTGATCAAACTGAGCAGGTGGTTAAATATTCAAGGTGACTTGAGGGACAAAGTTTAATGTAGTTCATGGAAACACATGGAGAACATGAAAAAGGCAGCAATACTTTGTTCCTTTCACCAGCTTATGCCCCTTCAACAACCTAAAGAAGAATCAGCTATTGCTTTAACTATAAATTATGCCTATTCTGATGTCATATCATTTTGATATCCCTGTTTGACTGGAAAGAGTAAAATATGAAATATTTCCTCCAATGTGGTAAGCAATACCAGCTAGTAGGAACCACCTTTTAAGTTCAATCAAAAACACTTTAACTGGGTTTCCCTGGTGGTGCAGAGGTTAAGAATCGACCTGCCAATGCAAGGGATATGGGTTCGGGCTCTGGTCTGCGAAGATCCCACATGCCACGAAGCAAGTTAAGCCTGTGCGCCACAACTACTGAGCCTGCACTCTAGATCCCGTGAGCCACAACTACGGAAGCCTGTGCACCTAGAGACTGTGCTCCACAACAAGAGAAGCCACCACAATGAGAAGCCCGCAGGCCACAATGAGGAGTAGCCCCCAGTTGCAGCAACTAGAGAAAGCCTGCGTGCAGCAGCGAAGACCCAACGTAGCTAAAAATAAATAAATAATCATAAATTTATTAAAAAAAAAACAAAAAAACTTTAACTTGGCAAATATTAGCCTTTTGTTTAGTTCAATCATGCCAAATTTAGGAATATTTTACTTGAGTACACATTTGGAACACAGTGCCTCAAATAATCAGTGGATTTAATGCATATATGTATCAAATGTTCACACACTCTTCTGAGGAAGGTACTAAGTGATAAACATGAAAAGGTAGAAACAGCCTATTAAATCAAATACTTGCTTCAGCATATCTGAGATTTGCCTTTAAAAATGAATTTTTGAGAACATTTCTTTCTTGTTCTTTGAAAATATTTTCTGTCTGATCATAGTATTTTTTAAAAAAATTATTTATTATTTATTTTTGGCTGTGTTGACTCTTCGTTTCTGTGCGAGGGCTTTCTTTAGTTGTGGCAAGCGGGGGCCACTTTTCATCGCCATGCGCGGGCCTCTCACTATCGCGGCCTCTCTTGTTGCGGAGCACAGGCTCCAGACGCGCAGGCTCAGTAGTTGTGGCTCACAGGCCTAGTTATTCTGCGGCATGTGGGATCTTCCCAGACCAGGGCTCAAACCCGTGTCCCCTGCATTGGCAGGCAGATTCTCAACCACTGCACCACCAGGGAAGCCCTCCATAGTATTTATATTCAAAATACTGCCAACATTCTTTCCATACTAACTCATGCTTCAAGTAAATACCCCTTGTTTTAAGTTACCCCTTGTTCCACAGGGAAATATCAAGACGTCTTTCAAGACAGCCAAAAGTCACCTCTTCTAAGAAATGGGAAAATTATCTACTCCTTCTTCCCCATTTTTTCTTGCTAATAACCCAAATTTTCTTTTCCCACGGAATGGGTACAGTCTCCTTACTGAACTGAATATTCTGTGAGGGTATAGATATGGCTGACACTCCTCTCCATTCCCAGACCCTAGTTTATATTAAATACATAGTATTTTTGACCATCTGAATGATATAACTGAATAAATGATAGACAGATACTACATAGGTAAATGCTGTTACAGTAGTGTTAGGAATGGGAAAAGAAGAGAATAAGAAGTTTTGGGGGAAGATAATTGAGTAAAGGTGTACTATGGAAAGATTCAAAAGCACTGACTGTGGAGGGGTTCTAGATAAACTAGGAATAAATCAAAGTTCATAGAAAAATGGCAATCTTATTCAAAAGAATGA
Source organism: Leucopleurus acutus (assembly GCF_964270905.1). Lineage (NCBI taxonomy): Eukaryota > Metazoa > Chordata > Mammalia > Artiodactyla > Delphinidae > Leucopleurus > Leucopleurus acutus. Next base: position 38,363,859 of record NC_139147.1, on the reverse strand, counting down.
TAGGATACATATTTGATTTTGTGAATATTAATTTCAAAAGTAGCCTCATTTTTTTTTTTTTTTTTTTCGGTACGCGGGCCTCTCACTGTTGTGGTGTCTCCCATTGCGGAGCACAGGCTCTGGATGTGCCGGCTCAGCGGCCATGGCTCACGGACCCAGCCACTCTGCAGCATGTGGGATCTACCAGGACCGGGGCACGAACCCGTGTCCCCAGCATCAGCAGGCGGACTCTCAACCACTGCGCCACCAGAGAAGCCCAGTAGCCTCATTATTGGACATATATTTTGTTATGGAAGAAAGTTACATCAAATTTAATATAATTTGTATTCACTTTGGATATGAAACAAATTCACATAAGAGAGGTAGGTATGAAAGCATTTATTGGATATTATCTGAGAACCAAATCTTTTAGTCCCATACTCAGCCTAGACACTGAGAACTGAAACCACATCTTACTGTCAATGTTAACAGGACTTGGTACTATTCCTCTGCCTTTGTTATCTTGACTTTATTCTTCCAGAATCTCCTGCCCAGGCAAACGGTTTGATTGTCCAATTTCTGTTTGAAACAAACAAATGTTTGTTTGAAACATCCAATTTTCAGTAAATTCTGACCTTATCTTCTCCACTCCAAGACCCTTACACTATCTAGGTTCTGTTAAGTTTTGTGTTCTCCTTCACCAAGGTAAGTAATAAGATCACCTTCGTCTTATCTTCTTATCAATAAGTTGCATTGGTGATATTTGGGTAGTAAGTTTTTGACATACTCAACATATATTCAAATGGACTTTTGTATATTCAAAAAAATTAAAAAAAGAAACAAAGAAAAGTAAAGTAAAGATGGTCATTCTCAGGACCTTATAGGAACCTTTCTTTCTCCCACTTCAATGCTGAAAGTAAATATAGATTGTTGAGGAAGACAGAAAGGGGAAAAAGTGGGAATGAGAAGTAGAAAGGCTTAGCTTTAGAAATAAACACCAAGGATAAACATCAGTGAACCATGAAACCCTGAAAACTACAGTATCTGTATTTAATGTCCTAGTTCCAGCTTCACTTAAGTTCACAAACAAACACATGAAGAAACAGAAGAGATTGGAGTAGGCAAGAAATGCAACTTAGACCAAGAAGACAACTTCATTTCATTTACCTGTTTCATTTACGGTTAAACCTCTGGACTCTGAACCTTAATAAATGCTGAGAGGCTGTGTGAAGAGAAAACAATCTCTGGATTTTGAAGAGAGAAATTGAAATCTCTGAATAGGAGATAAAAGATGCCATTTAGAACAGTGTAGGTAATGATTGCATTACAAATTTCTTGACAGAGATTTCTAGAACAGAGTCCATACTAGGTAACATGAAAATGCAAGATTACACAGAAAATTATGATTAAGAAAAAGAATATTGAAAGACTCTTGTTATCACAGCAAATACTAGCATGGGTGTAATAGGGCAAGTTTTTTTCTTTGTATTCTCTGTTCTTGAATCAAAACAACTGAAGAAATATACTGAAATATATGGAAAAATAAATTTTTTTGTATGTATCAAATGATATTACTTACAAAGAAATAGAATATTTTAAAATCTCTTTAGTAGGATTAAAGCTTCTCATGAATTTTTTTATTAACAAACCTATCATTTTTCAAGTTTATAGGTAAAACTCACATCCTTTAATCTCTGATTGCCTAATTCTAACTGAGCTTGTTGGTATTTAAATATTTCACAGGTCTTATTATCATACAGATCGGGTCATACACTTGACCAGCAATTCATAGAATAAGATGGGCCTCTGAGTGTACGTTTTTGTTTGTCCATTTTGTCTCATTGCATTTAAGGATGCTTGTCGGAAAACAACTTCACTACTAAAAGCTGATATCTCAAGAGGCTTACATGAATTTCCTTTGCTAAGATATGATGGTTAACTTTATTTGTCACTTGATTGGGCCATGGAATGCCCAAATATTTGGTCAAATACTATTCTGGGTATTTTTGTGAGGGTGATTTGGATGAGATTAACATTTAAATTGATATATATATATTTTTAACATCTTTATTGGAGTATAATTGCTTTACATTGTTGTGTTAGTTGCTGCTGTATAACAAAGTGAATCAGCTATATGTATACATATATCCCCATATCCCCTCCCTCTTGCATCTCCCTCCCCCCCCCTCCCTATCCCACCTAAATTGATATATTGAGTAAAGCAAAATGCCTTCCATAATATTGGGTAAACTTCATCCTATTAGTTGAAAGACTGAGTAAAAAAGAAAATCTGAATAAGAGAGAATACTTTCTGTCTAAAGACATTTTGAGTGAGATGTTGGCTTTTTCCTGCCTTCTGACTTGAAGTGAAGCATCAGTCTTCCTCGGTCTTGAGCCTGCTGACTTTTGGACTGGATCCACATCATCAGATCTCTTGGGTTTCCAGCTTGCCAACTCACCTGAAGACCTTGGGACTCACCAGCCTCCACAATTATGTGAGCTAATTCCTTATAATAAAGAGCTCACGTGCTCTTCTATTGGTTTTGTTCCTTTAAAGAACTGTGACTACTAATACATAAGGTCAATTAACAAAGAACTTTAAATTTAAACTAATTTACACTACTAGGTCAAAGACTAGTTGTTAGCAATTGACCTAGCATAAAGACCAAGGAAAGCAAATCTCAGAGAGTATGGGGACAAAAATCAATTATTTCTGATAATGTCAGAGAAAAAAAAGGAATGGGGCATGTTTGCAGTTGATTGGGGACTGCAGAACAGGATACTGCACATCTGGTGATGACATGGTACTTTCAGAGGAGATAGTGGGATGCAGGAAAAAGAGAGGGAAGATGTAAGGAGAGGCTGAAAAATGGCAAGGATTCATTAGAAGTAGGGGCTAGTGGAATCTGATGACCACTTTCCTTAGTTAATATTCTTGCCTGACAACATCCTGGCTTAGAGGTAAGCTGCCTGGAAAGAAATTTTCTTGAAGGTACAGAGGTAAATGTTTTTACATTTTTGTACTAAAAGATCCTCCTCTATTTCCAGGCTTAGTAACTTTTCTGGACATAGGTCTGTGGGTAGAGTCATCAGTATCCTACAGTCTAGGACACTTTCAGTATATAAGTATGACAGTCATTGCAATATATTATTTAGGATTTTTATGTCATTTTAAAGCACTAGGAAAATAACAGAGTTAAGATTTGGAAATATCTTAGGAATATTTTGAAGTTTATAATCCATGCTTCAGTAGCCTTTATTCAACATCTCTACTCAGTTTTGACAGTGTGCTTTCTCCATTTGCACATGGGGACCCACGTCTGATTGTTGAAACATGGCTTAGTCAAACGGTGTGAACTGTAGAATAAAACAATTTTGAGTGTGAATCCTAGCATGGCTACTTTCTCTCTGTGTAACATTGGCCTATTTATCTTACCTTGCTTTTCAGTCTCTGCATTTTTTAAATGTGAGCAATAATATTTTCAATCTTATTGTAAGCATTAAAGATAGGAGATGAAAATGTAGCCAGCAATGCATGTTTATGGTATCCCACTCAGCCTAAAGCTTCACATGGAAGCCGTCTCACTGTCAAGCTCAGCACCTTGCCTGAACTCTGCTCCCAGCTCCCTTCCCTCAAACTTTCCATTCTGTGTCATGCTGGCTGAAATCCTTGCTCATTGGTTGATTATGATAACTGAAAAATACTTGCTGAAGTTCTTAAAGGCCTAGCATTTATGTCTCCTAAATACAATATTTGCACTTCATTTTTAAGAATTTAAATAAACTAATCTGACACAAGCAATGCAGCAAAGGTTGTGTCTTCATAAAATAGGGGAAATAAGAGCCTGGATGTACCTTAAATTACACCACATACAGCCATTGATTTTATCCAGAGGAGCCTCCTTTACTACCAATTATGTGTGTGTGTGTGCGCACGTGCATGTGTGAGACAGTGGTTGTAAGAATATGATTATGTTTTTGAGCATACCTTTACTAAAATAAAAATTGTGAAGGAACCAAGGAAAGAGGAGGGGTGGTCCTTGTCATAAAAAGAGAGAATTAAGCCCAGTTTTCATGTTTTCAATTTTGACTCAAAGTTGTTCACTGAATGAAGCAGACGTCCAAGGAGCACAGTTAGAAATCTCTTCTTTGGCTTTTGTACTCACATAAAATATTCTGGTATATTTAACGTATAATAAAAGTTTAATAACAAATGCTGGAAAGGGTGTGGAGAAAGGAGAACTCTCCTACTCTTTTGGTGGGAATGTAAGTTGGTGCAGCCACTGTGGAAAACAGGATGCAGGTTCCTCAAAAAATGAAAATTAGAGTTGCCACATGATCCAGCAATTCCAATCCTGGGCATATATCCGGACAAAACTATAATTCAAAAAGAAACACATAAAAAAAAAAAAGATACACGTACCCCTATGTTCATAGCAGCATTATTTTTAGTAGTAAAGATATTTAAGCAATCTAAGTGTTCACTGACAGATGAAGGAAGATGTGGGGTGTGTGTGAGTGTATTTATACATATATATATATATATATATATATATATATATACGAATATTAGTCAGCCATGAAAAAGAACAAAATAATGCCTTTTGAAGAAACATGGATGCAACTAGAGCCTGTCATTCTAAGCAAAATATGTCAGAAAGAGAAAGACAAATACCATATGATATTACTTATATGTGGTATCTAAAATATGACACAAATGAACCTATTTACAAAATAGAAACAGACTCACACAGAGAACAGACTTGTGGTTGCTAAGGTGGGGGGATGAGGAGAGGGATGGATTAAGAGTTTGGGGTTAGCAGATACAAACTATTATATATAGATTGGATAAACAACAAGGTCCCACTGTATAGCACAGGGAACCATATTCAATATTCTATGATAAACCATAATGGAAAATAATATGAAAAAGAATGTATACATATGTATAACTGAATCACTTTGCTGTACAGCAGAAACAAACACAACATTGTAATTCAACTATCATCAATTAAAAAAAAATAAAAAATTAAGCCTTTAAAAGGTGGCATATCCTTTCAAACTAGAAACATACATTCTTATAACATAAAATCAGTTTTCCTTGGTATCTGAAAGTTACCTCAAATATGGTATTATCTACTTTTCTGAAGGTTTGAAAAGTTGACATGGGCAGTCAAACCTTGCTAATTCTCACTCCTCTAATGTAAAAATTGAATAATTCTCACAAAATCCTCCAATGTCTCAACACTCTTCCCTGAAACTATTTCAGGAAAGGATTTCATGATAAATTAAAAACGTAAATTTTGTAGAAACTTTAATGAAAGTAATTTTCCATATTTTACGATACAATATATTTAAAACAAATTATAAACGAAAACTGAAGTTTGAGAGTTTGAACAGATATGTTTGTTGCATTCTTACACACAATGGCTGTACCCAATGAGTTAAGTAAATGTTAAAACATTACAGTACTGTCCTAAAAAATTAGTTTCTTGATCTTCTTTTTCTTTAAGATAGTTTGCTTTTCTTAATTTTTCAATGGCATTTTTAAAAGATCATGCCCCAAGTTATTGCTATTGCTTAGTAAGCAAAAAGGACTAAAAATTACCTCTAGCTTATAGACTAATTGCATCATTTTTCCCCTATTTTTGTTATGTTTTAAAGTATACACAATATAAATAATCTGAGTCTTGGTTTAAGTTGTTTCTCTTTAACAGTAAACTGTTGATATTATCTAAATTCAAATTTAGTTTGAGTAGTAGCTGTAATATCCGACAATATGGAATTGACAGGCGCTAGAAAAAGGAATGCACACTTTGTGTTTTTAAATACATATTTTAAAATCTTTGAAGATTTTAAAAAGAATTTGTGTGTATTATTTTATAATTTCCTAAAATCTACCCTTTTCCTACAGTTATATGACAACCATTAGTGAATACTGTATTTATTTTCCAAATTTAAATGCACAAAGAGTAATTAGGACCTACCACCTTTCCTCAATACTATTGTCCTTATTCAAAAAAAGTGCTTTGTGGCAACAATTTCACTATAGACTATAGAATAAACTACAAGTGACTTTTACCTGACTGAGAATCATTATCATGCATCCGACCACCTGGGCCATTCAAAGTTTTCACTGAAAACTATGTGTTTGCATATTGCCTGAAGTGGATATAAACAAAGAAAAAAAGCGTTTCATCTTATAAGCATAGTTCCCTTCTCCCATGAAAATTTCAAAGTAACACAGTAGCAGATCTTATTTGTCTACTTTATTCTCTATAGGAAGTTATTTAAAATAAATTCAAATGGTGGTGTGAAATTTTCATGGCAACTTATCAGGGAAACGAAGACAATTTTAATAAAGAGTTCAACACCTTAATTTAAGTGTAGATTTAAATTATAGCTGGGTTTCCTTTAAACACAATTCATTTTTTCCATAATTGGCTGAAATATCTTCTCTGTGACTTGATTTTATGATGACTTTTTTTCTAACCTTTTTTATTATAAAATAATCTCATATTTACAGCAAAGTTATAAGACCAATAGAAAGAACTCCAAATCCAGATTCCCCAGTTGTGGACATTTTATACTTATTTGCTTTATAATTTTCTCTCTCTATATAAATGTATACATATTATTATTTTCTCTGAACAAGCTGATATTACCCCGAATACTACAGTGCATATTTTCCACAGATAAGGACAATCCTACACAAAACTGCAGTCCAGCCATCAAAATCGGGAAATTGATGTTTATAAATGATCCAATTCACAGAACAATTCAAATTGTACTAATTGTCCAGTAATTCCCTTTACAGCAGATAGATCCAAACCAGTCACACTTGGCATGTAGTTGTTAAGCTTCCTGGGTTTCCTTCAATCCCAAACAGTTCTCAATTTTTCTTTGACTTTTATGACTGGCATTTAAAAAAATAATTAAAGACTAGTTATTTTATGGAAAGTCCTTCAATTTGAGCTTGATCGGTGTTCCCACATGATTAGATTCAAGTTAAGCATTTGGACAGAAATGCAACAACAGAAGTCATGCTATATTTTCACTGCATCCTATCAGGTGGTACATGCTTCTGATTTTTCCTACTACTGGAGATGGTCACTTTTTAAAGGTGTTATGTTCCAGGGTTCCCCAAAAAAGATGTAAAGGGATACTCCTTATCTCTTTGCAATTAATAAATATTTGGGGGGGGAGATCCACTGAAATTATATAATTCTCCCATTCTTCATCAAACTTTCACCCACTAATTTTGGCATCTGCTGATCTGTTTTGACTGAAGTCAAAGTGATATTTTTCTAATTCCATCTACATTCATTAGCCTGTATCTTCCTGTAAGAAAGGATTCATTCATTTATTTATTTACATCAGATGGATTCAGGATTTCTTATTTTATTCAAGAGGTTTTAATCCATTACATCCATTATTTATTCTGATGCTCAAATTATCCCTTACTGAGCTTATCATTCTTTGAGTCCTTCCTTAGGTTCTGACACAAGAAAATGTTCTAGGCTTATCTTATACCTTTCCTGTTCTAGCTTTAGAGTAAGTCACTTGTCCAAGAAGAAACCAAGTTCTGGATGTTAGATATTGCTCTTTGCTACTGGGATACCTCTGCTCCCAGGCCCTCTCAAGGGGGAAAACATATGCACACCCATATACATATACATATTTATATATATAGTTATTTCTTTTTCAATCTATATTAAAAATCACAATAAATAGGGTAAAGCTCAAAAGCCTTGTGGGGGGGGGGGCTTCCCTGGTGGCACAGTGGTTAAGAATCCACCTGCCAATGCAGGAGATATGGGTTCGAGCCCTGGTCCAGGAAGATCCCACATGCTGCGGAGCAACTAAGCCCGTGAGCCACAACCACCAAGCCCTTGTGCCACAACTACTGAAGCCCGCGCGCCACAGCTACTGAAGCCCGAGCACCTAGAGCCCACGCTCCGCAACAAGAGAAGCCGCCTCAATGAGAAGCCTGTGCGCCACAAAACGAAGAATAGCCCCTCTTGCCACTAGAGGAATTGTGCACACAGCAATGAAGACCCAACACAGCCAAAAAAGCTTAAAAACTAAAAATAAATAAATAAAATAAATTTATATGTATATATATATCTATATATATATAGATATAGATATATATAAAGTCTTGGGGTTTATTCAAGCTTTTCATATTTGTAATTTCTTACTCCAATTGTGAGAATTTTGACACACATCAGCCTCAAATATATTATTTACCTTATTTGTAGCCAGTCTCCTAACCATGCCAGGCTGCTACTTGACTCAGCCTCCTTCCTTAGTAAGTGCTGACCTGCACTAAGCTATCACATTGCTGGGTCACCTTCTTTGCTTGATTCCTATACTTCATAGACAGCGTTGGCCTCTTTTCTTCTTACTTTTCTTTTCTTTTTTAATCAGTCCCTCATTAGAAATAAGAAAGGAAGGAAGGGAGGAGAGGAAAAGGAAGGAAGAAGGAAGGAGAAAATAAAGGAGGAAAAGGAAGGAAGGAAAATTGCTTGTTTAAAATAGCAAGTTTGTTTGTGTTATCCTTCCACATTCATCTTCTCCCTAAATACTCTCCAATTTCCTTGAGCAACTTTGTATCTCTTAAAGGTCCTGTATTTTCTTGTATGTTATAGTCATGTCCATTTTGTTCCTTCACTGAGGTTGCAAAATTATTAAAGCAAAAAGACTTTTTTTCTGGAACATTACTATCCTCCATAGCATTTATTACAAGACTTAAATGGTAAATGTTCATTGTTTCTAGGCTGTGTTTACTCTTTGAAATGATTTGAATGAGTAATTGGTTCTCAGAAAATTATAATTTTGAAAGGTTAACATTTGAAAATTACTAAAAATCACTTTTGGTATCAGGCCTTGCTCTAGTTTTTAAAAGCCAAGCAGTCTCTTTTTTCACCAATAACTGAGTATCACATTAAAGAAAACAAGGTGAAATGGCTTCCGGAAATTGTACAAAAATTATCTAAGAGCCTGAGTTATTTTCAACAAAACTTCTGTCTTCACAGGAATCAGGTCCTAGAAAAATATGTAAAATAACTTGCTTGATTAAATACCACCCTGCATATTCAGATAGATAGATAGGCATGTAGAGGGGTGGGAGGAGCTTTAAGGAACATTAAGTATTACAGGTCATCTTTATTGATCTGTTATTTGGAAGGAGAAGTTGTTAGATATACTCAAATGAAATTATGAATGAAATAATGAAATTATTTCTAAAAAATAATCATAATACTTTATCTTCCCAGTAAAACCAAATTATTTAGTAAAATGACATTTTAAAAAAATTCACTTCCCAAGGTAAATTCCTCTGTGAGGGTTATTTCAAGATGTATAGGCTTCTCTTGTTCCATGTGTATACACAAAATTTCTTAAAGGAAAGGTTTGTATATACCTTTTGTTCAGAGGTGAAAACTTAATACTTTAAAAAACATGTCAAGTTATTAGAAATTCTAAAGTTTTGAACCAAATAATATCCATATTTATCCATCACCAGCTAAACATGAATTAATAAAACCTGTTAAAATTTTTACATTTTCAAAGTTTTAGAAACTTAGGATTGGCTCATTATCATTATCAAACAAAATAAAATTATTTTAACATGTACTGAATCTTTACCATGCAGTAGACACTGTGCTACATACTATATTTTAATATTCACACTATTTTTTATAATTCTGTTGTCGATTTTTAAGAAGTAGAAACCAAAATGGCTCATTGGGACTTAAACACTTTAGTCTAACTTCAGAGCCCTTGCTCTTAACTGCTAGAATAATCATCTTTCATTTAGACCTATCTCCAGAGATATTATCTGACAAATTATCTGAGTATGTTTGATATATATAAATTACCATATTCTTACCAGACGTTGTTAGATTGCTAAAGCGGAGAGTGTTTCCAAGCAGGTGAATTTAGGAACTGGATCTATCCCTAGCTTCTCTGTGTCCTAGGTTATTGTTCATGTTAATATTATATAGTTACAGTTTTCTTACCTAAAACAAATCCTGCAATCAATAGTAAGAGTTCATTTTTTAATGAGCCGATTAATCTACATATGGAATGTGCGAGTGTATCAAAAGCTAACGAATTTCCTATAAGCTGGCCTATGCAAATATCAGGGTGTGAACATGTCTTTTACATTGTGAACATATATTTTGAAATATATATTTATAAGCCACTTTTTACAAAGGAAAGGAGAAAGTATTTCAGTGAGAAACTGTCATGCTCACTTTCACACCTTGTGACTTATTCCTGGCAGGTCTTACGGTCTGGAAAGCTTCCCATTCCCCATTCACTTACAGTGACTGATCTAAGTAAGTCTAATTTATGCCATATCTCCACTCAAATACTTACCTAATCTTTGTATCGTAAAAAATAAAAAGCCTCCTGTATTTTTGGACTGAGAGTTTTGCTTTTTTTGTTTTGTTTTGCTTTTGCGGTACGTGGGCCTCTCACTGTTGTGGCCTCTCCCGTTGCAGAGCACAGGCTCAGGACGTGCAGGCTCAGCGGCCATGGCTCACGGGCCCAGCCGCACCACGGCATGTGGGATCTTCCCGGACCAGGTCACAAACCCGTGTCCCCTGCATCAGCAGGCGGACTCTCAACCACTGCGCCACCAGGGAAGCCCTGAGAGTTTTGCTTTGTTTTGTTTGACTATTCATACAATTATTTTAACATTCAATCATATACTACTTTAACGTTCATATTTTTTTTCTTTTACTGTTATATAACTTTTAGTATAATCATGCCTTATTTCTTTAACTAGATTTTTATCATTTTACAGGCAAAAGCTCTGTAAAATACTTCCAGCAAAGTGTCTGGCAAAGAGTTAAATATACAATACATTCTCAATAAATATGTAAAGAATGTAATCAAATCAAAAATTGAAAAAGGAAAGAGGTTATGAGGATGAAATAGATACAAAAACAAAATAATTCAGAAATAAATCAAGAGCACTGTAAAAGTCTCAAGTCCAAAATAGATTACTCTTTGAAGTTTTCCTCCATGATTCAAGCATTCTGATTATCTTTTATGAACTGCCTTCGTAGATGCTATTAAGCCAACACAATTAAGCATTGGTTTGTCTTACTTATATTTTTCATCTTCTACCATTTTGTAGTCTACAACCTAATATGATCCTGAAACAGAAGGGACTCAGAGAATGCTGACTGATTAGATGGATGATTTATTTGCTGCACTGTATAGACAATTTACCAATTGATCGGAGAGGAGAGAGGGGATAAAGAAATCCTTACATTGTTCCCATTTATAAAAAGTGCTAGAACAGTTTGGTGCTCAGTGAATAACTTGAGGGAAATAATTCTAGAAGATATGTAGAGACTCTAGAATAGTGTTAAGTAAGAGGTTTCTAGATCCAGATTATATGAGTTCCTATTCTAGTTCTATGAATTTGGAAATTTTGCATAACCTCTCTTTGGATCAGTTTTATTAGCTATAAAATTGCGATATATTAGTATGTACCCCAAAGTGTTGTTGTGAGGATTAAAAGAATTATTATGTATCATCATGTAGAACAGGGTTTCTCAACCACAGCACACTTGACACTGATCATTCTTTGTTGTGAGAAGCTGTGCTATATATTGTAAGATGTATAGCAGCAGCCTGGACTTTACCCATTAGATGCCTATAGCACTCCCACCCCCAGCATTCAACAATGTCTCCAAACATTGCCGAATGTCTCCTGGGGGCAAAATCACCCTCAGTTAAGAACTACTGGTCTAGACTTTGCCATGCATTATGAAAAAAGCAATGCTTATCTATTATATATTAGTACTAGTTTAAGATCAGGAGGTTGAAAAGTCTATAACGTGAAATGCAATTTGTAGAACACGGTCCCAAAATAAAGATTAGGATATTTTTTCTTATTAGTCAGACAGTGATGATACAGTTGGAGAATGCCAAAATTATATTCAATTTAATAAGTATTTAATCAGTGGTTCCAGAATTTTAGAAAATGTGATAGCTGAGTACATAAAGTGCCATTTATATATAAAGTAATATATAAGTTGAAATATTGCCTCACTTGGCCAAGAAAAGATACAGGGAGATAATAGATAAAAACAGTAATTTAGCTGTTTATTTGTTAATGCAGGTAGTATTACCCTAAGTCAGTGGTTATCAACAGGGTATTTTCATGACATAAATGACAGATTGAGAACGTTTTTGTGGTAGGATATGGTCACACTAAACAAACTACTGATGTTGAAGGAAGACTGTCCAATAGTAGGGTTAAGGAGTACAAATAAGAACAGACTAGAGCTTGACTGATCAAAGAAAGGGAGAGAAGCAATGCATTATAGGAAACAATTCCTACTCCCAGCTACAGATGAGCCCTCAAATCACTTACATATGACTCTCTTCTTGTGGTGTTGTAGCTTGGGGTGGAAAGCTTCATACTTTCAGATATGCTTGTGGCTGAAAAACTCATACCCACTCCTTCTACCTCACCTTCCATCTTGTAAGATGTGGTTTTAAAATTTCAGATAAGTCCTCTTAAAAGGAGAGAAAACTAGCTCAAAAGCAGAGCCTGCCCAAACACAAGGATCAAAGACCACACCCAATACCATAACTCCCACTTTAATCTTAAAAGGCCTGTCAGAGAATGTCCTTTGTGAAAAACTTGAAAATTATTCTCTACATGCATTTTGCTTATGTAACTCTTTCCCCAATGAGATTTTTTGTTGTGTCATGATTGTCTCTAATCCAATATCTGACTTTTAATAAACTATTGATTGTTAATTAATAAAGGCAATAAACTATAGATTGATATTTTATTGAATAAATACAATTATAATATTCTATAATTCTATTTTTAAAAAGTAATTTCCCTATTAAACAGTAGATTTTGCCTTTTCCACTATGAACATTAAATTTTTTACTAAGTGCAAATGCATTCTTCTTTTTTTTAAGGTGATCAAATTTCTTTTTCCATACAAACTATGTGTTGGGGTCTTGTATTAATTTGTATCTCCAGTGCCCAGCCCAGTAACTGACATATAACAGTTCTATAAATGCTTACTAAATAAATAAATAAATCCTATTTAAACTCCCTTATTCTTCCTGTCTTTAGAAGTCATTACTTTCCAGTTCATTTTTAAGCTTCATACATACAAGGGATATTATTTGCTCTGATTTCTTATCTTTCATAGGATTTATATATGATGCATTTAGCAGTTCTTCTAACTTCTTTTTTTCCAAGTCTTGTTTTTTTTGCTAAACGTATAGAGAGACATAGTTGAGCCAAACACATATTGTCCTAACATTTTTAGAGTTCTGTAAATTAATATCTCTTTTAATAATAAAGCATCTTTACACTAATCAAGTTTAACACTATCCTTTAATCTTTAATTGTATTTCACTTCCTACTCATTCCTCTCTTTAATTCAAAGTCTTGATATAATAAACATTTGTCTAAAAATTCTAATTAACTATAACATTTCAAATTTCAGATTCTTCATTATCAGTTCAAAATTTTTTGTTCAGTGTTTTTATATTCCATATATAACTGATTTATTTGTATCAATATATTTTGTGGCAAACTTTGAAAAAAGGAAAAGAGAGATAACTGAAGCATAAATATAAGGGGGGAGAAAGAGCCTGAACAATAAATATTCATATCATTGTTGAATTGGGACCTGAGACCTGCAATACAATGACTGAGTTTTTACAAAAATGTAAATTCTAGCTTTTTGCTGTTAAGTTCCCAAACCCTGTAAGCCTTTAACTAAAGGTAATTTGATGGTAGAGGGAACTTTGCAGAATATATGCAGAATGAGTTAAAAAGTTTCATCAATGACAGCAAATAACACAATATCTCCAAAGACAGTGATGATTTTTCTTCAGGGATTTCATAAATCCGTCACCTCAGAAGATTATTAAATTCTGTTGATAGGCTTTCAAATAAGAATAACCAGGTAAACTGACAATATTTCCCATGGCTGCCAGATATACTATTTTAAGGAGGTAAAACCTAATGTTTTTCAACTCATTTTTTTATCAATCTTAAGGTGCTCAGAAAAGTTCTGTTATCCCATTTTTAATAAACTAAACCAATAAAAGGAAAAAGAAAAGGCATTGTGGAATACACATACAAGATACAAGTACTAATTAAGAAAAACAGGTTTTTTTCAATATATACAAACATACATATATAGGTACACATATAGGTACCTATGTTTGTGTACCTATATAGTATGTATACTTATATATGTATGTACACACACACACACAAAGGCTGTAATTTTATTGAATTAGCACTTAGTCTAGAAGCAACCACAAGTTAAAAAAATGTTCTTTACAATCCCTAAAATTTCTTCCTGCGGAAATTGCAGAGAACATTATGTGGTTGTAAAATTTCCTGCTAAACATCACGTAGCAGAGGCTTTCATTTTTAGTGGTTTTATTTCTTTATAAAGAGTTGTAGCCAAATGGATTCTACTATTAGAAATTCAATATTTCCTAAGCTATATTCATATCATTATATACAATGGTTTTAAAAATATATGTAGCATTAAGATGTACTTTTTCAAGTAATTTTAACCTGTTATTCAAATTAATATCCCCATCTCCACTGACGGATTTGATAGGGAAAACATTCATATGCTTTTCTAGTATTCCATTACCTTGACTTCTCTATAGAAAAATAATAAAATATATTATATTTCCCTACTAATAAGCCCTAAATATATTTTTCTTAATTATAACATTTATTAATTTTATGCATATAGGCATATCATAGATTATAAAAATAGAATGATTAAAAAATATCAGAAGTGATCTTAGAAATATAAGAACTGGTAAAAATACTTTATCTATTGAAGAAATATTCACTGATTACTAAAGAACCATTGGTTATACAGCTTTTCATATTTTTTTCACTACTACTACCACCTCAGAACAACAGGGCCCAGAATTTCCTTAATAGCAATAATTATCTTAAACTTTGGGTAAACTTCACTTGTAGTCGATTCCTTAGAGGCAATTAGCACAGCCTAATGATACTGTCACTAAAGGTATTTTGGAAACTCAATTATGCCAACAAAATTAACCTAGTGACTTGGGATAATGCCTATAGGTTAAAGCTTGTGGCATCTGAAGAAAATATTAAAAATAATTAAATAGGGGCTTCCCTGGTGGCGCGGTGGTTGAGAGTCTGCCTGACGATGCAGGGGACACGGGTTCGTGCCCCGGTCCGGGAAGATCCCACATGCCGCGGAGCGGCTGGGCCCGTGAGCCATGGCCACTGAGCCTGCGCGTCCGCAGCCTGTGCTCCGCAACGGGAGAGGCCACAACAGTGAGAGACCCGCGTACCGCAAAAAAAAAAAAAAAAAAAAAAAAAAAAATTAAATAGTAAAATGAAGGGAGAAAGAAAAAAAGAATGAAAAGAAGCAAAGTACACAGAGAAAAAAAGAGATTAAATTGTTTGTATAAATTTCTATTCCTGAGGAATACCATTAATGAGAAATGACTCAAGAAATAGACAAAGTAAAATAGATACATTCCCTGTTTAATATGCACTATATGTAATTATACTACTCTCTTAGAAGTATATTTTTCTTTCAATATTTTAAACCTATCCTTTAAATAGCTTGTCTTTAGGTTATCAGGGATGATTTTATTTTTTAAATACACTAGGCTCATTTGTCTACAATATTTATTTTTATTCAAATAGTAATATCTGACATTTGATGTATATTTACTCTGTGCCAGATGTAGTACAGAGTGCTTTGCACATATTTTAAAATGGTTTTATTATCTCTGTTTTACAAATCAAGGCTCACAGAAGTAAAGTTGAATATTTTACACAGTCTCACTATATAATAAAAGTTAGCTATTAGTTTTAAACTTTTCAGAGTGGTGCAAAGGCATTTTAAATGATCTCAGATATGTAAAATTCTTCTTGGCCTCATCTAACTTTCTTAAGTTCTAAAGACTAGATAAAATTTAAAGACTTTATTTAAAACTTAACCATCTACTACTGCTAACTCTCCTGGTTTAACACACCTAGGCATAATAAATGCAACACGCACGATGTATGCTCAACTAGGCCCCTTTGTCCTAGTTAAGTAACTGAAATTGCATTGGGATTCTTGAATAATCTAAAGCCAAAATCTAGTGTCCTTAGGTCATCATTGTTACTGCATTTGCAGTTCCTGTAGTAGTCAGTGGTAAGAATATCAGGAGTCAGAAAAAAGAATACTTAGGAGTCAGAAAAACTGTAGTTTTGTTCAGGTTTTGCCACATCCTAGCTTATGACTTTAGGAAATTCAATAATCTACTGAAAAGGGAAGAAATTACCATTTATTGAGAACCTGGTACGTAGAAGAAAATATTACCTATCTCACAGGATTTTTATTGAATTAAATAAACTATTGCAAATATAAAAACCTTATTGAAAAATTATACAATTTAAGTTGTTGTTAGAATAATGATAATTATTAAATTATTACTATATTACTGGTCTGTCCAGAACCACTGTATAGATTACTTCATATGAAGATGGTGCCCAACTAATATAATGGTTGATTAAAATATACCTCAGAAATATATCTAGGTATAAAGTTGGATTGTATTAAGCAGTTACTAAATTGTTTCCATTAAACAGATGAAAACCAACATGTATCTAATAAGTATCTTTTTTGTATACAGAGTGCTAGACTTTGCTGGAGACATGGGACACACAATTTTAATGTGAGAAAGCTTATATGTAACCAGCTGATAAGTTTTGCTGTTCCTGCAGGCACACACATCTTCTATGCAAGTCATTCCCCTACTATACTCAATTAATTCGGTCTGATAAGGAATGTTAATATCACTTTAGAGTAAACAGGCATCTGTTGATAGATCTTTCCAGATATTTGGCATATGCAGAGGCACTGATGGAGGCAGTGATGCTTAAGGCAGTATTGTGAATGACTGTAACAAAATGCAATATGTTTCAAACACAGGAAATATCTCTCTAAAGTATAATGTCTAGATAGTAATATGGAAATGGTTCTAAGAGATTAAAAATATGTAAGACTACATGAATATCACAACATTATTTATAAATAGGACTTGTAAGACAAAGAACCTATGAAACAAGGAAAAGAGTGAAGGTGGAGAAAAAGAAAATTCTATTTTAAACAAACGCTCATCAGACATGCTGCCTGCACATCTATTACGCAGGATCTAGGCTTACACTCTTTGAGGGTTTAGAATTTTTTCTAAGAATGCAAAACTAATTAGATCTTGGTCCATTTGCTTCATTTACACTAAGGCTGGACTGTCAAAGTGGCAACTAGTATTTAGAAAGAGAAAGTTTGATTTAGTTTTCTTGTTAAGCTCGGTTTCAAGAATATAGCACGTTCACCTGAGGGCAAAAATCCTATGATAAACAGTTATCTAAACAGTTATCTGAAGGTCAGAGAGGGTAACTAGGTTATGTCCTTCAGTCACTGGGCTTTAAAAAATATATAAATTACAGTAATATAAATATTTATTTCACATTTCTTTCTATACCACCAATTAACAGTGATACACATGACTTAGCTCCAAAGCTATTTTTTGAGACAATTAATATAGTTAGAGGAATCTGTGAAATTGTAAATTGTCTTACTATTTAAATTATTCATCAAGATTAAAATTAGATTTAAGCCATATCATTTGCACTTTGCCACACATAAGAATTCAGATAAATCATCACATTGAAATATGAATGTTTGCCTGAGTCTGAGGCTAATGATGTGACAGTTTAACATTTTTATTTCTTGACTTTTAAACCAATTGTTATTGGCCAGTGCCATGTTGGGAGTGAGATGGTAGATTGATGGTCTAAGTATTAAGTATGTTTTCACTTAAATAGTAAAATTCTAGTAATGAAATATATATGTAAAGTTTATTCATAGTAACTATTCCTTATTATGATTTTGATATTTTTATCAACTTTAAGAAAAATTGTGTCTTTAAAATGGCAAGGAATTATCAAAACCCCTAAAATCTCTCCTATTCAAAATTTTCATTTTTAAATCTCTGAAGGTAAACTATGATAATTTCATATTTACCCCTTAGTAACATAAAATTCTACCTTCTTATAATACTTACTTCTTGAACAAAAATCACTGATATTAGTTGATGAATGTAATAATTTCTAGTTGACCATTCTAGTTAACAATCCAACTTTATAGTTGATAACACAAATCTTACATTTTACAGTAAAAGATAAAATTTTGTTCAGCTCTGTTGTTAATATATATTTAAAGCATCTTTTTATTTTAAAAAAAATGAAGTGAGGAAAACTAGTTGTTTGCCATTAAGCTTTATGAAAACAATTCTGATGGTCTAAACCAGGGAACCCCAACCCCCAGGCCACGGACTGGTAACAGTTGGTGTCCTGTTAGGAACTGAGCAGCACAGCAGGAGGTGATCGGTGGACAAATGAGCGAAGCGTAATCTGTATTTACAGCCGCTCCCCATCACTTGCATTACTTACCTGAGCTCCACCTCCTGTCAGATGAGCAGTGGCATTAGATTCTCACAGGAGCGCAAACCCTACCGTGAACTGCACATGAGAGGGATCTAGGTTGCATGCTCCGTATGAGAATCTAATGCCTGATGATCTAAGGTGGAGCTGAGGGGTGATGGAGAGCACTGAGCTGCACTGGGGAGCAGCTGCAAATACAGATTATCATTAGCAGAGAGGTTTGACTGCACAGAGACCATGATAAATCCATTGCTTGCGGATTCATAACAAAACCCTATCAGTGAGTGACAAGTGAAAACAAGCTCAGGGCTCCCATTGATTCTGCATTGTAGTGAGCTGTATAATTATTTCATTATATATTACAGTGTAATAATAATAGAAATAAAGGGCACAATACATGTAATGCACTTGAATCATCCCGAAAGCATCCACCACCCACCTCCCGTCCGTGGAAAAATTGTCTTTCACAAAACAGGTCCTTGGTGCCAAAAAGGTTGGAGACCTCTGGTGTAACGTATAAATTAATACTCAAATAATTTTTTCATTATTGTTAACTTTAAATTACTAATTATAATCTAACCAGTCTAAAACCAATAAAATTATACCATGCTAGTATTAAAGCTTTTGTTAATATCCATAAGGAAAAAAAATGCTTTTATTTTAGTTGAATTCAGGAAAATGTCAAGAAGTAGAATTGAAAGGTAGGATGAAGCAAATCTGGAAAGCCCACCATGTTCTACTTGACAAAGGGGAGGCCCTCAAGGAGGGGACTTTCAAGAAGGTGAGTGATGATAGTTAGAAATTAATGTTAATGGCCTGAGGTGAAAGAAATGATATTGAAAGATAGAACCTGATAAAAAAGATATGTTTAGAAATTGGGAGCTATGAAATTGGGTACTGGATATAGTATGGGTTTATAATCAGTTTACAGTAAATGAGAAGGACAAAGACACCCAAGATTTTTATTTTAGAGGTTTTGTGCACATCAATACCATTCAAAAAGCAATGATCCAGCAATCCCACTCATGGGCATATATCTGGAGAAAACCATAATCCAAAAAGGATACATGTACCCCAATGTTTATTGCAGCACTGTTTACAATAGCCAAGACATGGAAGCAACCTAAATGTCCATCAACAGAGGAATGGACAAAGAAGATGTGGTACAT
Organism: Leucopleurus acutus; assembly: GCF_964270905.1. Classification (NCBI taxonomy): domain Eukaryota; kingdom Metazoa; phylum Chordata; class Mammalia; order Artiodactyla; family Delphinidae; genus Leucopleurus; species Leucopleurus acutus. Next base: position 38,344,200 of record NC_139147.1, on the reverse strand, counting down.
ATATACAATGGAATATTAGCAGTAAAAACAAATGAAATAATGCCATTTGCAGCAACATGGATGGGCCTAGAGATTATCATACTAAGTGAAGTAAGTCAGACAGAGAAAGACAAATATATGATATCACTTATATATGGAATCCAAAAAAATGGTACAAATGAACTTATTTACAAAATAGAAATAGAGTCACAGATATAGAAAACAAACTTATGGTTACCAAGAGGGAAAGGGGAAGGAGGGATAAATTGGGAGATTAGGATTGACATATACACACTACTGTATATAAAATAGATAAACAAAAAGGTCCTACTGTATAGCACAGGGAACTCTAATCAATACTCTGTAATGACCTATATGAGAAAAGAATCTAAAAAAGAGTGGATGTGTATATATATATATATATATATATATATATATTTTTTTTTTTTTTTTTTTTTGTGGTACACGGGCCTCTCACTGTTGTGGCCTCTTCCATTGCGGAGCACAGGCTCTGGACGCGCAGGCCCAGCGGCCATGGCTCACGAGCCCAGCCGCTCCGCGGCATGTGGGATCTTCCCGGACCGGGGGCACAAACCCGTGTCCCCTGCATCGGCAGGTGGACTCTCAACCACTGCACCACCAGGGAAGCCCTGTATGTATATTTATAACTGATTCACTTTGCTGTACAGCAGAAACTAACACAACATTGTAAGGCAACTATCCTCCAATAAAAAGTTCTTAAAAAAGCAGTGAATGCAGAGAGGACAGTTTGTCCTTTTGTGATTTTATTGTTGTTTGCTTACTCTTTTAATTTATACTGCCAAGGGAACCAGAAAATAACAAATTCACTTAACAGACTCTGAAATGCCCATACTGCCTCCAAAGACATGAACTACTCAGGGAAATTGGTGAACCACTGAAGAATCAGATCTTGCTAGAAATTATAGATCGTGGAAGTCATATGAATGGACAAACTCCTCACAGAAAAGCAAGCAGATCAGAAAGACAAAATAAAAAGGCAGAAGCTATGAACTTCGATGCACCATCTTTTAAGAGTCGGAGAAAAAGATGACTCTTGACAAGGAGAGGATAGAGAGGTCTGATTAGTATCAAGCAGGAGCTGGTAGTAAAATCAAAGAAAGTATTTAATGGAGAGGAGTGCCAAACACTTAAATGCTATGAAATTGGAGGCCACTGATTTTGGAAATTAGGAGCTAATTGCTGTCTTGTGACAGCTTTTTAATTTTTTTTTTTTTTTTTTTAATGCTGGTGGAGAATGTGAGCCAGATTGCAGTGGGTTGAGATGTCAACTGAAAGTGAATGTATCAAAATAGGTTAGAAATGGTAAAATCATTTGCGGTTTGAGAGAACAACTTATTCTCAAGAAGACTAAATGGTTTTTGTTTACAGTATTTTGTTTATTTACTTTGCATCTTTTATTGATGCATATCTACAACATAAAAGTAATCCAATAAGTAATTTTTCCCATTTTTCCATTTTGATCTAGGTTACTTTCCTGTCAATCTGGTTTATTTGATAGTTTGATTTTGATTTAAGTTTTGAAAATATAATTCACTGAATTACAGTGGATAATCTATTTTGGGCATCTCTCTTTATATTATTTTTCACTCAATGTACAACTACATTAATGACTGGAGTGAGCCACACCCCCAATGGCTTTTTTTTTTTTACGGTACGCGGGCCTCTCACTGTTGTGGCCTCTCCCATCGCGGAGCACAGGCTCTGGACGCACAGGCTCAGCAGCCATGGCTCACGGGCCCAGCCGCTCCGTGGCATGTGGGATCTTCCCGGACCGGGCACGAACCCACATCCCCTGCATTGGCAGGTGGACTCTCAACCACTGTGCCACCAGGGAAGCCCCTCCTAATGGCTTTTTCGTGGTTTAATTTAACCTTAGTATTTGAGGGGAAGCAAAGTTAGTACTTACAACTGAAAAAAATTAAGATATTAAAAGTCTAGTTATTTAGGTAGATAATCCAATATTAAGGCACTTTTTTAGACATTATTGTATATTAACATTTAAAAACTCATAGAAACAATATTTTTTCGTTTTCTAAAAAATCATAAAATGTAGTTAAGTTTTGGACTCATTTTGCTAAGGGGTCTGAGAATGATAAGTGCTTAATCAAGCCAATGATGATAATAATACATGTGTATGCTACTTGTCATTGTACTTTATCATCATGATAAAATTAAGTTAACCAGTAAAAATGCACTTTTACATTATGATACAAACATTTTTGTCAAAATCTTTCCAATTTTCCTTTTCCCTCAGCTGGAAATTGCTATGTTACAAACTATCCTGCAGTAAATATCTCTCATTGAAGCCAACCTAAATTATTCTGATGTCCATATGTCATTTTTCAGATGTAAGCCTGAGACATCATTAGCACTAATGATGTGAGGCTGCTTTTTGTTGATACCTATTGCTATTTAATGACCCAACTACCTGAGGCAGTTTTGATAACTTGAAAAATATGATAGAAAATCATCCAGAATTTGCTCCAGGAGAGATTTGATTACAAGTTGTTGACTAAGCAAGCCTACATAAAAGGTTTTCTGCTAACATAGCAGAAATGATGAAAAGCCTAGGCCTTCAAATTAGTTTTGTTTGCTTCAAATGCAAATATTAGGTATTACATTTCAGTTATAGTTAATATGTTATTTACTTTTTTCATATTTAATGGAATGAAGTTCATATTTTATTATCAAGATATTTTAAAAACCCATTTGCTGATACACACACTTATAAGGAAATTATTTATATGTGCTAAGATTTTTCTGGCTAAAAAATTGAATAGAATGTGGCCATAAGTACATGGACTACTTCAATATACCACCGGGACAACTAGTACTTGTCCCGTATTACTAGCTGTTCTCACCTTAAGACATGATATATTTTTATTATTAATGGTAAACCTTTATAAAATGATTTCCTTAATGAGATGTATTGACCTAATCAACTGTTTGAATTTTAGTTTGTAATCTGTGTCCTCAATGTTGGAAGGCCATGTTAAAAACATTTTCAGTAGCAATTTCAAAACTGCAGCAGGAGCAGAAAAACATGTTTCTTCAATAACAAAAAGTATTTAAAATCATTAACCTAATTAACATTTTCACCTGGTCTTCATTTAATGCGCAAAGAGGCAGTTGACGATAGTAATTACTCAACTACAAACTAAATGGTCAATTAGATACACAACTACCCAATTTGCATGCACAGAAGTGAACATTATCACTACAAAGTTATTCCTAAGCATTATAGATATAATATAGATACAAAATTTAGTCTGTAATCAAACAATGTAACCATTACTCACTTTTTTCCAAATGTTACCTAGAGACATTCTCTCATACTCAGTATTAAAATGACTCTCACATTACAAATAATGGAAGAATGATGTAGATATTCTGAGAAATTAAGCTTATTGTGTTTAGGTATATCACCATTTCAGCATACCATAATCATTGCATTTATTCAAATCCATTCATACAATTATCAATTTATTCCTTTATAATTAATATGTTAAACACTGATTGAGTCTTCTACTGCAAGATTCTATTCTGTGTGTAATGCAAAGATTAAGACTCCCAGGGGCATTATGTTAAGTATCAAGGAGGTGATATAACATACATATGGGTCTAAAAAGAAGACAGAGAGTGCTAAGAGCCATAATAACAGCAAAAATAGAGTATGTAAACAACTTCTTACATATGAAACAAATTTACTTAGAAAGTATTGAAAATGTTGAAGGTGTTTGATGGGACAATGAGGATAGTCTATTAACTCATCCAATGATTCATAAATATCTATCAATTACTTACTGCATAGTAAGCATTGTGCTAAGAGATGGGGATAAGAATGTCTGTTTAGAAGTTTTTGAGTCAAATTCTTAATCCTACTTGTAAGCTAGCAGTGAATCTTTCATCTTCCTTTAACAGTTTGAATTTCCACAACTTAATAACAGAGAAAACTCAAAGTATATGGAATATACTTTAAGACTCTAGAATATATATTTTACATGGGATTTTAATTACATAGAAAGTAGAGTTTCACTTTAAAGTAATATACACATTTCACTTCGTCTTTATATAATAGGAATTGAAAATAATGTAACTAACTCAAAGTGCTCTACATTTATAGACCCAAGTTGCATCCTGAATTTCAGTAAATCTCCGCCATATTATCCATTATTTAAAAGGTCAAGCCTACAAACTCAGGGAAGAATCTCGGCCAACATGATTTTTCAAAGATTTCATTGTACCAGGACTTTCCACAGGTTTTCATCTAATCAGCACTGATTCTGACATATTCCTTTAGTGTATCACACTTTTAAATTGAAATATTTAATTCTCCCTATATTACAGACCTATGCTCATTAGGTAACCCAAAATATTTGTTACTTTCTCATTCAAAAATTTGAGAGCCTGCATTTCTCAGGATCCAGTACTATAAGTAAGCTTGCACCCACTATCCCTCTATTGACCAGTTTTATCTGCAATGACATTTTGAGACAGCAGCCAGGATTATTTGGGACTTTTATTGATCCTTTCTCAGGCTTTGTCTCAACAGACAGGAATCAGCTATAGGTTTAACAGCATGAAGTTCATATAGAATTCTGGCAATCAAACTTGAACCTATAGTAGAACACTACCAAGAAAAGCAGATCAGAATAATAGGTCTTCTAACAGATGTAGGAACACTTTATTTTCAATTTATATAGTAATAATTGTTACTATGGCTGAGTCATATAGTAAGTGTATATTTAACTTTTTAAGAAACTGTCAGAGACAGTGATGTGTCCTTGGTCTCTCCTCCACTGCTAAAGGATTTATTTATGTGCAAATAATACTGCGGTACTATTAAAATAATAATAACTGGGTTTCACAGACTGACTGGAACAGCTCTTTAACGACAGTATTTCCAGAAAGAAGAATCAATGGTTTTGTAATATGGGCTATTGTTATTTATAGATATGACCCTAAAGTTTTCAAATAAGCATAACAGGTTATCTGATTCATTTTCAAAGGTAATCATTTTATTATCAATTTTTCTTGGAGGATAGAAGAGGTAGGCACTCCATGAAACTTTAATGTCACCTCGAAAAGATTATTTTTTAAACTAAAGTGTAGTTTAATATTTTAATCTAAAATTATTGAGACAATTCTTAGTGGAATAATACTTCACTTCTCAAATTAATTATTCATTCATACATCTGTTAAGATAGGTCTTCATTTTTTTCTGGGATATTTATGTTCTCCTTGACTCTCTAAACTGAGGCTGGATGGTCTTCTTTCAGCAATATCTTCATTAGTATCCTTCAATTTTCACAAGAAGTTATTCTTATCTTCTAAATTACTTGATAAGAATAACTTATCTTCTACATTAAAACATATATTTCATTGAGAAATTCAGTATTTATAAATTTTTTATAATTTTGAATAATTTGAAGATTTCATTTCTCATTTCCTCCATATTAGGGGCTGTTAAACTTAATTGTTCAGAAGAGTCACCTTGACTGTTTGCTAAAAATTTGAATTATCTAATATTAATAGACCAAGGTTTAACCTAGAATTTTTTATATTAAATAAATTTTTCAACTAATTCTGATGCTGTGGTCAGGGGCTTAAGTTTGAATTATATATATAGTATTACTATAACTATAGTTATACTATATATATATATTAATCCATATTTGTGGGATAACAGGATATTTTGCAGTTTTTCTATGGCATAATTTCATTGACACTAGCAGCAATGTAGCAAAGTAAATGGTAATATACACATAAATTTTGTTTTCTTTTTGAAGCTTTACTGAGACATGATTAACAGAATAAACTATACAGATAAACTGCACAATCAACATACACCCATGAGATAATAACCACAATCAAGATAATGAACATATTAATCACCCTCAAAAGTTTTTTGTGCCCATTTATAAGCCTTTGATTTGTCCTTCATCAACCCCCATTCTCACACAACCACTCATGTATTTTCTGTTGCTAATGCTTGTTTAAATTCCATAGAGTTTTACAGAAATGTAATCATTTAGTAAACACTCTCTTTGCAGTGTACTCATAATAATTTTGAGGTTCATTGATATTGTTATATGTGTCGATTGTTCATTCTGTTATGTTGCTGAGTAGTATTCCATTGTCCAGTTAACTTTTCTCCCGTTGATGGATTTTTGGATTACTTCCAGTTTGAGGCTAATACAAATAAAACGGCTATGAACATTTGTAGACACACCTTTGTATTGAAAGCTGTATAAATAACCTTTTCCCTTTGGTAAATAACTAAATATGAAATGGCTGGGTCATATAGAGGATGTATGTTTAACATTTTAGGAAACTGCCAAAGTTGTTGGAACATTTTACATTTCCATTAGCAATGTATGACTATTCCAGCTCCTCTACTTTGCTGTTAAATATTTAGTATTAAAAGCCTATTATAACAGTGAAAATTAAAAAGTTAAGTCTGTTCAAATATTTTTAAAATAGTTTGTTTCATTTCTTACTGAGTTTGAGAGTTTTTAAAAATATATTCTGAATACGAGTATTTTATCACATAAAGCTGAAAAATATTATTCCCTATGTTTTATTCCAGAATTTTTTTTTTTTTTTTTAGTTTTAGGTCTCATTTAGTCTTTTGTTTTTTTTTCTCTTAGCACAGTGTAAGGTATAGATCAATTTTCTTAAAACACAGATATCTAACAGTTTTAGACCATTTGTTTAAAAGACTCCACTGGCAGGTTTAAAATGTAGGTAATTTAAAAATACTTCATATTGGACTTCCCTGGTGGTACAGTGGTTAAGAATCCACCTGCTAACGCAGGGGACACGGGTTCACAGCCCTGGTGGGGGAAGATCCCACATGCCGCAGAGCAACAAAGCCTGTGTGCCACAACTACTGAGCCCGCACTCTAGAGCCCATGAGCCACAACTACTGAAGCCCGCGTGCCTAGAGACCATGCTCTTCAACAAGAGAAGCCACCGCAATGAGAAGCCTGCGTACTGCAACGAAGAGTAGACCCCGCTCACCGCCAACTACAGAAAGCCTGCGCGCAGCAGCGGAGACCCAACACAGCCAAAAAATAAAATAATTCATTAATTAAAAAAAATAAAAATCGCCTGTTGATATGTTTATTGACAACTTCATCAGGAATTTGTTGAAGCATTAAATGTAACCAAAATAATTGCTTATCATTTCATTTTAAAACAGCCTTGGATAATAATAAAATGCAATATTTGCACTCCTAATGCCAGAATATAAATATGTTTTTAAAGTCTTAAATTTGTCAGAGGATTTTTTGTTTTTTTTAATTCTAAGGTTTAAACTTTCCTTAAAAAGAAAAATAAATTGCTGGAAGATGTATTTTTTAATTCCTGTAAATAATCTTGGGTCAAATAATATTACATAAAAAACTAGAAGGATAAAAAGAATTTTGAAATACTATTTATTTCTACCAACATTGTGGGTCAAACTGAAGAGATCTCACTACTTAGCTTTAAACTTTTTCCTACAACTTAAGAAAGCTGCTTTACCATCCTAAATATAAATGATTCCTATGAATTCAATTATCGCCTTTTTAAAATTTCAACATACCCATGCTCATGCCTTTAGCCAATCATACTGTCTAATAAACTTTCATAAATTGAGTTTTGTTGGTGAAAAATGTGAAATTAATTTGGTATTATCTGTGGTAGGAAACAAAAATATTCCTACTATATTACATTATTTCATGTAAACATCACTTGGAATTTATTGTTGTAAAATTTCGTGAGCATCTTTTTTTTTTAAATAAGTAACACCTTGCATTTACCTGTCCTACCCCTAGGTTCTTCAGAACCTTTTTTTTTTTTTAAATTTGGATTCCGTATACATGTGTGAGCAGACAGGAATAAAGACATAGAGAAGATTTAAGGACACGGGAAGGGGGAAGGGTAAGTTGGGACAAAGTGAGAGAGTGGCATGGACATACATACACTACCAAATGTAAAATAGACAGCAGGGAGATCACCTGGGTACTTTGTAACCACCTAGAGGGGTAGGATAGGGAGGGTGGGAGGGAGATGAGAGAGGGAGGGGATATGGGGACATATGTATACATATAGCTGATTCACTTTGTTATACAGCAGAAACTAACACAACATTGTAAAGCATTATACTCCAATAAAGATGTTAAAAATAATAAAAATAAAACAAAATAAAATGCATTTGCCCTCTCCAGTACTTTTAAAAGATTTTTAAATTAAAAACATACAAACATTTAAACAAGGTTACCAAAAAAAATCATAGTAATATAAGGAAATGTGTGGTATTATTGGTAGAGATGATAAGTGCTCTGAGAGTTCAAAAGAGAGGGAGCAATTCATCTAGTTCAACAATTCTACAGTATAACAGAAAAATAGACTGAGAGGTTAGGTGAAGTAGACAAGTTCACACTGCTGGTTAATGGTCCAAATATTTTTCTGTGATAAGGAAATCCTTGTGAGTCCAGGCATCATAAAAATTTCTAGCAATTCTTTGAAAATGTAGGGTTCTCTTATGTGAACCTGAAATAGAACTGCAGTAGGAATGACTTTATTTCTACCATATATTAAAATATTATTCTCAAGATGAATTTGATCAGAAGAGCTGTGAGAAATGAGTTATCTCCTAAACAACATCCAAGAAAAAATCATTTTTGTGGTTTTAATGATTAAGAAGAGCTGGTAAATATTACTAAGCAGGAAAACTAAAACTCTAATTCTCAAATATGTCTTATCATTTTCCTTTCAAAAAGACCAATCTGAAAGTGAATTCTGTCACAAAATACATTTTTAAGGGATGGTTTAAGAATTATTAGTTGTAATACATGCAAATATATAAAAAATATTTAATATACTTACATTTAAATATATTTTATATTGTTATATAATAATATATGTAATTGTATATATATACATATATATATACACATACATATATAGACAATTTGGAATTTTTAGAAAAATAAATGTGCATATTTGCTTTTTATAGCTGCCATGACTAAATATCACCAGCTGGGTGGCTTAAACAATAGAAATTTATTATTGCACAGTTCTGGAGGCCGGAAGTCTGAATTCAAAGTGTTGACAGGGTTTGTTCCTGAGGACTTCTGAGGACTGTATCTCTCCCCTTAGCTTGTAGATGACTGTCTTCTCCCTGTGTCCTTACATAGTCTTCCCTCTGGGTGTGCAGTCTTTGTGTTCAAATTACCCCTGGTCACAATATGAGATAATGAGGTTTAGTACTACAACGTATGTTTTTGGGAGAAGGAGGGCATAATTCACCCTATAACATAAGGTTATGGTTATATAAAATTATAAACTAATATGAATATATTTGTATCACCACAGAAATAATACCAGAACAATTTATATCTATCTATCTATACAAATCTGCTGAAGAGGATTTCTTTAAACTTAATATTTTCAAGGTTCAGTCTATCTACTAAATATTTTAATTGGTTTAGATGTGCCAGGATCCAATTCCTTTTATGATTTGAGCCTGCAACATCCAAAATCTAATCCCTGCTATTTCAGAATTTGTGACACTTGAGGAAATCTCTGTGTTAAAAGCTGATTGATTTGGAAGAGGAAAGTCTGTTATAATTTGGTCATCATGCTGTATCCAGTACGAACTGGAAACGTGGAAATAACCCAAAAGTTGTTACTGGTTGTGCTGTGGACTTTGGAACATTCTAATTACCATCAGAAAATCCCAGCAAAGATGAGGCAGTTTGGCAGACCAAGATGGAAATTTTAATTTTACTTGCAGCTTATACAAGTAAAAACTTACTTATTTAAATTAAGTTAAAGTGATAGTCACCTTTTTTTCTTAATTCATTTCCAGTAAAACAGTACATATTAGAATCATATAAATATCCCAAGAACCTTTTTATTGTTTAAAAATCCTTAGGGTTTTGTTTTGTTTTGTTTTGTTTGGGTCATAACATTTTTGGGGTATATATATATGTATATATATTTTTTAAACTTTTTATTTTATATTGGAGTATAGCCGATTAACAGTGTTGTGATAGTTTCAGGTGCACAACAGTTTTGACCTGTAAGATATCAGGTATCGTTTAGATAAGTGTGCATGTAAAACACTAAGGGTTTCAGAGACATAACACATTATAAGAACCATTTTACTTGTTACCAGAGAACCACAGAATGGCACTAAGACATTTCCCCAGCTTAAAATAATTAGTTAAAAATGACAGCTAGAAGGCTAATTCCTCTCTTCAAGGATGCAGAAAGAAATCTTCTGTCTGAAAACAATACTCACAGAGATTCATCTAGAAAGCTTGAAAAAACATTTCCATGTTATATAATATTATGTCTGAAGTTTAGCTGTTAAAGTAAATGGAGAGTACTGGGGGCAGAAGTGCCATGTGAGTGCCAACTCAGATATTGGAATCATCTCAGTCTCTGAGAAATATTTGTCATGTTATTTCGGTCTTAAAACACAGGTTATTTGAGAAGGAGGAGAGAATGGAGGGAGACAGAGAAGGTTAAGAGGTGACATATTGTATCACTCCTACTTCAACTTCAGTTGATTCAATAATAGACATTTATTATACTTCAAACATGAGGTCACACTTTTCATCAACCACTTTCTTACACATTTGTTTAACTCTAGATTCAAATTCTAATTCATTTATTTGCTATAGACAGCAACATATAAGTCCCTTAAAGGAAGGCCCTGTGTCTTTTATCTGAGTCTCGATGCCTGGCACAGTCACTGGAACACAGTGGGCACTCAATAAATATTTGTTAAGGGGAGAAATTTGAAAGAAATGGCATAGAATGATTTTTAAAATCAGGGCACCTGATAGAAAATTAAGTGACAACCTATTCAAGGTAGACGTTCCCTATTCATTCACTATTCATTCAAGGAAGGAAAGATGCAGCGAGAGAGAGAGAGAGAGAGAGAGAGAGAGAGAGAGAGAGAGAGAAACACATTTCTACTGAAGTTCACATATCAGGAGTTAAGTTTAACACTCAAGCTATTAACTCATTTAATTCTGAAATCTGAAAACAATTCTATGGAAAGGGTGTTATTCTTTTCTACCGAAGAGGATCCTGAAGATCTGAGAGGTTATAGGACTTCCTCAATGGGAGAGCTAGTAGTAGGTGACCGTGATTCAAAATCACACCTCTCTGCTTCACAGCTTGCACTTTTGCCACTATTCTATATTGAACACAAAGCAGCCCGTGTTGCTAGACTTTTCCAGGTAGGAAAAATTAGACAAAGTTTAAACCTTCTTGCTTTGATCTTTAATTTTATATAGACTCTGGCTCTGTGCAGAACCAGCAGCAGAGAGCAAGGTCTTGCAGAGCTGGCAGGAGAGAGCACATTGAGATAAATTGAGCACACAGTTAATTAATGGGAAATAAGACTGTGACACTGCTGCTGAATTCAAAGGCTAGACTTGATGCTCCGATTTCTGTGGAAGCTGGGACAGTGCAAATAGGGAGAAGATGCTCACAGAATGTTTTTAACTATAGACATCTGCAAGTGTAAATTGGAATACAGCCAAGATGAATAGAAAACAATCTGGTAAGAGAATACAAAGCTCCTATACCTCTTTCAACATAGAATCATACTCATTTAAAATATTATGTCCAGGTGACATATTTGGAGGCTCAGAGTTAAAATAACCTAGGGAAAAATTATGTAAACAACTTATATTTTATTTATACAACATACGTTTTTTAAAGAAAGTACATTTTTGCCCCTATCTAATTCACTATTATTTCTGGAGAAGTATGGTTCAAAAGGCTATGATTTATTTTGGGTGCTTTTTCCAGACTACACACAAAGTCCTTGTCAAGATTCAACAAGACTGTATTTAACTGATACAGCTATTAAGAAGAGTCAAGGTGGCATGTGGAAGCAGTGTAAAGGGCTCAGAATCCAACAGACTTGATTTTGACACTCGGTTCTGTTAATTTAAGTGCTCTGTGAATTTGCATACTTGATTTAAAAATTTTGAGTCTCAATCCCATATACTGCTAATAACCAGTAATATGTATATTTTCCTCATAAAGAGAGAAAAAAAGAGAAAACACTTTGCAAACAATAAGGTCTTACACAAATCTCTATTGTTCTTGTTATCCATATTTATCCAAATATATCTTGAGTACTAATTTCTGAGCCAGCACTGTGATAGGCGCAGCAGACGTACAATAGACTTAAGTCCTGCACTCTTGCCACTGAGGGCTAATGGTGTGGGTGGACAGTAGAGAGCAATATATATAAATGCATTGTCTTTATTAGCAGCGGCACAGCCAGTATTATTCTGGATGATAGATTCTATATTAGGACATCTACTTAGGTTATTTCATATTATACTGTCAACAATTTTATTCTCTCAACAATCATTATCCTCCTATTGCCATAGACAGACTACTATGGGAAGAATTGAAAGCTGGTTTAATCAGCCATATACTTCACAAAGACGACTGTGACTTTTCTAGAGAAACCAACATTGTGGCCAAGAATATTGGAGCAATGATAACAAGTTATGTTGGTTTTTTTCAGCATTATTATGAAAGACAGAGATGTTTCCTGTAAGTATATATAATGATTCTAGAAATATATTGGAGGTAGAATTGATATGAGTGTGTAATTGCATATTCTGGTGGTGAACATGGGATCCAGAGAGAGGCTGAAACAACACAGGGGTGTGGTAGGAAGATGGGAGGATTTGTTTAGTTTTGAACCCATCTTTAAAGTCCTCATGGTATGTGCAAGCAGAATCGTCAGGTAGGCAGTGTGATACATAGGTCATGAGTGAGATATGAACTGTTGAGTGATAGGAGATGACAGCTATGACACAATCTGGAGGAACACCAACATAACAGAGCAGAAGAAAGTGGAACCTGCACATGAGACCAAAAAGCAGTGCTAAGACAAGTAAAAGGAATATTAAGAAAACACCTAGACAAAGGAGTTAAAGGGACAGAGTATTCCAAGAAATATATAGTATTCTTGAAATACTCTGTCCCTTTATATGTGTGTGTGTATATATATGTATAATTAGAATTAAATGCTATCAGATAGGTCTACTTTAAGTAAGGTGTTAAGGATTTCCTTTGAATTTAGTCAAAAGGAAGTTGTTGATAAGTGTCGTAAAATATTTTCAGAGGAATGGGTAGACAGTAGTGAAGAAAAATACTAACTAAAAGGAAAACTATTTCTCTCTCTCTCCTCACAACATTTCTGACACAAATGTATGGGGGTTTCTCCTATACCAACCAATTCTCCAGCTCTCGGGATTCCACCAATTTGGTGTCTACAATTAAGTTCTGAAACTATCCAGAGTCAGAAAACCCCCCAACCACCCCCAGGTTAAGGGTCAAGTCCCAAAAGACTGCTTCCCATTTCAGATGTCAGTCACAGGTCTGGGTCTCCTGTACACTTGACTCACCTGCTATAAACCTTAGGTTGCCAAGACCCCCTCCTCGGGTTGGATAATTTGCTATAAGGGCTCACAGAACTCAGAAAAGCATGGCACTTACTATTAGCAGTTTATTGTAAAGGATACAATTCAGGAACAGTCAAATGGAAAAACGTATGGCAAGGTTTCTGGGAAGTAGTGTGGTATTTCCATGCCCTCCAAGAGCACCAACGTCCCAGCATCTCAATGTGTTCAGCAACCTGGAAGTTCTCCAAATCTCTTCATTTAGGTTTTTTTATGGATTTTCCATTATGTGGGCAGAATTGATTAAATCTTTGGCCATTGATGATTAACTTAATGCCCAGTCCGTCTCCCCTCCCCAGTGGTTTAAGAGTTCCAACCCTCCAATCATATGGTTGGTTCCTCTGGCAACCAACTCCCATCCTCCAAGTTTCACCTAATTAGCATAAACTCAGGTTTGGTTAAAAGGGGCTAATTATGAATAACAAAAGATGCTCATTTTACCCCTAGGACTCAGGAAATTCCAAGGATTTTAGAAGCTGTGTGCCAGGAACCTGGAACAAAGACTAAATATATATTTCGTGTTTTTTGTTTGTTTGTTTGTTTTTTCTGCGGTACGCAGGCCTCTCACTGTTGTGGCCTCTCCCGTTGCGGAGCACAGGCTCCGGACGTGCAGGCTCAGCGGCCACGGCTCACGGGCCCAGCCGCTCCGTGGCATGTGGGATCTTCCCGGACCGGGGCACGAACCCGTGTCCCCTGCATCGGCAGGCAGACTCTCAACCACTGCGCCACCAGGGAAGCCCTATATTTCTTATTATATCACAGGTAGAGATTACATCAGATTGCAGAGTGAGTACGACTATAGAAATGAAGACAATAAGTATAAACAACTTTTCAAGAATATCCAAGCTATGGGGAATCAGGATTAGAAAGGCTAAGAAGGCTGAATTAAAAAAGGGAAAATTGCTTTGTCGGAATTGTATGAAGTGTTAAAATGGGCAGGACAAATCCACAGACTGGGAGAAATTCAGATAGAAGTAAATCATCCCAATGAGAGTATAATGACAGTAGTTTCTTTGGAGTCAATAGGGACTTTTACTGGCTACCCCAGAGTGTCTGGATATGCAAGCAATTTCATGTCTTTTGTTCAGGATTAGTCCCATTGAACGAGTTTGAACTTCTTATCACATCCAAGAGCTTCTTATCTCTGCATCTTTGGGAAGGCCAGAACCCCTGTCCTGATCTGGGCTCCATCTGGATATCCACCTCATCAGAATGGGTCTCAGTGATTAGTCTTGGAGGCCATCTTCAAGAGCTCTGTCTGAAGACAGAGATTTCTTTATAAAGGAAAGGAATAAAGGAAATACTTAAAAAAAAAAAGTCATATACAGAACAGAAATCATTATACTATTTTTCCCCATTGTTTTTGCACACTTATCTATTTACACTTTCAGAATGGACATTTCTACTAACAATATCCTGAGCCTGATGACAATTTGCAGGCAAGGGATTGTGGCATTATGAGCAAATACTTTGTGTCATCAGGCTGCCAACGGGTAAAAATGAAACACTTTTCACCAAAGGTGTAGACTCATTGTGAGAATTACAGGATGTGAATTAGAAAGCATTCCTCTACATGAGGTGTGTGTTCAAGTATAGAGCTTGAAACCCATGCCTTGAGTTTTGCATGGAAAGATGAAGACATGATTGAAAGATGACAACTAAAATGACATCTTGAGGTAAAAAGAATAGGACATGCTTTCTAAAATAAGAAGGGCAAATAAAACTGGATACTTTTGAGAGTTTTTTTTTTATATAATATTGAATTATATTCTCATACCATTATTGAGATTAATAAACTTGCTGGAAGACCTTTATATTATATTGCAACTATTAGGTATTTTGAAACATGCTTTGACCCTTAGATAAATAAGTTGCTTCCATAAAGCATTACTTAATTCTAGATGTAATTTATTATAAAATTCTTGATATTTCTGTTCACTGGGCACACATGTAAATAACATTTTTAGCAAGGGCAAAACTTACAAATTCTAGTTTATCAAATAATACATATGATTTAGGATAAATATATAAAATACTACTCCATGCTTTAAGTGTGAAAAATATGACAGGAATACAAATTATTTGGTTTAAAAAGACATAGTATTTATACAATGAGATCTAAAATTTAGAAGTTTTATATTTTATTTAGAACTTATTATTCTGTAATAGATCTCCTTAGGCTTCATTTCCTCTTAATTCTGAAAAACAGCATTCTTTATTCATGCACTGACTGATCAAAGACTTATATGTAGCACAGTTCAGATTAGAAAAACAGATCTTGAGATTCATAAGCCCAGTTCATGAAAAATTAATAGGGTCAAATCATATTGTTTTCTATATTTTCTTGGGAAAAACATGAAAAAATAAAATTGAGGACAACATAATGCTTCATATAATTTTTAAAGAGAAAGTAATATTTTTAACCAATAGACACCTCCTCTATAATACTAGCTAAAATAAAGATAAATTAGGAATACATTTTAAGCAATATAGTTTTTATTTTTCTTGATCTAACTAAATATTATTTCACTTAAAGTAGAAGTTTTATCGTCTTAAAACTTACATAAGAAATTCCTGAATTAGATTGGTATTATAGCAGATGCTGGTAGAATTTAAAAGTAATCAGAAAGAAATTAGTAACCACTGTGGGAAATTTCATTTTCCTTTTCAATATACTTCCTTTTAGAGATATGGACCATGATAACTGGTATCTGAAATACAGTAATCTATGTGATATAATCCTGGAAAGTATTATGAATTAAAAATAAATGAGCTAGACCCCAAAAGGAAGTTATAGAAAACAAAATAAATGCTTTATCAGCACTAGAGCAAGCTGCATTACTGAGGGATTGCTGACACTGGAAAAGATAAGGCATTAATACTTAAAGGGAAGTGTGTCAATATATTTTATTATTCTTGTCTCTATACAAATGCATGTAAAACTCTGAAACTGGAGTGAGCAAAATGGAAGTCTGTTGGCCTGGTGTGCATCTGCTATGTTGTCAAGACTGTCTCCTTGAACCAAACTGATGTCAGGGGACAGTTGCCGGCAGCTATGGAAATCATACTATGGAGGCTGCCTGAAGAGAGAAAACTTTCATACTGTAGATTGTGTTATGTGAAAACTACCAAGCGTCTACGAGATGCCAGTCAGCTTAAACCACAGAGAATACTGTAGAAAAATGAAGTTTGTATTTTCACTCTGCTTTATTTTAAACATATGGAGCATATTTTTATTGCTCAATTTGGTCACCATTTGATCTAATTGAAACCTTAGAGCAGGGTTTCTCAACTGTGGCGCTACTGACATTATGGGCCAGATAATTCTTTGTTGTGGGGAGCCTTCCTGTGCATAGCAGGGTATTTAGCAACATCCCTGACCTCTGCCCACTAGATCCAGGAGCACCCTTGATCCTGAGTTATGACAAACAAAAACATCTCCAGATATTACTAAAAATACCCTTGGGGACAAATTTTCCCTTGTTGAGAACAACTGTTCTACAGTGTTTTAGTTATATCAATGGGACAGAAGTTTTTACTGATTTACTTTTACTTCTGTATCATTTCTGTAAAAAGGAGATTTTAATAGTATTTATCTTAAGGGACTGACAAAGTATAAGTGACAAAATGAATGAAAGTGTAATATTTTATATACTAAATAAACAGTATAATAGCTATTGTTATCAGAACTTCTAATATAACATCTATTATCATATCATGCTCTTAGCCTAATTTTAAGTTGTTTTAATTTTTATTTACTGTAACTTTAAAAATGAAGAAAACATATGAAGTTGTTCTTTTAAGTTTTATTGTCTCATAAAACACTGTTTGAAAGAAGCCACAGTTTAATCATGCAATCTAATATACAATGGAATATTACTCAGCCATAAAAAGAAACAAAAGTGAGATATTTGTAGTGAGGTGGATGGACCTAGAGTCTGTCATACAGAGTGAAGTAAGTCAGAAAGAGACAAGCAAATACCGTATGCTAACACACATATATGGAATCTAAGAAAAAAAAAAAAAGGTCATGAAGAACCTAGGGGTAAGACGGGAATAAAGACACAGACCTACTGGAGAATGGACTTGAGGTTACGGGGAGGGGGAAGGGTAAGCTGTGACAAAGTGAGAGAGTGGCATGGACATATATACACTACCAAACGTAAGGTAGATAGCTAGTGGGAAGCAGCTGCACAGCACAGGGAGATCAGCTTGGTGGTTTGTGACCACCTAGAGGGGTGGGATAGGGAGGGTGGGAGGGAGGGAGATGCAAGAGGGAGGGGATATGGGAACATATGTATATGTATAACTGATTCACTTTATTATAAAGCAGAAACTAACACACCATTGTAAAGCAATTATACCCCAATAAAGATGTTAAAAAAAATGTTAAGAGCCTTAAAGTTGTCATGTTAAAAATAAATTTAATAAGTAAATTCTATTACTCATTTTGTTGAATGAAATATAACATTAAATTATTCCACATTATTAGAAAAGGAGCCTAATGATGGATATTTTAACAGAAACTCACAGATGATGCCCTTTTTTGTTAAATTAGCACTCTGAATCATTCTACAGTGTTCTATCCAACTCTGTATTACTTCATTGCTTTCTCTGAATGTTCCAAGTCAGACTTAAAATTCCACTACAATAAAGCTGTTCTCTTTAAAAAATATGCATATATGAAGTGAATCCTTGAGGAATCTGAAGATATTATACTATTTTTGGTCTTCATTTTTACTGAAAAGAAATCTGCAATTTAAAATTTCGTTTCTTTGTAAGTAATATACCTTTTCTCTCTCTGGTTGCTTTTTTTTTTTTTTGGTCTTTGGTTTTCTGCAATTTTACGTCAATGGGTCTAAGATTTGTTTTTATTTACCCTGTCCAAGACTAAGTGTGCCTCTTCAAATTTAGGATTTGTACCTTCTGTTTTTTCAATTATAGAAATATATCTGCCATTATCTTAAAATATTGCCTCTCCTCATTTCCTTCTTATCTTTGTACTGCTTCATTTAATCATTCATATGTCTTTGCCTCCCTATTATATTTCCCCCTCTTTGCTTTTCAGTGCTACAACTTTGCAATTTCTCCTATTTTCCACTTCAACAATTTGCTCTTGTTCTGAAACCTACTGTTTAATCCATAGTTTAAAATTTAGCATCAATGTCTACATTTTCAAGTCTAGATGATATTATTTCAAATATGGCTTTTTTGGTATGTCTCCCATTCATTTTTTTTGTTTGTTTTCAAAGTTGGACAAGCCTTTTGTAAATTAATTTTTATTGGATTATAGTTGCTTTACAATGTTGTGTTAATTTCTGCTATACAGAAAAGTGAATCAGTTATACATATACATATAACCACTCTTTTTAGATTTCCTTCCCATTTAGGTCACCACAGAGCACTGAGTAGAGTTCCCTGTGCTATACAGTAGGTTCTCATTAGTTATCCATTTTATATATAGTAGTTTATATACATCAATCCCAATCTCCCAATTCATCCCACCCCCATTCCCCCCTAGGTAACCATAAATTTGTTTGCTAATCTGTGACTCTATCTCTGCTTTGCAAATAAGTTCATCTGTACCGTATTTCTAGATTCCACAAATAATGATATTTATCTTTCTCTTTCTGACTTGCTCATATTTTTAAAAAAATTAATCTGAGTTAAACATTCTTATTTTATTGGCTCTTTCACAATGTTCTGATATCAAATGTTCATGTTACTTATTCTATGTTTCGCTGGGCTACTTTCCCTCATGTAGTTTATACACTGCTATTATTATTATATGCTTAACATTTTATTCCTTCATGGGACTTGCACTCAAATAGGGTAATAGCAATTCTTTACAAAATATATCTGCCAGGTCCCTAGGGAATTCACCAGTTCCAGCTGAGGTATTATGTTGATATCTTAGTTTGTGTTTGTACCTAGCAGATTGTAAAAGTTCAGAAAACCACAGCAATGCTATTGTAGTTGTGCGTGTCACTTATCAAAGAGAATTCCTGTTTTAACACTCAGAAATCCAGGAATGTAGACAAGCTTCTTCCTGACAACAGTGTTTTTCTTATTATAGCTTTATGGCCATGGGGCATTCTCATAGGTTCCCAGGTTTACTCAGAAATCTCAATTTTATCTACCCATTGCGCACTAGTTCAAAGCCCTGTCACCTAAATCAGTCTTGGCATCAAAACTCAAAATTGAATCTACAGCCATTCTGTGTTATTGGAACGCACATCTAGACTCTCGGGGCATTAGATTGTGCCCTTAATATCCAGGCTTTGAGTTCTTGCTCTGTTTTGCCACCTGGGGATTTCCTCTTACTTTCTTCTGAGATTGGCTATAATTAAACAGCCTTTTTTATGGTTGCTCTATTTTATGTAGCATTTATACGTGAATGGAATGGGAGCTAGTATGTGTCACCTCTGTTCACTGTGTTACCAGAGTATTCCTCCCTTTCTTATTTAAATAAACAAATTTAAAGCTTAATATTTTTTTGCCAAACAAGTTTAAAATTAAATGAATTAAATAGCAAGAAAATATACTTCATTATAAATGAAGGCCAAGAGACATTATAGACCATCATTACAATACATTATGTGAATATTTGACAACAGAAGGGACAACCTATTTATCAAATGTTTCATAAAAGCACTCAGAATGTAGCTTCCAATGTGGCTACTAAACATAGAGAGAGCCACAGTGGAAATAAAATAATGAAATCTTTGTTACTGACAGACAACACTCAGCCAGTCCCTCATTTCAGTTGCATGCTAAGCAGAGGATTAGAATACCTCTGCAGCTAACCGGTGATTATGCTTCACTATTTAATCTCAACTCAACACATATATTCTGGGAATGACGTACTATAATAAAAATTATAAAGGAAATGTTTTTCAAAACTATTGTATACTCTTAGATGATTAAAAGAAGGGATTTGGCTATATTGTTTTCAAAGCATAGACAGGAAGTATTTGCAGGAACGTCAGATGAGGAAACTGATGTCCAGAGAGATTAGTAATAGAGACAGAGAGACAGATAGGACCTATATTATTTCACGCTTTGTTTTATCTGAAATTAACTCATTTAAATTGGAGTTTTATAAAAACTAAGATGGATTACTATTGGCATATTCTTTTCGTAATATCACTTGTTATTTATTTATGATTGCGGTTAGAAGACAACTTGTGAGTACTTCTCTTTTGTAAATATCTTCCTTCCTGATGTGTCCTTAATAACATATATACACATAACACCCTTTGTTAAATAGTAAATTAGTGTGTCAAAATTTAGTTAAGGGAAAAATATATTTTATGTTGCTAATATATTTTCAAAATTCCCAAAACTATAGCTTTTCTAAAGAAAGATATTCTGATCTTAAATAAAATTGATGAATACTGTGTCATAGGAAAAAAATATATGCACAGAACTCACAGTTTTTCCTCACTTTATATTCAAAAAATATATTTGTTGCTAACATTTAGAAATTGAGTTTTAATATTAAAAATGATAAGTGGCAGCTATTTTGACAATTATCCAGAAAAGCCACACACAGCCTCAACAATTTTCTACATCCTCACTATTCCCTATTTTTGTTACACTTCAGTCACATGCTTTGCCATTTATTTTTGCTCTTTCAAATTGTTCAAATTTATTTTTCTTATAGTGGTTGTAATTAGTTGAATTGGGTCCCACAAAAATATATATTGAAATCTTAAACCTCAGTACCTCAGAATATAACTTTATTTGTAAATAGGTTCCTGGTAGATGTAATTAGTCAAGATGAAGTCATACTGGAGTAGGGCAGGCCCTTAATCTATTATGATTGGTGTCCTTATAAGAGAGGAGAATACCAAGTGAAAACAGAACCACATAAGTCATGTATTAAGGAGGAAGAGATTGGAATGAGGAGTCTATAATTTGAGAAACACCTGAGGCTGTCAGAAGCTGGAAGAGACTAGGAAGGATACTCCTTTAGAAGCTTTGGAGGTCTTGCCAACACCTTAATTTCAGACTTCTACCCTCCCAAACTAGGAGAGAATAAATTTCTGTTTACTTAAGCCACCCAGTTCATGGTACTTTTTTAGAGCAGCCTTATGAAACTAATGCAGTGGTATTAAGAGGAAAGTGAAAGTTGTCTTATATGTCTGTCTTTATCATCACAAAAGAAATGAACAAAACAACCATTTGTTTAAGATTTTTATTTGCTTGTATCTCATGGGCATTTGCCTTTACAGTTCCCACTTTTTAAACCCGATGGGCTTTACCCCAGAGTGCAAACTTAGACTTTTTTATTTGAGATGCGGTTTTCACTAGTAAGAAATAATAAAGACAAAAGTTTACCAAAAGATTAAAAAATGTATTTTATTTATTCATTAACAAACATAATTAAAGGAACAGAGTTTTAAAATAAGCATAAATATATCTTACATCAAAAAAGAAATTAAGCATTTATTGGGGAATTACCCATATTACCTTAGTTGCTCTTTCACTAACCATAGATGTTAAGTTGGCCAGGTAATATTTCTCTTGTGTTATAGATAAGAATGCTAAATTTTTGTTAATGTAGCTAGTAAAGGTCACAGTTTAGAATAGAAAGAAAATCAGTTGTTAATATCCAGTAAGTAATTTTTAATGTGAAAATTATTTTGTCCATTTCTGTTTAAAATAAATATAAAATTGAAACATTATAACTTTTCTGTAAGAAAAAAATTACATAAAGCAACATAGCTTACAAATACATTACTAAAAGTACTTACAGAATAGCTCATCAGTGATATTGGCCTGTAATTTTCTTTTTTTGTGATATCTTTATCTGGTTTTGGTATCAGGGTGATGCTGGCCTCACAGAATGAGTTTGGAAGTGTTCTTTACTCTTCACTTTATTGGAATAGTGCAGAATAAGATACTGATGAAAGAAATTGAAGACAACACAAACAGGTGGAAAGATATACCATGTTCTTGGATTGGAAGAATTAATAATGTTAAAATGACCGTATTACCCAAGGCAATCTATAGATTCAATGCAATCCCTATCAAAATACCAATGGCATTTCTCACAGAACTAGAAAAAATAATTTAAAAATTTATAAGGAAACAGAAAAGATCCAAAGTATCCAAAACAATCTTGAGCAGAAGGAATTATGCTCCATGATCTCAGACTACACTACAAGCTACAGTAATCAAAACCATATGGTACTGGCACCAAAAACAGACATATAAGTTAATGGAACAGAATAGAGAGACCAGAAATAAACCCACACGATTATGGTCACTTAACCTAAGACAAAGTAGGCAAAAATATACAATGGAGGAAAGATAGTCTCTTCAATAAGTGGTGCTGGGAAAACTGGACAGCTACATGTAAAGAATTAAATTAGAACATTTTCTCACCATATATAAAAATAAACTCAAAATGGATTAAAGACTTAAGTGTAAGACTGGAAACCATAAAACTCCTAGAAGAAAACATAGGCAGAGCACTCTTTAACATAAATAGTAGAAATATTTTTTTGGATCTGTCTCCTAAAGCAAAGGAAATAAAAGCAAAAATAAATAAATGGGGCCTAATGAAACGTAAAAGCTTTTGCACAGCAAAGGAAACCATCAACAAAATAAAAAGACAACCTGCTGAGTGGGAAAAAAATATTTGCAAATGATATGACCAATAAGGGGTTAATATCCAACATATATAAATAGTTCATACAACTCAACATAAAAAAAAAACTGATTAAAAAAAATGGGCAGAAGGTCTAAATAGACATTTTTTCCAAAGAGGAAATGCAAATGGTTAACAGACACATGAAAAGATGCTCAACATCACTAATCATCAGGGAAATGCAAATCAAAACTATAATGAGATATCACCTCACACCTGTTAGAATGACTATTATCAAATAAATCCCCCCCCCACACACACACATAACAAATGTTGGTGAGGATATGAGGAAAGGGAACCCTTCTACACTGTTGGTGGGAATGAAATTGGTTCAGCCACTATAGAAAACAGTATGGAGTTTCTCAAAAAATGCAAAATAGAATTACCATATGACCCAGCAATTCTACTCCTGGGTATATATCTGAAAAAAACAAAAACACTAATTTGAAAAGACACAGGTTCATAGCAGCATTATTTACAATTGCCAAAATATGGAAGCAACCTAAGTGTTCATCAACAGATGAATGGATAAAGATGTGGGATATTATTTAGTGATAATAATTATAAATGGAATATAACCTTTAAAAATTGAAAGTCACTATATTGTATACCTATAATTTATATAATATTGCACATCAACTATACTTCAATTAAAATATTATTTAATATTAAAAATTAAAAACAAGTACTTATAGAACAGCTAGCAATGATAAGCTACTATTTTTGTTGTATTTGAACAAGGGAGTGAAAGAGGAAGAAAACAGTGAAAAGCGAGATAACTATGTAGTGAATGAAGGAGGGACAGACAAAACTAAATTCAAATTACAGCTAATGTTTTCCTATATATATTGCATTTTGTAAGGAATTATCTGAAGAGAGAAAGTAACATAACCAGAAGAGACTAGTAAAGCATCTATCACCTTATGACTCATACAGAATTACTTCTCATCAGTTGTGATGTTTTTTGTGTACAGAATGTGGGGGCTTCATGTATGAATTCAGCCATGAGACATGAAAGCAGACTTTCATCCAACCAGTGACCACAGTTGCACAATAATTCGCTAGTCTGGTTAGTGGCCACCACTACATGTCTGTATGTCTTGACAGCAGGTAGCATCTCCTCAGCTCAAGACTGCAGGAGACTAACATGTGTTCTCATCAGAAAGGCATATTGGGCCAGAAGAAGTGAACCAAAAATTTGGTATCCACAGACAATGTTTTACCCTCCTCCTTTAAGAGGAGAAAAAACAAAAGCAAAAACAATAAACCCTGAAAATATTTCCTGTGGCTAATAGGAGAGGCATGGTAATGTTTTAAATACTTTTTAACTTTGCTTTAAAAAGTCTTGTTAAAGTGGTTTAGAGGACTAAAAATAATTAAAGTTCAACTCTTGACCCAACTAATCAGATTTCCTGTGTGTTATATGTGCATCAGTTGCTAGTGGCAGGTAGTAACCATTGTATTCTCTCTCTGTATCCATCAGTTTTTAGAAGTATTGGAAGCTTCATGGAGAGCCGCTTGCCTAGAGAGAAATCAAGGCTGTCCTCATTAGCACAAGGTAGTGATCCACAGGGTAGCCAGCATTTGATTTATTAACATGAACTGTTTGGGCCATGAGCTGTCACCTGTTACAAAAACTTGTGTGGTGCTGTTTAGCTTTGGACTTTCTTTCCTGCTGTCAAATTTAGTTAAAACATGCCTCTGGGATCAAATGTCCTAAGGGGAAATGCACAGTTGGAGCAATTTCCTAAGTCTTCTTCCTGTAGGAATCTTGGTAGAAACTAAATTAATTCTTAATACATAATATTTTGTACTAGCTTCATAGCTCCCTAAACCTTAGGATAGAAACAATATTTATTAATAATGTCCTGAGGTTTTAGAGTTAGTATGCACTCTTATAATTCGTTTTATCTCTTCTGAAATAGCATTGCTATAAATTGATTTATTTCCCATTGATTTTTGAAGTTGCTGTCATAGAGCTTTTTTGAATTTTAATTTTTGGTAATTACATTAATTCAAGCCTTCTGTTAGATTTTTAGAGTGAGTATTAACAAAGTAAACTTGGAAAAATAGAAATGCATCTTTTGTTATTAATTTTCATCTAATAATCAACATGAGCATTCCAAATAGAAAATCATACCTAAACAAAAGCATTCCTACAAGTAGTTTACAGCAGGTAAAATGATGATATCAATTGGTGCCTCATCATGTGCATACATACCCATTTTACAGAATGAAAGAATGAAAGATCTAGAATTGGAAAGATTAGGTTTGTTCAATGTCTAGCCTATTTATGCCTCTCTTGTAGGTAAAACCATGTAGTTAAACATCATCAACCGATCTCTGCCACAAAGAACAATTATTAGCTTAAATTTTAATATCAAATGGCATTCTATTTAATTAATTTTAAATTACTATATTAATCTTTTTAAACTATCATTATAATTAAATTATAAGCCATTGATATTAGGAAGAAACTTGATCTTTTTTATAAGGTACTTCAATATTGGTGTTTTATAGGAGCAATATTGGTATTTTACCAATAATGAGATGATTTAATGGCACAAGGTAGGATTGTCAATTTTGGAAGCTAAAGGGCAGGCAGAATATTCTCTCTAATGAACATACGAATGAGTAAAATAATATATGAGTAGGTAAACAGAAAAGAGAGGTCCCTAGAATAAGAATTCACATACTAAGACACAGAGAACTCTTAGTGCCCTCTGGTGAACAAAATATTACGGTACTGACTCTGATGGAGTACAGACTCTTGTCTAAAATGTTGAACCACAAGTACGTAGTCACATTTGTGAGATTTGTATTGCTTTATAAGCCCACAGCTGTTCACCACTGGGGGATTTATTGTGATTTCAAATTTGTGAAAACCATTTAAACTTTGAAATTTTGCCTGGGGAAAAAAATCCATAGAGCACTATTCATCTTCCATTTTCTTTTGTTGTGATGACCCAGAACTTAGCAAAGGGCTTTTCCTTTGGGAGGTAGAGGGCCAGATCCATTTATTAGTCCCAACTTTGGAACAAAAATGATTATAAGGCTAATGGATCCAAACAAAAATACTGCCTATTTCAGTTTTTAAGTAAGAATACTTGAAAGCAAAAGAGCATGCTTCAAATTAAGATCTAACTAACTTTTGGATTTTAGATTTACCAGCGACAGAGTCCTATTATTAATGGTATTGAATCAGAAATAACTATTGGTAAACATGATTTCAGTGGCTATTTGGGATAAGTAATGCATGTATATGCCTGTTTATTAGAAATTGTTGAAGGGAGAAAATGCATGGCCACTGATACTCATGAAGTTATTTTCTTTAGGATATTTCTGCCTGCTGATACTCATGAAGTTATTTTCTTTAGGATATTTCTGCCTGCTGACAGTTCTGGCTGACCTTGGTAGTGTTTTCCAATCTGCAGAATAATTATTTTCTCATGTTATTGGCCTCCAGCATAGTTTAGAAGCACTCACTTTTCCATAGACTCACTATGCTCCATTATGAGAATAATATTTCAAACTCTATGATACAAAACATGTATTTGTTTTATAAACTAATAGGGAAAATTCAGTTCTCCTGTTCTCCCATTTCTATGGTGAAGAGAACAGGCTCTGAGAAAGGAGTGGTGTTACTAATACTTCTGAGCATCCCTGCAGCCATCACCAGGCCCCAGTGACACTAAAAGGAATGGAAGCAGATAGTTTATTTTAGAAAGTTAGGGGAAAGGACTGAAGGATGGTTGTGTAATCTATTTTCCTATGCTCTCATTGGTCTTACAGAAAATACTGCTTCAAGTTTTGCAAGCTTTTATATAAATGTTCAAGGGGCTCTTCTGCCTAAAGTAACGAAGTAGGGGCTATTATGTCATTTTCTACCATTTATGAAAATGACCTTGATTACAGAGATGAATTTAACAGGGAAAAATTCTTCAGTGTGACAATAAGTGCCCGAATGCTTGGATTCTGGCTAAGTGTAACACCTCGACATCAATGTTTTTAAAAACACTGTGCAAAGATTTGCACTTCTGGTTTGCAACTTCTGGTTTACACGATGTGACTGCAAAGTCCTCTGCCCTCCAAAAAGTCCCTGCCCTGAAATTTTATCATCAGCAATACAGTCCTTTTCCCTCTCTTGGATGTAGTCTTTCTGTATACACATATTCCCTATTAGGGTAACATTTTACATTTGAAACAAGAAAGGGAAAATGAATTTATTGGTTTTCATTCTTCCCTGACCATGGAGATAGATAAGTAGCTGGAAACATTTTCTAGAAACGTACATGTTGAAAAGAATCTTCTATTTATTATTAAAGCCCTTGCTGCTTCCCAAAAGGATGACATACTTTAAAACAAAAGGACAGATATACTAAAGTCATTAAACTTCGCTCTAAGAAGAATTTATAACAAGAGTCTTTGTCTAAGGGACATTAAATACTAAAATGGACAGTATCTTCAATAGCAGTTTTACAAAAAGAACATAGGCATTCTTCATATGGGCGTTTCCTGCACTGACCTTTGATAAGAAGCCAAGGGCATGATGCCAAATCATAGCTCTGTGAAAGCATTTCTGAAGGGGGCTAAAGTAATATGGTCCTGGTATGTGCCATTCTGATGATCTGACTTGACACAGGGATAAAACCTAGATAATCTAGAGAGATGAATGGTTGACGTGTCCAAAGGCTGCCGATTCCTCTGGAATTTCAATTGACTCAGTTATCAGACCATTGAAAATTGAGATTTCTCTTGGGCTTTAAAATGCTTTTCCCTGTGATGTATATTTTTAGAAATCTATATATCAACAAAAACAATGGTATAAACAACAAGGAAATAATAATAGCTAACATTTAATGAGAACTTGCTATGCTTCAGGTCCTGTGCTAGTTAATTTGCATGACTTACTTAAGGCTCACTGAAATCAGGTGAAGTAGGTATTTTTCATATCATGTCTATTTTATAAAAGAATAAACTGAAGCTTATAGAGGTTAAGTAAATTGTACATGCTCCTCCAGTAGTAAGTCCAAAAGTTGGAATTATGAATCCAAGCACCCTCCCTCCAGAGGCACTACTCTCTATGAGCTTATGTTTTACAGAATAAAATTATAGGTGGAAAAGTCCCTTTGTTACCAAATAAAATAGTTTAGCTCGTAGTCTTGTTCATTGAAGATTCATTTATATCTTCATAGAAGTAAGCTTCAGAAGTATCTTTAGACACAGTCATGATTTTCAAAACTCAACTTGGAGCTACTTAACTTGAACCTAATTTTGACTCTTTTGACCAGTTCACTAAAGAACTAGATTGAGGTCATTGAGGGCAGGAACTTTATCAGTATCATTGAATGTCAACAATAAATGTTTGTTACTACAAAAATAATTTTTTTCCCTACCTTCTTGTACTTATTCAGAATACTCCTGTACTGTTGTAGTAAGAAAGAAAGCTTCAAAGATGTAGTTGCCTGTCTTATGTGGTATGGTATATGGACATACATACAAGGAATCTAAGAACTGAATCGAGTTACTGAGTAAATACATTATAAAAAGTGTGCCTGGGGGCTTCCCTGGTGTCGCAGTGGTTGGGAGTCCGTCTGCCTATACAGGGGACGTGGGTTTGTACCCCGGTCCGGGAGGATCCCGCGTGCGGCGGTGTGGCTGGGCCTGTGAGCCATGGCCGCTGAGCCTGCGCGTCTGGACATGGTTCTGTTTTATATACTGGAAAGCCCTTTTCTACCCACACTAATTCTATAGGTGGTATTCGGATAAGGGCTCTGAAAAATAATTAAGACCCGGCTCTGAAAAATAATTAAGACCTTGTTATCTATATGGAGTTAATAACTCTATAGAATTTAATAATCAAGCAGTAGATCATATAGAAAGTTAGTTTTCACATTGAGAGACTACAATGAGTAGTTAAGGTCCATAATTGAACAGTTGTACTTTTGTTTTCCCTGAAGTCCTTCAAAATTTTAAATTGATGCTTGTTTGGTACTTAACTGAATAAAGAGAATATCTGTGTACTGACGGGGTAAAAATAGGACTTGTAGGTTTGTAACTTGGGGGAAAAATACACATGAAAAAACTTAAATACCTGAAAAGATACTTGGAAAATTATGATACTATGATAAGATTGCTCCAAAGCCTGGTTCCTTCTTTGACAAGATGAAACAAACAAAAAACAAGAGGCAAATTGACAAGAGAATGACTTTCCCCAAATACTTATTCAGTTTAAAACACTTAAATAGATACTAGAACAAAAGTAGTTGCTGTGTCTTGGTTTAATAGTGTCTGTTATCTTCAAGATATATGATAGTAAAAAAAAAATTATAAATGTTACATATTAGTACAGGGTGAGTTTAGGCAAATTCCACACATTTAAACATTATTGTAATTATAGAAAAGTTTTTTGCTATGTTTTCAGGGGTGCACTTTTGGAAAAAAGGTATAATTATTGTTAATATCAGCACTTTAAAACTCTAATCAGATTCAATTCTAATTCTAAAAGAAACTTTTCAATATAATTTTAGCTTTAAGTTAAAATGAGTTGCTCCTTTTAGCTATTATCCTTGTGGGGCTTTTTTTTGAACATTTGATTTTCCTGAGTTGTAAATATTTATACATAATTAATAATGCTAGAATTGACCTATTTTTTTCTTATGAGATAACAGAAGAGTGAGAAAATCATGTGACCTAATAAGCTGGAGATTGTTTCTCTCATATCACAAAGCACTATCTTAACCAAGAACAGAGAAGCGTGTTTGAGACTTTGACATTTTAAACAATGAGATAAAATTGCAGCCTAAAAAAATTTAATTATAGTAAAGATTGACTTTTTTTAGTTTAATTGTCATCTTTAATAAACTTCTTTTTAATAATAAAGTATGATAAAATGTACTCTGCAGAAGTAAAGAAATGCAGTGATGATTTTAGAAATGACTCACTCCTTCACCTTGGACAAGTATAACGTCTCTTTGATATTCATTGAGTAAAGGTTCATACAAATTTCTGGATTTCTATGCTTCCTAAGTTTATTTTAACAAAAAGGGCCAAGCATAACACAAAATTCTGAAAATTGAATAATAAGGCAAACAGTGCTCGTCTACAATATAAATATACACATGTAAATTAATACTTAAAAAGTATTTGTTGTCACATAATTACAATTTCAGTTGATATATGAATGGAAACCCCTCCCTTAAAAATTGTGAGAATTAACAAACACACATCTATATATACGAAGTTCAAGAATAGGACAAAATTTCTTTGGGGATAGAGGGTGAAATGATTGTTACATCTGGGAGAGGGGATACTGACCGAGAAAGAGCATAGTGTTGAAGTATTATATCTTTATCTGCTTATATACCTAGGTCTACTCATTTATAAAAGAAATTAAGCTGTACATTTAAGGTTTGGACATTTAATTGCATATGTGTTGTAATTAAAATGAAGAAAAAATCAGCATCCTGTGTGTGTAGAGCATAGGCATAAAAGCAGTATTCCCTCCAGTCCATATAATGTCTTTGTGGAATTAGGCAGGGCACTCCTTCTGGACAGAGTCAGCTTCTTGGGTACAAAGTTTGGCTAAGAGAAAAGGACAGAGCTTCAGCCCCCATTCACTTGCAAAAGCCTATGGAATAGTATATCTGCAGTGTTGCATAAAAATAAATATTATAGAGGAAGAAACATAAAAACATTGGTTTTCTTGAGTTTAATCACATCTTAAAGTTTGATGAAAATTATTCCATATCAAAATGTTTTAGGGGCTTCCCTGGTGGCTCAGTGGTTAAAGCCTGCACACAGCAATGAAGACCCAATGCAGCCAAAGATAAATAAATAAATAAATATTAAAAAGAAAATGTTTTAAAATCAGTAAAAGGAAAACATTTTTAATTTTAATATGCAAACTTTGACCTATGTAGTTAACTGTTACTCACTATTTGCTCAGAAAAAGGGATGTATATAGATTATAATTTTCTTCATGAGACTGACATGATGAATAATCTGTTTATTTGATTAGTGACCATAGAGAAATTATTTTTATCCATACCACTCCCAAATCAATTCTTTAACAATAAGTCTTGCAATTAAATAAGATATATTTAAAATAAGAAAATATTTTGAGCTACCTTTGGATAATTCATCTCAGAAATTATAATAGGAGGATATCTGGGGTTTTCTTTCTAGCAATAATTTCTGTGATCTTGGCCTGCTTCTCTGGAGATCTTGGGTATGAAGCTCTATATAATGTGTTGGTCAAGACTGATAAGCAGATTCTATCGTGCTGAGTGAGAGTACATTTATTGCTGGATCCTGCTAGATAAGTTTGTTTTCCAAATGTAGTACTTCCATTTCAGAGAATAAAGAAGCATGCTATGCATATGTTGGTATTTGTTAGATTTGTTTACTTGAAATATGTTCTAAGTAATGGGCTTAAGTAATTTAAGTAATTAAATTGCTTAAACTTGAATAAATTAAAACTTCAGTGGATGAATTGTGAATTCCCTGAAAAAAAGATATAGAAGATCCAAAAAAATTAGAAATTAACATTCTCATTTGCATGATGGTGATGAAATTTATGAACTACGTTGCCAGTATCCTGACTTTGAAAAGGTTTATATTTTTACTATTACTCCAGTTTGCAATTTAGATTTAATAATGTACAAATTTAATAAACATGATAATTGGTAACTGGGTGGTTTTAGTCACCGAATTGACTATCAACTTACTATTTCTCCTGTAACTTAGTTGTGTAATACTTCAGGATTAGTTATTTTCACAAGTTCTACTTACTAACTCTGAAATTTGGCAAGAAATTGCTTCTATTAATTCTCTATTAATGGCTGTCTGTACATATAAAAATGTATTACAGGATCTCTGGTTAGGTAATTCACACATATCAAGGTTAAATTTTTTTTTTTTGGTATAAACAGAAAGAGAAGAAAAATGTGGAAAATTTTTCCCCTTCAGATAAAAAGAAGTTATTTTAAGTTTTAAATTCCAAATATAGTTAAGCTACTGAAGTAAGAAGAAAATGAAATAATCTCATGATAGGCTATTTAACAGATTTCATAAAATGGCTTGCTTTTAGGACTAAGGGAAAATTATTCTCTATTAGAAAAATCATTTTAAAAAATTCATTTTGCATCAACAATTTATTTACTACTGCAAACCTGGAGGAGAAAAAAATGTTTAAAATGTAAAGTGAAAGTACAGAACACAGTTATTTGGAGACAAATAAATAATAGATGTAAAAAGGTTTTGTAAACTGTCAACTGCTCTAGTAAAATTACCTTGCAATAGCCATAATAATGTTTATTACTTAAAAACCATAATTATCTTCATTGACAAATCAAATAATTATTTATCATCTATCTTGAACAAAGGCATTGTGTTTTACTATGGGAATTAAGGGGTTATAAGAAAAAGCCTATGTCCTTCAAGGACTTACAGTATAATTAGGAAGAAAGAGCATATAAAAAGAAGGCACATGATAATAAAGAGTTATATATGTGAACTGCCAAAGAAGTAGAAGAGGCAATAAATTCTGTAGGAAATCAGAGCTGGGGAACATGATGAAATTAAGTTATTGGTGTCCCTATGCAAATCAATTCTAAATTTTTTTACCTTAAAAAAACAGAGTTAAGAGTATGGTCAGTCAAAAGAAAGGTCATTTATTACAGCCATTTATTTTTCCACCTCATATGCTGTTCTTTTCTTATGGAAAACCCATGCCCTCTTGTGGACAGGACTATTGGTTTTAAGAATTTCAAAGGTGACCCCATTTTTTTTTCCTAATATCAGTAAGCATATGTTAGAAGAGGAGTCGGTACTGTCAGTATCAGATGGTTTTTAGTATCTTAAATGTCACTGAATTAATATTTTAAAAAGAATTAATTTTTTACACAGCTACATAGGCATAATCCCAGCTTCTAGGATTTTCTAAGACACTGAAAGGGTTTTCTGTGTAATTGTGATTTCCTGTTTGAAATTTCTAAAAACAATTATATAACCATGTAGTATTTCAAGATTATATGAAGGTGTAAGGTAAGAATAAGACAGCTACTCTTTCCATGTGCTCATTTCACTGCTTACAATCACAAATCTCTAGATTTTGGACATCTATTTTCCACTTTTCTTAGAAAAGCAAACCTAAAGCAAATCTAAATATCTGCTACCTTCCTAAAATGGTCAAGACATTATAGGATGGAGTTGCGACGAAAATTTTCTCTTGAGATATATGTTTTTAAAATGGCATGAAATAGTTCCATTTGTAAAAGTCTGTATCTCTTAAGACTTATAAGAGATGGGTACCAGGACTGATACCTCAGGTCTCAATGTCTAAGGACCTAAAGTTTTTAGTAATTTGTTTGTTTCGGGGGTGTTCATTGACATTGCTGTTTTTATGTTGTGATTCTATTTGATTAATAGTTACATTATCCAAATTATTTATTTCTATGTATTACTTTATATGCCAGTCACATTGCAACGAAAGCCTAAATTTAACATTTTTAAGCAAACAACATAGACGGACTAGCAGCCCTCATTAAAGTCTCTACTCCTAAGTACTTATCTTTTAAAAAAGAAAAAAAAACATTCATTGCACTTGACATTATATACATCATTTGATACAAAGAGAAAGTCATCCGTTCTCTCTCCTTAAAGGATACGCTAGATAATACCTATCATATGACCTGAAGTTTACAGGCAGAAAGCATTTTACATTGGTTTCTTATTCAAATTTTAGAGATTTTTCACAAGCAATTTATGTAGGTACAAGCTTCTTAAAATGTCCTTTGGGCACATCTGTCTTCCCAATTTCATCATTTCAGCTGAATATAATACCCGTGTCCCCAGGTAAAAGTCATGATGCAATTCCATCAGACAGTTGCTGTACTTTGCGCAGTGTGGGTGTGAGAGCTAATTTTGTCCTTAGATTCAGAAGCTTCATTAACAGTCTTAACACATTCACTGCAGCTTTCTAAACCTCTCAGGCTTTAACACTTACACTACTGCAGAACTGGGGGGAAAGAAAAATAAAATGATACCCTTGTTTTGAAAACACATTCCTCTGATTGGCAACAATTACAGCTCTTTTGTCCTCTTTCAAATCTGAGTTCCAACAGTGTCATGCTATGGAAGCCCTTCAGTAATGCACAATTAATACTATGAGAAAAGTACTTTTTACATGTACACAAACACACATAAAAATTTTGTCCAAACATAAATAAAAAAGAAACAATGCCAAAACTTGATTATAGGAATTGTGTATAACTACAAAAGAGCATTTTTAAAAAGTGATCCTTTGTTACTGCATTTTAAAAATCTTAATTCCGTATTACTTTAATTACTCAATATTTATATTAATTTCTCAGATTTCAGTGATTAATATTCCTCCAAAACACTGTCTGGCTTTTAAATGGAAACATTTACCAACATCTAACCTTTGATTCTCAATATCTGTAGTCAATGATTATGCCAGTAAGGACATATAGTTGTATTATACAGATGTTGAGGAAGAAAAATGCAAATTATTTCCTTAGCAATTACAGCAAGCTTTCTCAGACTCACTCAAATGGATATACTGGAGTGATACTAAAGAAAACACTGTCATACTTGTGTGGCATTCTACCTATCAATTTACTAACAATATACCATAATTATAGTTCATACAGTGTCCAATTTAACTAGTCTAAACTTTGGGCTTCAGATATGAAAAACACCACAGATGGTTAATGAGAAAGTATATAAATTACAATTTATATATATTAATATTTCAACAATTAAAAGTATTCAAGATGGGAAAGAATATGTATGGAGACATCAGCAACTGCTTATATTAATTCTTTATGTCTGGGTTGTTCATTTTCTTAGACAATATAATGAAACCTCCAGCTATGCAAAGTCATATTTTTAATGGACATACTCAGGATTTCTACATCGTGTTAGAGCTTTAAACAGAAAAAGTCATTGGGTTTTTTTTTAGGGGGGCACTAATCTAAAAATCTAGGAAATATCTTAGAAATAGGCTCAAGTATTAATTTAAAAAACTGAATAAAGCAATTTCAGACATATCTACAGTGAAAGTTATGAAAGCAGGAAGCATAGCATTCATATTTAAACATTATGTAATGACATATGAATGACCAAGGACATAAAGAGATTGGATCATAGAGACACAGAGTTCCATTCATTCTGTGGTGTACACTTTAACACAAAGTAATTTAGTTGTTTGCATGACAATGACAGTATTAGAATACGCTATTTAATCTGATCTCACCACACCTGATTTTCTATCAAAACGTTCTAAGGAATTAACTCTTAAATTGAAGGAAAAATGATTTTTGAAAACACATTTTAGAAGAGCATATAAAAATGTCACTTATTAAAGAACCACGCATAACTCTCCTTTTGTTTTTCTTCCGAAGTTTAAGAAGTTCTGGAAATTCTACTCAAAATACACTATTTGAGGAGTTCTTTTTAACAAGGGTATCAGGAAACTTGACTCCACTCATGAGAGGAGATAAATATGTCATAATATGATAGTCATCAGCCCTATCATCTACTTTGCTGAGCACCTGTGAAGTGCAGTATTCTACAGCATTCTACGGGGCATCACGTTCTCTCTTTATAGGACACCTTAAACTCATATACAAATTTATTATGGAAAGTGGATTATATGTAAATGATATTAAATTACATGTAAATGTAGTCTCTACTCATGTCCAGGTAAACTGTAGGTTTAGGGATCATCTTCTATAGTTTATTTATTTTAGTCCTATGGATTATTTCTTTCTCAAGTATTTTTGGTGGCTGCTAGCACAAATACTAGCACACAAATGGTAGCAGGCATTAAGAAATTGAAGGGAAATTTATAGGAGAAAATATTAAAATGAGAAAATTCTATTTATAATCTCATCCTCTCCCTCCACCCCCTCCCTCCCCACACCACCAAGCAGTGGGAAAGACTACTATTATTCCATTTTAACAGCTGTATATCTTGACCTAGCATATGTTCTTTGTAATTATAGGTTCAGAAGTGAAGGGAAGAACTATTTGGAGGGGTTCCCTTTTGATTGGCAAGGATAGCAGCGGCTATGTCTACACTAACAGCCAGTTTTACGAGAATGGAGATATGTGAGACTTCCTGAAACGCGGGCTTCTTGTGGTATAGTCTGGACTATGTCTTACTTTCCCTCTTCACTGTGCCTATGATATATAGCTCTCATCTCAATGGAGATACCCAACATAGTTTTATTAATAAAAGGGGAAAACCTCAAATTCTTCCTTTGATAATCCCTTTCTTCCTATGGAATCTTGATTTCCTTGTTTCTTATTCCAGCAACCTGACTTTTGTTTCCACTTTCTCCTTTATGTGGCTTTTTGACCTCTGGTTTCTTGATCCTGGATCTTTCCCAGATACTGATTACATTAAACCTGCTCAGAAAAAGGACAAAAATCTTCCCTCAACAATAAGCCTGGTGTCTAAAAGAGGTCTGGGAGGCACCAGGTGACAATTTTTACTATCAACACATTTCTCTGTTACAGTGGATCTGGTATTTTCTATTTCTATAACGAGTCAATTAAAAACAAATGGTAGCTAATATGAAGTCTCCATATATATGAATGTTGCCAAGTAAGAACTCTTAAATAAATGTCAACTATATATCATTTTATAAAAGAGGGTATTTTAACACCAAAGAAATAGGAAGACAATCTCAGAATAACATATGTAATCTTTATGAAAGGAGCATTATATGTGAAACTTACAAATAATTTTTCTCATTTTCCTGTACATCTATGGAACCTTCTCCAGAGGTTCTGATCTGATCTAGAGACCAGTAATTGGGAACCACTGGCATAGTGTTTTGTATACATGGGTTACAGTTTGTAACATAATAGAAAGTATCTGGACAAGAAATCATGATGCTTCAGAACAATGATCCTCAGGGTCTTCATTTGAAAATGAGGTTAAAACATCTATTGTTCATGTCTTCCAAGGTAAGTAAAGGAGAAAATATATGTAAAAGATTCCTATAAATAATAGAATATTTTGTTAAAGTAATCCACTTAGTTATTAGTATTGAGGATACTGGTCATATTCTTAGAAATCTCTGTTGTACTTTGTGTCCTTCTGATAGATCGACTACAAAGGAAACAAAAATATTTTTACTTCAGGGTCTACTTGAGTCTTTAGAGTGCAGAGTAGGAAATTAAACTACAGTATAATAATCTGCTGCTGAATCTTTAAAAACAGTCTAATTCCAGGTACTATAGCTCTCATATGCTTCTGGAGCAATCAGAAGTCAATAACATAAATCAAAGGAAAATCAGTAAATTGGTTGCTTTGAATTTGAACGCCCTCCACTACCCACACCTCCATCCCAAACTCTGAAGCGATATGGGCGGTAACGAGGCCTGGTACCACAGCTCTATAAAAGAGTCTCCACTGAAAGGTAGACTCTCCTGAACTAGTATTTTTAGACTAAATATTGACATCTCCTGATCCACACCACATTTTCTATGTCTCCCTTAGATCTACACTCTTATGATTATCCCCCAAATATGATATGTGAATATTTACATATATTAAGCACAGAACAGGAAGCAACTTAAGGATTCCCTTCTATTTTGGATTTATGCAAGGAACTGACATGACTTCATGATGCCATTTATACTAGAGAACTATAAAAATAAATCCTAAATACTCAGAAGTGTGAGTAGAATGTATTTATTTTGGCCATATACATCCTCATTCCATACTTCGTAGATGTTTTTAGTTAGTCCTTCTCCAATAAGTTAGGTCTCTAAAATGGCATTTTTATTTACTAAGTAGTATTTACTTGTTTTGAAAATTAATATAAAATTTCTGATACACTAATAAAAGTGCTCCATGTTTTTTTAAAATAACTTTTTGTTTCTTTAGTTACAATAAAGCAAGAGACATAGAGACAGAATTAAAAGAAGACAATAAATGTTTGGAAATTATAAAAGTGCTCTAAAGAAATATTACAATATACTCAGTCTTCTGGTGGATACAACTGCAATAATCTTCTCAGTTTTCTGTGGGATAGGGATGTGTTACTCTGTTTGGGGGAATTTAAAAGACCACAGTTGATATGCTCACATTAAACTCACTGTTCTGGTTCTGTATTGGAAACAGTTTGCCTTGAAGTTGTCTTTTCTTCAGTGTTTTTAGTGAATGACTACATTTTGTCCTAATGGAGTTTTTGCTTCAAAATGAGCTGGTTCAACAAATTAATTTCAACATTTGAATATGGCCTTATTAATTAAAATTGTGTGCATGTGTACATACGCCTCCTTATTTATGAGATTCTGGTCTACAAAAGCAGCTTATCAACAATCATTTTCTTTGCTGAACATATTCAGCTGAGCTGTAGGACTAGCAGATGAAAACTGGTCCTTGCCTTTAAGGAGCTCTCTCTCTTGAGCTCCCTTTCAAATCTCTTCCTAGATCCCTTCTTATTTGGAATCGCTGGGCTGTTCAGAAATCACTCTCAAGAAAAATGCCAATAATATCAACCAGTCTAAGTATACACCCATTTTCAATGAAGGGATAACATACACTCATATGGAAAGAGCACTAAGTACTACATGCAGGGCGCAAAGAGGAAAGCCTCCTTGATTTTAGAGGAAGAAGAGTTTCCTGTAGGCTGTGCTGGTCAAGTGAAGTCTCATCTTCCTTCAAAGGGTGTTTCTATTCCATCCTCTGTTCCTCTGACAAGAACTGAGAGCTCTCTCTTGTGTATTCCAGGCAATACCCATTAAGCTACTTGACCATAAGCATTAGCAACATCACATTGTTTGAGGCATCCAGCATGGTCCACCTGCAGTTGAAACCTCTTCCAGTCTCTCAGCTGATTTGACCTAACCCTAATATGAGAGTAGATGTAACCACAGCACACCAAATGTGGAATGCAGCTTTTTTCCAGCCATAAGCCTTAATAGTATGGAAATATACTGGAGCACAATCTTTCAGTAAAAGTTGCCCAGCAGGATAAAGCCCACGTTTCTTTATCTTGTATGAATCAGTTCATGGTACCTTTACTTTTCCATCACTCCCTTTCAAGTCAGCTAATAAATATTTATGAGTGTCTCCTATGGTCAGGCAGTTTATTAGACTCTTGGGTATACAGGAGTGTTCGGGACATAGTCCTTGTCTTTACCAGACATATTTCATTTGCAAAAAAAAAAGAAAAGTTTATCATTATGCAAAAAATTAAATAAATATATAAATTGTTTTCAGTGGAAGATGAGTGCTACAAAGAAGATGGCACAGGTAATTATGAAGGTTTCTATGAGGAGTTAAACACTTAGTGGAGTCACGAGTGGTGAGGAGGTAATTATGCAAAGATCTGCAACATGGGATGGGGCAGGGGGCGAGAGGCCCAAGCAAACAAAAGAGTCAGCTCAAGGCCCAAGGCTGGCAGCTCTTAGGAGTTTTCCCTAAAGTTCAGTTGCTTGGCTAGGACTCCATTATCCTGTCTAGTTCTCCCTCACTGCTCCTTATTTTATTACAGCCATCTCGCTCAAAATTGAATGTACCACCTAAACCAAGAAGCCATGCAAAGGAGTCTCAGCATCACCTCCACCCCAGAAACCCCTGCTGCGCTCCTCTACCTCTCCACTGCTACACGTATATCCTTAGAGATAAATGCCAGCCTGGATGAAGCCAGAGTTCACCCCAGCCCTTAACTATTACAGATCAAATCCTTGTACTTAGTAAGACATGAGGTTTTGTTTGGTTTTGCTTTGTTTTTTGAACCAGAGATTGTGTATAAACCCTGGCCCACACGATCACAAGACTCCTAGCCGTATCCATAAAAGTTTGCATGCTAGTCAATGTTGGTCTTAGTATATTTAATAAATCTTTTTTTTTTTTTTTTGCGGTACGCGGGCCTTTCACTGTTGTGGCCTCTCCCGTTGTGGAGCACAGGCTCCGGACACTCAGGCTCAGCGGCCATGGTTCACGGGCCTAGCCGCTCTGCGGCATGTGGGATCTTCCCGGACCGGGGCACGAACCCGTGTCCCCTGCATCGGCAGGCGGACTCTCAACCACTGCGCCACCAGGGAAGCCCTATTTAATAAATCTTAGATTAGAAAGATTATAAGCAAGGTAGTGTGGAGTATACAAAAACTGATAAGACATTGCCTTTTCACTAAATCTTCAGAGCATCTTACAAGGGTGATAAAGTACATATAAAAATTACAAGTGACTCATAAGGAAGTAACAGCATCATTGAAAGGGAATCAACAAAATAGAATTAGAATATAAAAATATATTATTTTTCAGCTGGGGGACTAAAAATGGGGGAGATGATCTTCAAGTGTTAGACCTTGAGTTATAGGCTATTTGCAATTTACAATCAACAGATAAGGGTGTACATCTACATCTGCTTGGAAGAAATAATGTAGAATCTAAAGACATGAAAATGGAAAATCATGGGGTTTGAAGAATATTTCCTTATACAGTTTGATCAGATCTTTTAAATAAAAGCAAATGGTTAGAATGAAGTTAGGAATGCAGTTTGGGAGACTGAATTTTATTTTGTAGAAATGAGGAGTCCCTAAATCTTTTAGATTAAAGGGTGACATGTTATGTATCCTTTAGGAATATACTTATGTTTCAGTATATCTGAGAATTTGTTGTGGGAAAAGACTATAGGCTGGGAGATCTGGTAGGATTACCTGACTACAAAACACGTTAATTAGCAAGTACATAATATCCATATAATGTAAGCAGGGGCAACGTTCCTTAAAATAGATAAACCAACAGTGTTTATTATAATATTATATTAACACAGTTAGATAATAGTTATGTCTCTATTTAGAACTTTAAAAAAGTATTAAATTTAAGATATGCATTATTATCTACAAACAACATGTAGTATCTACTACATGTACTACTTCTATTAAGAAGTAGTACTACTGGGCTTCCCTGGTGGCGCAGTGGTTGGGGGTCCGCCTGCCGATGCGGGGGACGCGGGTTCGTGCCCCGGTCCGGGAGGATCCCACGTGCCGCGGAGCGGCTGGGCCCGTGAGCCATGGCCGCTGAGCCTGCGCGTCTGGAGCCTGTGCTCCGCAACGGGAGAGGCCACAACAGTGAGAGGTCCGCGTACCGCAAAAAAAAAAAAAAAAAAAAAAAAAGAAGTAGTACTACTACTGAGGTCTTAGGTGTACTTATCCTTCATAAACTCAAGCTATAGATTTACTTTCTTAAAGTTATCATTTGTCTCTCTGGATCAATGCTCTAACTACTTGTAACTGCAAATATGGATTGGCTAATTTGATACCACATTCCACACATTTTATGATTTTCAAAAATTTATGCATCTTTAGTCTTTTATGGATATTAATTATACTAAAGAAAAACTACAGATAGACTCCTCTATTAATTATACAAGATTTCATACTGAGCTTTAGTCATGAACTTTAAATAGAGACATCTGACATGCTTTATAGAAAAATTTACATCCTGAGTTTACTACTTCCTAGGTACATAACCTTTGTTACTTTATTTAACCTCTCCAACTTCCTGATCTTTAAAATGGGATGATTTTAGTACCTAACTAATAGGACTAAATAGGTTAATAAAAGTAAAATTCTTTAAATAGTCTTAACACTAAGTGGTTGTTAAAAACATAATATCTGATATTATATACTAGGTACTTCGTCCTCTCAAAGGGCAATTTTGTTTTATAAATAAGTTTTTAAATTTCAGAAATTGATTTGGAGAAGGAGGAAAATAAGCCATACGCTGTAGTGACATTATTGCTTTTATTCAGCTAAAGTCTATAGGAATCAAACTGAAGGAAAAGTTAGCAATTAACAACTCAATTTAGACTATGTCTATAGTTAACTCAAATTATATACACTAAAGAAGGTTCATGTTGGGGCTTGACTGGCTGTCTACATTGACAAATTAACCAGATAATTGACATTTCTTATCTTAATGCTGTATTGTAAGCATATAGGCAAGTCCTAGACTAAATGCCATGCAGTATTTCGACACTAAAGTGAGTCTGAAACAAAACGTGCAGTAGTTTTTCTTTCATTAACCCATTGACATTCCTGTCGCCAACCTCATTTAAAAAAGAAATTCCATAGAGATTTGGTAGAATTAAAAGAAAATGTAGTCTATATACTTCACCCCTCCATAATTAGCAATGTGCAGACAGCATGTTATAATTTGAATGGAAGTCAGGATACATTCAATGTCTTCCTTGCTCTGTAACTAACTAGGTTTGTAAATGTAAGCAAATCACTCAAGTGCATCTTATTTTTTTCATTTATAAAATGGAAGTTGGATGGATGATAAGAAAGAGGTACTCAGCAAGGAAAGTTCACAGGCAAGCACTCTGTTTTAGGATCCTTCCTGCTTGGTAAAATGCATGACACATAGTAGGAAGCAATAAAGATTTACAGAACAAATGCTTCCAGCCAAATAAATGTATGGTTTGTATTAATCCCCTGAAATATTGGTATATCAAGGGTCTACTTAAATAGTGAATGCACTGCCTAGGAAGAAACAAAAAAATAATTAAGAAAACAATAATAGTCAATGTTGTCAATTTAATCTATCTCTGGGAAATTAGCCATGACGGAAAAAGAATGTATTGGTAAAGTAAAATACTGGAGGATATAAAACTGACTCTAATTGAGGTGTCTTCAAAGGAATATACACCTAAACTGCAGCACTCAAATTTGCATCTGAATCTTATCTTAGAGTTTTGCATGTAGGCATGCAGATCAGGTATAGCCTAACTA
Source organism: Leucopleurus acutus (assembly GCF_964270905.1). Lineage (NCBI taxonomy): Eukaryota > Metazoa > Chordata > Mammalia > Artiodactyla > Delphinidae > Leucopleurus > Leucopleurus acutus. The sequence goes on along the minus strand of NC_139147.1, from coordinate 38,301,237 downwards.
ACTTTCTGTTTCACCCATGCAATTACTTGAAATATGCATGTAATTGAATATATTACAAATTCTGTAGATGCAGTTTATATGCCAGCATAAAAACTGTGCATTTCTCCTAATTTTAAAGTATAAATTAATTTAGGAAAAATTATTATATATTTTAATACATTTAAAAGTACTTACATTCTTTTTACACTATTTTCTTTGCCGAATATATACATTTATATGTATATGTATATATTTAAAGCATATACATATTATATACATATATGTATATTTAAAACAACAACAATAGTACTAACAAAACCATCTAATTCAAATCATCCATGGAAATATATGGGAAAAATTACATTTCTAAAAGCTGACAAATGGTAATTGTTGCAGATTCCTCTGCACAGAAGGCATCGTTACTTTACTTGTTGTAATTGACAGTATATTTCTGTCATTAAATAACTGTTCTCTTTGTACTACTTCAAATTCTCACGGTGATATTCCAAGGTGGAATGTTGTACCAGTTTTAGAGGTGAGGAGAAAGAAGTTCAGATAGCTTATGTGTTTTCTCCATGTCCCTAACTAGCAAAAGCCTGATCTGAGATTTAAAAGCTAGGACTGCTTGAATTCTATGCCAGTGATAGTTTCTTTATATTATATGAATCTAACTTTCTTTGGGAAATATATAGGAAATTATAATTGGAACACTTTATGCAACCATATTCCAGAATTATTATAGTGAATACTTAGTTTTCCTAATAATTAATAATGGTAAATATCCAGAAGAATAAAGTACATGAATATTTGTAATAAATAATCAAAAGAATGACTTTGTTATTGTTTTGATGCCACAGGACTGATAAATACCAATGCATAATCTATTTTTTGGAAATTGATTCTGACAAGGGAATAAGAAGAAATCTTGTGAGTTTTCAATTATTATTAATATGATTAGCAAGCCAAACAACCTCATTTCTCCATGAAGATACAAGTTGAGCAACACAGAATATGAAACTGGCTGATAAGACTATTAAGGGAAAAGAATGCAAAATTTCTTTTATGATTAAAAATCAGTCTGCATATTCTATTCAAAGAAAAATGTGTTACTTTCTGGAACAGTCATTACCCACTAACTTGAAAAAGAAGAGTCTGGTTATAGATAAAGGATACTGCTCCAGTAGTTTAAAGTTTGGAATTTGTCAAAGGAATAGATAGGAAACAATGCAATGATGATATTAACAGCAGATTTAATTAACTAACTCCTGGTTGGTTTGATTACACTTTCTTTTGATTTCTTATTCAATATGTTGCCACCAACTCAACTGAGGATTGCAGTAAATCTGAAGTTATTTGTGCAGTTAAATTCTGTACTTGTTCTACTCCAGAGATATGTCATAAAGAGTAAATCTTAAGAAGTCTTCCAAGAATTTGTCTGGATCTTTCTGGTTTGGTTCTTTAGTGTAAATTTCCAGCACTTCAAATTACTGATATGAAATAATAACTAAAATATACATTCTGAAATCACTTACCTTTTGTTATATATTAGCATAGACAATATCCCATACCTCTAGTCCAAAGCATATCACAATAAAGAAAAAATGTAATTTGTACTCAGATAAATAAGTTTCAATATCAGGCCAATTAGTAGCAATCAATTAATTTATTTGGGTTTTAGTTATCAAATGATAGGTTAGAAAATACAGCTAAAGTAGTCTTTAGCCATATTGCTATATTGTAGTAGTAGTAGTTGCCTTTAGCTATATTAGCTATATTGTAGTCTTTCTAGCTGTAAGAGTACAATTCAAATAACAGCAATCTTTGGCCCTTATTCATATTGAATTTGCAGCCATAATTTTATTTTTGCACTTATTCTAAATTGCTCTTCATATTTCAGTAACTTCAGTTACTTATCTATAACAAGTTAAATTACCTGTGGTCGTTAAGTTTTAATCACAAAGTTTTCAGCTTTACTTTCTAACTCACTTCTAAATATGACCCACATAACTTCCTTCATCATTTAGATGGTTGCTAAGTGCTTTTCCCACTTTCCCTGACACAATACCTCTCTCTGTATATGCTAGGTCTTGGTCCTCAGACCACTTCTCCATCTACACTCATTCACTCACTTGCTGATCTCTCAGTCATCCATTTCACTCACATGACTTTTATACCATACATATGCTGAAAATAGCAAAATCTGTATCTCCAGATAGAACTCATCTCTAAATTCCAGACTCGTGTATCCAGTATCTCCCTGTGGGTGTCAAGCAGGATTCTTAACTCATGTTTGTCCAAACCTCAAATCCTGATTCTCCCATTGTCAATATGGTTTTCTCCAATAACCCTGAAACCATCCCTTTACCTTCTCACATTACATATTTAGGGCATCAGCAAATCTTATCTGCACTACCTTCAAAATATAGCTAGTATCTCACTGCTATCTCATCTCAGTGCTACCTTTTGATCCAAGGAACCATCACTTTTCTTCTGAATTACTTCCGTAGCCCACAAACTGATCTGCTTGCTTCCTCCGTTGCCCTCCCCCTATCCCTCCACCTACACTATACATGTGATGCAGCAGCCAGACTTTTTCACAGTGCAAAATCATGTCAGGTCTCTGCTCAAAACCTGCACACCCATTCCCTGACTTTTACCTCCCTCCCCGATATGTCACTTACTTCAATCAATATCCATCTCCCATTCAGCAGCTCAGCAGCTCTGATTATCCTAACTAGTAAAAATTGGAATCTTTTTTACCGAATTCTGAATAGAGCAGGCCACCTCCTATCTCAAGATATTATCATTTGCTGTTCCTTTTACCTGGAATGCTCCTCTCTCAGCAATCCACATAACTTATTCCATCAGTCAATGGGACAACACAATTTGACTGAGTTCTCAAGAAAGAAAATTTGGAACATGTCAAATTTTAAGGTATACATTCTGTTCTATATAGTTTAATCATCAGATTTTTAAGCTTTTAAAACGTATTCATTGTGTATAAACTTTCTTAAACTCTGGAGTTGAATATCAATCTTGTGATCATCTTTACTAAGCTATTACATTATCCACTCTTCATGTACATAAATTCAACACCGTTAGTAAATTATCGCCACAGCTTCAAAAGTTAGCTTTGGCAATTTTTACTGACATTTCCAGACTCCTTCTTCAGAGGCTTTGATAAGCTATCCTACAAACTCTAGGTTATGATTTGCTTCTAAATTACTGCTTGGTTGTCCTCGGATCTCTCAATAACCCTTGTTCTAGTTCATATAAAATTGGCTCAATTTCACACTCTAAAAGCATAATGTGCATTGCAGATATATTCTAAAAAGCTTTGAGGCAAATTACAGGATTCATTTGATATATGCTTTCTTTATAAAGTATCTCGCACTTAAATATATCACAGCATTTGTGAGAATCACAATAAAATAATAACTCAAGTGTAATGTTTATCCAATGCATATGTTTGCATAGGCAAGTAATATAGCACTATAAATGTAAATATCAAATATATAATACCAGCCATTTTGTATATAATGAATCTTTTTTGCTTGTTTTATGATGTGAATCTAAGAGTATCTCTATTTCTCAAAAATAACTGCTTTTCAGTGCATACAGACAATACATATGTAATCCTTACATTTACAGTATTAAATGATAGTGGACTAAGTAGAATAAATTTACAGATGCTAATATTAGAAAAATGTATTCATGAGAATGTGAAATTCCTATGGAAAAATAATATTTGATTTTAACTTTCTAAAATATTACTATCAATATTATTAAAGATAATAATTTCAGAAAAATAAAAGGAGAAAAAGGAAAAACTACATTGTAATATTAGAACTTTTTCAATTGAAAAGCTGAACTTAAACATAGTTTAAAAATATGAAACATAACTTGCCAAATATATCAAAGAAATTCATCATTCTATGTACATAAAATTTAACTTTCTGTACAAGTAAATATAAATCACTTATATATATATATGTTCTATACAGATATGAACATCTGCCATATTATTTTCTGCGAGCTGATAGAAGAATCTTGCATATTTTAATTCCTATTGTTTTAATGAACTGGAAATACACAGAATGAAATTGAAAAAGAAATATGTCTATTTTGAGCTATAGTCTTAGCAAATATATGTCTTTTTAACGGCAACATATAAAATGACTAAATAAACACCTCACTTTTAATTTGTTGCAATCTATATACAGTAGGTTTAAGTTTAGGGTAAAATTATATTTATATTTGAACTGAATATTTTGGCAAGCATTGACTCTGGTTTACATAATACTGTTTAGAAGTTTTTTTAATTCACAAATTTTCTTGTTAGAATTGGTCAATATTTTATAGTGAAAAAGTTTTATTCTATATATGTTAAAATATAAATTTAAAAATATATGTTTTATATATATTACATATTTATCATTTATGTAACATTTCAAGCATAGGTTAGCTATATTTTTGAACAACTGTTCAGGTAAATATAATTCGCCTTACTGTTGAGTAGGATTTAAGATTTTTTCCCTTCTCTCATACAACTCTCAGTGTAATGAGATTTTATAAATAGAATTACAAACTATTTAAAGTGAGAAATGAGCAAACAGGTGTACAGCTTGTGCCTAATAGGCCTTCCCTTAGTTTCACAGTCTGATAATTTTCTTTGCATACTGCCTTGACCTGATTATTCATGACTTTTTGCATAATGAGAGAAAGCTTTTAGACATGTTAGGTATGACATACAAAATCTGCAGCCATTCAACCATTCTGAGAAGTTCTGTTGATTTTTTTTTACGTAGAGTTAGCAGTCAAATAATATTTGATGAAACATGATTAAAATGTTGAACCTATTTAGTGAGTTCTTTGGAAACACAAAACATCTTAGAATATTCCACTGCATCACTGTATGCATAAAACTATTCTCATACTTGCTTAAAGGTGTTTAAATGAGCAATTAACACGTTGATCACCACTCCTTATAAAGTTCTCTAAAGTGTATTTTTCTCTGAGATTTGTTATCTTAATCCATTATTAAAAACCAAAAATTGAAATAATATTCTATTCACAAATATCATTTGTAAATTGGATTTTGAAATAGAAAACTTACAGGGATAAATTTGATTAGCATAACTTGAAAATACTTTATGATAAGATGTTTTATGGTAATATTTTAAATAATATTTGAATTGGGATATCATTTATATATTTGTATCTTCCTTTTTTCAGAGTTAATTTTACTATTTGAAATAGTGCTATGATGTTGTCTATATCTTTGATTTTTCAATTATCTTAAGTTACTGTGTCAAAAGCTTTAAATATTTTATGTACTCTTTACATACACTGACAAATATATTTCTGAATGGTTGTACTAATTTATACTCAATCCTAGTCCATGGAGTGTTAGACTGTGGATTCCCTTTGGCTTTAGTTTCTTTTTTCCGTACTTATTTACAACATAGTTTTTGTTGTTGTTGTTATGTCATTTTCTTTCCTGAAATTCTTCTAAAGTTTACTACTTCCTTATGATTTTCATGTGGAGTGCATGGGAGGCAAATTTGCAAAATCCTTCAGTTAAAAATATATATCTTTAATTTTGTCTACGCTTTTATTTTTATTTTGACTGCTTTGCTAACTACATAATTTTAAACAAAAATTACTGCTTTTGCTTGGAACAGAGAAAATATTTCTCTTTCTCCCTCTATAACCTCTGCTGTTGCTGATGAAGTTTCTAATATCAATAAGATTATCATTTAGTTTTAGTAATCTCTTATGAAACTATCAGGAAATTTAGGAACTTTTTAATCTTTTATTTCTTTATCTCTTGTTTTTCCTGTTTTGTTTTGTTTTCATTCACATTGCTGAGCACTGGTGGGCCTTTTCAACCTGAAGATGTATATTCTATTTTAGTCTAAAAACTTATCCTGGAATACCAACACTATTAAAATATATATATAGAAGACACCTTCAGGATGGTGGAGGAGTAAGACATGGAGATCACCTTCCTCCCCACAGGTACATCAGAAATACATCTACATATGGAACAACTCCTACATAATAACTACTGGACGCTGACAGAAGACCTCAGACTTACCAAAAGGCAAGAAACTCCCCACGTACGTGGGTAGGGCAAAAGAAAAAACAGACAAAAGAATAGGGACAGGACCCACACCTCAGGGAGGGAGCTGTGAAGGAGGAAAAGTTTGCACACACTGGAAAGCCCCTTCACTGGTGTAGACGGGGCATGGCAGGGGGGAAGCTTCAGAGCCACGGAGGAGAGCGCAACAGGGGTGCAGAGGGCAAAGTGGAGAGATTTCCCGCACAGAGGATCGGTGCTGACCAGCACTCACCAGCCTGAGAGGCTTGCCTGCACACCCTCCAGGTCAGGGTGGGGCTGGGAGCTGAGGCCCGGGCTTCGGAGGTCACATCCCAGGGAGAGGACGGGGTTGGCTGCGTGAAGACAGACTGAAGGAGGCTAGTGAGCCACAGCTAGCCAGGAGGGAGTCTGTGAAAAAGTCTGGAACTGCCTAAGAGGCAAGAGACCATTGTTCTGGGATGCATGAGGAGAGAGGATTCAGAGCACCTCCTAAATGAGTTCCAGAGATGGGCGTGAGCTGCGGCTATCAGCGTGGACACCAGAGACAGGCATGAAACGCTAGTGCTGTTGCTGCAGCCACCAAGAAGCCTGTGTGCGAGCACAGGTCACTATCCACACCTCCCCTCCTGGGAGCCTGTGCAGCCCGCCACTGCCAAGGTCCTGTAATCCAGGGACAACTTCCCCAGGAGAACACACGACACGCATCAGGCTGGTGCAATGTCACGCTGGCCTTTGCCGCCGCAGGCTCACCCCACATTCCGAACCCCTCCCTCCCCCTGGCGTGAGTGAACCAGAGCCCCCTAATCAGCTGCTACTTTAACCCAGGCCTGTCTGGGCAGGAACAGATGCCCTCAGGGGACCTACACACAGTGGTGGGACCAATTCCAAAGCTGAAACCCAGGAGCTGTGCAAACAAAGAAGAGAAAGGGAAGTCTCTCCCAGCAGCCTCAGGAGCAGCAGGTTAAATCTCCACAATCAACTTGATGTACCCTGAAGCTCTGGAATACCTGAATAGACAACGAATAATCCCAAAACTGAGGCTGTGGACTTTGGGAACAATTGTAGACTTGGGGTTTGCTTTCTGCATCTAATTTGTTTCTGGTTTTATGTTTATCTTACTTTAGTATTTAGAGTTTATTATCATTGGTAGATTTTTTTTATTGATTTGGTTTTTCTCTTCCCTTTTTCTTTTTATATAAAGATAGATATATATATATACATTTATTTATTTATTTATTTTCTTTCCTTTTTCTCCTTTTGTGGATGTGTATTCTTCTTTGCGTGATTTTGTCTGTATAGCATTGCTTTTACCATTTGTCCTAGGGTCTGTCAGTCATTTGGATTTTTTTTACTATAGATTTTAGCACTTGTTATCACTGGTGGATTTGTTTTTTGATTTGGTTTCTCTCTTCTTTCTTTCTTTTTTTATGACTTTAATTTTTTTATTTTTAATAATATTTTTTTATTTTCATAACTTTATTTTATTATTATTTTCTTTAATTCTTTCTGTTTCTCCCTTTTCCTCTGAGCTGTGTGTCTGACAGCATCTTGGTGCTCCAGACAGGTGTCAGGCCTGGGCCTCTGAGGTGGCAGAGCTGAGTTCAGGACATTGGTCCACCACAGACCACTCGGCTTCATTTACTATCAAACAGTGAAAGCTCTCCCAGAGACCTCCACCTCAACGCTAACCCAGCTCCACTCAAAGACAAGCAAGCTACACTGCTGGACACCCCATGCCAAACAACTAGCAAGACAGGAACACAAACCCACCCATTAGCAGAGAGGCTGCCTAAAATCATAATAAGGCCACAGACACCCCAAAACACACCACCAGACGTGGACCTGCCCACCAGAAAGATAAGATCCAGCCTCGTCCACCAGAACACAGGCACCATTCCCCTCCATCAGGAAGCCTACACAACCCACTGAAACAACGTTAGCCACTGGGGACAGACAGCAAAAACAACAGGAATTATGAACCTGCAGCCTATGAAAAGGAGACCCCAAACACAGTATGTTAAGCAAAATGAGAAGACAGAGAAACACACAGCAGATGAAGGAGCAAGGTAAAAACCCACCAGACCAAACAAATGAAGAGGAAATAGGCAGTGTACCTGAAAAAGAATTCAGAGTAATGATAGTAAAGATGATCAATAATCTTGGAAATAGAATGGAGAAAATACAAGCAATGTTTAACAAGGACCTAGAAAAGCTAAAGAGCAAACAAACAATGATGAACAACACAATAAATGAAATTAAAAATTCTCTAGAAGGAATCAATAGCAGAATAACTGAGGCAGAAGAATGGATAAGTGACCTGGAAGATAAAATAGTGGAAATAACTACTACAGAACAGAATAAAGAAAAAAGAATGAAAAGAACTGGGGACAATATCAGAGACCTCTGGGACAACATTAAATGCACCAACATTCGAATGATAGGGGTCCCAGAAGAAGAAGAGAAAAAGAAAGGGACTGAGAAAATATTTGAAGAGATTATAGATGAAAACTACCCAAATATGGAACAGGAAATAGTCAATCAAATCCAGGAAGTGCAGAGAGTCCCATACAGGATAAATCCAAGGAGAAATATGCCAAGACACATATTAATCAAACTATCAAATATTATACACAAAGAAAAAATATTAAAAGAAGCAAGGGAAAACAACAAATAACATACAGGGGAATCCCCATAAGGTTAACAGCTGAAGTTTCAGCAGAAACTCTGAAAGCCAGAAGGGAGTGGCAGGACACATTTAAAGTGATGAAAGGGAAAAACCTAAAACCAAGATTACTCTACCCAGCAAGGATCTCATTTAGATTTGACAGAGAAATTAAACACTTCATAAACAAGCAAAAGTTAAGAGAATTCAGCACCGGGAACATATGTATATGTATAACTGATTCACTTTGTTATAAAGCAGAAACCAAAAATAAATAAATAAATAAATAAAAATAATAAAATTAAAAAAAAAAAAGAGAATTCAGCACCATGAAACCAGCTTTACAACAAATGCTAAAGGAAATGCTCTAGGCAGGAAACAGAAGAGAAGGAGAAGACCTACAATAACAAACCCAAAACAATTAAGAAAATTGTGATAGGAATATACATATTGATAATTACCTTAAATGTAAATGGATTAAATGTTCCCACCACACAGACTGGCTGAATGGATACAAATACAAGACCCATATATCTGCTGTCTACAAGAGACCCACTTCAGACTTAGGGACACATACAGACTGAAAGTGAGGTGATGGAAAAAGTTATTCCATGCAAATGGAAATCAAAAGAAAGCTGGAGTAGCAATTCTCATATCAGACAAAATAGATTTTAATAATAAAGACTATTACAAGAGACAAAGAAGGACACTACATAATGATCAAGGAATCAATCCAAGAAGATATAACAATTGTAAATATTTATGAACACAACATAGGAGCACATCAATATTTAAGGCAAATGCTAACACTATAAAGGGGAAATCAACAGTAACACAATCATAGTAGGGGACTTTAACACCCCACTTTGACCAATGGACAGATCATCCAAAATAAAATAAATAAGGAAACACAAGCTTTAAATGATACATTAAACAACATAGACTTCATTGATATTTATAGGACATTCCATCCCAAACAACAAAAACACTTTCTTCTCAAATGCTCATGGAACATTCTCCAGAATACATCATATCTTGGGTCACAAATCAAGCTTTGGTAAATTTAAGAAAATTGAAATCCTATGAACTATCTTTTCTGACCACAATGTTATCAGACTAGATATCAATTACAGGAAAAATCTGCCAAAAATACAAACACAGGGAGACTAAACAACACACTACTAAATAACCAAGAGATCATTGAAGAAATCAAAGTGGAAATAAAAAAAAAAAACCTAGAAACAAACGACATTGAAAACACAACAACCCAAAACCTATGGGATGCAGCAAAAGCAGTTCTAAGAGCGAAGTTTATAGCAATACAGCAATACATTCCTACATCAAGAAACAAGAAACATCTCAAATTAACAACCTAACCTTATACCTAAAGCTATAGAGAAAGAAAAAATAAATAAAAAACCCCAAAGTTAGCAGAATGAAAGAAATCATAAATATCAGATCCAAAATAAATAAAAAATAAATGAAGGAAACAATAGCAAAGATCAATAAAACCAAAAGCTAGTTCTTTGAGCAGATAAAGAAAATTGATAAACCATTAGCCACTCTCATCAAGAAAAAAAAGGAGAAGACTCAAATCAATAGAATTAGAAATGATAAAGGAGAAGTAAAAACTGACACTGCAGAGATACAAATGATCATGAGACATTACTACAAGCAACTATATGCCAATAAAATGGACAGTCAGAAAGAAATGGAAAAATTCTTAGAATAGCACAACCTTCCAAGAATGAACCAGGAAGAAACAGAAAATATAAAAAGACCAATCACAAGCACTGAAATTGAGACTGTGATTAAAAATCTTCCTACAAAAAAAAGCCCAGGACCAGAGGCTTCACAGGAGAATTCTATCAAACATTTAGAGAAGAGTTAACACCTGTCATTCTCAAACTCTCCCAAAACAAGAACACTCCCAAACTCATTCTATGAGGCCACCATCACCCTGATACCAAAAGCAGACAAAGATGTCACAAAGAAAGAAAACTCCAGGCCAATATCACTGATGAACATAGATGCAAAAATCCTCAACAAAATACTAGCAAACAGAATCCAATAGCACATTAAAAGGATCATAAATCATGATGAAGTGGGGTTTATCCCAGGAATGCAAGGATTCTTCAATATATGCAAAACAATCAATGTGATAAACCCTATTAAGAAATTGAAGGAGAAAAAACATATGATCTTCTCAATAGATGCAGAAAAAGCTTTTGACTAAATTTAAACCCATTTATGATAAAAACCCTCCAGAAAGTAGGCATAGAGGGAACTTACCTCAACATAATAAAGGCCATATATGACAAACCCATAGCCAACATTGTTCTCAATGGTGAAAAACTGAAAACATTTCCTCTAAAATCAGAAAAAAGACATGGTTACCCACTCTCACCACTATTATTCAACATAGTTTTGGATGTTTTAGCCAGACCAATCAGAGAAGAAAAAGAAATAAAAGGAATCTAAATCGGAAAAGAAGAAGTAAACCTGTCACTGTTTGCAGATGACATGATACTATACAAAGAGAATCCTTAAGATGCTACCAGAAAACTACTAGAGCTAATAAATTCATTTGATAAAGTAGTAGGATACAAAATTAATGCACAGAAATCTCTTGCATTCCTATACACTAAGGATGAAAAAGCTGAAACAGAAATTAAGAAATTAATTTACAATTGCAACAAAAAGAATAAAATTCTTAGGAAAAAACCTACCCAAGAAGACAAAACACCTGTATGCAGAAAAGTATAAGACACTGATGAAAGAAATTAAAGATGATATAAACAGATGGAGAGATATACCATGTTCTTGGATTGGAAGAATCAACACTGTGAAAATGACTATACTACCCAAAGCAATCTACAGATTCAATACAATCCCTATCAATCTACCAATGGCATTTTTCACAGAACTAGAACAAAAAATTTCACAATTTGTATGGAAACACAAAAGACCCCAAATAGCCAAAGCAACCTTGAGAAAGTAAAATGTAGCTGGAGGAATCAGACTCCGGACTTCTGCCTGTACTACAACGCTACAGTAATCAAGACAGTATGGTTCTGGCACAAAAACAGAAAAATAGATCAATGGAACAGGATAGAAAGCCCAGAGATAAACCCACACACATATGGTCACCTTATCTTTGATAAAGGGGGCAAGAATATACAGTGGAGAAAAGACAGCTTCTTCAATAAGTGGTGCTCGGAAAACTGGACAGGTACATGTGAAAGAATGAAATTAGAACACTCCCTAACGGCATGCAGAAAAATAAACTCAAAATGGATTAAAGACCTAAATGTAAGGCCAGACACTAGAAGACTCTTAGAGGAAAACATAGGCAGAACACTCTATGACATAAATCACAGCAAGATCCTTTTTGACCCACCTCCTAGAGAAATTGAAATAAAAACAAAAATTAACAAATAGGACCTAATGAAACTTAAAAGCTTTTGCACAGCAAAGGAAACCATAAACAAGATGAAAAGACAACCCTCAGAATGGGAGAAAATATTTGCAAGTAAAGCAACTGACAAAGGATTAATCTCTCAAATTTACAAGCAGCTCATGCAGCTCAATATCAAAAAAACAAACAACGCAATCCAAAAATGTGCAGAAGACCTAAATAGACGTTTCTCCAAAGAAGATATACAGATTGCCAACAAACACATGAAAGGATGCTCAACATCATTAATTATTAGAGAAATGCAAATCAAAACTACAACGAGGTGTCACCTTACACTAGTCAGAATGGCCATCATCAAAAAATGTACAAATAATAAATGCTGGAGAGGGTGTGGAGAAAAGGCAACCCTCTTCCACTGTTGGTGGGAATGTAAACTGATATAAACACTATGGAGAACAGTGTGGAGTTTCCTTAAAAAACTAAAAATAGAACTACCATACGACCCAGCAATCCCACTACTGGGCATATATCCTGAGAAAACCAGAATTCAAAAAAGTCATGTTCCACAATATTCATTGCAGCTCTATTTACAATAGCCAGGACATGGAAGCAACTAAGTTTCCACTGACAGATGAATGGATAAAGAAGATGTGGCACATATATACAATGGAATATTAGCCATAAAAAGAAACAAAACTGAGTTATTTGTAGGGAGGTGGATGGACCTAAAGACTGTCATACAGAGTGATGTAAGTCGGAAAGAGATAAACAAATACCGTATGTTAACACATATGTATGGAATCTAAAAAAAAAAAAAAGGTTCTGAAGAACCTAGGGGCAGAACAGGAATAAAGAGGCAGATATAGAGAATGGACGTGTGGACACGGGGAGGGAGAAAGGTAAGCTGGGACGAAGTAAGAGAGTGGCATGGACATATACGTTCAAATGTAAAATAGATAGCTAGTGGGAAGCAGCTGCATAGCACAGGGAGATCAGCTCAGTGTTTTGTGACCACCTAGAGGGATGGGCTAGGGAGGGTGGGAGGGAAACGCAAGAGGGAGGATATATGGGGATATATGTATATGTATAACTGATTCACTTTGTTATAAAGCAGAAACTAACACACCATTCTAAAGCAATTATACTCCAATAAAGATCTTAAAATATATATATATATACACATGTATATATATGTATATATGTATGTATATATAAATAAAATAGCATTTTATTATTTAAAATAATGCAAAAATCCAGCAAAACCAGAAGTACAGTATATACTATCCTGGGCTTTCACTTTTTTTGATTTTTATTCACAATCTTTTTTTCAATACAGTTTACAACCTCATCTCCATTTGCAGTCTGATTATATAAGTGCTAAGTGGTATAAGGTCTAGAGTAAATACATCCGAAAAAAAAAGAGGCAAAGCCATGAAACTAAGTTGCATGCAACATGTCTAAAGGAGCTGAAGGATTATCTAGGAAATTAGACAGAGTAAGATGAAATAATTGGAAGGTTTCAGCTAAAGTTCTTTCAATCATCTTTATCTTTTGCTCCATGTTTAAAGATGCACGTGAACTCAATGTAATTGAAATTCTCCTCTGTGTGTGTGTGTGTGTGTGTGTGTGTGTGTGTGTGAGGGTGTTTCTCATTTCCATTTCCCTCTTTTCTTCCTGTAGTACCTGGATTTTACTGATGTCAGAATTTTCATATATATCCTCTCTTTTTTCATATTTTCCACTGTTCTGTTCCTTTTGTTCTACTTTCAGTGAAATCTAGTGACCCTTATCTAAGAGATGGCTAGCATTTTCTTAAATCCTATTCGTTTCCATTGTTAAGTTTTTATTTTTTTTTAACAAAGTCTAAGGTGCAGGTAGAAATTGTGAAATTCCTATATTCTAAATTATTTCTACTATCTCTCTGATAAGGGTCATTCTATGCTGCAGAAAAGTACAATCTGCATTTTTGCCACACTGGTAAAGCACCACTGTTTTTATTAATTTAAATGAAAACCTATTTCTTAATCCCGATACCTCAAAATAAACAGTATATGCACACCTTGTTTGCTTTTGAATGACTGTCTTATAATTATTTACTTATAAGCTATATGAATTTCCAAATTTTTATATCCTCTCCAAATCTGTACAACTATTATTATTTTTAATGGTAGAAAAGGCAAAGCCACAGATCAGTAGTATCATATGATATTCCATAACTGGAGTTACAAAGCTGATCACATTAAGCCAGAAACATTTCCAATATGTAAAAGACATATAATTTTATTTATATATAAAAGATTTTCCAATGATGCTTAAAACATTGCTACTTTTCCTAAAACTACCAGTACGTACACACAAACACATACACACACCCTAACATCAATAGTATTCCATCCCTGGAAATAGTATATATCTGCTTTAGAAGAGAGCCTGAGGCACTGTATAAACAGAAATGACATAATATGTTTTATGAGGCACAATGTCAGGAAAAATAAAGAATAACACAATGTAAGTGACCTCAGAGGATTCAAGATATATTTAGGAAGAAAGGAAGTTATAAAATTTAAAACACGTAATGTAATACTACGTGCCAAATGAGTGGGGCAAGTCCTATTATGCTTAAAAATTTTTAAGGAGACACTTCAAGTGTTCAGAAAATGGCCTGAATTATACTTTAGAATATTGGTAGAGTTCACATGGGTGGAGAGACAAATGAGATAGCATTATACATAATGATTAAACAAAGTTGTAGAGTTGTGAGTGGGAATGAAAGAATATTTAGGAAATGATACCCAGATTATGTTTATTGGGAAAGATAATTTGAAGGTGACAACTGTGGTTGAAAAGATAAAAAAAATAGAATTAATCTTTAGGTATTAGATACCGATTATTTTTAAATTTTATTATGTGTATTAAGTAAAAAGTAATGACAAACATAAAACAAAGATTTTAGAAAAGATACTAGAATTAGTGAAATAAAAATGAATTTGTGGAGCATAGGGGGAAAAAAAGGTAGTTTTCATGGAAATAGAGACTCAGGAGATTAAGGAAGAATAACCAGGACTGTCACCTGCATATGGGCAGAAAGCAGAGTCATACATGGCTATCAAGATTTTAGCTTAAGAGAGTGGAAAACTAATAGACTTTCAGACAACGAGAAGAAAGTTTAGACGTAGAGTTATTTGTGAAGGAGCAGGAAAGTGTGATGGAAGGCATTTGTAAACTCGTCTAATTCCTTCAATTCTAACTTTTATAAAGAATCATTTAAGATAGAATACAAAAAGGCAAAAATACTATAAATTTAACAAATGAAATAGTCAACTCTAGCCACAGAAAGAAGGCTCACCAGAAAGGCAAACAATATACCGATTGCACAATAGATTGGCTGATTTGTATCTGGTGCAGTAAAAGAAATACGAGGAGTTAAATGATTCTCATCTAACAAAACACAGCATATACCAATGTCTTGTGAGAATTTGTTTTACTTAAAATTTCAAGTTGATGCAAAATTCAAGAATCTGGCAGGATATTATGGAAGTGGTGAGTGAAGCCATTCAATAAATTAACTTTCTAAAGAATTTAAAAATAGAAAATTAGAGAACTAAAGAACGAGTCTTTGGTTGGGCCTCCATTTAGAGGGTGGAAGGATGATAACCCTGCTTCACTGTCCATTGACCACTTGTATAGCCTTGAGCTTGTTATTTCAGCTTTTGAAAATTCATTTTTCTCAAATATAAAGGGGCACTTAGTGTTTATTTTAAAAATATAATCATCATTCCCTGTCCATTCCTCTTGTCACCATCTCATTTCAAACATTATTATTTCATCACTGACTAATAACATGTTTTGTTTTTTCATACTCATTTCTTCTTTCTATTGTCTCAACATTTTTATAAATATTAAGTTGATCATATAAATACCTTGTTAAAATTGTACTAAATGAAATTTTAAAATTTTACTTAGATATTCATAGTCCTTCAAAATATTTCCTTAACTTGCCTTTTCAGTCTAGTCATGGCTCCCTTACACATTCTCAAAATTTGAGTCAAATTGGACTGTACAAAGTACCTGGGCAGAACAAGAACTTTCTCACCTACATTCCTCTATGCATGCTATTATTTCTGCTTAGAATACACTTCATCTACTCCTATTGATATTTGCCTAAGATTTTTACTGTAAACCATCTTGAATTAGGATATGTACAACCACTTAGAACTTACATATATAGCATTTAACACAATTAGCTTTATAGTATTGTTATTTTTAAATGCAGTTCAAAGTGGATGAGAACTATAAACAAGCCACAATGTTGGCCATGTTGGAAAACTAGAATGAGAGAAAGTACAAGGAGACAAGTTTCTGCTAAATATAAGTGAGAAGTTACTAGGAGTGAAATATAGAATGTAATGCCTCGAGAGATTAAGAATTCTGAAACAGCAGTTGGGTGACCAGTTGACAAGGATGTAACAGAAACTATGTGGTTGATCCAAAGGGTTTTTTCAAGAATCTTCCAGTTTTGGTTTTCTTTTACATTGAAGTACATAGTTTCAGTAGCAAGGACTGCTGAAGCCAGATACTAGGATTAAGGGCTATGTAAAGTCATATGGATATAAACACTTTGAATGTAGTCAAGAGAAAGAATTTAAGCTTAAATTAATATCAAGGTCAAAGAAAGTGTGTGTGTGTGTATGCACACAGTCCTGTGTGCTTGCTTGTTTTTTGTTTTTGCTTTGTAGGAGCTACTGGAACAAATGATTATACATCTTAACAGTTCATTGTATAACATTAACACCATTTTTGTGAGACATCATTGCATAACAAGCATCTTTTTTTCCTTGAAAATAGTGATTTGCTTTGACTGACAGAAATGTTAGTACATGGGTCACTGCTTGACAAATAAATTTTAAATTATTCAGAAATACCAATAGTAGTACTCATTTTTATATAATACTATAGCTCATACATCATGACCCAAAGGTTCTTTGTAATAAGTGTTATTTGTCAAAAATTGTAATCTGCTTTATACCTAAATTCAAAAAGAAAAATAGCTTTGAAACTATGAAATCAGAGTCAATTTTATATTAATTTATTTATTTTTTAAATATATCCTTGTCTTCAATAAAGGAAATCAGAGGTATTATGATCATTAGTTCAGCATCTAATAAATCACTTAACAAGTGCACGTATTAAAAGAGAACATTTGGCAAAATATGCAATTGTAACAGTTTGAGAGCAGAAGCCGGATCAATGGGGAAATGTATGTAACTGAATGTTTAATCAAGATGTTCAAATCCATGCAAGATTTTTGTGTATATATGGATTTTCATTAAAAAGATAAAAGTGCAATGCAAAATGATGCAGATCATATGTATATATATAAACAAAACTAAAATTAATCACAAAGAAAACCAAACCTAGCATATACATTTACTATTAAATTACTCTTTAATTTTATGTATTATGTAAAAGTATTTTAGAAATTGTCTTAGGAACTTCTAAGGTATCCTTGCAATTTTTAAGTACAAAATATATAAGAAAAGCACCTCACATTATCACTAGATATCAAGCTGAATATTTTCAAATTGTTAAGAAGGAATTTAAGAAGGCAGACGAGAATGCTGAGTTACTCTCCTTTTTCCAAACCTTTGCTAGAGCTTTTAGACAAAAATATAATATTTGAAATGGCCTTGATGTGTCTCCTCATTTTCTCTTCAGCCAAGTCTCTTGCCTCATCCCCCTTGATGATCAGATTTTATGGCCAGGCTTCTTTCTCTTTCTTCATGACTCCAAGATCCTTCTGTTCTCAAAGTCCTCACATATTCTCTGGCAGAAGTCTCTCTGTACTCAGACCCAACTCCCAAGCACTTTTAGTGCTACTTCTTCTTAGCAATCTCTTGTACCAGGCTACCACCTGTCTGAATTTTTTTTATAGCTGAAGACTTTTCAGTTTACTTGCATAATTACATATTTAATTCCTCTTTCAGATACTCCATGAAATTTCTTGAAGGCAAGAAATTTGTCTATTGCATTTTGCAGTTTTCCCAGTGGCTACTGCAGTATTTACTTACTGAATGAAAATGTCAAAATCATGTGCAAGAGGCAGAAATGTGTCCTATCATATAATACTGGCATTAGGTGGATGATCTTTGGATTACTGTGCAGCACCTCATTTAAGAAGATTGACTAAGCTCCATAGGGAAAAATATTAAGGATGAATCTGTTGAAATACTGTGTACATGACCTGGGCCTAAGTCACAGTTCTGCCATTTACAAGCTGGGTGATATGGGAAAATAATTCAATCTCATTTGGATTGTTTTCTTATCTTAAAATGGAGTTAATTATACTTAACAGCTGAGATGAAATGAAAGCAGTTAATAAAACACTATATGAAGATATATATACCTAATCCATTTCATGTGAAGTTAGAGTTAGCACGAGGGCAATCTTTTTTTCTTTTTCTTTTTTTTTTTTTTTTTTTGCGGTACACCTGGCTCTCACCGCTGTGGCCCCTCCCATGCAGAGCACAGGCTCCGGACGCGCAGGCCCAGCGGCCACGGCTCACGGGCCCAGCCGCTTCGCGGCATGTGGGATCCTCCCGGACCGGGGCACGAACCCGTGTGCCCTTCATCGGCAGGCGAATTCCCAACCACTGTGCCACCAGGGAAGCCCCGAGGGCAATCTTGACATGCTTGTTTGCAATATCCAATCAAGAAATATGTTTATAGCTCCTTTACCTTCTTTTTTTTACTGAGTCCTGGCTCTCACCTGACGGCAGTTCTTTCCCTAACGTTCCCTAATGGCAGTTTCCTTTTCCAAAATCCTTTTATCCCTGGGCTTGGAGGTTGCCATGCTCTCCACCACCTTGCCACTTCCAAAGGACTCTTCCCATCTCAGTGTCAAGCATCCCACCCTTTAATCACACCTCCTTTTTCTCCTGCTCAATTTCTCCAGTAACTTGACTTAATAATATAACAGCATATGGACCTTTAAACCAATAAACCTCCCATCTTTTCACTGTCACTCACTGCCACATGTTCTCACTTTCCCATTCACTAAATTACATGGCTACAATTTTAATCACTACCGTGCATGTACCTTCAACTTCCTTGACCCCTTTCTCACTTCTGTCATTCTTACTGAGCCAAATCCTAACCACAGTTAAATCTAACTCTAAATCCATTCCATGCCTGTACCCACACAGATAAATGTGGCTAAAGAAAAGCACGTATATAAATACGCTCTTTTCATTAAGATTATAATCATCCACTTCAAATGTACTCTTAATGCTTCAAGTAAAGGTACTGCACTTCCAGAATCTACTTTCTCACCTATTCTCCAAGTGAACTATTTTTAACTTTTCATCTCACATCAAAACTCCTACATCTTCTCTCCATCCTACCTTTTTTTGCTGATAATCTTGCTTCCAAACCCCTTAGCCTATAAAATGGATTAGAAGGGAACTTCTACAAGATACTTATCTCCTGCTATCCTGAATTTATGTCCATATACTTAGATATCTTTCCTTAGTTAATAAGTCTGTGCTCTAGACTTCAAGTCTATGCTCCTGCCATTTGTGTCCTAGTATCCACCCTTTCTTGTCTGTTCAAGGACATCACTGCAGTGATCCATGTTGCTGTAGGACATCATCACTCCAACAATCTGGTCCTCTTTCCTACATCAATAAGTTTTTATCATATTATTCCCACAGATTTAGACATGCTGCTATTCCTCCTATCAACCTCTATTAAACTCACTCCACTCTTCGAATATTGCTCAACTTCTCTGTTATCATTTCAGCAAAACTCTTAAAAAAGAGCTGTACTCACTATCTTTATTTAATTCCACTCCTCTCATTTTCTCTTCAGTTCACAGTGTCAGTGAAATTGTTCTTGTCACACTTACCTGTGGTCTTCACATTGCTAGATCCTATTTCCAATTCTCAGTGAATTGAAATTTCAATTCTATTTGACCTACTAACAGCATTTGACCTGGTTGATCTTTTGCACCACCTTGAAACACTCTCTCTACATGGCTTCTGTGACATCTCACTTTTCTGGTTCTTTTGCTGCCTCACCAGTTGCTCCTTCTCATTCTCCTTTGATGCTTCCTCCTTAGAATATCCCAGAGCACAGATTTTGAATATAACATCCTCTGATGCACATTCCTCCCTTGGCGATATCATCCAGTATCAAGGCTTTACTTACCATTTATATGATAATGACTCATAAATTTTATCACCCATATGGGCCTCTTCTCAACTCATACATCCAAGAGTTTATTCAACATTTCCACTAGACATTTAATATCTACTAGCTATTTCAAACTTAATTTTGAAAACCAAAATTCTGATCTTCTCTCCCAAACAATTGTTCTCAATTTCCTCTATCTTAACAAATGTCAACTTCAGACATGCAGGTACTCAGATCAAGTCTTAGAGTCAACTCAGCTTTCCTTTTTTTTCTCATATTCTTTATTCAATCAACCAGCAAGTCCCATTGACAGCATTTTCAAAATACATCCAGAATCCAACCACTTTCACCACTTGCACTGCAACCATGCTGATGCAAGCCACGGCCATCTTTCTGTGAGATCATTACAGTAGCTTTCTAATTGCGATAACTCTTCTTTTTAGTTTATTCGCAACACAGCTATCAGAGTAATTTTGTTAAAATATATGACAGATCGTGCCCCTCTTCCACTCAAAATCCTTCGATGTCTTCCCATCTCATGAAAAACAACCATTCAATGGCCTAAGGGAATTTATCAAGTTAAACTTTCATTAACTTTTACCTTATTATACCTTGCTAATCTCTCTCTTGTTCACTCAGGTCTAACCGGCCTACTTGTCATTTCCTTAAATATACCATACACAATTTTGCCATGGGGTCTTTGCCATTTGTGTTCCTTCTGACTACATCCTCTTCGGCCAAGTATCCACATGTGACTCACTCCCTCACTTCCTTCAGGATTTCATTCAAACTCACCACCTCAGAGAGGCATTCTCTGAATTCCAAACTTCCTGCTTTTCATGTCTTTGGCACTTCCTTCAACCTCTTTCCTGATTTTGTGCTGTGATGCTCCATACCACCTACTTTGCTCCATAAAATATATTCCACTTATTTATTTTGTTTACTGCCTGAAACTTTTGTTAGGGCGGGCATTTTTGTCTGGATTTTGTTCATGGCTGTATCTCCAGTGTTTGGAAGGAAGGGGTTTGATAAGTATTTCTTGACTGAATGGATGAATAAGAATGGGAGAAATGTTGGCTTAATCATGAAGAAACACTTCACAACTATTCAAGTAATATAATTTAGTAACTGCAAACATAAATGTGGGAAGTAAACCATATGAAGATTGGTACTGTCCTTTGGTTGTTCATTCCAGAGTTGAGGCACTGAAGAGATAAAACACCACTTGTATCACTACATAATAATGAATCTTAAATAAATTTAAGATTCTGTATTTAATATCATCCTTTTATTCCTTTTTTTATTTGAGAAAAGAAGCATTTTTATAGAAAGCTGTTTGAATAGAACTGTGTAAACAACTGCTTTTTTCCTTAACAATAACTTGATTTAAAATATTTTTTTCTTTTTCAGCATAAATGAATATGATTTAAAATGGTATATACTTCTTTTTCATCAAGAAAAATGTAGTGCAAGTTGTATATTCTCTTTAATAGCAAGATTATTTTATGTATGTTTGCTTTTTCATGTTATATTTTTACTGCATTTAAATTTCTTCTTAAAGTAAGTTATTTTCTCTTTTCTGAAGCTGTTCGGTATGGTGGAAAGAACATCAGATTTTGGCTTGGAATATATCATTTCTATGCCTGACTCTGCCATTTTCTAGTCCTGTGACCTTGGATCATTTGCAGGAAATTTTTTTTTCCCTCTCATTTAAAAAATGTGGACACATGCCCAGCCTTCCTCAATGGGAGGTTATGAGGCTAGATAACTTAGTACAGCAGTCCTCAGTCAAATGTTAGATTAGTTTTGGCCAGTGTTGGGACATTCTTTGGTCTAGAGATATGACAAAAATAAGGATCAATGATAGGTGCATGATTTTTAGATTAAAATGAACTACATAAAGGGATTCTCTTTCATTTGCTATTAGGTGTTTTCTACTCTTAGATGGTTTTCTTTCTTTCTTTCCAATTGTTTAATTTTATTTTTGGATTTTGTCTTTGATGAAATAAAACTCTGAAAACCCTATGTCAATACCCTGATTTTAATTATTTAATTTTAAATATATCATGAAGCTCCAAAATCTATGAATGACTAAGTTAACGTAGTGCTATTCAAATTTTGACACCTGGGACTGACAAGTTAGAGGTAGAGGCAGAAGAGATGGTTATTATTCTGGTTCTACTATTACAAAGCATTATGACCTGAGGTAAGCAGGTAACCAACTAATGCTTTCCATGCCGCTAGTTCTGCTTCTATAAAATGAAGAAAAAAGAATGGAGATTTTTAGAGACTACTTCTGGTTCAAGACTATATCACTTTCTACCTTGACATTTCCTAATTCCAACAAGTTTTTGAGTCATACTTCTGTGCCCTAAAAGATAGTAAGGAATTTTGATAATAAATCCTTTCATAAAATTTTCTTACGGCATTTATTAGTATAGCAAATCTTATCTTGATCTGTGGTAATAAATGTTTTAAATAAATAAAAATAAATGCAAGATTATAACAAAACAAAAAACAAATTTATGCATTGCTTTACCATACAGCAATATTCGAATAAGAGGATAAAGTCACTCTGAACTGTCTTCCATTCAGCAGGTTATTTTTCTCAAGACCAGCTGCTAATCATTCATCTCTTCAGATGACATTGACTTTTAGCCAGACACTGTGAGGTTCTAAAGCTTCATATGGTGTTCCAATCAGAGTGATTGTATAACAAAACACATGAAAGAGTAACAGCAATTAACCTTCTTCAGTTTAAAATAAAAAATTGAAAACAACTAGAAAGTTTGAATCCATAGGTCAGACATGGCAATGATCATTTTCATTAATTTTTCCATGTTCAAACTCATTGAAGGAACTTAACACTTAATTTAAATATTTTCATAAAATTCATATTTGGGGTAAGAGCATTTAGAAAAAGTTAGTGCTTAGATATGAGACTTTATTTCTTTTCTGCTTTAACCATGTTTATAGATATTTGTGGAATGAGTTGCAACCAGAAGAATACAGTGAATTTTATGTCCTGGACAAACAGTGGGAACCTGGTATTAGAGTTTTTTTCTGTTTGCTGGGTAACATGAGGTAATTGTGCAGCTTTTTCTTACCACACCATGGCCAGCTTCATAGATTTGAAATGTTGATGCCAAAGACTAAATAGAACATATGGCAAAACAGCATGATCACACCCGTATTAGCCATAAAGCTTAAAAGGTCATCTAAACAAAATAAAACTAGTTTTCTAAACAGAATATTTTAGGCAAGGTAGCTGTGACTTTGTACAAAATATTAATTATCTACCTGCATCCCAAATACAAAATGTCTAGAATATATCACATGCACTACACTTACACAGAGGTATACCCCCTGACACACACACACAGAGTTTAATTTCCTTCTCAGGTGGATATGGTGATAAACCAGACCTTAGAAAATTAAAATAAAATCAAGATTTTCCTGAATTCTTAATGTAACTCTAAATATTCTGAAAATTACCTAAAAATAGCCATTGCATGAGGTATGATGAATGTATAAAGAAACGATGAATTTCATTACTGAATGTGTCAATAGGATTGAATACCTAATAAAACATTTCATCTCAGGCCAATAAATCTAGTGAGTGATTTAGGATTAAAATCTTTGAGGTAATTGTAAGAAGCAAGTAAAATTCTGCAATATATTAGGCACAATAGATTGACCCAAACTCTACGGTACTTGAAAAAAATTATTATTGATAAAGGAGGATTGTGCTCCTTTTTTCCCCAGAAACCTAATCCTCTCATGAAAAACCAAGTTTTGACTGCAAATGAAATTACTGGTCACGCATGATGGGAAAGACAATTTGGCAAATAATACACTTTTGTATGACTTAAATGTTTAAAAAATTAAAAACAAAAATAAACTCAAAAGAAATATAAACAGAAGATGTGATGGAAAGAAAAAAATTAAAACTATTCATTTTCTACTTGAAACAGATGTTTTGTATTGATTTGGCCTCAAAAGAGAAAGAAAGTGAAATGGATGGTTGTTAGGGCCATATGTCCGTTTTTTTTCTTTGTTTTTTGGTCTTTTTTGCTACATGGAACATAATGATCCCAAGAGGAAAGTCCCAAGGTACTAGTGGAATGATATCTGACTTGGCATACTAGAAAAAGGGAAATGTTCAATCAACTGCTCAAAATAGACTCTATAAAATTAACCAAGAAATCCTAGTGTCAGGAAGCTATAATTTACACATCATTTTTTAAACACACTTTTTCCTCTGATAGCAGATTTATGTTCATATTTTTATTGTGACATTATTTCTTCAATATTTGAGACAAAGATTGAATAATTTACCTTGTATTTTGGTATAATAGTCCATATTTATTTTTTTAAACTAAAGTATGTAGCTTTTACTTTTGTTTATTTCAAGTAAAAAAAGTAAATATCTGAATCTCAAGATAATATTTTATTTAAAAGTTACCTTTTAAATGAATAATTATAGATAATGTTGTAGGAGTCAGTATCTCATCAGATCATCTTATTAGCAGGTTTTAGAAATAAGTATTCAAATTATTATTATTACATTTCTAGCTTTAATGTTAATTATAATATTTTAAAAAATTTCCTGAGCATTTAAATTTATTCTATTGATTAGCATGATAATATTTCTAGCTATTGTTTAGTTGCTAATTCCTACTCAAAGTAATTTATTTTATTTTATTTAAGGGTGAATACTTCCACTAGGTTTTTGTTGATGTTGTTGTTTGTCTTTTAAATGTCAAATTAGATGGCATAAAATAAAATTTGATTCATTTACTGGTATGGAGAATGGTTTCTTACAAACTAGTGATTAACAATATCATTATGGAGTAATTCAGAGAAAAATTTTAATATAATAAAAACTTAGAGAATTATACACTAGCAAACAATGTTTTACTTCATCTCTTTATATTTCACTTGAATACTTGAAAAGAATTTTATCTCTCAGAGAACACAGCTTTAATGATTTTTCTCAATTTTAAGTTTCTTTATAATGGTCATAAATTCTGGCAGCATGGCAGAGATGTCAACAGGCTTGGAATCATAAAATTTGTATGTATGAGCCTAGTAGGCTTCTATTCAGTTGGTTTTTATATTTTTGTGAATATCAAATGCGAATATATATGTAAATGTGTATTCAAATTGTAAATGCTTTATACATTTGTGGTGTTCTTTGCTTAGATAGGATGTCTACATTGTATACATTCAAGGAAACATCTGTTAAAGGAATTTACAAAATTGAAGAAGCTGATTATCAGAAATATCCATTTGTGAAGCATCTATTTCCCTCTAGATTCATAGAAATTATTAACTTACTAAAACTTTCAGTATTACAATGTTTCATTTTTGAAGGAAGACTTCACACTGTGTTCAATTTGGTTAAATAGATATTAATAAATATTACAAATGTGCCACACAAGGTAAATCCTATTGAAAATCATTTGAATCTAAAGTAGTTTCAAATTAAATAAAATAATTTGTATTAATGGGAGTGAATGCAGTCTATCAAGTTGGTCCAGTCTGCCACAGATTTTTGCACCTTTTTTTCCCTCTAACTGACACATTGTTCCCTGCCCTTTCTCCTTTACCTAGTAACCAATACTAACCAATTCATTCTCAGATGTCAGTTTAATCATCACTTCTTCAGGGAACCCTTCTCTGGTATTCCAGACTAAGTCAGATCATCCTATTACAGATTTTAATAAGATTCACTGAAAACATCTGTAAGTTCATTTCTAGGGGTAAGATTAATCTAAAACCAATTTCCCTTACTTGTGATAAGCTTCAATGTATCCATGGCATTTACATAGTGCTTAGTACACTGTAGGAGTTTTACCATTATCCTTTGAATAAATGAATTTACAAGTGAATGAATAAACTGTATTACTAATAAGAACTAGGCCAATATTTTGTAATAACTATTCTGTAAATGGAATGTAACTTTTAAAATTGTATTGAAAATTTAAAAATAAAATGAATTATGGCATTTAAATGGTGAGATAAATATATTCTGCCTATTTCAAAAAAATATTTTAAACCACTGATACTGCATATATAAAAATTTCAAATTGGTTATTTAGATGGCAAATAAACTCTAGTTGTGATCAGTGTTGGTCTATGCCCAATAATGAGCTCCTCAGCTTATACCATGCATATTTAGTTCATTTAATTTTTTTAAAGGTATTATATACCAGACACTACTCTAGCCAATGGGGAGACAGTAAAATTCCATGTCACTATGAAACATTTTCTACTTGGCAGAGGGCATATAATCAATAAAATTTTAAAAAATAAAATATGTTCCATGATGAATGATAAGTGGATAAAGACAAATAAACAAAGCTGGCAGTTTTAAATACGGTGGACAAAGAAGGCTTCTCTAAGTGGGTAACGTTCGAGTTATGATCTGAAGAACGTGAGGAAATGAAACATGGAGAGATCAGAGGGTGAGTTTTGAGGTACAGAAAAGAGAGCATCTATAAAAAAATAAGCAAGAGTTTGCCTTAAATATCTGCAAAACAGGGGAGGGAGAGAGAGGGAGAGAGAGCGAGAGAGAGAGGAGAAATCCTTAATTCAAACTGTAACTAGACCAGGCCATGTTTCAGGTGCTACTCACAAAGAGCTCACTTATTTTACCCAACATTTCTTATGTGAGTTGTACTGAAAGACGGGTAGACAGTTAAGAATACTACTATGCAGAGAAATTTGTTTTTGTCTAAAATTACTTTATTAATTGCTAATTTTCAACTTTATCACAGATTGAGACTAAAACAAAGGGTATATTTGTAACTTATTCAAAACACATTTGAAAAGATAGCTGCTTACACCTTTCTTTAAGCTTATGATCCTCCCTTGGTCTTTGTCTAGGGTATAATGTTAAATCCCCATGCACATGACTTGATGAAGAGAAATTCTCTAATACATTGGACAATTTCTTTACATAATTAGAGCACTGCTGTTGATTACCGATGAAGAGCTGCTAGTTAGATTTTTAAATAGATGTTTTTTATGCTTTAAGTTGACTAGCAATGTCAAGTCATTGATCCAATGTTGGTTTTCCCCTCTATTTCCCCTTTAAAAATAATCTAGCACTTCTACAATATTAAAGCAATAAAATTGCTGATTACCCAAAGGAATGTCATGAAAATAGATCTTTAAACACAGTTCAATATGAAATGCCCAGTATCTGTTCCTATATTTCTACCTTAATAAAATGATATCTGGTATTTTTAAGACATATGCAGAGGCAGTTAAAACTTTACAGTCTTGACTTTGCTTAGCTAGGTCCCTTATATAAAAGATACTTAATTTTCTTCTCATCTTTAGCTGGTTGTGGAAGAATCATTAAAAAAAACTTTAATCTACTATTGCCCTAGTATTGTTTTTACCTAATAGCACTGCCCTGTGGTTAATAGTATGAGGCCTAATTATTAAAAACAAATCTATTTACCTGTCAGACTTCTCTCATAGTCTATAGATTTATTATCTATACTCTAAATTATATGTTTAGTTGAAAATGGCTCAAAAATATTTCAACTTAAAGTCATAACCTAATTTTTTCTTCCTTGTATCATATTTAAATTCATTTACTTTTATTTATAATTTTAAACAATTCTACGTTAGAGAAGTGTCTCTAAGTTTGAAGAGCTCTGACTTTGAGATTACAAAAACCCAACGGGAAATAGCAAAAATTGTTATTTACAGTATATTTATCCAAAAGCCCCATTCCCTATTGCTGGAAGACCATCTCAACACCTCCAGACAGGTAGCACATTATAGCCTGATAAAGAATTGAGCCATTTATGAATTCAGAAAGTCAGGTTACTATTTTCCATTATGAGACTATTTTCTTTCAAACCTTAGGGCATAGAAAACAAGTTACTGTTTGAAAAGTTGACAATTTTGGCTCTATTAAGGTAGAAACAACTACCTTCGAACATGTGGATGAATAATAAAGTCTCTTCAGACCTAATACTGGAAGGTGGAGGAAGGAAGTTGGCAAAACATATATTTATGACATGACAGAAAGAAAGTAGTTTGACAAAACTGAAAGCTATGAATAGAAATTAGTCTTCCCATTTAAAGTTTCAAAGTGCTGTACATAATATACTGTATTTTGGAATCTTCTTCTCAGGTATTATGGTTTGAAATGTACCTTAAGGAAAAAAATCTGCAAATGTTATTCATAAGGAAAATATTCCTAGATAGTACATTTACAACTAGAGAGGTGTAAATAACTCAGATAAGTTAAAATGAATAAAAAACAATATTTTATGTAATATGTTGAAGTAATGCAACAAGTCTTAAATTTTGTCTTTGTAAGCATTATACGTCATTTAAGATAATATGGAATCTGGTCTTTCTGGCTATAACCTAGATTTGTTTTTATTAAATGGGAGCCAAGCAGTCTACTAGTGAGTACTTATCATGTTTTGAATGTTGTTTTAAGGGCTTTACATATGTCATTTTATCTAATTTTCGTAGATGAAGACACCTGTGGCTCAGAGAGGTTAAATAACATGCCAGGAAAATACTTAGTATGTTCAGGTTTTATCCCATTTCAGTGGGATGCTGCAAACACCTTGTATTGGCTTGTGAGAGCCAATCATTAAAATTTCAGAAACTTGGCTGGCTTATGTCCAAAAAAAGCATTATTAAAAATTAAATTACATTAAAAGTAGCATTTAAGTTCTATTTTAAAAGGCGGTACATACTCAAAACTCATCACTTCCTAATAATATTACTAAATCTTACTAAAATTGATCCTCTTGAGGTATTTTATGACTATTTTATCTGTATGGACAAAACTCTATAGTTGGTGTGTTATTGCTTATCTTTTTGTAATTCAGAATTCAGTGGTAGCACCTTAGTATTCTGAAATCTGTCATCCTGGTAGTACTTACAACCACAGAAACTGGCAAATATTATAAATCAGGGCTGTACAGATATTTTGGTGATTGTCTAAACTCTATACTTAAGAAAGTAATGGAGATTTAATAATGCAGATCAAATTTTAGAAGTCTCTATAGCTGTTACATAGTGAATAGCACAAAAACATTGAGAATATGTTCTTATGGTATTCAAAAACCATTATCCAATTCAGCAAGAAGTCACTTATATTATTGACTAATGGTTGTAGTTCCAACATGTGTCTTCTTTGTTTTGGTAATATCTTATCTATTAATGTAAATGAAAATATTAGCCAAGATTTTTATCAGAAGTAAGCTTGTTTGTAAAGTGCCACCATGGTATGTCTATGAGCACAAGAATTAGGCAAAAATTAATGAAAATGTTCTGTGAGAACAAATTGGCCATGAGCATTTTGCAATGAATAATATATATTTTTGTTTTCTGAAAATTGTTACACATCCTTCTTTTCAATAAAATTTATAATAATCTTATGTATGTATACATACACATATATTTTTTTCAGCGAGCCAATTGTTTAAAACATCACTTGTTTTCCCACAAAGATGGTATTTCACACAATGCTATAGTGTTCTGCTTCAAAATAAATATAATATTGATATGATTAGGCCCACCCAAAATGAATGATACTGAGGAACACAGACTAAAGTTTTAAGTTGGCTTGGTAAACAAAAATCATATGCTGATTAATTCATACATGGCACCACACATCAAAAGTGGTTGTGAAGTCATGAGGTTGGATGCAGAGAAGTCTAATGTTTGTCATATTCTGGACTAGTTACAGCCTATCTGGCTATAGTCCATCCAAAAGCTGTAGAGACTATGATATGTTCAGTATTAGCATGTGCACTTATTGTCAGCTTTGAAATTACAGAGACCTGCTAGCACAATTTAAAAAAAAAAAAAAAACTAATTGTAGAGAAACAATAGTTCCTAGATGGTTGGCAAAGCAAACAAAGAAATATAGTCTGAGAAGGAAGCCCAACGAAGAAGAATCAGAGGAGAATGAGGTCAAGCAAAACCACTGCCTGAAACTAAGTGAGTGAAATATGTCCCAAAGAAGAAATGATTTTACCACTGATGTTGTAACAAGTATAAGATTTTTCCCATATAGTTGAACTGGACGCTCTGAAAAAGTAGTGTTTTATCCATCATGTGGTATAAAACATTAAGAAAGCAATAGCATATGGAAGAAATGCAGTTAAGATGAAGAGAAGTTCCTTCAACATCATTTGCCTATAATCACTGTGTCTGGATTGGGGAAAAGGATGAATATAGCTTAAATGTCAGTTTTAGGTTAGGTATTGATTTATAATACTCAGAACACATATGTGGAGCTCAGAAGACAGAACTAGAGAATGAATATGAAAGTCTGTGCTGAGTTTTTAAAACAAAACAAAACACACTTGCTATAATTTTCTCCCAACTATGTTTAGAAGCAGGGAGATAAGAAAGGTCCAGCCCACCAGCGGATGCCTAACAATGACAGATGATAGAGAACATATAGAATTCCTTAACTCCAATTTTCCTTCCATATTTCCCCCCAGAATGAACTTGAAATTGGAAGTGAGAGAAAAAAACTAAAAGTCAGGTGTATTATAAGAGAGATAGGAGATATACTAATAAAACAAATATGTATTTTGAATGCTTTTAAGCATCTAGAAAGCTATATTCCAGATTATGTTTTCTAGAAAGAATAATAGTTGCAGATATGAATGGAGAGACATTATTTTCATTTTTTTTTGAAATCTCAGAAAAATGTAAAAGTTCAAAAATATTAGAGATGCTAAATTTTCCAATTTGCAAAATGGACAAATGATGACCATTACAAATTTAGAAGAGCGTGATGCTGATGTCATTACTGGGAAAAATTCTGATTGAATTTTTAAATATAATTTTCTTTTTGGACAAAAGTTCACTTCAATAATATTTTAATGTGTAAGAGCATTGACACTGAGGTCAGGGAGACCTGTATTTAAATCCTACACTGCTACTTACTAGCTATGTGATTGCAAAATAAAATTACCTCTCCAAATCTTACTTTCCTCAATTCTAATATCAGGATTATGGTCATACAAAAATTAAATAATATAACATGAATGAGAAGGTTAAAGAAAGTATTACATATGAATCACCTGGTATGGCACCATAGTAAATAGTTATAGGATTAGGTTTCATTATTGATTCCAGATATACAGTTGACTCTCGAACAAGGAGGGGTTAGGAGCTCTGACTCATGCACAAAAATCTTTACAGTCAGCCCTCTGTATCCATAGTTCCACACCTGTGGATTCATCAACCTTAGATTGTGTAGTACTGTTGTACACATTTACTGAAAATCATCCACGTATAAGTGGGCCTGTGCAGTTTAAACCCATGTGATTAAAGGGTCAACTGTAGATAGATAGATAGTTAGATAGATAGATACTTCTAGAGATCTATATCTATATCTATCTATATATATACATAGAGATATCTATATCTATCTAGATAGGTCTATGTATCTATACATATACATACACATATATATTATATGTACATATATGTGTATATACATATCTTCATATGCATAGATCATGGTATCACGTAACTATAAAGATGACTTGACTAAAATAGTAATAATATTCTGAAATAATAACCTGATTTAACACATATCCATGTATTTTATTTTATCCTCAATTTGTGAAAATGTTTGTGTAGGGTTTATTTTTTCTATTTAAATAGTTGTGGTAACTCTTGGAGGAACAAAATGGGAGGCAGATATGTGTACTAGGAAATTCCCTGGACATCAGGACGTTTCACTGCCAGTTCTGCATGTGTGAATTATGATTTTCTGATAAGTTATTTAACTCTTTGAGTTTCCATTTCCATAATCTTGAAGAGGAAAAATATTGCCTAATTCACAGGGGTTTTGTGAAGATAAATTTAGAGCCTTTATATAAAAGCACTTTGTATACCATGGAACTATTTAAATAAAATATATAATTAATCTTGGGTTTATTATGGATTTTTCCAAGTAAATATAATAAATTCAACTTCATTGAATAAACAAACTTTAATATCACTGAATAAAGAACACATACCCATATAGTTTGATCAGTCCTTGGTTGAGCATATTTAATGAAAGATTTGACTGAAGTCAGAAAAGATGCAATCATTGAGTCTAGACTGATGGGTGCCAGAATTAAGATTCAAAACCATCCCAAGCATTGATAGAATATTATGATATATAATGTGAATAAAATTAGAATTGTTAAATTGGGTTAAACTGTCTAATATGTCATTTCAGTCAAGAGAAATTGGGTCTAGTCTACATCTATGAAGTTTGATTTCACCCAAATCAAATATGGATTAATATTGTAGGTCTAAAAGCAAATACATGCTTAGTGACAAGGTGTAATATATGAAATCTATGTCACATTTTCAAGGATTTGAAGGTATTTGACGTGAAGAAAAGAATTCCCAGAAGTAGCTTGATTGCTGTCTTCAAAATCTCAAATAATGTCATGAAGAGTCAAAGACCAGAGCAGAAATACAGATTTAACAACCTTCTAATTACAGGGTTTGGTATGAGTGGAAGCTTAGCTGTTTCATTTTTTCTTAAGAGATATGTAAATTGCCAAAAATGCCTGTATGTTCTTCTGTATGTTAGGTAATTTAATGTGACCCTTAAAAAATTCCTTCTTTAAAATGAGGATATAAATGTCATCTCAAGATTATCACAAGGATTAGTGGATACAAAACAAGTGAAACACTAGATTTAATATGTAAACACTCAGTCAAGATTAATATTATAAAAAACAAAGTTAGAATGTTCACTGAAGGCCATAGAAAAGTATTCATAAAAGTTATTATTGTGAAATGAAAAAAAAGGGAAAAAAAGGATTAGAATACTGATCCACAAAAGAGATGCTATATTTAAATTGAGTAGGAAATGGGCATAATTATGATTAACACTGATCAGAAGTGTCTACTAAGAGAGGAAAGCAGAGGACGTTAAACATAATTGAAAAGGACGATAGCAAAGGAAAACAAAGAAGACATTTTCTTCATCAGAAACAAATAGTGTCAAATCTGTTTTTCCCAATGTTATTCAAAGTGGAGCCCATGGGCTATCCATTGTTAACTTGTCAGATTTCTGAGAACCTACTGCAAACTCCACTGGTTAGAGATACCCTTATGGATTCATCTTAAGACCTGTGATCCATAATCATGATGTCACCAGATGTAGCAAAAATTTGTTACTAACTATAGCTGAAAAGCTATAGTTGGTCAACGGTTTACTCTTTGAATTATTTAGAATATATTTAAGATTATATTTATCACTGTATTCACTGGGTTGTTTGACTGGGAGAAGAAAAGGTAAACTGAAAATAGTACACTGGAAATTGCACACAACCTGGGATCATCCTGACTAAGTGCAGTTATGGTAGGATGGTGCAAAGTGAATGACGTCTGTCAAGGGTGAGATATTGATTGAGACCCACTGCAAACTCCACTTATTGCTTAGGAGCTTTTATGCGATCAACGCATCTTAGGCATGACATTACAATACCTACAATTATTTATAAATGCAAAGAAAGCCATTAGCCCTTCAGAAATGTGTTGAGTTATACTGAGGATTTGTCCATTTCTTTTCCTAGAAGAAAAAAATTCCTAAATACAGAGTAAGTCATAGCATTTCATATTTTTTCCAGCTGAATACAGAACTTTTCTGTAAATTTCCAAAAGGCAAAGATGGTTTTAAAAAAGCAATTAAACAGGATTTGGTTTGGAATGTATTTCTTATGTTTGTGTCAATAATCAATATAATAATAATTAGCGCCTGAAAACTTTGACTTTTATTATTTACAAATTATTAAATTCAAACTAAAATGGCTGACCTAGTATAATCACATGTATTTATGCCAAACTAAGTTAAATCATTTTTTCATATTAATTGTTGTGATTACATGGATTGTTGTGTTCCACTGAATTAGGGAACATTATTCATTTCAGAAAAATAATATTTAAAATTTGTTGAAGCAAAATGGATTTTTGAAGAGGCAAACTAACTGAGGAAGGAGTTTCTACCTCCCTATTCTAAATAGCATTCAATTGGCTTTAGGAGGTCACTCATCTTCAGAAGATAACTAACCCTGTAGATTGTGTCTGAACTAGGAAGCCCTGGCACAATGATTTTGGAATGAGCCAAGTTCTCAAAACACAATTATATGTTATTACTTTTTCCATCTTATGTTAGACCCATAATCAGATTGGAAATCTATAGTTAGCGATAATGGAGCACTGAGACAATTGTCCATATCATTCATGCCAAAGAAACACTTTGATTTGAAATTCTGTACCTAAATGCTTGAGGCCAAAGTGCTCCTTTGGTTTGAATGATTTGGATAATTGTTTCAGTTCTCCACTTCATCTTGATAGTAGAAATTGGCCAAAAGCAAACGTATGAGCTACCATATTCATTCAGCACAGTGAAAATATGTACACATTTTGTGGCATATAAAGTTTGTAAATGTTTAAAGGAAAATAAAACTGAAAACTACTGAAGGTATCATTTACATATTTTCAATACCTCCTTTACAGAAAATAAATTATAGTATGCAAGCTCACACACATTCACTAAATTGCATTTTAGTATAGCTATTTATCAATAAACTATTTCTGAAAATTAAACAACTCTTAAAATTTGATGATCACAAATGATGAAAGAAACCAATAAAAATCTTCTAAATTAAACATGATTAAAAAACAAAACATAAATTCACTTAGTGTCCCCAGTTAACAAAGTAAAATGTTTATAAATTGCAGAACTAGAATAAGTGAAGAAACATCTACCTATTACATTGTTGCCATGCTCCATGTTATTGACTTCAATGTGTTTTGTTGCCATGTATTATGACTGCTATGTACTGAATGATAAGCGGAAGCCAACTATATGTCCCACAGTGATCACTGTACTTGTTTTAGTTTCCCTTTGTAAAGCCGAAGTTCTGATCTGTGCGGCAAGCACTAAGGCAATCAATGCTGATGAATGACTAGAAATGGTTTCTTTATTCCAGTCCTCGCTGAATAGAAAGTTTCCATTATCTCGTTCAACATCTTCACTCTATCAATCTGACAGAGGCAGACAGTTGCACACTTCACTGCTTTCACTTTAGAACAGTGTTCTACTTATCTGTTTCCAAAATGAAAGAAAAATGAAAAATAATAAAGTCTGGAGAAAACTTGTTTGTATGCATAAAAATACCATCTTTTATCCTCTTTTAATAGTTGTTAAGTTTTATTTGGAACATAATCATTTAAAACACAGTGGCAGAAAAAATTCATGGACAATAGAGCCCAATTTTTAACGTGTTAGATAAAATAAATCAAGTTTTACCTGTTGGAAAGTAAAAAAAAAAAAGCATTATCTTCTGTACCATTTTTGATCCTAATGGATATGGTATTTTTGTTCACTTTTCAAGGATTGGATAGCATCTTGGCATCCTCCTGAGGCTTTGTTCTGGCAACCTGGCAGCTTAGAAAGTCACCCAATATGCACATATTGATACTGTGTGAGTTTTTTTTTTTTCCCCTCCTTTTGTGAGTATTGTCTATCTCTATGGAGCAGAAGAGCACGCTGGAAAACAGGCAAGGTGTGAACCAGCCTCTCTTTGGCAGCTAGTCAGTAGGCTTTTGAGAAGAAAAGAATCCAAGGTAACAGCACAAGATGTCAGAAAGAAACTTTTTAGAACAACAACAACAACAAAAAAAAAAAACAGGGAAAACCATGGAAATTGCCTGGGCATTAATTACCAGAGTGGCCATTTACAACAGTTTGTTTTCTGCCAGAACTTTTCTTAACGCTGCAAAGACAGTCTTCTAGTGTGCTCAGAGCACACTCTTTACAGGAGCAGGGTCTAGCCTCTAAATATCCTGGATAATCAGTCATGCACACGAGCTTGGCCACGTTGCCTCATACAAAGGCAGCGACCTCTGGGGATTCTGAATTCATGCCACAAATAAAGATAATCTTTCTTTCCCTACTCTTTCCTGTACCTTGTACGTTTCCATGTGTGTATATATATATATATTATATATATATATATATTTTTTTTTTTTTTTTTGCGGTACGCAGGCCTCTCACTGTTGTGGCCTCTCCCGTTGTGGAGCACAGGCTCTGGACGCACAGGCTCAGCGGCCATTGTTCACGGGCCCAGCCGCTCCGCGGCATGTGGGATCCTCCTGGATCCGGGCACGAATCCGTGTCCCCTGCATCGGCAGGCAGACTCTCAACCACTGCGCCACCAGGGAAGTCCCTCCATGTATATTTTTGATAATTGCATCTGTGAAATAAATATCTTTTAGAAATGGAAGGAGCCACTCAGGTTTAGAGAAAAGAGCATTATACTTATATGACAGCAAATGCTCTGAATTATAATCTGAAATACGTCATTGACTACATGTTGGTACAGTATCGGTTGTATGACATTTCATTTTATTTGGTATCACTACAAATATAAAGATATATATGGATTTTATAAGATCTCTTGAGAAGAAAAAAGTTATAAAAATGAGGAAATGTAACAGAAATAACATTAACTTCCATGTCCTATGTAACACAAGTGAAGGAGAAATAGCTAAGTGTACCACATCTTCAGGCAGTAACTATGATACTCCAGACACTAACCCTGGGATGGGACGCTAACCAGTCAATGGAACATTCTATATGTTAACTTTCTCTTCTGGCAATGAAAATAAAACCCTCAAAATTCTATTTTCAGACACTGAAGATAATACTCCTATCTTCAAAACTTAACAAATAGGCAAAAGAAGAATAGACAGACTCTACTAGAGGGCGTAATCAGTGATTGATTTTTGCCATTTTTCTCTCTCTTCCTGAGTTATATTATCTGTTCAGTTGTATATATTTGTGCTGTCTTAAATCAATTATATTAATGCAGGTGGTTTTTAAGAAAAAATGGAATATAATATTTGCCACAGAGATAAGAACAGATAATAATATTTTGAGGGTTTTTTCACCACATATCAGTAAAAGCATTCAGCTACATTAGTACTTTGTACATATTTTGGGGTCAGATATAAAAATGTGGCTTACCACTACAAAATAATAGGGTGGTTAAGAGCAGACGTCTGTATGGTGCCTGCCTTCAATATCTGGCTCTGCCGTCTACTAGCTGTATGAACTTTGGTAAGAAACTTGACCTCCCTGTTCCTCCATTTGTAAAATGGGACTAAGTAATTGTGCCTACCACTTAGAGATATTGGGCAAATGAAAAGGGTTAATATCTTTAACATGGTCAAAAGAGTGCCTGGCATATAGTGAACCTACTATAAATGCTGGTAAAATATATTTTAAGAAGACCATTTTTAATAAATCTTGACAAAATATATCTATTTTTTTCCAAGAAGTAAGTAGAGAAAAAAAAAAAGAAGTAAGTAGCAAAAGAAAATCAGTCAAACCACAGAAAGTAAATATAACTGTTTTTACAGTGTGGCAAAATACCACAATATCAGACAAGCAAGAGTAACCAAAACAGTTACAAAGTGGAAGGCATGCACTAAATATGCAGTTAAGATTTAATCTATCTGTAATGAGCCTCTGTAATCTTTGAACCTTGGTGTTAATCAAAATTAGACTTCGTGATCATAAAAAGGACTTGTAAATAATGAGATTTCTGAAAGAGTGAAGATACTAATAACTGAGTGATTTCTGAAGTTCAACAATTTACTTTTGGCAGGGTAGAAATATTTTATAGCAGTCTGTAGAAAGTCAATATCCAAAAATTCATTTTCTATTTGTTTAGCTGAGGCCTTTGGCCTCAAGAGTTATAGCTTTTTGAATAGGAGCTCTTGCTTAGTTTCCACAGGTGCATTTCCTCAGGCAGATTTATATGCCTCATAAAAGCTTTATACAGCTCATAAATGCAGCCTTTCAATCCTACAGGTACTGCTGATCTGGAAGTTTTATTTTATATTTCAGGCTGATGAAAATGACATATCCTTGTTGGGAGATGCTACTATGAATTACAGAGCAATGGAAGAAAAATGGAAGAGAGTGATCCTGATGAGAAAAAAAAAAAAAAAGAAAGAAAGAAAGAAAAGCTGGGAGAGAAACTGTGAAGTAGAAGTCCATGGGGAGAGTGAGAACTGCTAACTGGGAGCTGTAGGGGAGGAAAGCATCACAGTAAGAACCCAGAGAAGGAACAGTGTGTGCTGCCACCTGAGAAAGCAGGAACAAGGAAATGGAATAGTGTATCAAGGGGCAAGGGAGTGAGCTGGAAATGTGCTGTATACATAGACTTCCTTACAATAATGTGTATTTATTCTCAGGATAGTCTAGGTACTTTCACATATCAAGATAGTGTAATTCAGAATTTTTTTAAGTGGGTGGGGATTTTCAAAATACCTCTTACGTTAAAAGCAGACTTTTCTAGAAATATAGATATAATAATATTAGTAAATGTTTATTACATATGCAGTGAAATAGAAACAGTGTGTATACTATTTCTCTGTGTGGGGAATTAGGATTAGAAGTAGGGAAAGACTTGAAAAAGAGACTAGGAAGGAATTATTTGTATAGTCCAGCAAGAAATAAAGCCTGTCATGGGTGCTGGCAGTGAAGATGTGGCAAAAGATTGAGATATGTTTTGAATGTGAAATGATTTGCATGGTGTTTAATGCATGCCAGCACTTTTCTAAGAGTTTAATGCATATTCATTTACTTCTCACAAGGATCCAGTAAGGTAGGTAATACTATTTTCTTCTCTTTTACAGAAAAGAAAATGTGTTTGTAGAAGGGTTAAGCTAAGTCCACCAGTTATGAAATGATGGAGCCATGATTTCTGGGCCTTTGTGTATGGCTGTATTGGTCTTTCATTCCACTGGGAAAGCTGGCAGTAGTTTCACTGGGGCTGAAATCCAACTCATGCTCCATTAATCAAGTCATGGATTACCTGCCACCTAAAGGAACAAAGCTTCTTCTGATTTGTTTGAAGGTATACCGTGGGCTAATAACAGTCTTATAGGATTTGGAACCAGGTACTCTGACAGGACGTCTATTTTAATGGCCCTGTTAAATACACTATACATGGGGAATGAAGGAATATGAGGAATCAAAGATGATTCCTAAGTTTCACTTTTAAGCAGTTGAACACAGGTTGGTACTGTTTACTGTTAGCAGGGAATAATTTACAATTTGGGTGTGGTTATTATGTAATTATATTATACAAATGAAAACATATACTTGGAGTATTACTTTTAACATGATTTCATTTCATGTTTACAAAAACCCAACAGGGTAGGAAAAGTGCCTTCACCCTTCACAAACTTACTTCTAGTCTCAGAGTCTGACTTGCACCAATCATACCAACAGCTCTGGCTCCTGGATGAGACCAGCCATAGGGAAGCACTGGCCACAGATAGGAAGGAAGGAGGAGGAACATTAAGACATTTATTTGCTCAGCTGGCCACATCCTTCAACCAGAAAATCAGAGCTCCTTCCAACCAGCCTTTTCTACACAGCTTCCTCTCTCTTTTTATTCCATTCCACAAATTTATTCCATTCCCCTAGCCCTTTTGGTTGTAGGGATGATCAGAACCTCCTATTGTTACTAACATTGTACTGTACTATTCTTCTGGTCTTACCATATTTATAAATGAACACTTTATTAAATTCTCCTTAAACACAATCTACTTACTTACATTATCCAATCTCTTTCTTGACAGGACACTGACCTGTCAATACAATGCAGTATTGAGCTGACCCAATTTACATCTAAGGAAACTCTAGGTCACACAGCTAGTAAATTCAGTTCAGTTTGAGAAGTACATGATGCTAAGCAGCAAAGAGAAGAAAGCAGCAAACTCTGAGGACTTAAGAAAAAGTTTTACAGAGGATCTTAAAAGTTCTAGAATTTTATCAGTTCCACAAACAGAAAAGGCATTATAGCCAAAGAGCATCCTGTGCAAAAGCAGGGAAGAATAAGATAAAGGAAGCTTGAGGGGACTACAAATAGATCTTTGATGCTGCCTTGCAGGGAACCAGGAATGGTGGAAAGTGAACTTGTAAAGGTAACCAGGAGACTAGATAATAAGAGGGAAGAAAAGTGGTGGTCATCAAGGAAGGAAACTACAGGATTTTACCAGGAACATAAGCCTGAGTGAGTGGAAAATTTAACTTGATTTCCCAAAGCCTGATCATAATCACACAGTAACTTTGACCTTAAAGATAGTAATATGTATGTGCACATTTGCATACATTTCCTCTGTAATCCTGCATCTATTGTATATATATTGATAGGCCATACTGCAGTTATGTATCTCTTACTAGGTGAAAACTAACTATTCTGCTAGTGATACCTAAAGCCCACATAGTTTGAAAGTTAGGGAGCAAAATTTTAAATGTAGGGTGACATACTTGAGAGAGT
This sequence comes from Leucopleurus acutus, assembly GCF_964270905.1. Classification (NCBI taxonomy): domain Eukaryota; kingdom Metazoa; phylum Chordata; class Mammalia; order Artiodactyla; family Delphinidae; genus Leucopleurus; species Leucopleurus acutus. The sequence continues at coordinate 38,260,501 of NC_139147.1, read as the reverse complement.
ATTATTTTTTTGGCTTTTTGTTTTATTTATTTATTTTACTGAACGATTTACTGTAATCTTTAGTGGGGGTTAAACTTTGTGACTGCTTGTATTAGGAAAAGAAATAAAACATTATCTTAACATATGGGTTGGTACAAAATCTCAGACTTGCACAATTTTGTGTTTCTAAGCTTGATAGCATTTTCACCTAACGACAAGGTCATTAAATTAGGTGGCATGATTTGCCTTCTTGAGCAGTCTGATTTTGAGAACCACTCCACAGTCAGCAGAAGGGGCAGATAGTAGAGCAGATTATGCTGAGTGTAGATGAGTTCTTTATGAAAGAGATAAAATTAGCTTCAATGACAGACATGGAGAGGATGGGTTCTGGAGTCAGATTCACTGAGACAGAACAGTGTTTAACCCTCTGTGTCCATTTCCCTATTTAGAAAATGACAACAATAATAGCACCTACCTCAGAGTATGTGAGCATAGACTGAAGTAATATATATGAAGCACTAAGAGTAATATCTGATAGGTGGTGAGCACCATGCAAGTATTATGTATTATCATTAAAGACATTAGTACATTAGCTGTCGTGTTCTAATAATATTAGTTATTACGTTTAAAATCTCCACTTAGATGCAAAACACGATGCCAGCAAATTCTAGAGCATGTGGCATCCAATATTTGAATAAAATCCCATTGTTTCAACTAGATAACTACTATAAAAAAAAAAGTTAGGAATATTCTGGATGGGGCTAGCCAGTAAGTTTTTTATATTCTTATTAGCCCCCTTTATATTAAATATCTCAGATCATAGCTAAATAGAAGTAGTCAAGTTTGAAAAAATCGTAAAAATGCAGAACCTGATCTAAACATAAACCACAGCAATGGCTGAGTTTGGGGGCAGAAGACACTACCATATGAACATTTAATCTAATATAATTAAATCAACTACAAATGAAAATTTAAATTACAATAATATAGAGACATAAATTAATAACAGTTTATTTTGTCTCACACTATAATATAGCAAGGAGTATTTAATTATACTATGTAGTAACAAAGATTAAAAAGACATGATAAGAAACTTTTTCTTGAAGCTAAATAATTCTCCCACAAAAATTAAAGATTTATTCTTTTAATTCTAAAATATTTCCTGTTCAAAAATCAGGTTGCATAATTTTTACTGTTTTTTCATCCAGATTAAATTAAGCCTTCTCTATGACTGAACACAAGTACGATGAGAAAGTTAATTTACTAAGTACACCAAAAAATGACATCAGATGTTTTCATTTAGGTCAATGGATGCTTCCACGAAAAATTTTATTTATCACCAAACTATAGACTGTAAGTAATTTTACTCTGGGTATTACTTCTATTCTATCCTTGATCCACTTCTGATTTAATTTTTTGTGTTCGCCTAGCTCTCATCCTTATTTGGAGACAGTAAATATACAAACTTATGGCCTAGTACAGTGGCATGGTTATAGTAGGCAGTTAATAAACATTCATGTAATGAATAAATATCTGTTAAATGAATAAATATGAATGTGAATAGTGTGGGATTTCATAGGGGTATATGAGAGAAAATTCAGAAGGCAATTGTTCTGTATTCAACACAAGAAGATTATTTTCATTTGGTTTGAACATAAAGTTACAATTAATATTAAAATATTTAAAATAATATTTTATGATATTTTAGATTTCTGCTAGAAAACAGAATAATTCATAAATAAGTAATTGTAAAATATGATAGACTGAGGAATTTTCAAATGTTTAACAAGAGGACAGATTTTTTTTTTTTTTTTTTTTTTGCTGTACACGGGCCTCTCACTCTTGTGGCCTCTCCCGTTGCGGAGCACAGGCTCTGGACACGCAGGCTCAGCGGCCATGGTTCACGGGCCCAGCCACTCCATGGCACGTGGGATCTCCCCAGACCGGGGCACGAACCCGTGTCCCCTGCATTGGCAGGTGGACTCTCAACCACTGTGCCACCAGGGAAGCCCAAGAGGACAGATTTTTATAAGGTTATATAGAGATGCATTATTGGTTGTAAATAATTTTTTTTTAATTTATTTTATTTTATTTTATTTATTTATTTATTTTTTGCGGTACGCGGGCCTCTCACTGTTGTGGCCTCTCCCGTTGCGGAGCACAGGCTCCGGACGTGCAGGCTCAGCAGCCATGGCTCACGGGCCCAGCCGCTCCGCGGCATGTGGGATCTTCCCAGACCGGGGCATGAACCCGTGTCCCCTGCATCGGCAGGTGGACTCTCAACCACTGCGCCGCCAGGGAAGCCCTTTTAATTTATTTTTAGCTGTGTTGCATCTTCATTTCTGCACGCAGGCTTCCTCTAGTTGTGGCAAGCAGGGGTTACTCTTTGTTGTGGTGCATGCGCAGGCTTCTCATTCAAATGGCTTCTCTTGTTGCTGAGCATGGGCTCTACACATGTGGGCTTCAGTAGTTGTGGCTCGCGGGCTCTAGAGCACAGGCTCAGTAGTTGTGGTGCACGGGCTCAGTAGTTGTGGCATGCAGGCTCAATAGTTGTGGCTCATAGGCTCTAGAACGCAGGCTCAGTAGTTGGGGCTCACGGGCTTAGTTGCTCTGTGGCATGTGGGCTCTTCCTGGACCAGGGCTTGAACCCGTGTCCCCTGCATTGGCAGGCAGATTCTTAACCACTGTGCCACCAGGGAAGTCCCAAATTTAATAATTCTGACGAATAAAACCAATGTTAAATGATTCACGTGCATCAAGAATCTTATATCTGTTTTACATAAAACACTGAACTAGCATCTCTGTTGTATCACTATAGTTTTATATTATAATACATGTTTGGCAAGAATTTGTTGAATTGAAATTAATTACAAATACATTTTCTTTCATTTTCAATTACTCATCATGATAAAGGAAGAAATAAAGTGCCTAAATCAGCATCAGCAAACATTTCAGAAATCTGACTTTGTCAAAGTTAAAATGAAGCAAACATAATTCACACTATTCAAAGTGAATAGTTAATTTCTAAATAATTAGGAAATTGTATTATAAGATTGAAGTTACTGACCTAATTTATAATAATTCATAGAAAGATATCATTAAATCAAGTATAAAAATATAATTTTGAACATTTAAGGTCTTTTTTAGAAAAAGGATAATTCTTGGAATTATTTTATAAGTACTTGTTCAATGTAAAAACAAAATCTAGTACTCCAGACATCCTCTGTAAATTACATCCCAAGTCTTATTGTAGTTGAAACTGTTTACACTACACTTATGGTACTTTCAGTGTAAATAGAAAAATATATTATTTATTCAAATATCTTATTTCAAACTTTGAGCAATTAAATTCCCCATTCACTGATTTCAGAATAAATATTTTATTTTGCTTTAGCAATGTGTAGGAAAATCTAACATAACACAATACTTGTGCTATTGTAGATTTTTTGGTGTATCAATTACACTGAAATTAATATAATTTAATGTTTTTATATCTCTTCTCTATGCCCTTTTCAGAATATGACACAAATTAACCATGTTTTGAGACATGACATTTATTCTATCATTTCTAGTATCATGTGTATTTCCAATTGCAATAACAATCTTAACCATTTAGACTCAATTTCTTCATGTCAGGGAATTAAAAAGTCAGATCCTATTAAACATCAATATACCATGAAGAGATTAAAATATAAGTTAAATTGACTGCTTAACAAATCAATGCATGTATAAAACAAAACATCAATAAAAATACAAAGAGCTGTAGCAATACCTTTTTTTTCTCTCACACATACAAGCACCAATAAAAAATATAAACAAATTTCAGAACTCTAAAGGCAATTTAAAGTCAAAGTAACTTTGTCAGAAGTTTATTTTTCCTGAGTCTGACCGACAGAGTAAAGAACTGAACTCTTGCATTTCCTTCACAATATGTTCTGACTAAATTATCAGATGTATAGTCTGTTCAATCACCATAAGTATATTTTTGAAGGATGTTTACTAGAAATCTGGTCAACTTCTTACGAATTCTTATTTATTAATTATTCCTCCTGTCCTCACATCAGACAAGTTTATAATTTTCAGCTCTTCTGAAGACCATTTTTCATTCCAAATATCAAGTGTTAAATTACCCCTAATTTTAACTTGTATCCTTTCGTATTATCGATTTTATTCAATACACCTTAACACCAGTGACAACTTTTGAGAAATTTGAAAAGTGGTGTTTAAAACACACACACACTAACCAAATCTATTTACATTAACAATCTTTAACCTTCCAGGTTATATAATGAAAATGTAGAGGGAAAGCATGGACTTTGTAATGAGATAAATCTGGATTTTAATTCCCTCATCACCACTTACTAGCTAGGTGACTTCTGACTTTTAATTAACCACTATGAGCCACTATTATCCACAGATGAGTTATTAACATCTCACTTGTTTGGCTCTTGGGAGGCTGAATATAATGCAATGCATGTAGCAGACTGGCACATGGTAGTTAATGTATTATAGCTAATATATTTATAAATATATAAATTGTCATTTTTAATTGCAAGTGATTCACATGCCATCAAATTTGAGGAAGAAAGGTAGAAGTAATTGTAACAAGAATAGCAAAGAATCATTTACCCTTAAATGCTGATCAAATGGTCAGTTCCAAGGGAGACCACCTAGAGAGGCACACCTGTGGAAAGGTGGTGGGTGGAGAGGAAAACCTCAGGCTGAATTCTCATTTAGCTGGTATTTAGTTGATTCTCCAACTGTTTTAGGGTTTTATTGCATGTTCTTGAATCCACAAAGCACTGATCCAGACTTAGGAAAAGCACTCTGGGATCATTTTTCTTTGATGGTTCACATGACAACTTCATTATGGTTGCCTGGATTTCCCTAGTTATGTAGAAAATTGTCTAGTTTTCCTGGCAAGAACCCTGCTTGTAAAGAATCATGTGCATGGACATATATACACTACCAAACGTAAGGTAGATAGCTAGTGGGAAGCAGCCGCATAGCACAGGGAGATCAGCTCGGTGCTTTGTGACCACCTGGAGGGGTGGGATAAGGAGGGTGGGAAGGAGGGAGACGCAAGCGGGAAGAGATATGGGAACATATGTATATATATAACTGATTCATTTTGTTGTGAAGCTGAAACTAACATACCATTGTAAAGCAATTATACTCCAATAAAGATGTTAAAATGAAAAAAAAAAAGAATCATGTGAAAACAGCTACTGTATGACTTGAGACTAATGCTACTTTCCACGTATTATTTTTGTCTTTCACAAAATAGATAAAAATAATAGGTATTTGACCAATGTATATATTCATGGGGAAAAAAAAATCAAACTATACTATTTCTAGTCATCTTCCAAATTCTAAAACTGGGCTAGACTTTGTAAAGAATAATTAAAGCCTAATAATATTTTTTCTATAGTTTTCAAAATTTTAGCAAATTAATGCTTGGTAGCAGGATGTTGGTAAGCGTGAAAGTGAAGGACTTTTTTCAACAAATAGATATAATGGATTCAATGACCTCAGAAACCTCTGACATCCTGAGGGTCCTATTAAAAGAGTTACTTAGGGATGGCAGCCTGCAGTGTAAAGAAACTGAATTGTATCTGAGGATTCATACTTATATTTTGCTCTAAATCGTAGCTTCAAAAATGAGAAATCATGGCTAATAAGAAATAATAGTTAAATTGTTACAAACATAGCACAAAGTATTCTGCAGAAATTCTGTTTTCACAATCTTTTCTGTTTTGCAAGATTAATAAAAAACTGAAACAAAACTTTACAATTTTATCTAATATTATTTCAAGTGCAGCTGTCAAAGATAGATAAATAAAAAGATTTGTGTATTTGGTTTAAAGACATCAAACCAAAAGTTCAATCGATGCTTACTTTAAAACCTTTTACTGTGCAAGTTTTTCGGCTGAGGTTTTACCTCTCTTTATTTAAAAGGACCCTAGAGAGACATTATCCTGCAGTCAAGTACACAGCCCTTGTATGTTGCTGAAATTTTTGCCACACTATTTGTTATAATAAACTAGAGACTGAAAAATTGGTCAGCATGATTAGCCATGTACCCAACCTTTTCATACGTAAAATGACTTTTATATATATTTAAAAGGAAATCCATATTTAGGGGAGGAGACTTTTTTTAGCAACATAAAAGACTCAAAAGACTCAGATTATGACTCTTCAGTGTAGAATATACTCTAAAATTTAGCTCTGATCTTTAACAATATTCAATTACTATTCCATTTTTCTGTATTCAATTCAATTCTGTATTCAATTTCTGTATTCAATATTCAATTACTATTCCATTTTTCTGTAAGATGTTAGAGGAAGGGATGCACAATATGTTTGGGATTTAAGTGATAAATTTCATAAGTCTTTTTTATATAAATATTTGCCTATTAAATATTTAAATAACAACAGCAATGACAAAGAGGAGGATTGGATCTGATCTATCAGAATAAATTGTTATCTGAATTTTGTTCTGACAGTAACTAACCTGGGAAGAAATATTATGCAAAGTACATGAAGAGGACAGTGGGCCTATTCTAAGAAATTTTGATTCTAATATAACTGGGGATATTTCTTTTTTTCCTTCATTTATTATGGACAGGTCTCTACCAGATATATATTCACCTTGGTTTGAGGGGACATTAGTTATGGCTGAACACTGATTCCTCACTCCATCTGGACAATTTAATGAGCAGCCTCCCTTTTTCAACACCAAATGAGATAATGCATGCAAAATCACTTTGAAGAGCATAAAGTACTTTACAAATGAAAAGTATTATTATTTTGAGATAAGTAATTAGTGCTTTTAGTAATAAAAAAGTACCACTTGATGATATTAATATATGAGTGATAGTTCTTTAGAAATGACCTTCTAATCAGTTGGACACATATATAGGTGAAAAGTAGAATAACTTAACTTATATTATCTTACATTCCTGATGAGAATTCAAGAAATTTTATAAGAACCAGATACATTAGATTATAAATATATATACTGCCTTGTATTTTTCACTGAACATCTAGAAGTCTAGAAAATATTCATTAAAAAAATCATTCATAAATATTTGTTAGTAACTATTTAAAATAAAATATGTGCAATCACTATTGAAATGCAGTAGAAATAATATATTTTAGGAAAAAGAGAAAACTTATCTGTTTAATTCAATTTACTTTTTTTTAACTCAAAATGTCTCCAATTATATGTTTATTTGTGAATTTGTGTGACAGCACAACCCTATTTTTCTTTCTAAATGGGTACATTTCTATTTTTAATTTTAGTCTGACTTATTAATGTCTCAATAAATCAATACATGAGTTATTTTCATTCATTTAAAATGTAATTTTGATTTCATATTTTGATTCTGTTCTAAATAAAACAAGGTCATTTGTATGTAGTAATTTCAGATCTTTTGAAGAGTTATAAGTAATGAATAACATCACTAAAACAAAAAGAAGGAAATAACCATATGAGAGTTGGAATAATATGATCACTAACAAAATATTTTTTTGTGAATGAATAGCTAGGATTTGAACTGTCAGAACTGGGATCTCTTACAAGCTCATTTAGGGTTTGACTTTATGATTAAAAAATAAATTACAAGTGTATCTACAATGGCAAGATAATGTTAAAACCCAGGCACCTCCTGAGGTAAAGAATTGATTAAATGTTCAGAGGACTAAAAACCCAATATTGAACAATCTTTAGTGAGTTTTAATCTTTTCAAAATTTGTTCAATATTTTAAAATTTAATCATTTATAATGTCTTAAAGATAAAAAGATATGTGATAATCCTTTTTAATTGAAATAGTTGATATACAACGTTATGTTGGTTTCAGATGTACTACACAATGACATTTGCATACTTTGAAATGATCACCACAGTAACTCTAGTAACCACCTGTCTCTAATACTGTAATACTAAGTTATTATGGTATTATAGACCATATTACTTATGCTCCATATTACAACCCCGTGGTTTATTTATTTCATACTAGAGGTTTGTACCTCTTAATCCTTTTTACCTATTTTGCTCCCCACCTTTCTCCCCTCCCCACTTACCCCCGGTACTCCTTTGTTCTTTGTATCTATGAGTTTATTCTTATTTTGTTTGTTTGTTCTGATTTTTAGATTTCATATATAAGTGAGATCATATGTTATTTGTCTTTCTCTGACTTATTTCACTTAACATAATATTATCTAGATCCATCCATCTTGTCACAAAAGGCAAAACAACATTTTTTGATGGCTGAGTAATATTCCATTGTATATATATACCACATCTTTTTTATCCATTCATCTATCCATGAGCACTAAGGTTGCTTCCAAATCTTGACTAGTGTAAATAATGCTGCAATGAACACTAAAGTGCATGTATCTTTTCAAATTAACATTTTTGTCTTCTTTAGGTAAATACCTAGAAGTGAAATTGCTGGATCACATGGCAGTACTTTTTTTTTTTTTTTTGAGGAACTTCCACACTCTTTTCCATAGTGTCTGCACCAATTTTTAATTCCACTAACAGTGAAGGAGGGTTACCTTTTCTTCAGATATGTAATAGTCAATAATAATACATGGTCAATGGACTTGAGACAATAAAGAAATATATATATATATATTTGTAAAGCTGAGAAGCGAATTTCATGATGTTTCTTTAAACAATAAGTTTATACTCTCAGAATAAAATCAAGCTTTTTACGAAGTGGAGATTGTATGTAAATACTGTCCTTTTCACCTCTCTGAAAACACAAACCTTCCCTATATGAAAAATAGAAACAAGCAAACAAACAACAACAACAAAACCCTGAACAAATATAACAACAAAAAGAAATGCATATAACTTAACAGGAAAAAAAAATGGAGAACTTAAATTGTATTAATTTGATTTCCTATAGCATGTTTTTATCTAGGTAGTTAAGAAGTCCATGTAAAAAAAATTTTATACCTCAAAAGTTTACACTACTTCATGAGAATACTTAGAAAATCTTTATAAAAAGACTCTTCTGATTCCAAATTTTATATAAGAAACATTCAAATTGAACTTTTGATTTCCTTAACTATACAAGAAATAAGATGCTTGAGATGTTATCTTGAACATGCGGCTGTCCTATTAGCATCAGCTGAATCACCTTTCATGAGACACTCAAAAGAAAGATCTAGAGAGGAAGATTGAATTATGAATATTTTCAAGTAAATTTCTTGTATGCTAGCTCTGGATAGAGTACATGCCTTTAGCTTTTCCTTCACAGAATAAAATTCTCCAGAAATGTAAATTTTTTAAATTAATTAAACCATATACCTGAAAGAGATGTGAATATTATTTGGTTTATTTAAATTTGAAAATTAAAAAATAGGCTTTTTGATAATGTATACCTACCAAAAAATAAATATCTTTACTAGTTTTAGTGATATTATCTAGTGGTATAATTAACCTAACTTATTTTATCAACTAAGTTTTGTTGACCAACTGAACATTTAAACTATGATTATTGCCCATTCTTAAACAATAAACAACATCAATTGGTTGATATTACCCTGAGTCTATTTCATAAGCTAAGTACATGTTGAATGAAAATTGTATTTTCATTAATGAAAATTATTTTAGGAATCTAAATACTGATTATTACACAACTTTAAGCTTTCTTTGAAAAATATGTGCCTAGTATAATTCTTTTCTCCAGAGTATTTCTTTTCATAAAACCAGAATGTTCTCTGAAATCAAAGCCTTAGTCTGTATTTCCTCAACAATGCATGTCCTATCATTAGCTAGGCTAATCTGCTTTTCAATATTCTCTTATTTTTCAAACACTGGACTTGTGTTGATGCTACATGGAGGTCATACTCTCAAGTTTATTATGCTTAGTAAAATTTTATTGCTGCTTTTCTGTCAATCTCAAGAGTAAGCTAAATCTATACATTTATAATTAAACACGTGAAAGTCTAAGAACTAATTCTCAAGTAATAAAAGGGGTTCAATTACAATACTTATTTTACTTTTCTATATGCTCAAAAGTTATGCTACTTCATCTAATTTTGATGCTTTAACCCCAAATGTTTATGAATAAATATTGTGATAACACTGAAATGACAAATTTCAAAATAATAGGTATGTATATCTCCCAAAACAAAATTTTTTCTACTAAGTATCCTAGCAGACTGAGAAAATAAGCAGAATTTTGAAGCAGCTCAATCTCAGAAGAACTAACCTGGTAATTTTGCCCCATTGAGAATGCTGTACCAAACTCAGAGACAGGTTCCCTATCAGAAGTATCCCTAGATACTGATGTCAAAAGTTGAGATGTGAGACCACAAATATACATTTTGTTGAAGTAATTTCTATGACCTTTACAGATAATTTTCACAAACTAATAAATACATAATCCTATCATAAATAGATCATTTCAAGAAATAACCTTTTTCATGTTAAAAAAAATTATCATGCCAAGAAACACCAAGCCATAAATGTAAACATAGAGATAAGTAATATCTAGTGCCCCTCTAGCTACTTCCATGTATAACAATATATTTAATAAAGCAACAATATTAAAATGTTATTTAAACTTGTATCTAAAATATTTATCATCATACTGCACTTAAATTTGTTACCAAAACTAATCACATTTTATGAATGCTAGTAAACCAGAGGCAGACAAAGAAGAAAAAATTCCTTACAAAATGGTATCATGCAATCATGTCAGAAATCTCATCCATCCATACTATAAAGATACTTTCTCTGGAATATATTCTTTAAATAATATAATTTATTAATGCTATAATCAAATCTTAAAGGAACGATTACTTTAATTTTTTAAAGTAGATTTCCACCTCATAAATTTCAATGTGCAATAATAACCTCCATGAATAGAATTAATATTTAATAAAGAAGCCTTCCCTGACATTTGAATTTCACTATAAAAGCTGTTTTCTTTTTTGAAATGATTTTTGAAGAGTCACTTATTTAAAATATTTTGAATATCTTAGACCAAATTAGTATTTGTTGAAAAATGATGACAAAAGGAAATAATTTCCTAATTGTACAAAAACTCCTTTAATAAAATAATCACAAAAGTTTTTCTCATAGAATTTTAAGAATAGAATGATTCATTCATTTTCTCTTAAAATCTTGTTCTTAAACATTGTCACTGTTAAGTGTATTTCATTTGATCTATATTTAATATTACATTGGTTAAAAAATGAAATCCATCATATCTCCAAGATTAAAAATCTAAATTCTAAAGGTTTTTTTGATAACACGGTCTTTATTTCTAGACTTAATATAATTTTATTTTTCACAATTTTTATACACTCTTCAGTGTTAATAGGTAAAACAGTCAAAATCACTTCTCCATTTATATTTTTTAAAAATCTTCCATCTGAGGTAATATCCACTGACACTAGCTATGTCACAGCAAGTCATTGGCATTCAAATATAAAGCACTGATTTTCCTATCTGCTAGGTCAGAATGACACAATTATAAAACTAAACAAGAAAATATTCCCTGGTGTCATGTGTCTAACCTCAAATAGCTTTTAAATATTTGATCATCACTTCCAGTGATGAAGTACCACAACTCACTAATTTATATCTTTGCATGATTCAGCATTCAATCTGGCGCTTAATCCAAGTCTATTTTATTTACTTACCCACAGGACACTAGTAAAAAAGCATAAAGTACTTCATATCCAGGAATTCTGATTTTAACCTTCAGTTACTCACCTATAAGAGAAAGGAAAGAAAGAAAGATAATGGTTAGTATGAAAAATACTTAATGTTGAGGGAGACCTTCAAGATGGGGGAGGAGTAAGACATGGAGATCACCTTCCTCCCCACAAACACATCAAAAATACATCTACACGTGGAACAACTCCTACAGAACACCTACTAAATGCTGGCAGAAGACCTCAGACTTCCCCAAAGACAAGAAACTCCCTACGCACTTGGGTAGGGCAAAAGAAAAAAGAAAAAAACAGAGACAAAAGAACAGGGACGGGACCTACACCTCTGGGAGGGAGCTGTGAAGGAGGAAAGGTTTCCATACACTAGGAAGCCCCTAGAGACTGCGGAGACTGCGGGTGGTGGAGGGGGGAAGCTTCAGAGCCATGGAGGAGAGCACAGCAACAGGGGTGCAGAGGGCAAAGTGGAGGATTCCAGCACAGAGGATCGGTGCCGACCAGCACTCACCAGCCCGGGAGGCTTGTCTGCTCACCCGCCGGGGCGGGTGGGGCTGGGGGCTGGGGGCTGAGGCTCGGGCTTGGGTCGGATCGCAGGGAGAGGACCGGCGGCATGAACACAGCCTGAAGGGGGCTAGTGCACCACAGCTAGCCGGGAGGGAGATCGGGAAAAAGTCTGGACCTGCCTAAGAGGCAAGAGACCATTGTTTTGGGGTGGGCGAGGAAAGGGGATTCAGAGAACTGCCTAAAAGAGCTCCAGAGACGGGTGTGAGCACGGCTATCAGCGCGGACCCCAGAGGTGGGCATGAGATGCTAAGGCTGATGCTGCAGCCACCAAGAAGCCGGTGTGCGAGCACAGGTTACTATCCACACCTCCCCTCCTGGGAGCCTGTGCAGCCCGCCACTGCCAGGGTCCCGTGATCCAGGGACAACTTTCCCAGGAGAAGGCACGGCGCGCCTCAGGCTGGTGCAAAGTCATGCCAGCCTCTGCTGCCGCAGGCTCACCCCACATTCCGAACCCCTCCCTCCCCCCGGCCTGAGTGAGCCAGAGCCCCTGAATCAGCTGCTCCTTTAACCCCGTCCTGTCTGAGCGAAGAAGAGACGCCCTCCGGCGACCTACAGGCAAAGGCAGGATCAAATCCAACGCTGAACCCCGGGAGATGTGCAAAAAAGAAGAGAAAGGGAAATCCCTCCCAGCAGCCTCAGGAGCAGCAGATTAAATCTCCACAATCAACTTGATGTACCCTGCATCTGTGGAATACCTGAATAGACAACGAATCACCCCAAATCGAGGAGGTGAACTTTGGGAGGCACTGTAACGTGGGGTTTGCTTTCTGCATCTAATTTGTTTCTGGTATTATGTTTATATTAGTTTAGTATTTAGAGTTTATTATTATTGGTAGATTTGTTTATTGATTTGGTTGCTCTCTTACTTTTTTAAAAAATATATAGATCTATAATTTCTTTTTTCCTTTTTCTCTTTTTGTGAGTATGTATGTGTATACTTCTTTGTGTGATTTTGTCTGTATAGCTTTCCTTTTACCATTTGTCCTAGGGCTCTGTCAGTCGGTTTCTTGGTTTTTTTTTTTTCTATACATTTTAGCACTTGTTATCATTGGTGGATTTGTTTCTTGGTTTGGTAGCTCTCTTCTTTCTTCCTTTTTTCATGACTTTTAAATTTTTTTATTTTTAATAATATTTTTTAATTTTAATAACTTTATTTTATTTCATTATTATTTTTCTCTTTCTTTATTTTTTTATTTTTTTATTTTTTTTGCGATACGTGGGCCTCTCACTATTGTGGCCTCTCCCGTTGTGGACCACAGGCTCTGGATGTGCAGGCTTAGCGGCCATGGCTCACGGGCCCAGCCGTTCCGCGGCATGTGGGATCCACCTGGACCAGGGCACGAACCCGTGTCCCCTACATTGGGAGGCATACTCTCAACCACTGCGCCAGCAGGGAAGCCCTCTTTTTATTGTTTCTCCCTTTTCTTCTGAGCTGTGTGGCTAACAGCGTCTTGGTGCTCCAGCTGGGTGTCAGGTCTGTGCCTCTGAGGTGGGAGAGCCGAGTTCAGGACATTTGTCCACCAGAGACCTCCTGGCTCCACGTAATATCAAACAGCAAAAGTTCTCACAGAGATCTCCATCTCAGTGCTAACCCAGCTCCACTCAAAGACCAGCAAGCTACACTGCTGGACACCCCATGCCAAACAGCTAGCAAGACAGGAACACAACCCCACCCATTAGCAGAGAGGCTGCCTAAAATCATAATAAGGTCACAGACACCCCAAAACACACCACCAGATACCATTCTGCCCACCAGAAAGACAAGATGAGCCTCATCCACCATAACATATGCACTAGTCCCCTCCACCAGGAAGTCTACACAACCCACTGAAACAACCTTATTCACTGGGGACAGACACTAAAAACAACAGGAATTATGAACCTGCAGTCTGTGAAAAGGAGACCCCAAGCAAAATGAGAAGACAGAGAAACACAAAGCAGATGAAGGAGCAAGGTAAAAACCCACCAGACCAAACAAATGAAGAGGAAATAGCAGTGTACCTGAAAAAGAATTCAGAGTCATGATAGTAAAGATGATACAAAATCTTGGAAATAGAATGAAGAAAGTACAAGAAAGAAGAAGAAGAACTAGAAGAACTAACTAAAGAAGAAGAACTAGAAGAACTAACTAAACAGCAAACAAACAATGATAAACAACTCAATAAATGAAATTAAAAATTCTCTAGAAGGAATCAATAGCAGAATAACTGGCAGAAGAATGGATAAGTGACCTGGAAGATAAAAGAGTGGAAATAACTACCACAGAGCAGAATAAAGAAAAATGAATGAAAAGAATTGAGGACAGTCTCAGAGACTTCTGGGACAACATTAAACACACCAACATTTGAATTATAGGGGTCCAAGAGGAAGAAGAGCAAGAGAAAGGGACTGAGAATATATTTGAAGAGATTATAGTTGAAGACTTCCCTAATATGGAAAAGGAAATAGTCATTCAAATGCAGGAAGCACAGAGTCCCATACAGGATAAACCCAAGAGAAATACACCAAGACACATGTTAATCAAACTATCAAAAACTAAATACAAAGAAAAAATATTAAAGCAGCAAGGGAAAAACAACAAATAACATAAAAGGGAATCCCCATAAGGTTAACAGCTGATCTTTCAGCAGAAACTCTTCAAGCCAGAAGGGAGTGGCAGGACATACTTAAAGTGATGAAAGGGAAAAACCCACAACCAAGATTACTCTACCCAGCAAGGATATCATTTAGATTTTACAGAGAAATTAAAAACTTTATACACAAGCAAAAGTTAAGAGAACATAGCACGACCAAACCAGCTTTGCAACAAATGCTAAAGGAACTTCTTTAGGCAGGAAACACAAGAGAAGGAAAAGACCTAAAATAACAAACCCAGAACAATTAAGAAAATTGTAATAGGAACATACATATCAATAACTGCCTTAAATGTAAATGGATTAAATGCTCCACCAAAAGACACAGACCAGCTGAATGGATACAAATACAAGACCCATATATCTGCTGTCTACAAGGGACCCACTTCAGACCTAGGGACACATACAGACTGCAAGTGAGGGGATGGAAAAAGATATTCCATGAAAATGGAAATCAAAAGAAAGCTGGACTAGCAGTTCTCATATCAGATAAAATAGATTTTAAAATAAAAACTATTACAAGAGACAAAGAAGAACACTACAAAATGATCAATGGATCAATCCAAGAAGGAGAGATAACAATTGTAAATATTTATGCACCCAACATAGGAGCACATCAATACATAAGGCAAATGCTAGCAGCCATAAAGGGTAAATTGACAGTAACACAATCATAGTAGGGGATTTTAACACCCCACTTTCACCAATGGACAGATCATCCAAAATGAAAATAAATAAGGAAACACAAGCTTTAAATGATACATTAAACAAGATGGACTTAATTGATATTTATAGGACATTCCAACCCAAACAACAAATATACTTTCGTCTTAAGTGCTCATGGAACATTCTCCAGGATAGATCATATCTTGGGTCACAAATCAAGCCTTGGTAAATTTAAGGAAATTGAAATCCTATCAAGTATCTTTTCTGACCACAACGCTATGAGACTAGAAATCAATTGCAGGAAAAAAATCTATAAAAAAAAAAAAAACACACATGGAGGCTAAACAACACACTACTAAATAACCAAGACATCACTGAAGAAATCAAAGTGGAAATCAAAAAATACCTAGAAACAAATGACAATGAAAACACAACAACTTAAAACCTATGGGATGAAGCAAAAGCAGTTGTAAGAGGGAAGCTCATAGCAATACAATCCTACCTTAAGAAACAGGAAACATCTCAAATAAACAACCTAACCTTGCACCTAAAGCAGTTAGAGAAAGAAGAACAAAATACCCCCCAAGGGCTTCCCTGGCGGCACAGTGGTTGAGAGTCCGCCTGCTGATGTAGGGGACATGGGTTCGTGACCCAGTCTGGGAAGATCCCACATGCCACGGAGCAGCTGGACTCAAAAAAACAAAACAAAACAAAACAAACAGATGTAAAAAGAACCGCAAAGTCAGCAGAAGGAAAGAAATCATAAAGATCAGAACAGAAATAAATGAAAAAGACAAAAAGGAAACAAGAGCAAAGATCAATAAGAGTAAAAGCTGGGTCGTTGAGAAGATAAACAAACTGATAAACCATTAGCCAGACTCATCAAGAAAAAAGAGGAGAAGACTCAAATCAATAGAATTAGAAATGAAAAAGGAGAAGTAACAACTGACACTGCAGAAATACAAAGGATCATGAGACATTACTACAAGCAACTATATACCAATAAAATGGACAGCCACGAAGAAATGGACAAATTCTTAGAAAAGCACAACCTTCCAAGACTGAACCAGGAAGAAATAGAAAATATAAAAAGACCATACACAAGCACTGAAATTGAGACTGTGATTAAAAATCTTCCAACAAACAAGGCTTCCCTGGTGGTGCAGTTGTTGAAAGTCCGCCTGCCGATGCAGGGGACATGGGTTCGTGCCCCGGTCTGGGAAGATCCCACATGCCGTGGAGCAGCTGGGCCCTTGAGCCATGGCCTCTGAGCTTGTGCGTCCAGAGCCTGTGCTCCACAACAGGAGAGGCCACAACAGTGAGAGGCCCGCAGGCCTGCATACCGCAAAAAAAAAAAAAAAAAAAAAAAAAAATCTTCCAACAAACAAAAGCCCAGGACCAGATGGCTTCACTGGCTAATTCTATCAAACACTTCAAGAAGAGCTAACACCTATTCTTCTCACTCTTCCAAAATATAGCAGAGGGTGGAACTCTCCCAAACTCATTGTACGAGGCCACCATCACCCAGATACCAATACCAGACAAAGATGTCACAAAGAAAGAAAACTACAGGCCAATATCACTGATGCACATAGATGCAAAAAATCTCAGCAAAACACTAGCAAACAGAATCCAACAGCACATTAAAAGGATCGTACACCATGATCAACTGGGGTTTATCCCAGTAATGCAAGGATTCTTCAATATATTCAAATCAATCAATGTGATACACCATACTAAGAAATTGAATGAGAAAAACCATATGACCATCTCAATAGATGCAGAAAAAGCTTTTGACAAAATTCAACACATATTTATGATAAAAACCCTCCAGAAAGTAGGCATAGAGGGAACACCTCAACAAAATAAAGGTCACATATGACAAACCCACAGCCAACATCGTTCTCAATGTTGAAAAACTGAAAGCATTTTCACTAGGATCAGGAACAAGACAAGGTTGCCCACTCTCACCACTATTATTCAACATAGTTTTGGAAGTTTTAACCACAACAATCAGAGAAGAAATAGAAATAAAAGTAATCCAAGTCACAAAAGAAGAAGAAAAACTGTCACTGTTTGCAGATGACATGACGCAATACATAGAGAATCCTAAAGATGCTACCAGAAAACTACTAGAGCTAATCAATGAATTTGGTAAATTTGCAGGATACAAAATTAATGCACAGAAATCTCTTGCATACCTATACATTAATGATGAAAAATCTGTAACAGAAATTAAGGAAACACTCCCATTTACCACTGCAACAAAAAGAATAAAATTCCTAGGAATAAACCTACCTAAGGACACAAAAGAACTATATGCAGAAAAGTATAAGACACTGATGAAAGAAATTAAAGATGATATAAACAGATGGAGAGATACCATATTCTTCAGTTGGAAGAATCAGCATTGTGAAAATGACTATACTACCCAAAGCAATCTACAGATTCAGTGCAATCCCTATCAAACTACCAATGGCATTTTTCACAGAACTAGAACAAAAAATTTCACAATTTGTATGGAAACACAAAAAACCCTGAATAGCCAAACAGTCTTGAGAAAGAAAAATGGAGCTGGAAGGAATCAGGTTCCCTGACTTCAGACTATACTAGAAAGCTACAGTAATCAAGACAGTTTGGTAATGGCACAAAAACACAAATATAGATCAATGAAATATTTTAGAAAGCCCAGAGATAAACCGACACACCTATGGTCACCTTATTTTTAATAAAGGAGGCAAGAATATACAATGGAGAAAAGACAGCCTCTTCAATAAGTGGTGCTGGGAAAACTTAACAGCTACATGTAAAAGAATGAATTTAGAACACTCCCTAACACCATACACAAAAATAAAATGGAATAAAGACCTAAGTATAAGGCCAGACACTATAAAATTCTTAGAGGAAAACATGGGCAGACACTCTATGACATAAATCACAGCAAGGTCCTTTTTGACTCACCTTCTAGAGAAATGGAAATAAAAATAAAAAATAAACAAATGGGACCTTAAACAAAAGGGAAACTTAAAAGCTTTTGCAAAGCAACGGAAACCATAAACAAGACAAAAACCCTCAGAATGGGAGAAAATATTTGCAAATGAAGCAACTGACAAAGGATTAATCTCCAAAATTTACAAGCAACTCATGCAGGTTAATATCAAAAAAGAAACAACCCAATCCAAAAATGGGCAGAAGACCTAAAGAGACATTTATTCAAAGAAGGTATACAGATTGCCAACAAACACATGAAAGGATGGTCAGCATCACTAATGATTAGACACATGCAAATCAGAACTACAATGGGGTATCATCTCACACCAGTCAGAATAGGCATCATCAAAAAATCTAGAAACAATTAATGCTGAAGAGGGTGTGGAGAAAAGGGAACCCTCTTGCACTGTTGGTGGGAATGTAAATTGATACAGCCACTATGGAGAAGAGTATGGATGTTCCTTAAAAAACTAAAAATAGAACTACCATACGACCCAGCAATCCCACTACCGGACATATACCCTGAGAAAACAATAATTCAAAAAGAGTCATGTAGCACAATATTCATTGCAGCTCTATTTACAATAGCCAGGACGTGGAATCAACCTAAGTGTCCATCGACAGATGAATGGATAAAGAAGATGTGGCACATATATACAATGGAATATTACTCAGCCATAAAAAGAAACGAAACTCAGTTATTTGTAGTGAGGTGGATGGACCTAGGTCTGTCATACCGAGTGAAGTAAGTGAGAAAGAGAAAAATAAATATCATATGCTAACATATATATATGGAATCAAAAAAAAAAAAAGGTTCTGAAGAACCTAGGGGCAGGACAGGAAAAAATACACCGACGTAGAGAATGGACTTGAGGACATCGGGAGTGGGAAGAGTAAGCTGGGGCGAAGTGAGAGAGTGGCATGGACATATATACATTACCAAATGTAAAATAGATAGATAGGGGGAAGCAGCCACATAGCGCAGGGAGATCCACTTGGTGCTTTGTGATCACCTAGGGAGTGGGAGGGAGATGCAGAGGGAGGGGATATGGGGATATATGTATATGTGTAGCTGATTCACTTTGTAATAAAGCAGAAACTAACACACCATTGTAAAGCAATTATACTCTAATAAAGATGTTAAAAAAATAATGTTTTGTTAACACTCAGGGGGCAACATGATATATATATTTGCACTTTTATATATATATTTAGAGGACAATTCTGCAAAGTAAATTACATTTGAGGATTTTACAGTGTTCCTTACTGCCTTGCACTTTGATATATATATTTATAGGACAATTCTCCAAAGTAAATTACATTTGAGCATTTTACAGTGCTACGACTTTAGGAAGATCTTTCCTTTTTATGTCAATTTACTTGATAAAAATAAGCCTGGCAGGAAATAATCAACTTAGCCACCTGAACAAAGTCTCTTAATATTCCAAGTGCATCTCCTTAGACAATATTTTATTAAATTACTTCATTAAAACAAATATTCTAGTCAAGCATTTGTTCACTGTCATCTAAGCTGTTGAGCGGGCTAGTTGACTTTTCCCTTTGGGCCATTCCCTACATTCAAAGTACTCAGAGGAAAGACAGGTGATCCCAAGGGAAGCTACAACTTCACTACTCTAACCTCTGGGAGTTGAACCACCACAAGTTGCTATCCTTCACTGGTCTGCGACCACACTGCTTTCTTTCCAGAATACTTCCTATATCATTTGTTTTCTTTTCCTGCCATAAAAAGTATTAAAATGATGAGAATACTTTGAGCTGAAAAATACAAAATTTGACATAAGAAGTGAAAAATAACCTACAGAAATTAGTAGTTTAATACATACTCATTAAACTGGGATTCCATCCCCTTCTAGGATGTAAATTTTGACAAACTGGTAAGATTTTATGGAAAATTTTAAAGAGTTACAGGGTTCTTTCCTCCAGATAGTAATACAATACAGTATTTTATTTTATTGCCAATAAAAATTTATTGTACTTTTTCTAAAGAAAACCAGCCAGATCTCTTGAACTTATGATGTACCAAGACAGAATATATTTTCATAAACACTGTTGCAGCTAATTCTCACAATAGCCCTAACAAGAGATGTTATTATCATTTCTATTTTTAAATTAAGAAAATACACAATAGCAGTAAATAGCAGGACTGATGTTAGAACCCAAAGTATTTCCAAAACAAAGAAAACAAAAGCACTCAAAGCCAATTTAAAAGGAGAGTGGTAATTAATTATATAACTTTTATCACTTTCCAAACAACAACACTGATCACTAAAGATCAAGATTTTCAAGAGCCTCCAAAACTCTCTCCCATAAAATATGTCTTTACTTCATGTTTATAAAGAGCATTGTACATGAAATCATAAAATTTGATGTCTTGATATTTTAAATCCACTTTTTTTTTTTTTTGACCACACCACGCAGCTTGTGGGATCTTCATTCCCTGACTGGGGATTGAACCCAGGCCCTCTGCAGTGAAAGCACAGAGTCCTAAACACTGGACTGCCAGGAAATTCCCAGATCCAGTTTAATTTTTAACAAGCACAATTTTTTGAGAAACCGAAAAAAAAATTTTAAAGAGAGACAAAGAATTAAGGTAGTATGCAATTATTCTGACTTAGAACTTGTACTATCTATATGATATATGTAGTTATTATGTTGAAATTAATTTAATCAATCAGAATAATTTTTTAGTTGTCAGGTTATAAGATGCTTTTCAAGTATGTTAAATTTTTCCATTATATATAGAACAAAAAGTTGTCATCCCTGTCAGGTAACATAGACAACCATCCTGATACCCTTACCTATGAAATCGGGAATGTGCTCATAAGTAAATTATTGTTTCTTAGAGATCATTTTTAAACCACAAATCACTGATGGTGTATTATTTAAGTACATGTTTCTAATACATGCAGGAATATTTAAACCCAATAGATATTCATAATTATCACTAAGAGTTGATCTCACCCTTCTAAAAGCCCTGTATTCCCTTTATTCTATCTGATCTAGTAGTTAAGAATTGTGATGCTCAGAAATTTGGCTGGTCTGATTTTGAATTCTCCTCTCTGACCTTTGGTGTTTGTGTGGCCTTGTCTAATCTTCAAAATGGCCATAGGGGCTCTCATTAAATATCGTTTAATAAATATTAGCTATTCACTCAAAAAATATTACTTAAGGGTCTACTTAAAATCTATTTATTTATAGATTCTCTATAAATACGTGGAGTTCCTTAGAGTACGATACACTGTTGCTTATTCATGCAAGAAGTTCACCTCCTAAGAGAAGGGATTATTTACTGCTTCTGTTTCTATAGCCCTTCCTGCTAAGGACTCTCTGTCAGTTGAGGTCCCCAGTTATACTTACATCAACCTCATCAATGACTTTTCTCACACAGAATCCATCGATACCTTGAAATACATTAGTGTGTAGAGAAGGAGGACACTTAAGTGGTAAAAACGTCTATTTTCATCTTTTGCAATTAATTTCAGAATTCCACATGTTCTTGAAAAGTAAACTTCAGAAAAATATGTGAGTGAAATATTTTTAATATAATTATGATACAAAAAAATCCAGAAAAACGATAGTTTTATTTAATTACTCTTTTGACCTTGTAGAGTTACATATGTCTAGAATGGACATCTAAATCTCTCTCCCAATTATAACATAGGAAATGTTCCAGAAGCAAGAAAGGTTAATAATCACAATAATAAATATGTGTAAGAACACCTGAAGTGAGAGAGGTATTTAATCCTTTGTTGGGAGAAGCAGTAGGGAGTTCAATAGGAGTGAGTGCTACTACATATGGATGATTAGCTGGGTCAACTGTGAGTTGTACTTTTCTCTCCCACAATGCCCTGGGAATAACATCATCTATCCTAAAAAAACTGTGAGGCAGCATAACAACAGAGACCTCCCAATGCCAGTCAGGTTTCAACTGGGTGACAACAGGGTAAAAGTAGAACCTGATGTGGCTGGAGAGCAGATAACAATAGATGCAGGCCAACATACCCAGAAGAATCTACAAAGAAAATCTAACAAAAATCTACACAGACCAAATAAGAGCTATCAGCATGGTTGCCTACAGGATCAACTTTTAAAAGTCCACTATACATTCTTACATCATTAATTACCCACCAAAAAAAATATAATAAAAAACATAATGAGGTATTATTACAGAGGCAAAAAAAGTGAAACAGGGGAAAAAAGGAAAATATCTATTAAAAGATATCAAGAAATAAATTGAGAGATTTTACCATGGTGGAATGACACCCCAAAATAATATATAATTATAATGAAATTACAATGAAATTTCAATACACCTTTTGAGGATGTTAATAAGATTATTATAAAATATAGATTAGCAAATTAATGTCTATAAATATTATGTAAATTATTGAAAGAAGAGCAAATTGAATCAAATATAGTACTTTTAATAGCATATCAATTTTGTGTTTTGTAATTTATTATTCTAGCAATTGATAATTCTCACACAAAATTACAGTATGGACATTTATGATCAGCTTTTGGAAGACATCATTGGGTCATTTTTTGATATTCCATTCCAATAGAATTCATCAGTAGTTAGAATTTAGGATTGCACTACAATTTTTTCATCACTTGAACAAAGACTCCAAGGCATAGAGGTCCCAGGAGACCAAATGTCACTCAAATTTCCATGATGGCCAGAAACAGCTGATCAAAAAGCTATGTAGCAAATGACTGTGGTCAAAAAATGTTCCATGTTATTACAGTGGAAATGTCAAAGAGCCACCCACATGAAGGATTCTATATTTGATTTCATTTTGAAGTGGGATGTGACTATTTTTTCAGTTTAGAGATTTGGCCTCCATCTCACTTTGTTGCAAGTTGTACAATAAGGGGAATGAGAGAAAGAGACAGAGACAAAGATTGATAAAAGCCACTAATAATAATTGAAACCAGAGAATCAATGTCTGAGAGAGAAAATGGCAGCATGATTGCCACACCCAGTGTTCACCACACAGAGCTCATTAGTTCTAGCTTTTAGATGAAAGAATTTTATTCCACTGTTATGTTTTATACAGTTGTTTAACAAGAACATCTCACTCTCAATCCATGGGGTTAACAGTTTACTATTTGCTTGTGAACATATTTGCAATGGCGTAAAACTGAAATTACTGTTCCTGAGGAAAGTTCTATATCACATAATAAAAGGTTAGATAATGTAAATCACCATCACTGGTCAGTATTTATAATCTTTCCATTGTTTTTAGGCACTTTAGGATATCTACAACATATGGGAAAGATTTTATTCTTCTATAGAGCAGTTTACAACTCTCAAGTCCATAGCACAGAAATGCATATGTTTTTTACAAACATAAAGTGATTGTTTATATTTTTACAGTTTCATAGTTAACAAAATGTTTAACCTATTATTAACTAAAGTCCAGAGTTTACAATAGGGTTCACCCCTTGTGTTGTAAAAGGTCGATGGATTTTGATAAATACATAATGTCCTATAACCACCAGTACGGTATCATACAGAATAGTTTCAATGACATATAAATTCCCCATACTCCATATATTCCTCCATCCTTCCCTCCCTCTGAACCTCTGGCAACCACTGATCTTTTTACTGTCTCTATAGTTTGGCCTTTTCCAGAATGTCATATAGTTGGATTTATATGGTATGTAGCCTTTTCAGACTAGTTTGTTTTACTAAGTAAGATGTGTTTAAGTTTTCCTCCATGTCTTTTTGTGGCTTGATAGCTCACATCTTCTTACCACTGAATAATATTCCACTGTATGGATGTATCACAGGTTTTTTATACATTTAATTATTGAAAGACATCTTGGTTGCTTACAATTTTGGGTGATTATGAACAAAGCTGCTATAAACATTGGTGCATAGGTTTTAATGTAGACATAAATTTTCAAATATTTTGAGTAAACATCTAGGACTTTAATCACTGGGTTATATGGTAAATCTGTGTTTAGCCTTGTAAGAAAAGGCCAAACTGTCTTCCAAAGTAGCTACACTATTTTGCATTCCTACCACTAATTAATAAGAGTTTCTGTTATTTCACATCTTTGCTAGCATTTGGCATAGTCAGTGTTTTGGATTTTATCATTCTTAGGAATGTGTAATACTGTCTCATTGTTGTTTTAATTTGCAATTTCCTAAAGTAGTATCTTTCCATATGTTTATTTGCCATCTGTGTATCTTCTTTGGTGAGATGTCTATTCAGATATTTAGCCCATTTTTGATTTGGTTTGGTTGTTTATTTTCTTGTTGGGAATTCTTTATATAGGCTTGGCCAAAAAGTTCATTCGGGGTTTTCTATACGATGTTATTTGGCTACAAGGTCATGTCAAATACATGTTTCACAAATATTTCCTCCCGGTCTGTGACTTGTTTTATTTTCAAATTTTTTAAATTAAAGAATTACAAAAAAGAGACTGTAATATTCTGATTATCCATGGCAAAGATCACAAAAAATTATGAGCTAAGAAGAAACTTCTTCCGAGTATGCATATTTGCATGAGGTACACAATTTTCTACATAAAGTCCTTGTCTGATACTTTCTAGAAATGTCTCTGAGCTGGTTGAGATCATGTTGTCCCTGTGTTTCTTTCTCTGATAGTTTTTAAAACACTTCATTTATTAGCGGCTTCACAGTATGTTGACCCATAAAAGAGCATTTCATGCTCACATTGGACAAAATTACTAAAACAAAACAAACTTGAAACAAAACACTACAAAAAAGGAACCCAAGGAGGTGGAATTGAGACACTGATATGTTGATATGTTCCAGAATAAAAAAGGCAAATCCTTCAATTGTTATCATCTTTTAAAAAAGAAATAATGACATCTTTATTTCTCTTATTTTTTAGAAGTCTGGGCTCAAAGAATAACAAAAGCTACCCATCTCTACCTCCTTTTGTTGACAACTGGTCAATAAAACTCTTGAAAGTAATATCCTACCTCTGTGTCCTTCATGTGAAACCCAGGAAAAGAGATATTGACTATAATATCTTAGCGGTCCTGACCTGTGTTTGACCATCCCTGAACTCATTTTCCTTCTTTTTCTTTTCTTCCTACTTGGTCTGTTTTGATTACTCCATGTTTAAATACACTCTGCATAGCTCTCTAGAATTTAGAAAAGCAAGTAGTTATGGAAATCTAAAGAGGTGATACAGAAATATCATATCTGATTTCACTATAGAGTCTCTGTCTCATATGAATTAGGGATATTTCTAAATAAGAAAAAAATGTGCATTTAATTGATGGAAAAAAATTTCCAGATTTTATGAGTCAAACTGTGTTCTGTGTTCCCCCCAAATTCACATGTTTAAGTCCTAACCCCCATAACTCAGGATGTGACTGGATGTGGAGATAAAACTTTTAAAGAGGTAATTAAGGTAAAATTAGGTCATATGGTTGGGCCCTAATCCAATATAATTGGTGTCCTTATAAGAAAAGAAATTAGGATGGAGAAAACACACAGACCTGAGGATACAGTGAGAAAGTGGCTGTGTAATGCACAATGAGAGAAGCCTCAGAAGAAACCAAACCTGCCAACACTTTGATCTTGGACTTCTAGTATAAAGAACTGTGAAAAAATAAATTTCTACTCTTTAAGCAACTGAGTTCATGATATTTTGTTATGGCAACACTAGCAGACTAATATATCAGAATTCCTCATGTGTCTACCTATTAACAATAAGAAGGTTCAAGATGACATGAGGCTATATATCAAAAAGTAAACAAACAAAAAACACCAACTCTTCCTTGTACTTAAAATATTTTTAAGAGGATTATGCAGAATGCTTACTATCTTCCAATTTTCCCTATATGAGCAGTATATGATAGTTAATACTGCTGTTAATGAGATGTAAAAATAAAGAACAGCAGTAGAAAGGGTTTCCTGAAGTATTTGATGGAGCTGTTCCTTTCTCTCTGCACCTGCTTAGTTAAGCTTTTTAAGCACAAGTCTATTTGTTACATAACTGGATAATGACTTAATTTGAACGAGTTAACAATTTCACACCTTCTAAGCATAAGGTGAATACTAAGTAAAATCACTAATCTAATATCCTCACATAGGTCACTTTTATTACCTATAATGGAACAATGAGATAAACTTGCACTTTCAAATTCAAACACTCGATTACTTGCACTAATGGAGGGGATAAGAACCATAGATAATCTGAGACAGTGTCATTTAGGCTTAGCTTTGGAATATGTTTTGTATTCTCATTCCTTCATGTTTGATAGTCTAAGGATCCACATCCTTTCAAATAATGAAGTTACAGTATTGAAAACAAACACCAGAATCTCTGAAGCCAACCACCATACATCTGTGCCTAAGATTTCTTTATAATGTACTCCTTGATGAGGAAGCAAGAAATAAATCCTGTAGGTTTTTAGAAAAGGGAATAAATCCTGTAAGTTTGTAAAATATGCCATTTATCAGGCCAGGCCATGGCCTGGGGAGAAGGATCCCCATTATATTTCTATTGCCTAATCTCTGCCACTGCCAGTCTGAATTGATTTCTCAGCATCACAGTTACTGATCTGAGTTAAATATGGGAAAGGTCATTATTTCTTGAGACCCTAATGTTGTTTTCATCATTTTAATAGCACAAGTTACCTTACAGATTCATTATTAATGCTGGAAAATAATGAAGTGACTGCTTTTAAAGAGATAGACTGCATGATTAGTTAAGTTACAGTGATAATAGGTAAAGGGCAACTGTACATCTCTGGTATAACAAATACAACATTCAGTTTCAGAACAGACCTTAAATTCCAACCCCACTATCTCCTCCACGGAGTGTCCATGGCAATCAAAATAAAACACATATCCTGTTTTCTCAATCCATGCTTAGAACTATGAATGGTTTCTCATTGCACTTAATAGAAAAACCAAACTTTTCTATGGCAAATTTATACTTGATGTGACCCCTGACTACCAGCAAACATTTGTTTTTAAACTTAACTAACATTTACTGAATACCCTAGGTTCCAGATTCCCAAAAATAAAAATATGAGTGAGACAGAAACCCTGATTCCATTATATTTTCCATACAGAATGGGGCAGATGAAAGTAAAGAAAGAATGACCATTCAAGAGAAAATATTTTAAGTGTACTAGTAGTTTTGAAGAAAAAAATTAAATTTTAAAGCTTTATGAAAGAGGTGGCTGTAATGATTGCTCTAATGAGTGATGTAGGAACTCGATATTTATATATGGAGAGGGTAATTTAGTATAATGGCACAATTTGAATAAGAGTGGTAAGACCAAAAAACTCAGTTGTCCAATTTGGCTAGAGCATAATAATAAATACTAGCATTGTATAAGCAATATACTATATTTTCATTGATGAGATCATGTAATTTTCATACTAACCAAATAAATTAGATACTACTTCCAATTTATAGATTAGTAAACAGAATGAAGTGGAAAAGATCTGAGTGACCCATTATTACAGATCTTCCAGGAAGCAGATGCTGAGAAATGACTACACATGCAAGAGATTTATGAGAGAAATCTCATAAATCTCATAACCGCCTGTGTCGGTTAAAGAGGTGGGAGCCACTAGAAGCTGGGACTGTCAGATTGTGAAACAGGCCTACCCTGAGTGAAGGAGAGAAGGAAGGAAGAAAAATCGAATGGAAGCATTTTAAAATGCAATGAAATGTCAAGGAAACTTTAACAAGGCCATCTGGTATTCTTCAAGAGAATCACCGTCAGAGGAGTCATATGTCTTTCCAGAATGGACCTGTCTTATCCCTGCCATATTCAGTCATTGGTTGAGAGCATCCAATGGGAAATGGTGCTTCAACACCAACCACAGTGATGGGTTTCAGAGCACAGAACCTGGGGTCATAGGTCAATTAATTCCTGCAGACATCTGAAAGGAGTATTCTCAAGGTCACTACAGTAACAAACCCAACAAGGCACTGAACTGATATTCCAACCAAGTCTATGCAATGAACTTAACCAAAGTACAAGAAACACACACACACACAAATAGCATTATGTGTACATTTTTCTCTCATGGACTAAGTCCTTCAATAATCATTTGGCCTCTAAATATTTTATTTTACCATTAATTTAGCCATGATAAAATGTTGATTTCTTGTTAAATTCTCTTCATCTTAGATTGCATTTACTAAGATTCTATATTTTTGATTCCTGAATATTTTCAAACAGTAACAGAATTTCAGGTTTCAGAAGCCTAGATTGATATAGAGGTCAATTAGTCCAACCCACTCATGTTACAGATGAGCTAATTCAGGCCATGAGAGACTTCATGCCTTCCTCTGAATCACTAAAAGAATTAGCGACAGATGGGATTGAGTGCAGATGTCCTGACTCCTGTTCACAGTTGTTATCACCACTTACCGTTACTTTTTCCTCCCATCTCTCTTTCATTAATTTACTTTCCTTATATGTAATTACTTCTATCATGATATCCTTATAAATTCATTTATCATGCCCTGCTTACTATTACATAAGAGCTAGTATCCTTAAAGATATAGCATAAATTCCATAGTACTCTTCAATTTTCAGAGTGTTCATAACTACTAGCTCATGTAGTTTTCGTGTTTTTTTTGTTTTAGTTATTGTTTGTTTCTCTATTTGTCTAACAACTACGAGAAATTAAATTGAGTGAAAGCAATTTGATACATGACAATTAGCTTTATTTATTTTTTTCATTTTTGGGGCCAATCCAAATACTAATGAAACACGTCATCTGAATTTGGTCTCAACTGTGCTAAATGAGTAAGTGCTAAGGAGATGGAGATTAATAGCAGCAGTTTTTTGTTTTTTGTTTTCTTTCTATTTGGCTTGCTCATTTCTGTTTCAGAGACTAGTTTCAGTAAACCATGGATGTAAATAAAACTGCATGAAATTGCTACTATTCAACCACTTTGAACTTATAAGACTGGCAATTTCATGTGTTTCAGCTTAATAGATTCCTGTCTTGAACATTTGGAATATTGAAACATTTGGGAAAAGTTTATCAGAAGGAAGTATTTCAGTTATTAAATTCACAGAACATCAAAATCACATAAGTCTATAGAGGATTCCTCATCCAATTCTTTACTCCAGAAATGAACTCTATAGTCTCCCATGTAACTTGTGTCATCTGCTCACAGCTAACAAGAGCAGTACATTTTAATTTCAGACAGCTATAATTTTCAGGGAATTCTATCTCATATTGAATTTCCTAGGACCTTTACCCACTGATCTTAGTTATTTCTTGTGCCTGTAGACTCAGGTTAGAGTATCATCCACAGGACAATGAATTCAGTATTTTGTTTTTTAAAAACCCAGATTTTTCCTAACCAACATCTTCTTCTTAAATTTGAACTTCTCAGTAACCCTGATCATTCTCCTCATGCTATAAAGCTCTCTCACATCCTGGTCATTGTCTTACGGGTGCCCCAGCTTATCAATATCTCCCTCAAAATATGGGTCCAATGACTGAACACAGTATTCCAGATATGATTTTACCTGAGGAGATTTAAATTTAATATGATTCTTACTTCCTTGGCACAGTCAATATAGCCAATAATTGTTATTATCAAATTACAAACATAAACCCTAAATGTCTAACTAGTCAGACACTGAGATGCTTCCAAGGATCTGAACTGTCTGTTTGAAATTACAGTCATAGAAAGGATTTTTTTTCACTTTCTATTTAAATGTGTTGGCGTTGACAGACTATGTCACATTTAGACAGTGCTGTAGAATGCGGAGTATATTGGTCTTTGTCTATATCCTGAGGAAACATGTCACCAAATTTCCCACCAAAAATTATTTTATATTAGAGACCACGTCATGAATATCATCATCAAAATTGGAACTAATTGGCACTTTTCTCAGTTGAAACCTCAGGAACTAAAAAAGACCTAGAGATTGCCTGAGGCTCATAGGTAATATCTTAAAAAAAAAAAATTTGTTGGAATATCTATATGGATTTCTAGTGTGTTTCACTAGAGGTGTGGAAAATAAGTTTAACAACTTATTAATTAAAATTCATGACTAATTAAACCAATAAATATAAGACAATGTTTATTTCATCAGTCTATTATAATTGTTAATATTTCAATTACTGATAATACTACTTCATATGCATACCTACTTATTCTAAACTCTATGGAGCTTAAGATAAATTTAAAAGAATTAATTTGCCTCAAATTGTATACAGTTTTATTACAATAATATCATGTCTCTCCTCCATTGTAAGCCCAGCCACTAAAACATACTTAGCCAATACACTCTTTCTTTAACTGACAAGTGTATAATGTTTTTCTAGTGGAAAACAGTTTCTTTATACAGGTGAGGCTGTGAACAGTAGTTGTTTTGGTATCATGCAGGTTATAAGAATAATTTTTTAAAATCAATATCAAGGTCACTATGTAGCATATAACCAATTTTATTCACTTTTTTGACTAATGACTATAATTTTCTTTCACAGTAGCATAACAGAGAAATGAAGTTGCTTTAAAGGCAATTGTATTAGCTCTCTTTGACATATACATTGAAAGAGGATACCAGGGTTTTTATATAAAAATAATGCATATTTAGGCAGAGTTGATGGCTACTTTTAAAGTGACAGTTACCTTAAATTACTATTGGTATCACTGTGATATAGCAAGTGTAGTTCTGTTTTGAACTGAACAGTTTTGAAGTAAACATTTTAGGTTATGACAAGGTCAGTTTAGTTTTGGAGTCTGTCTCCAAGGGCATTACATTCAGGAGTGGCTGAGTTTCTCAA
Organism: Leucopleurus acutus; assembly: GCF_964270905.1. Lineage (NCBI taxonomy): Eukaryota > Metazoa > Chordata > Mammalia > Artiodactyla > Delphinidae > Leucopleurus > Leucopleurus acutus. Next base: position 38,229,182 of record NC_139147.1, on the reverse strand, counting down.
TCTATTAAATTTTACTAAAAAATAAAAAAATAAAATAAAAAACAAAGTAGAGAAACACAACAAAGCTCTCTGATTGGGAAAAAATGTTTCTGCCTCATGTAAATGCATGCATTGTTTACATTTAGAGTGTTATACAGTACTATTCCTTTCTTCTTTCCTGACACCTTATCCTTCTTTTGATCAGCAATTCAAAACCACTAAGATGATACCTACTATGCATTCTACCTTCTTCTCTTTCAAATTGCTCTTGGAATAAATATTTAAGGTATGTATACAGTAATCTTTCATTTTACACAATTGTCTTCATAATATTCAAGTTGATCATTTCTTGTAACCTTTTAAATTTTTTTAATCTCATTTTTTGTAAGTTTCAACTAGGAGATAAGGTACACTCAGTTTCATTGACGGCTACTCAGGGTAACTAGGTTATACGCCTATGTTTTCAATAGTAATTCAAAATACTATTTTAAAATTTATTTAAATACCAGACTGATGGCCTCTGCACTGGGGATGTGGTCCTGGAAATAGGGGAGCAAGTTTCATCAGAAATGTTGAGTCATTACAGTTTGGTTCCCTGCTCATGCATTCTAGGGATCTTTTACAACCATTTAAACAATTGAGGAGCCTTGGGATAATGTGTTTTTTCTTCTCTAAATTATTTTTAGATTGGTCTAATAGTAGATTTGGCTAAGGGTGGAATATGACTCACTTCCAAGTGACCTCTCATCTACATCAAGCTAGCATACAATTTCCATTTTTACAATTATTCTTAAAAAAACATTACATTTTGCATAAGTAACACTTTATTTCATAAACCAACTATTATATTACAAATAAAATAAAATGTTATTATCAAATGACCAAAGACATGAGAAAAGCCATTTTTTGCAAAAAGCATTTTGTTTTGATAGAAACATTTTTTAAAGTTGGATTTATAGATATACAGTTGAATGCCTGATTTCTAAATATACAGCAAAGTTCTCTAAAGAGGGAAAATAAACTGGACCAAAATTTTTTAATTACGGAAATATTTAAGTAAGTATAATTTCTTATCATTGATTGAAACATCATTGATTGAAAATTAAATAACACTATTTTCATTATATTTAATTTTTTTTTCAATTTCCACTTATACTTGTCATGGTACTTAAACTCTATTCCTTATTTTCCTGAAAACTGAGAATGAGACAGTCTGCTCTAATTTGAAAGTGTTATATTTACAAGGACAAAGATAACATTAAATAGCCAAAAATGATTCCTTAAATGTCTATAATTTTGCTGTTTTAATTTATTTTTAAAAATTGCTATCATTATGTTGGTATTAAGTGTTATAATATTTTCATGCAGGGAAAGACTATTTGTTTCTATTTATAAGAAAAGCCGCACAGATTAATATGTAAATATAGGTGAGCTGGCATTAATGTTTTCTAAAACAATTCCACTTTCAATTGCAAATTATAATAAAATTGGTTTTAGTTCTAAATAGATTCTATTTAGCTTGCTTTTTGTGTCTCTGTATTAAGACATCCTTACACGTTGAAGTGCTCACATCCTTCATCTCTTACTGTGTTTTACATGAATCTATGACATACATTTTCTAATTCTTTTCTACTTTGATTTCAATTCCAGCCCTGTATAAATGAAATTGACTTTGTTTATTTTAGGGCTTTGTCAAATAAATATCAGCAAACAATTATTTTATAATTTTATATTAATTCTATGACCAGTATAAAATAAAGACATACATAGGCAAATGAATACTCTTCCATATGAGCCATTTTGTGTAGTATTTTCTAAGCACTCTGACCTTTAATGAACATTCAATATTTTATATGAATATACTTTAATTTTTCATTCAGTTTATTTAAGAATCTAAATATATATAATTATAAGGAAGAACACACTGTCACTTAATTAAATTATATATATTCCTTCAAGGAAAAAATGAGATTAGATAATGCAAATAATAGACATATCAATGTAAATTTTGAGAACAAGTACAAAAAATTCTCTTTATAATAAACATCTCATTAATATTTTTATTAACTTCTGTTGTATTTTCCTCCCTTCTATAAGAAGAGTATTTATTTATTATAGTTGGTTACCCTATTAAAAGTTATCTCAGGGTGTGCTCAGAGCAGGGAGTCTGAAGAAATGGCTCGTCTGTTTACAACACACCCAACAGGAATCTGGGTTCATTGTGACAAGGGGCACAAAGCTTGTGGCCTTCTTATGAACAAATACCCAACACATATCCCCCTGCACCTCCACATGGCTGCTGGGCAGGACTCAGTACTGGAAGGAAAGCTACAATATTTAGTGGGGGAGTTTGCCACCTAGAGCCTGTCCAGTCCATGTGTGGGTGGGCCATGGGTGGTCTTATAGGCACAAAGGCTTTGAACCCCTCTCTTCAAGGAAAAAAGAAAAATAGATTCCAACTATATGCCATTCTGGAAAAGGCAAAACAATGGTGACAATAAAAAGATCAATGGTTGCCAGGAGTTTGAGGGGAAAGGGGAGATGAATACATAGAGTACAGAAGTTTTTATGAGCAGTGAAAATACTTTGTATGACATTATAATGATTTTATATCATCATACTTTTGTCCAAACCCATAGAACGTGCAACACTATTCACTCCATAAAGTGAACCCTAAGATGAACTAGGGACTTTGGTGATTATGATGTGTCAGTTCAGTTCAGCCTTGGTTTAAAAAAAAAGTCTTAAAAAGAATTAACACTCAGGGTAGACGTTTTTGGCAAAACTTTTGTTTCGCTTTTATATATGTATACATATTATATAAGTGTGTGTTTGTTGGATTGTGATGTAAAATGTACTTTTTAGATTAAAAAAGTTTGCAGGCTACTGTAGTTATACTGGCAAATAAAAGCACAGATTAATCTCAAAAAACTTATCTCTGCATCATACAATGATACAAATAGCTAAAATTCTATAAATAATTATAAACACCATCTTTATAGTGGTGTATAGTGGTGTTATAGACCTTTTTTGAAGGGAAATTTGTAAAATTTCCTTTATATGCTTTTGTTACCAAGATGTTGGATGAGGCAACAACCAGAACAATGATATAGTTACTGAACACTGGGATTGATGAGCTGATATTTGGTAACTTTTTGTCAATCTGAATTACCAGGTTTATTGTATTAAAGGCTTTGACGTTCTGGGACATCTTACCTATGATCTCTGAATTTAAAGTGATAATATAATCATTCCTCATAAATTAATCTCTATATGGGCAATATTCAAACTATGCATGAGTGCATTAAATCTCATTTAAAAATAAAAGGCTTACATAAATCACTTTAAAATATATTAATAGTCTAAGACTCCAAAGTAATTTATAAATATATTCTTTATAATTTGGGGAAATATTTTCCCATTGAAATAATATTATAGAAATGTAGTGATGATTTCAGATATAGCTATTTAAATTCTGCTAATGTCTCTAAGATATAGAACCTAGTGTGTATACACACACACACACACACACACACACACACACACACACACTGTATGATTTTATGAAGAGCTTGCAGAGTTCCACTTTAAGAAGTCAATTCACAGGTGGAAGATAATCTCTTTCCTCTCACCACCCACTCAAGAAAAATTAGGTGGCATCATCACCAAGCTATTGTAAGTAACAAGTTCTAACCTCTCTATGAAAGACGTATCCCAAAGAGAGATGCACAAGTCTATGGTTTTCTGAAAAGCTTAAGTATCTAAATAGATGTAGGGGAAAAAAAGAAAGGAAAGATCATTTCAGTTTCAAGACGATTCATAATAAAAGCTTCCCTAGTATTTAATGGAATATAAATTGAAACATGCCCCTATAGTTCTCGAGATTTGTCTTGCATTTAATTTCCTTTTATCCCTCCAGTCTCTTTAGCAGGAAAGGTAGCTCTTATGTGTCCAGTCCAATAGAGGAAGCATGAGTTCTCTTTAATTTACCGCATCATATTAACTTACTTGTTATTTTGACACTTTTAGTGGGTTTTTTTGTTGTTGGTGGTTTTATTTGGTTGCACTGGGTCTTAGCTGCGGCAGGCGGGCTCCTTAGTTGTGACTCGCTCTACTTTTAGGGGGATGTAGTCATTTTGATGTGTATGGATTCAGCAAAGAATCTGGCAACATGTCTGAGAAAGCCTTGTGTGTAAGATGAAGAAATATAGCCTGAAAGTGAAGAAAACTGACTCGATTGATAGGCTTAATGCAAATGACTAAGCTGGAGGACAGTCTAATTAAGGGGCGACACCAATGTCAAACTGGGGAGAGTAGCTACAAGACCAGAAAATGCTGTTCTCTTTAACATATTAATTGGTAATTGCCTTCAATTTATTAGTTTTAAAAAAACCACTGTTCTTTATGATATTTGATAAAAAATTATGCTAGAAGTGACTGGCAAAATGCCAAAAGACCAAAGTCTGGTTTCATAAAGGTCTCAACAGACTTATATGATCATCCAAATAAATTAAAATGAAGTAACTGATGCTTCTTATGACTTAATAGCACCAAAGTATCTCTTTTCTTTGAAAACTTCTAAAATAGCATTATGGCAGTATCAGACATTTCACATCTGATATTTCCCTTCAATTTCTATTTCTCTTCCACATTTCCGTGACCTTCAGGAGTGAAAGATAGTAAAAAAAAAAAAAGTATTAGAATCATCCCAATAACTATGATGTGTTGCTGGATATTTCATGTTCATTTTTCTTCTCTCTGTCATTTTGTGTTTTATCTTCTATAAGCTTATCAATTATATTTTTCACTCAAAATTGCTTAAGATTAGAGAGTCTCTGTCCGTGATCTGCTCAAAGATTTTGGACAGTAAAGAGTTGGCACTATTCTAAATTAAGTCAAGTTAGTTCATTTTCAGACCAATGGAAAGTGAATGTAGTGTGCAACAGTATTTCAATTAAGCCACTTTTTTTGGTACAGATGCCTGAAGAAACCCAATCTTTGATTGAGCAATAGAAATAAATGCACTTGTGGTTTGAGCAATAGAAATAAATGCATTTGTGATTCTTTTTTTAAATCTTTTATTTATTTATTTATTTATTTTAACATTTTTATTGGAGTATAACTGCTTTACCACTTGTGATTCTTGATGCTTTATTTTCAGACTATAAAGTCAAATTGGTGGGAGGAGGGTGATGGGAGTACACATCAATGCATTTAAAAAATTACTGTATATCATTAGTTTTTTCCACATAAATTTGAGAAACAACCCTTATAGAGATATTTAGGTACATATATAGAAAAGTCTGTGCTTTCTTGAGAATTCTAAGGGCCAATCCTATTTTTGTTGCTGAGTTTCTTTTTGATCTTGGGAAATCAAGTTAACCATTCAGGACTTCCGTTACCTTATCTGTAAAACAGATAAAATATCTTCCTCATAGGACTTTTATTGGGAAAAGTAAATGCACACAAAACACCTAGTGTATTGCTTGCCTGAATGACTTGATAAATGTTTGTTTTCTTCCCCAAATCTGAACCAATATATTTAGGAGACTATGTACTTGAATTACCTGAAATTATAGGCATTAAATATCATTTTAAAGAAGAAATTATGCATACTACACATATATTTGACTCAGTTTGTAATATTTGGAGAAAAAAATTAAAACATCTTTATTTTCTTTAGACCTCATCAAGAAAAAAGAGCTCTGTACAGGCATAAGTTTCCTAAAACCAAAGTGTTGCATTTTTTTCCTATGTTTACAACTTTCAGAAAGCTTAATCTATTTAATATGTTCAAGGTCCAAAAGATTATTTAAAAATACATGGCATAAATATGTAGCACAGGTTTGGGTTGTGTCAGGATGAATACCAGAGAGTGTTTTCGCTCTGATTGGGAACAGTATTTCTTATCTGGAGTGACATCAGGTGACACCCGTGAATGTTATTTGTAAATCATTGGATATGCTTGTTGTTCCAACTGCACCAGCACCTGGTGAAATATGCAGCTGAGGGGACTTGGCAATTTTAAAATAAGTGAATCAGAGATTATTTTTAATTTCAATTTCAAATGCTATAATCACCTGTATTTAATATTAGCCATATTTAGACAAGCTGCCTGTCTCCACTTAAACGTATCCTCTTTACTTCTGTCATTCTGCAAGCCAACGTTTTAACTGCTTTCTTTCAATATGTAGATTTATCTTCTCCCATGGCTGGGTTGTCATTAAAACTGTCACAAACTAATTATTTATGTATACCTATTTATTATTAAACCAGTAAAATCTTCACCCTCACTGACTGCCTTTCTCCCAGGTCACCTTGTGAGCAAAACTTTGCATTTTTCAATTCGCTGTTGGTTTCCCATTCATCTCTGTGTACATTAAAACTGCTCTACTTTCCTTACGGCAAGTTTTATCTGACTAAGTCATATGCCTTCCAGTATTGCTACCCTTTTGTTATAGTCTTACCATTGTACTTTTATTAAAACATTTCTAGTAACAGCACATAAAAGGGTGTTATAACAAAGTATCCCTAAATCACAAAATTAAATTTGAGTTTTGTAATATCTGTGAATTAACCTAGAGCCTGGAAAATTTAGGTCATACATAGAAGGAAAACTCAAAACTCAAGCATATCAATAATGTGAAAAGTGCAAGGCAAATCACTCTTTTTTAAGTTGCTAATATTTAGTGCCTTTGGATGACATTTGAGTCATCATACAGTGCTAGAGTTTAGACTTTATATAAGGCATTCTGTGTTAGGCATTGTCAGGGCAGCAGGGATGAAAAAAACAGTCTTTACTCTTATACGGGACTTATAGTCTATTAGAGGAACTGCATGTGTATCTAATTACAATAAAGGTTAATGATAATAAAAGAAATACGTGAAACCAAGAGGGGAGAAAAGGAGAGAGTTTTCTTATGTCCTGATTTTTTTAAGTCCTTCCAAGAACTATAGTTTATTAACTTGTCAGGGTGAGCTTATAATAACTACAATAAACCAAATGTTCATCAAATTGAATTAGATTAAAATTTGGTTGTTTTTCTTATTTTGAAGAGACTCTATAATTCATGCTCTTAACTGAACTTAAACATCTTCATTTCTTTTTCACCTACTTTAAATCATATTCCTTATTCTTTTTCAGTCCCCATTAAACCAGTAAGATACATTGATTAGCAGAAATGTTTAGGTATACATTATAATTTTGAATTTTGAATGATAATTTTGAACTTTAAGATTGATGGATGCTAAAGAATAGTAGCGAAGTTTGGAGTTTTCTTGGAAAAATGATTATCCCACACAGCTGATATAAAATAAAACAGAAAGACACAAGAAGAATTTCTAGATATCAAACATACGCATCCAAAATGTAATGTTTTACTTGAATAAAAATATACATCTTATAAAAGGTAATGTCAGTTACCCAATATATAAAGCAGAAATCTCTCTAAAAAATGAAAATAAATATTCAGAGGAAGAAGCAAACCACCAGAGATGGCCCATTCATGTATTCATATCCTGAGAGATTTGCAACAGACAGTTTGGATTGATATCATTGGGGATAAAAAGACTTATCCTCACAAAGGAAATAAGAGCCAACATTTATCATTCTGACAAAAGGTCATGGGTTTGCTTTAAAACATGTTTCATGCAAGTATTTAAACATATGGCCTGTAACCTCTCAATTTTGAAATAACTTGCTGTTGTTTAATAGTAAAATAATTATTTGTAAGCATTGTGTGTGTGTGTGTGTGTGTGTGTGTGTGTATTTTTCTAAGTGTCTGATTCTGCCTAGTAAACCATTCTCTTTAGTGTCTTTTCTTTGTAGCGTCTTAAAGATTATTTTCCTAGAGGAGGTCAAGACAGTAATTGGATTCCATTTCAAACATTAAGATTGTGAAGTTAATTAAAAATACTTCTAATCCAAGGTCTTTCTTTTTCTTAGCAATTTAATATTATTTATAATCTTCAATAGTTTATTCTTCATAAGACCTAAAAAATATGAACTGTCTCTTTTACATAAAATCAAAGCAGGTATAAAATAGATGAGATTAAATTGAAAATTTAAAACTGGAAAAAGGATAATGAAAAAAGCTTAGCTTTTGAAAAAAATCTTAACTAATTTATCATGACAGGCTGAAAAAAGTCACTTAAATCAGTTTATAAAATGACCTAAATTCTTCTACTGTGACTTGATTGTATGATTTGACAAGTTAAGATTTCACATATAATAAAATAATGACTTCAGAGATCGAATATCTCAGTGTCTATTTTGACAGATGAATAAAATTAGGTTAAGAAAAATTAAATTTTATCATAAATAACAACAAAACTAAACAAATTTGGGCAACAGGTAAGTGCCAAAACTGGAAAATAGATTATGGGACTTGAAATCCAGAACCCTTTGAAGATAAAACGTTGGGATTCCAGTGTTGTGTTTTCCTGGCCTTCGTAAAGTAGTTTTTGTTGGTCTGTTATTGTTTATTTTAGGTTATTTTTCAATAATCTTAAACTACTTCTCAAAGAAAAATAAAATATGATGAAAATTAAAGGTCACAGGAATCACAACAAGATTTGTCTAAAGATGTGAAAGGAACATCCCAGGCTCAATATTCAGAAGGTTATCTTAATTTGAGTTCAAAATCAAATATTAATATAGTGTGTTGTTCAACCTCTTATCTTTTCCTTTTAAATTTGGAGGATATCACAAATATATTGTAATTGGAAAATAGAAAAGTTTTCTATAATATTTTATTGGCATTAAGTTACTTTTATAAGTTACCTGTGATCTAGTCTATTTACTATCCTATTCAAAATTATTTTTATTTTCTTTCTAAACACAGTTTGGTTTCTAGGTATAAAATGATGACATATTATTTCTTTCTTTTTTACATAATTTAGAACCTCCAGATCGCAATGGAAAGATTTTAATGTAAATTTCTACACAGATACTATACAAATACACAGCTTCTGGAGAAAAATCTAACAGAAATAGCATTATATAAAATTTTATAGTAATGTTTATTTATGGACCTAGGGGTAAATTCTGCTTCAAAATGTAAGGAAATATATATACATACACACATATATATATACACATATATGTGTATATATATATATATACTATATGTATACATATAATTTAATTGTATTAACAGACTTTATAAAGTATAGTTAAAAGAGTGTTTAAAGGGATACATTTATATTATCTGAAAGATCTATGATTTTGATCATTGATAAATTAGTTATTAAGTGCAAAACCATTTAATGAAATTTTTAATTTTATTTTCAAAAGTTACTTTCTGTCATTTGTTATGAACTTATTTTATTTCTTAATTTAAATGTCCCTATAACTTTCTTCTGCCAAAAGAAAAGTCTTAGTCCAAACTCTTTCATGGTACCTTCACATTTTTGTTGAGCTCTGAAGATACTAGGATAAAATTTCCTATGCATATACATAATCAAAACTCCTAGCACAATGTCAAGCACAGGTACTTAATTTGTGTATTAAATTATTGATATCAGTTCAATTTGGTGCCATGAATATTTTTTGAGCATTGTGCTAGATGTTGTGGGGAATTTTTTTTAAGTTGTTTTAGTCTAGGAGGAGGTCAGAAAGTTAAAAAAAAATTAATTAGAGCAAGATGCAGTTATGGAAGTGACATAAGGTAACTAAATATAGAGAGAAAGGAGGGATTAATCCTTCTGTGGTGGTAAGAGCAAGCTTCATGCAAGAGAAGAAACTTAAGTGTTAAAGCCAAATAGGATGTCACTGGCACTATTACGGAAAGAAAATTATTTATAACGGTTCCATGTTACTGCAGTGTAGACTGTGACTGGTAGAGTGGCAAGGTGCATATGATTAATTAGCAAATAATTAAATAGGCACTTATTTTATTTCTACAATAATCTGGTATTGCATCAATACCAGAATTTTATTGTCAAATGTCAATGAGAGTATCAAAACTTCTAATAGATATTTCTAATTTTATAAGCATTATCCTTTCATTCATTATTCATTATGCCTGCTATTAAATGAAAATTGGAAAAATGTGTTTTAAATGGGCTGTAAAAGATACTTTTATTGACAACTTCATATTAAGTAGAGGAAATGGTATTTGTTTAACAGACTAAAAGGTCTAAACTAGTAAATACAGCTAATAATTTATAGAACCCATTTTACTTGGGTAGAGCTAATAGGAATGATTAATGCCAACAGTTGAAACTTTGTAGTATAAAACATGCTATGAAAGAAAAATGTGTAAAATTTTATTAAATTTATTTCCAGAATCGCTTATATGTGGAATCTAAAAAAAGGGTACAGGATGTCCCTGGTGGCACAGTGGTTGAGAATCTGCCTGCCAATGCAGGGGACACGGGTTCAAACCCTGATCTGGGAAGATCCCACATGCCGCAGAGCAATTAAGCCCCTGTGCCACAACTACTGAGCCTGCACTCTAGAGTCCGCGAGCCACAACTACTGAATCCTGCGCGCCTAGAGCCTGTGATCCGCAGCAAGAGAAGCCACCGCAATGAGAAGCCCATGCACCGCAATGAAGAGTAGCCCTCACTGGCCGCAACTAGAGAAAGCCCACGCACAGCGACAAAGACCCAACACAGCCCAAAATAAATAAATAAATAAATAATGGTAGCACCTTGATTTAAAATAAATAAAAATTTTAAAAGGGTACAAATCAACTTACCCACAAAACAGAAACAGAGTTACAGATGTAGAAAACAAACTTATGGTTACCAGGGGGTAAGAGGAGAGAAGGATAAACTGGAAGATTGGGATTGACATATACACACTACTATATATAAAATAGATAACTAATAAGGACCTACTGTATAGCACAGGGAACTCTACTCAATACTCTGTAATGGCCTATATGGGAAAAGAATCTAAAAAAGAGTGGATATATGTATATGTATAACTGATTCACTTTGTTATACAGCAGAAACTCACACAACATTGTAATCAACTATAATATTTTTTTTAAATCAGTTTTTAAAAGCCTTCAATTATAAAAAGAATAAGATAATGGTTGTCATATTTAATATGTGTAAACATTCATTGCTTATTTATCACAGGGCTATTGATAAGAAAAGTCTTATATAATTGCTTTTATGTGAGTTAAGTTAGAACATATACATTTGTATTAAAATAGTGAAAAAGGCTAATAATAACATATAGTTCCTTCAAGATACTTAGATTCAAAATGGGTGTAAGTTTTAAAAGATGAGGTATCCTTCTATCAAATAAAACTTGCTATAGGAACTTCAGTTACTAGAAATTCCAGCCTTTATGTACTACGTGATCTGGACTCAAGAATCTGCATTGCCCATGAAACCTGGGTTTGCAAAAATCCAATATGGAGATTTGTACCCCACTATAAAATTGACCTTGAACACCACTTATTTGGCCTCTTTAATTCTCCAGTTTATTTCCTCACCTCATCAATCTCCTATTTGGCTTATTAGCTTGATTTGACTCTGTCACTACTGTATCTCATTATATGGCATAAGATTCAGTAATTATATGTTGACCGTTCTCTTCTAGAAAGACTTTCAGGACCTCTGTATGGTGTACATCTTGTCCTTAATTCTAAGCACTTTTCATTGACTCAAACTTTTTAAGCTCCTCACCAGAATGTGAGCTCCAATTATTTTCAGCCCTGTGTCCCATGTTACCAGCATCTGGTAAATAATAGGTGCTCTAGATGTTCACTGAATGAGTGAAAATATTTTTCCAGAAAGTTACTTAATGATTAAGGGGACATCATGGGAAATTAACTGTTTTGCATACCAAATAACACTAGTATTATTTCTCTCATACCCATAACCTTATATACTTTCCTCAACAAATATGCAAGATGGGCCTTATTCATTTCTATTTTATAAATTAGAAACCTGAGTTTCCAAGAAGTTAGAGACTTGCCTAAAATCACATATCTTAGCTAAAGATTCCACATGGATCTTTCCACTGGTTTCAATTAATCCTAGAAAAAGCTATTAGGACATAAATATACATGCTTCTAATTATAACATCAATTACTTGCATATATTTCTTTAGAGTCCACTAGGCACTGACACATGCATTATGCAATTTTATCTAAAGAAAACATCCATTAGTTTGATAGACCAGAGATCATAAATTGTGAATTTTTAAAGAAGCACCTGAAGGGTAACTTTTTCTATGCAATGTCACTGGTTCTTTCAGAGTTGGTCATATCTTCCTTTTAAGTACAATATCAATGTGTATATATCTCTAAATTGGACTTTCCAGGATTACTTATAACTAGTTGACTCCAGGTTTGTTTCCCTCACTTGATCATGACAGGCTTGATGTTAGGAATCTTAGGGAGTTGTTAATTTATTCAATTAATTCTAAGCATTCTTTTAAAGTGTGTATTGCTATATTTATCAGAAAACACATTATGGTTCAATTCCTCCATCACATGTATTAGAGGTGTGTAAATTCAATTCACCTGTATTCAAGAAGACATTTGCCATGAACATGTACAATGCTAGACATTGAGGGGAAGATAGGATGAAAACTTATATTTACTTTTAAAATTCTGTAAAAGTTTTAAGTCTAATAAAATAAAATTTTGGAATATCTAATGAAAGAATTATTTTCTCTCTTTATGTTTGTCAGTTTCTGCCTATCTCTTTTTCTCTGCTTTTGTCTCCTTGCTTTAATCTTTCTCTCCCTTTCTCATACACACACATACATACACACACACACAAACACACACACATGCAGAATTAATTCAGATGACACTTTCTGGCTCCTTCTCCTTCCCACATTGCTAATCCATAGTGAGAAGATCACAGAAATAATAGTACAGACAAATTATAACATGAATATAAGCAGTTAGAATCACCAATTGCTCCCTGTAGATCATTTAATGTTTTATGTACACTGAAGTGCATATTAAAAATGTTATGAAAAAAACCCTGTAGTTTGGTAGTAATAAATGTAAGACAACATGAATCATAACGGGACAATGTATTATAATAGATCACTAAAGATCAAATGATGGAAAATCTAATAGAAGTTAAAGCCATGAATAGCTGCACTCTAGAGTGGAGGAAAATTAAGCACATAGCAATTAAAGAGAAGTAAAGACAACATTTAATCCACATGGGGATAAATAAGTGAACTTGTCTCATGCAATCCAGGACAATAAGAGAATCAATACACTTTTTTGCTCACAGATTGTAGAATTGACTGTCTACTATTGTTACATATATATGTAAATATGTATGTTTAATAAAATGGCTAGTTGAAATTAAGATGTAAATCATAAGTTAACAAGTTATTTTTTAATCAAACTTCAAAATCACCTGTGAAAATTAAATTATTTTATTGTAGTTTGTCATATGATGTTAGGAAAGTGATACCGCTAGTGTGAATTATGCCTGAATTAGGGTACAATATTTATGGAGAGATATTATTGTAATGCAAAAACAAAAAACAAAACATGATACTAACATTATTGTAAGCACATGAGAAAGGTAAATTAGGTTGTAAATAGTCACAGAAAGTAGGTATATGATGATATAAGAGATTAAAATTAGAATAAATCCCTCTTACAGTGTGCACCAATGGGCATTTTAATATTGCTAAAAATGTTATATTGACAATTGTTTTGAAAATGTGAACCAACAAATAGATTATAAGTCCTTGTAAAAATGCTTGGAAATTTCAGAATATCATTGCTTCTCTAAATATTGGAAGAGAATAATAATTATAAAATTTTAATTTCTATGAATTAGGCCAATTTGTTTCAACATATGTGTCCTGAGTACTACTATGTCCAAGGCTCTGTGTGAAATACTGAAGAGGATAAGCATAAAAGAGAAGCAGAGTTAAATAAGTCATATCACTAGCTGCATTGGGGTAGCTAAATAGGGCAAGCCAAGACACCAGGGAAATATTTACAGAAGTAAGCAGTGATGAGAATTTATGGAAAAACCATTGTCATCAGCAGTGCAACCTGCCCCAAGACAAAAGACTTCATACAGATGGTGGATCTAAGATCTGTTTATAGCAGTAACAGGCATTTCAGACAGTGTGAATACTCACTTGGGCAGATTACACTTTTAACTATATTAAACATATGTCCTCTTAAGAGGCACCATTAAAAAAAAAAGTAAAATATAGGGCAGCACCATGATCAGAAATAAACATCATGACATTTGGAAAACATAACACCAGAGTCAGATAATTCTCTTGAGCAGACGTTGGACACATTGAATCCCCCAAATGGAAGAGTCCCTAAACGCTCTTTCTCCAACTTCAGGGTCTAAACGAATTAGAGGAAGCAGAACAATAAATTCAAACATACTTGGGTTGGAGTCACAGTTAATAAATTATCTGTATTGTTTTAGACAGGAAACATCTCTTGGAGCTTTTATTTCTCTATCTGTAAAATGGAGGAAATACATAGGTATAAGTTTGTCTCAACCTATCTTGTGTAGTTACACTTACCTCTAGTGTCAAACAGAGTGGCACAAAGTATACATTAAACATTTCTTGAATAAAATTACTTATAAAATTCCTGGTATATTGCTTTCTGCTTTGTGGGTTGTGGGCTTAGTTTACCTTGTTAAGTTACCATTGCACACTGCATTGATCACAGCTATGATGATAAAACTATTTATTTAGCATTATTTTTATTCCCCTACCTTTAACTAGACATAACCCAATAAATATATGCTCATTGTATAAGATAAGCACTCAATACATTTGAAAAAATAAAAAGAAACAAACAAAAAGTGTTCTTACCAGGTTATTAGGGTATGAGTTTCCATAATTGATAACTGCCAATGCTTGTCCTGAAACACAGAGGTTTTCCCTAGGCCAATTAAGTTTTCCTTCTTTACTGAAATTCACAAAATAATGCTTTACCATTTACACTTTACTTTCGCATTTATATTCCAATTTGAGTTATTCATTCATTAGCAAACACTGAAGGGCCTATCATCTACCAGGGAATTAAAGCAAGATGGTTCCTGCCTACACCATGCCCACAATTTAGCAGGAAATTGAGTCATTTGTTTTTCAAAAACCCTTGTGATGTCATTAGGACATCTATTTTTAGCTTAATGTACAGATTATTGAATAAAAATTTAGAGATGTTTAAATGACTTTTCCCAGATGATAATTAAGAGGTGTCAAGGTCTTCTGAGAATAGGGTTCCTTCCACACACTGAGTTTTCTTATGTATTTTCAGGTCCGTCCTCAACCAAAACAGGCTTTCGTGTATTTCAGAATAGAAATCAATACACTGCCTTATTTTATCTTTTCTCGGATAAAACATTTTAAACCTGTAAACCTCTTTATAACTTTTCTATATCTTCTTAGCTTCACCAAATATTATTAAAGTTGAACTAGTCACCTGATGAGTTATAATTTTTAAATATTAGCATCTGATAGATTATTTTAAAAAGAACAGGTATTTGATTATACTTTGATTTGTGACTCATGACAAAATATGATGGAAGACATCCAAAAAAACAGTATTCACTGCCTTTTAAAAATCTGAATATATCGAGCGAGCTATCAGAAAATTATAATTTATTTTTATTTTTGTTAACACAGAAGAAAAGCTCATGCAGGGTGTTTGCCCATAACAGTCAATGCCTGAAGCCATCTCATATTTTTGGCACTCATTTTAAATCACATTCATAACAACATGTTTAAAATGAAGGCAAGCTGTCATAAGGCAAGCTGGGGGTAAAAAGAGTTTGGCAGTTTAAAAGCTACAGCACATTTATCAATCTGAATATTCAAGAATTGTAAATCATTAATCATAAGTAAACCACCTGCTGGGGACACTCTAAGCTAGGATAAAGATTTGCCATGTGCATAATTGTCAGTTTCAGATTGAATTTTTATCCAGGGAACAATAGTATTCAAAATTATTTGGGTGAAACTTTTATTAATTCTGACAATAAAAATAATTGTATTCCTCACTGTATTTCAAATACTGTGATAGTCCTGTTTAAAATGACAATTGTTTTATATTCCCTTGCATATTTGACAATTATTGAATAGCTCACTCTTAGAGGTGATAAGATATTTAACCATTTTATATGTGAGGATTCTAAATTCTCCATAACAAGCATAGGTTTCACTGCCACAGCCTCTCTGACCTTCTACCTTCCCACTCACCTGTACTCTCTCTCATTTTTTAATCCTTATTTCTACTGTTTATCTATATTCTTCCTTCATTCCACACTGTAGTCAAATATAGGCATTTACTACATTTCAGTCATCAGACAATAACTTCTTTCTTCTTAGATCTTCAAGCTCACCACTCTCATCACATCTGTCCCAGCAAGCACTCATTGGCCTTTTTGGTCTACTCAGATTGATTGCTCTGTCAACCCACCCTCCTTGTTCTGTACTAAATGCATTTCTGATCATGCCACCCACCTACATAAAACCTCTCATTAGTTTCCCAACATTTCAGCTTACTAGTCTAAAAAGCTTGTGTGTTCTATCCCCTCTCTTGAGTGTTATTTTGAGACATCCTGCCCCACACTCTGTTACAGACTAACTGAAAAATTTTTAAGTCCCTCTCCCCCAGCATATTTCTGCATGCAACAAGACTTTGCACATGCTTTTCTCCCTAGAACCCTACATGATGAGAACCCCAGTCTTCTCTTCTTTTACCAATCTATCCTTCAGATTTTATTTCCAAAATTACTTTCACAGGCAGTCTTCTCTGACCTCCCTACTGGGGTAAAATCCCCATTATATGACCTCACAAACTCCTCAGTGACACTTTTCACAACTGCAATTTTACATTTTTGATGTAATTATGTGATTAGCATCAGTCTTCCCCACTGGACTTTAGGTTCCACTGATGCAGCCTCCATATCAAGTTTTGCTTTCATGACCCCACCTAGTCAGTGCTCAGCACATTTTAGGTGATCAGTGCATACATATGTTAAATGTATAAAATATTAAAAGTGTCTTTTATGTTCCTAGGTAATTGGAAATTATTCTATGGGCAAAATGGTGACAAATTTTGTAAACAGGGCATAGCATGATCAGATCTATGATGTAGAAAGTTGCTTCACAGCAGCTGGAGGTTACATTGGGGTGGGAATAAACTGGAAGCGAGGAAAGAGATCAGAGAGCTACTGTGTCCATCTAGGGTAGAAAGGGTGAGGGTCCAGACAAGGAAAGTGACAATGGGATGGAGGGCTAGGGAGTGGGGAGACTAGTGCTTGAGAGCAATATGGGAATAATGGGGATCACGGATAAATGCATATGCAAAAACAAGGAGAATGAGATATCAGGAAATTCTATCATTCTATCTCTCATAAGGATATGCAGGTTTTGGAGAAAAGTATAAATTCATAGTTGAAAACAGTGAATTATCCATGAGAAGCTTTTACAATTATTATGGATAGGTCTGCTGCTCAAAATCTTCAAAAGCATAAAGGCAGACATTGAAACAAGGAAACCTTACAAAATCTTGTGAATTCAAATTTACAAAGTCTTGTGACTCCTATAGAAAATGTCTCATTTCTACCATATATACCTGATAGTTTAATACTTATCTTGCCATATCAAGTTTCTTGGAAGTACAGCCATACTTCTTCATTTACACTATCATAATTTCTGGAAACTAGAAGCTTCCTTCCTTGGCCATGAAAGGCTTAAGTATCACTCTTTATAGATAGGTTCTCCATCATTTAAGTCTACTATCCATATAACCCATCATTTATTATCCTGTCAGACTAATCTTCTTAAAAGCTGCTTTCGGGCTTCCCTGGTGGCGTAGTGGTTGAGAGTCCGCCTGCCGATGCAGGGGACACAGGTTCTTGCCCTGGTCCGGGAGGATCCCACATTCCGCAGAGCGGTTGGGCCCGTGAGCGATGACCGCTGAACCTGCGTGTCCGGGGCCTGTGCTCCGCAACAACAACAAAAAAGCTGCTTTCATCTTAAAAGAACTTGTAATGGTTCTCTGTTGTCTTGCACATGGAAGTCAGATTTGGTCTTTTTAAGGCCCTCGAAAATATAACTGTCTTAACGCTGTCATCCAGCTTGAATCCTGTTGTTTTAAGTTAAATTTTATGTTTACAAAATGGCCACTTTTTCCGCCTCCTTTTCTCCTATTTCATGTCAGTCGTGTCATCACTTTAAAGCATGATAAAAAATTATGCTTCCCATCTCCTCTAAAAATACTCTCAGCTTTTCCCATTTCCCATTAATCTCCACTTTTTCAGTTTCTATAACACTTACACACTTATCTTGAAACTTCTGATATACATTTTCACTTTTAAACCTCTTTGGGGTTCCTTCCTACCCCTCCACTTCTTGGCAACCCACACCGTGTGTAGAAAGGTATGGAGCACGTGCCAGGTGCTCAGTACGCTCTCTCGGTGATGACTAAGGGAAGATGCGCTCCTGTGAATTCACAAGGAGAACAATGAAAAAAACTGAGATTTGCCAAATAGTTTTATTGTAATGTCAACATGACACATAGAAATCCACTACTGAGCAAAACGGAAAGATAAGTGCTTTTTTACCAAATAATTGAATTCTAAAAGACTTTTGTTTAAAAGTTGAGGAAGAAGCAATTAGAATTTCCTGGTAAAGAACTACTTCAGATCTTAAAAATCCAATTTTGTGTATCATCATTGTACCATTTAGTACATCCTAAGTTGATTTGACAGGCCTCTTATTTCAGCCTTTATTTCTCGACAATGTGATGTGTTTTTTTCTATTATGAATGATTATATAAGTTGTCAATAAATATATCATTTTACAAGTAAAATTCCATTTTATCTGAACAATTGAGTTTATGAGACATTGTGACAACAAAGTTAGATTGAGCTTTGCGTAGGTAATGAAAAATATCTGCCTCATCTTATTATTTATTCAGAAGCAGCACTTCCATAAGATGAATTTGGTGACCCTGCATGTGGAAACCTTCCAGAAACTGCAAGTTTTCCACTAGTTCAAAATAAACACTTCTGGAAATTAACAAAACACTATCTCTGATGACTGGTATTTGTAAAATCTAGATCATCATTTAGGCTTTCTGAATTCAGTGATGTTTTATTAAAACCCCAACTAGACCCATAATATATGTATACATTCATTTATTCACTCATTCATTCATTCAACAACTATTTGGATATATAATGGGCTGTCAAACAAATCCTCTGCCTTTATGGTGCTTTTATTCAGAGCTGTCAATTTACATAGACCACTATGATTTTGTAGTTAAACCACAATCTACTTATAAGCACAAATCTTTATAGGTTCACAGTCCCAGCTGCAGGTAAATTACCTAAATTATTTATGTCTCAGTTTGCTCATTTGAAAAGTGGGGATTATAATAGTATTTTTGTTAAAGTATTATACTGAAGATTAAATATGTTAATATTATCAAAACACTAAGAAAAGTTTCTGTCACACAGTCAATACTAAATAAATGTTTGCTACATTTTAATTTATTATAGGATTACTATAAGCAATGTGTATTCATTATAAAAGTAAGTTGCTTACTGTTGATGACTCAAAAATAAGGTGCAATATACTTAAAAGTATATGAATAAAAAAAATGTGAGGAGCGAGACTCTTGATTAAACCATGTAAAAAGAAATAGGAGGCAACTCTATAAGTTTGTAACATTACATAGCTATTTATTTTCAAAGATAATTAGTAGCTTCCTGGCCTACAGCTGTTCTAAGGACTTCTATTTGTTTACAAATGTCTTGCCCATAGAATATCATTCATCTATGCTGATTACAAAGCACAATAAACTATACATTTCCCTTTTCTAAAAATAAATTTTGAAATAAAAAAATAGTGGCTACACATTTTAGCTCTTTATATATCTGTATTTTGACTCTTTTTAAAGATCAAGTTAAATGAACACTAGGGATTTTATATGTACTTGACTAATTAATTGGTGCAGTTACCAATCTCATTGCATTTATTAAGAAAAGTTTATGAGAACAATAAATCCTAGCTCATCAAGGGAAATTAAAACTTATGGAAGTTGGTAAGAAATAATAATCACTACATTCTACAAGTTGAGGATAGCAGCACATAGGAGGACATTCCCTTGTTACATTCAGTGATTTGGATTTTATGAACATTAATTTGCTCAGTACTCTCCTACTACTTCTTGTTCTCTTCCATCTCTAAAGATTCCCTGCTCAAAATTATCACCTTTCTTTTAAATTTCTGCAGGCATTGATTTTGTGTGAGTTTGGGGAATAACATAATGTCATGGGCAGCTTTCACTAAGTAATTTCCTTAATTCATTTTAAGTTCAACAGCAACATAGCCATGGCATTCAGAAAACAACACTGCGTAACAGAGTATCAAATTCAACAAATGAATGTTCCTACCTAGTCTGACATTTAAGATGATTGAGGAGATGTGGTTATCAAGCTTTACAGAATATGAAAAACATACGTGGTGAAGGGAGAAAATGAAATATTTGTTGATGGGGGAAAAGGACATAACCACAAAAAGTAGAGAAGAAGAAAAACTTTAGCCTTAGAAGAGGACAGGTATATTGAGAGCTGGTGGTGCTTCGGTAGGCAGCCTCTAAAATGACCTGCAATGATCCTTGCCTCTGAATATTCATACCTTTTTGTAATTCTCTCCTTTTGAGTGTGGTGTGGGCCTAGGGACTTATTTCTAAAGAATACAATATGGCAAAAGTAATGGGATGTCATTTCCAAGATTAGGGAACAAAAGACTCTGGCTTTTGTCTTGCTCTCCCTCTCTGGCTCTCTCTCACTCGTGCTGAGGGAAACCAGCTGCCATGTGTGAACTGCCCAATGGAAAACTGATATATCTGGACAACAGCCACTGAGGACCTGAAACGTGCCAATAGCCATGTGAGTGAGTTTGGACGAGGACCTCAGCTGAGCCTTAAATTGGCTATAGCTTCAATCTACACCTTAATTGCAGCTTTGGGAGAGCCTCTGAGCCAGAGTTTCCAGCTAAGGCTTGCAGAAATTATGAGATAATAAATATTTGTTGTTTCAAATGGACCATCAGTTACTCCATTTATCCAGTTATCTGTTCCTACACACATCCATGCATTTTCTGTTAAAATACTAATTTCTGGAGGACAGGCAAAGTAATGCCTAACAAGTTTTGCACATTGTTTATTTCAGAACATAAATGCATATCAATTTATTTAATGTCTTCTTTTGATGAGCATAACAGGATTTTCTATCAAAGTGAGCTACTGATTTGAACTTCAATTACCTAAATAATTACTTCAAATTCCTGGTTCACTTTAGCTTTGGATTATTGGGTATGAAAAATTATTTATTCAAGGTTCAGACTTCTTCCATTTGTCACTTAAAAAAAAAAAACCTGTAACCTAAACTTGAGGAATGGAAAGTTGATACCAAATCCTCTGTAAGCTGTCAGAGAAAAACAGCTCCCTTTCAAATCACAAGAAACCGAAAGCATGAAATATCGTTCTACATGGTTTCACTTACAGTGAAAATTATAATTCCATAAATTGTGCTTAGTTTGAATATATGTAATATTAATAACTTACTTTCTACATCAACAGATGCAAACTTCAAAACTCTTGTCTATTTACTCCTCATTTTAAAAATGCGTGCTTAAAAGATATAATATCAAGGGCTTTTCATACTTAGAGAAAGACATAACCAAATGTAATCCTATGATAATATTCCTGTTCAAACTAGGTTATAATGATTGACATGTACAGGATATTTTCATGGGCATACAAATATGAAAAAGGAAATTCACTCATGGAATTCTATATATTCTGAAAATGTCTATGCAAACTATATATCAATATACTAAATTCCTGTACCTATATGATTAAAAAAAGAAACAATAGGCAGAAGACATCTTGAGCAAATATAGAAATAATTATAACCATGTATAATTGTCATTCCCATTTTTTTAATGAAGTACATTTTGAGTACCTACGTTAGTCCAAAAACCCACTCTTGAAACTGATAAACTTATGTGATAGATATTTAGCACTTTTTTAGTCACTTAAACATGCATTTTTGAAAAGATTTATTGCATATCTTTCAAAATAGTTTGTAGACGCAAAGCAATAAGACAAAAATAAAGAATAATTTGTCAAAATATGACAGCATAAAAAAGTTATACTGAAAATAATTTAGGAAAACATGTTTTTCACAGACTTTTTAAACAATTAAACCATAGCCAATGGAAATTACATTAGCAATTAATGTTATTATCTAAATTATTTAACAAATGAGTTAATATTTCTAGGATCAAAATTTTAAACATTGACATGCTTTGATATTTCTCATTAAATTTTATGCTATTTAATATAAACATCAATTGTAGTTTACATCATTATTTTATGTACTTAGAAAAATGGTGGCAATTAAACTCTGATACACTAGGGATTTTAATTTGCTTCACAAATTCAGATATGTTGAAATGTGAAAATGAAATTATGCATATTTCAATGAAATATGATAATCACTTTATATGTCTATACAAAATACTCCCCCAAATCCTCAAGGTCTGCAGCAATTTGATGAAACAGTGCCTTCATGTTAAAAAAAAATCCACTAAAAGCACTTTTTCAACTACTTCTTTTTTAGACAAGAGTTTCTAGTTACATACTTGTAAAAATCCACGTTGGTTTCTAATGAACATCAATTACACTTCAATTTTTCATATTACTCATGAAAGAAAATAATTTAGACTCCTTTACAGAACTGCCAATTGCAATTTAGCTTGGCTTTTTCAGACAAGAGAAGGTTCATAAATCAGCAAGTTGAGCATTTACTAAATGACAAAGAAACAAAATTACAAATGAATACTATAATCCAAAGTTTTGCTTCAAATAAAAAATTTAATATAGTTTTAGTAAAAAGGTTTCTAAAAAATTATGAAGGATCATTTCTTTTTTGTATTTGAGTTATATTATTGGACAGACTCCCAAGAGGAATATAAAATATGTTTGGAAAAATTAATATTACATTGTTTTAAAATTTCCCTGAATAGAAAGTCTCAAACTATTTGGAAATTTTAAAAATAATAGCAAGTTAATATTATGTTGGAGGCCTATAAAACTTAGATATGAGAAAGCATTTTCTTAACAGCTTCCTAAACCATGTGATTTCACTGTCTTGTTAAAGAAAGTCTACCTGTTTTGATAAAAAGAGCTGACTTTGGGCTCTAGTTGTGCGACCTTAAGTTAAGTCCTCTGAAAATTAACTTTAACTGTGAGATGTACATTCCATATATATTGTCTTTTTTTTTAAGCTTATATAATGTGTAAAGACTATCTAGTTCAGTGCCTTAAGTTTAATTGCCATTCATTGTAAAAGGAACTTGCATTATTTTTACAAGAACATAAAGAGAATCATGTAATAATCATTCAATAAATACTAACACAATAGCAATTGACTAATATTTCAAAGTGTATAAAGCAAAGAAAGCTCACCTTCCTTAAATATACTCTTACAGAAATTACCTGTCCCTTTTATGTCTACAGTATATACACACAACTAAATAGAACTACATATATATAACTTATCGGTTAGCCTAGCCAGTATCCTCAAGGGTCCATTTGGTAATGTCTGGAGACAGTTTTGATTGTCAATACTAGGGAGGGTCTACTACTGGCATATGTAGTGTATATAGGTCAGGGATGCTGTTAAACATCTTAAGATGCACAAGAGTGTCCTCAAAACAAGGAATATCCAGCTCCAAATCTCAAGTGAGTCGTGATGGAGAGGCTTTGTGTTAGCTAGGTGTTTCTGTAGACAGCAATTATACCAGGTAAAGAAATGAATTATAATAAATATAGTTACAAAAGCATGTCTGAAAAGGTAAAAATGTACCTACAGGTTACCCTTCTTATCAGGAAAAAATAAGAGGAAACGTTTGAAGATTTTTAAAAAGGTGTTTGCTAGTGTCATTGTGTTATCTACTTGTTGGTCACTGGATTTAAGATTATGAGGTATTCTAGTTTTTCTTTCCAAAATCAAGTTTGTGACCAGTAGCACCATTTCACTATTGTGCTAGAAGGCAATTATAGGCTCTTTCCTAGATGATCAAGACATCATAATTTCGGTGAAACTTGTCTCATTTCCCACTTTGAAAGGAAAGAGAAGAAAATAATATTCATAGCAGATCTAAGGATCTACTGTGTGTCAAGAACTGCCATCTCCTTTTGTTCCAGTTTAAAAATATACTTTTTTTTAACCTTTTGTATTGTCAGCAGCTATGTCCCAACGATCATATTCAAATGCCTGTGTCATATCAAATTCCATGCTGAGGCATGCTGCCTTACCATGGCAGGACCTCCTACCTACCAGGTACTCTACTGAATTCTACATAGATCAAGCTAAATTGCCATAGTATTTTCCTTCTAAAAGCTCCAAAATATCTTTTGTGGTTGAAGAATAATCAACTACTTCCTCAATTCAATTCAACAAATATTTATTAAGCATTCATTCATTCTTGTATTTTCTCCCCCTGCGGGCTGCTATTCTTAAGAACAGCTGAAAAAGCAAATGACTCCCATTTATTAAAGACTTTTATTTTAAAGGTGCTTAAGTACAGTTCACAGCTCTTCAACTGCTCTTACCAAATCCTCAGAGGCTCCCTTGTAGAGGAAATCCATGTTCTATCATACAGAAATAAGAGCAATGTGTTCCCTTTTTATTTTGTCAAGAAAATGTAAGCATTATAACGAAGAATTTGATGTGCATTTAGAGATGGTGTGTCTAAATATGTCATATATAACTGCTCTAAAAAGCTTATTTATAAACTCATATTAAAATAATAAATGTGAAATTACCTTTCAAATTACTATACATATTAAGTGCTTGTACTGCATATTATATGAAAAAAGAGCATATTTTGTTTATTACATTTTAATTGCTCCTGGCTTATATCAAGGTTTAGATAATACAAAAGCCTGTTAAATATTTTGGGAAACATATGCTCCTATTTCCAATAAGAACTACCACAATTTTTTTTCCTTTTTCTCCCTGAAAAGCAGAGAGAGTAGTTAGATGCCAATCTTAAAATAAATATTCTCTATTTGGATCGATATATAGATGATTCCTTCCAAGAACATTAGTCATAGTACTGCTGGGAACTGTCTCCAGATTTATTCCAGCCAAAAAAAAAGATAGAGCATTATCTCTAGAGAACCCTTGTGGGTTCTATTTTTCCCACCTTGGGACTCAGAAGAGTACTCCAGTACATTTTCTCG
The DNA here is from genome assembly GCF_964270905.1 of Leucopleurus acutus. Taxonomy (NCBI): domain Eukaryota; kingdom Metazoa; phylum Chordata; class Mammalia; order Artiodactyla; family Delphinidae; genus Leucopleurus; species Leucopleurus acutus. The sequence goes on along the minus strand of NC_139147.1, from coordinate 38,203,947 downwards.
GGAATGTCAAAAATAATAGCCTTTTTTTTTTTTTTTAACGGTGCCATCTGTTTTGGAGCCAGGGTTATGTTTCTCTTATAGGAGGCCTACTACTTTAGCACTTTGTATGGTTGTTCAAAGTCAACATCCCAAGTCTGTCAGAAAGCACTACTCAGGATACCACAAAGGCACATGTTTAACTGAACTTTTCAGGTAGTCCAAAGTTCTGAGCAGAGCTCATCTTCCTAGAGGTAAAGGACTGAGGTCTAGGATCCTCACCAATCCAATCTTCTAGACTCTTCACAAACATAAAATAAACATTTGTTACAATCATTAATGATGCATATTAAACTTCATTTTCTAAGCATGGCATTAAAATGTCTTACTGATCTTATTTCAACCAAGTTTTCTATAACTTCCCTCCACTCCAATACATGTAACAAATTATGTTATGTATTTTAGAACATAGTCTTCCTTATACTATACTCTTTGCTATTATGTCTCAAATACTTTTTAAAAAGTATCATTTTGCTAAGGAGAGGGAGCATATCTTGCTCATTTTAATGCCAACCATAGTGCCTGACACTATAATTTGTACACAGCAGAAATCTAGCAAATGTTTAAAGGACTGGAAATAATAAGTAAAATGAAACAAAAAAAATGGTACATTTTCATTACGAAAAGGAAAAAAGAAAAACAACGAAATAAAATATTAGATCATTTCTCAGCCCTGAAAGGTAATCAGTTGTTAAAGGAATCCTGGCCATAGGACAACTGTCCCTTCCTGCATTATCCCATTTACCAAAAGACGTGCCTACACCTGCATTTCCTTGCAAACCACTGGCTTCTTAACCATTAAGACCATAAAGAAGACCAAAAGACAACCCTCAGAATGGGAGAAAATATTTGCAAATGAAGCAACTGACAAAGGATTGATCTCCAAAATTTATAAGCAGCTCATGCAGCTTAATAACAAAAAAACAAACAACCCAATCCAAAAATGGGCAGAAGACCTAAATAGACATTTCTCCAAAGAAGATATACAGAGTGCCAACAAACACATGAAAGAATGCTCAACATCACTAATCATGAGAGAAATGCAAATCAAAACTACAATGAGATATCATCTCACACCAGTCAGAATGGCCATCATCAAAAAATCTAGAAACAATAAATGCTGGAGAGGGTGTGGAGAAAAGGGAACCCTCTTACACTGTTGGTGGGAATGTAAATTGATACAGCCACTGTGGAGAACAGTATGGAGGTTCCTTAAAAAGCTACAAATAGAACTACCATATGACCCAGCAATCCCACTACTGGGCATATACCCTGAGAAAACCATAATTCAAAAAGAGTCATGTACCAAAATGTTCATTGCAGCTCTATTTACAATAGCCCAGAGATGGAAACAACCTAAGTGTCCATCATCGGATGAATGGATAAAGAAGATGTGGCACATATATACAATGGAATATTACTCAGCCATAAAAAGAGACGAAATTGAGCTATTTGTAATGAGGTGGATAGACCTAGAGTCTGTCATACAGAGTGAAGTAAGTCAGAAAGAGAGAGACAAATACCGTATGCTAACACATATATATGGAATTTAAAAAAAAAAAAATGTCATGAAAAACCTAGGGGTGAAACAGGAATAAAGACACAGACTTACTAGAGAATGGACTTGAGGCTATGGGGAGGGGGAAGGGTAAATGGTGACAAAGCGATAAAGAGGCATGGACATATATACACTACCAAACGTAAGGTAGATAGCTAGTGGGAAGCAGCCGCATAGCACAGGGAGATCAGCTCGGTGCTTTGTGACCGCCTGGAGGGGTGGGATAGGGAGGGTGGGAGGGAGGGAGACGCAAGCGGGAAGAGATATGGGAATATATGTATATATATAACTGATTCATTTTGTTGTGAAGCTGAAACTAACATACCATTGTAAAGCAATTATACTCCAATAAAGATGTTAAAAAAAAAAAAAAAAAAAAAAAAGAGGCAAGCTCGGGCTTCCCTGGTGGCACAGTGGTTGAGAGTCTGCCTGCTAATGCAGGGGACAGGGGTTCGAGCCCTGGTCTGGGAGGATCCCACGTGCCGCAGAGCGACTAGGCCCGTGAGCCACAAGTACTGAGCCTGCGCGTCTGGAGCCTGTGCTCCCCAACAAGAGAGGCCGCGAGAGCGAGAGGCCCGCGCACCGCGATGAAGAGTAGCCCCCACTTGCCACAACTAGAGAAAGTCCTCGCACAGAAACGAAGACCCAACATAGCAAAAATAAATTAATTAATTAAAATAAAAAAAGAGACATGCTCATAAATCCATTGAAACTCTTACATCAAAGGTCACTTACAATCTCTCAATCAAAACTCCAAATATCTTTCTCATTTCTTTTCTTTATCACTGCCTTGCTGTGTTTGCCTCTCAAGTATACATCTTAAACGACTTTATTTCTTGGCTTCTGTAACATCTTGCGTTCTCAACTCACTTCTTAACTCTCTGATCGCCTACTTACCGTTTTATTCATAGCCTGTCATGTAAACACTTAAACATTTATGTTTATTCTTTATTTTCATACTCTTTTTCTAGTTAATGCAATATTTTAACTTATCTGTTACTTTTGGTATAAAAGGCACAGCCATCACTTTTTCTAAAATTCAGGTCCCACTGAGTAAATGTTTATTAAATTAATTTGAGTGAATCATGCTCTTACTGTATCATCACTGTCACAAAATAGTAAGGAAAATACTCCCATTCCTTATTTTGGAACTATATTATGCAAATTAGGCCTTACATTATAGACTTCAGGGTTTAAGGTAGTATTAATACCCAATAGGTAAAGATTGCTCTTTTTGTAACCCACTGTATAGCTCAACTTTATATGAAATAGTAAGATTTATGAAGAGATTAGTTTATTATCTTCAAATCTAGACATGTTCAAAATAGCCACTATTTCAAATAGCTGTCTCAGCAGAAAGAGCTTTCTGAAGGCACTGGTGGGATTGGGCTAATCATCAGCAGGTTAGAAAGTATCTCAGGCATGGAAATTACTGTGCATCTGGCTTCTTCCAGCACCTAGACACATAATATATTGAACTGGAACATATTGCGTGTTCTTTTTTCTTTGTGAAGTCTTTAAATAAATTTGGAAAAGATATCCTATCATGCTTTCTCATAGGATATTTCAGGACCACAATCATAAATAAGAGCAACAGAATATATTGCACAAACATGCTCTATTTTTGTCTTTGTATTAATAATCACATGAGTATTCATTTATAGAAGCACATTTTTCATGAAAATAATAAAAGTATGTTCCTGGTTCAGTAAATGATCTCAGATGCATAACCACACTTGACAGATTTTAGCCTCTAATGCTTTAATCCTTCCCCAGCATCACTGATGCAATCTCTGAAAAGCTAAGTGTTAATGTGAGAGAATCATTTTTGTTTACATCATCTGGAAAGTAGGATTCAGAGTGCTTCTTGTATAAATTGCAATTATACGTAGCATACTTTTTAGAGCCATTTTCATATAACACTTTACACAATTGAATTGTATTCACTTGATTGTTTTTGCATGGGAATGAATGATACAGTCTAAACATAAGTCACTAAAATTAAAATAAAACAACATGGCTTCTAAATAGCAATATAATACTTGTAAAAGTTATCTGGCCAAGATAATTTTCCATTCCAGATTAAAAATGAGCTCTTTACCAGAAAAATATAGATTAAAAAATTTTTAAACACTTAACCATAAAACAATTGATATTTTTCAAATGTTTTATTTTGAAATAATGTTAGATTTACAAGAGAGATGCAAAGATAATGTAGAGGATTCCATATATCCTTCACCTAGTTTCCCCTAATTTTAGTGTCTTACAAAGCAGTAGAACTTTTATCAAAATTAAATGTTATGTTCTTGGGTCCAAGTCAATATACCATGTTGCATTTAGTTGTCATATCACCTTGGTCTCTTCCAATCTGTGATTCCTTGTCTTTGAGACTTTTGAAGAATAATGGTCAGCGGTACTGTAGACCATCCCTCAGTTTGGGATTGCCTATGTTTTCTTATGATTAGATGTGGTTAATGATTTTAGAAGAGAATACTACAAGGTAAAATTCCCTTTCCATCATTTTATATTATGGATACAGATAACAATGTGGTGTTACTGGTTAACTTGGATGTCTTGGTTAAGATAGTATCTGCCAGGTTTCTCCAGTGTAAGGTTATTATTTTTCCCTTTCTAGACTCCATTAGAAGTGAGTATCTAAACCCAGCCCTCACTCAAGAAGAGGTTAACTTACTACTCCTCCTAGAGGGAGTAGTTTCAAAGAATTGTAGATATATGTAAAAGCACCATAAAAAATAGTAAGTATTTGGGGGAGATACTTGAGGCTATACATATATCTTTTTTCTTCTTACATATTTGCCATTAATTTGGCATTCAATTGAACATTTTACATACTAGGAATGATATATATATATATATATATATATGGTATATATATATGACATGTATAATGATATATATTATTTAATATGAAACATTATTTAATATAATGACATATTAAAATATATGTATATAAAGAATAGATATATTCTTTTAATTCTTCTCTTAGCCATTTTATTTATATCATCTTATCCCTGTGTATCCTATAGAATTTTTATGTGGTAAATTGAGATATAAAATAAAACATTATTAACTAAACCAATATAAAATAATTCTGTTGGTAGACTTCTTGATAATATCTCTATAAAAGTTTAAAAAATACTAATAAAGTAAATGCAAATTTGCCCATGGAGGAACCAGTTTGGGCTAAATTTACACTAAATATTCTCCTAGTCATAGAGAGATTTTCCCTCAAGATTTTCAAAGGAGTGATACCTTTACATTCAATTACCAACTTATATACTATCTCCTCAGAAAGAGTTTCATTAACTCTTCAGGTACATTAGCCTCTCCAAAGTCATTCTCTCTCATATAATTCTTATTTTCTAGCAAATATTATCTTAATTACTTTTTCTCATCTCAATGGAAGTTAAGCTCTAGAAGAACATAAAGGCAGTGTCCGCCACTTAGTTTCCTTCCCATAGATTTTTATTGATTAATTGAATGAATTAATTAATGAAGCATGAAATGTGTCTCTTGGGAGAAATTTTTAATAAAACCTCCAGTTGCATTTCCATCTTATAAAAATCAACCTGACTTTTTAAGTGATATGTCATGCTCATTTGTATGCATATTCCACTGTGCCCTCATAAAACTGTCATCAGATTATTCCTTACATTACCAAACAGTTTTTCTATTCAGAATTGTTGCATTCCTTTAAACACTTCAAGTGAATTTTTGTATCTCTTTAACCACTTACACTCCAGAACAATAGTATCACAAATCCCCTAAAGATCTTTGTCTGTCTTAGCCAAAACGTTCTTCTGGATTACATTTCAAGATGTATTCAATGATACATAAAGATCTGAATTCACATCCGAAAAAAAAAATAGCACTATATACTAGAGGTTTAAATTTTATTCTCATTCTTTATTGCTAAACAGAACAATTTACATTTATCTATTCCTAAAATTTTGATAAGATACTGTCCAGTGTTAGCCTTCTGTAATATTCCAGACTGAGGTTTTCTGACTTTAGAGATCATGTCTATTACAAAATCTCTCCTTCCCTCTCCTCTCTCTCTCTCTCTCTCTTTCTCCCTTGCTCTCACTCTCTCCCCCCTTCTCTCTCCCTGTCTTTCCTTTCCTCTTTCTTTCTCATAGTTTTGGTTCTAATCCAGTCTCTCACCAAGCTCTGCCACATGATTGCTATTTTCTAAGAGTACATTAGAAATCCTATAGAACTTTGTGAACTTTAAATAGCAATACTGAAAACTAAACACTTAAATTAAGGGGAAAATTGAATCTAAGTGGTTAGAAGCGAACAACTCATAAAAAGTAGGATGGGAAATTTTTTCCCTTTTTCTTTTCAGCCTGAAAAGATTTTTTCCATTTCTGTGCTTCCTTCAGGTAGCAAAAGTCATCTTCTCAATGAGGCACTTAAAACTATATAACCTACATATAGTACTTATTTTTATGTTTATTTGTCTGTCGGCTCTGATAGACTGTAAGATAAAAGATACTATTATTTTACTATGTACTGTAATATATTGTAGCTATTAATCATTTCTTATGTACTCTTCTGTGTTCCCAGGATCTATTTTGTATACTTCTGTATCACCGGGGCCTATAGTATTGTTTTGCATATCATAGGTGCATGCTCAATAAATATTTGTGGGACTATAAATATGAATAAAGTGCTAAAGTAATCCTCTGAAATAAATGAAGCTGAATTTGTATAATTGATATTAACATTCTATTAAATGAAAAAATCTCAACATAAACACTAAAATAGGGCTGACTGAGAATTATATATTCAAACTATAAACCAAATTAATTGTGTTTCAAGTTATATTACATATAGTTGACCATTTGGTGTCAGTTTCATATATTTGATCATATATCAACCATTTGTTGTCAATTTCTAAGTACACATGGAAGGAATATATCCAAAAACTATCTTCTAAAGACTTTAGTAGACTTGAAATAGATAGTAACTCCTTCTAAATACTTCCTATTACTCTTAATTAAGAAAAAAATACTGTACTAATAACATGACCCTAGAAACTGTATATGCAGAAAAACTAAGAGAACAGAAATTATGTGAAAAAATTATATTTTTTGCACTGACCTGGCACTCATGTTAAAAATGCAACCCATTTTATATATCATAAAGGTAAGAAGACAATTTTTTTAAAAAACAGCAAACAAAAACACCTTCAGGCAGACAGAGTGGTTGTTATAAAAGCCATGTACTAAATTTTATACACTTTATAGGAAGCCATGTTCTTACACACATTTTCCCCTTAATTTTACTAAATTTGCAGGAGTTTAGATATGTGTGTTCCCTGCTCACTGACTAGAAGCAACATTAGAAAGGGAAAGATGCTGATGTAAATCATCTCATTTACTGCAGCTTATAGGGTGAAATTGAAAGGCAATTAGAAAAGCATAATAAGAAGAAACTAAAAAAGAACAAATGTAAGTATTCAAATATCTTTGCAATATATGGAGAAGATATCCAGACACTTTCATAACTAGGCAATGTACCACTGCATTTTCGAAGAGTTCACTTACACGTTAGTAATAACTGAATTATCAGGAAAAGTAAAATTATATTGATTTCATTTTTTAGTCATGGAAGTGTGTAGTGTATTTTAACAGATTTGTGTCAAAATTAGTAAAATGTTTTGTATTCAAAAGTATACTTCTAAGTTTTATTTTTATTATTCAAGAACATTTCAAGTATAAATGGTAAAATAGGCACTACATTCCTTTTGTGGAAGTAAAGTTATCACAGCTTTTGTTGGTCACAAGAAAACTTTCAGAAGTAAATTAGTTACCTGAGGTTTAAGTAAGATTCACAGATTTTTATGTTTTTTTAACTTAGAACTATTAAACAGATACAAATAGGATCCATTTAAATATTCAAAAATAAGCCTAGGAATTTAAAAATTATTTGTTTCAATAATTTTCTACTGAAAAATACTTGTACTATGTTTAAAAATCTGTATTTAAACATAAGCAAAAGAACCATCTCTGCAAATTTCTGCAGCCTTTTTTTTTTTTTTTTTCTTTTTTGCGGTACACAGGTCTGTCACTGTTTTGGCCTCTCCCGTTGCGGAGCACAGGCTCCGGACTCGCAGGCTCAGCGGCCATGGCTCGCAGGCCTAGCCGCTCCGCGGCATGGGGGATCTTCCCGAACCGGGGCACGAACCCGCGTCCCCTGCATCGGCAGGCAGACTCTCAACCACTGCACCACCAGGGAAGCCCTTTGCAGCCTTTTATTCAAAACCTCCAGAATTAGGAAATGGTGTAATACATGGTCCTCCACTATCATAAATTCTAAATTTGTCTAATTTATCATTTAAAAAAATAGGATTCAGATTATAGTAATGGAAGTTAATAGGTAAAAATGTTTCCAAAAAGATGTAGCAAAGAACAGAACTCAGCACACAATTTATTAATAATCTAAAGCTTATTCCAAGGTATTATTACAAGTAACATTTAATATATAAATGTTTAAATTCCCCATTAAATCATAAATTTCATACATAATGTCCAGCAATAATGGAAATTCAAAAAAAGTAAAAAATATCCTTCAGGTTACACTTGGTTGGGGCTCCTAGGTAAAAAGTTTTAATTTAAGCCTTTGAAATATACATTAGCCAAAGTGCTACATTTAATGCTTAATCAGCATTTATGAAGGAAAAAATTTCCTCTGTTTATTTACAATATCTTCTAGTGTTATATAAATTTGTTGCTATCATTCCCAGATTGTAGCTAACTAGATATTGGATTATAGACTTTATTTGGAACATTAGTACAAATTTTCTGCATGTCTTATATAAAATCTCTAATCAAGAGCACACTAAGACAAAATAGCTTGAAAGTCAATGGCCATTCACTCATATACAAGGAGAACTTAGCTCCCCCAACACCAGGAGTGGTTAATGGAAGCTTTCTCCCCAGATGGTTTTGGAATATCACTTTGCACATGGAATAACTGAAAAAAGTTAAATGATTGTATCTTTATATAGAAGTGAGTCACAACAGGTGAACAAATATTCCTGTTACAGTAAACATTCATGTGGTTCCTATCTCCTAGGACTTGTTAGGTCTAAGCAGGATAGACAGACTACTGCCTTGGTTAGAGAAGGAGCCCATACCATCTTGTATGTACTTGTCCTTCCTCAGCCAAACTTCAAGCGGCCACAGATTATGCCTGCAGAGCCTGATTAATGGGCAGTCAGACTTCGGTTTTAGAAACACACATATCACACTTGTTTTTAACATCAAAGATAGCTGTTAAGTTTTGCTTCTCTATGCGAGGTGGCATTCATCACTTCATATTCATTTGGTCTCAGAAACTCAAACCCTGCCAACTCTAGTGTTATATGCGTATCTAAAGTAGAAAATAATTTTTCCAGCTTTATCTTTTGTGATAGTTTCATCAAACAGATATCAAAAGCCTACAGAGCATTAGTCAGGGACAGGGTGATTAGTTTCTCTCTTTATGGATGGGTAATTAATATAAAAAGGATGGAAAAAATCCTTAATCCCATTACACTTGATCCATCATTTAGCAATGCTATTTGACTCTTCAAGGTAAAATCTGCATGTGAATTTCCCCAAAGCAATCAAGTCGTCAGTTTCAGAAAATTATAAAATCCCACAGCAAACTGTACATCACTGATAGAAAAAAGTGAGGTTTCTGACATTCATCTAAGAGTATCTCATTGAATAAAACTGTTTCAAAAGTATCACTTTTAAAATTATTCCTAATAGAGTTGACCTAATTTTCCTGTAGCTTATACAATCCAAGGATAAAGGCGATACCTTCATAACAGAAAACATAATATATCAAAAGAGGACTAGATATAAATCTGTAGATAAAACTTATGAGTTTGCAAGGGGTTACGACTCACAGAAGCGCACACAGTGTTGCAAAGTGACAGAGTAGTCAACTGCATCATCAGGACAGGCCTTTCTCACAATGCTCAAGAAAACATTTCAAAACCTATTAAATGGATCTATCAAGACTGTGTATTGGCCTGATCCACCTTTTAAAATATTATTGTTTTATCTTCTTGTCTATTTCCATTTTCTAGTGCACCATGTACCACACAATTAGAATATGACTCAGATGGACTATACTGTAATTTATATGAATTTTTGGGTGTGATGCATCACACACACACACACACACACACACACACACACACTTTTATTGGAATTTCCTTTACTCTCATTACTCCCATTTTTGTATTACTTCATTTTTTATTGGGATATACAATTACCTATTTTTTAAATTGTGGTAATATATACATAACATAAAATTTACCATTTTAAGTGTACAATTCTGTGGTATTAAATACATCCACATTATTGTGCAACTATCACCACGTATCTCTAGGAGGTTTTCATATTCCCCACTGAAGTCTGTACCAATTTACCATTAATTCCTCATTCCCTCCTCTCTCCAGCCCTTGGCAATCCACCATTCTACCATTCTACTTTCTGTCTCTACCAATCTGATTACTCTAGGAATCTCATGTCAGAGGAATCATACAGATATTTGTAATTCTGTGTCTGGCTTATTTCACATAGCATAATATCTTCAAGGTGCATCAATGTTGTAGTGTATGTCAGACTTTTTTTTTTCCTTTTTAAGGCTGAATAATATTTTGTTGTATTTATATACCATATTTTGCTTAGAAAATTCATCTTTTGATGGACACTTGGGTTGCTTTTATCTTTTGTAAACAATGCTGCTATGAACATGGGTGTACAAATATCTTTTATTCTCTGCTTTTACTTCTGTTGGGTATATTCCCTGAAATGGAACTGCTGGATCATGTAACACTTTTATGTTAATTTTTTAAGGTACTGCCATAACATTTTCCACCGGGTAAACGTTGAAAATATTTTCTGTTTTACATACCCATCAGCAATGTACAGCGTTCCAATTTTTCCACACACTAACCAACACTTGTTATTTTCTGTTTTTCTGTTGGTTTGTTTGCTTGCGTTTTTGATAATAGCCATCGTAATGGATGTAAAGTACTATCTCTTTATGATTTTATTTTCAACTCCCTAATGACTAATGATGTTGAGCATCTTTTCATGTGCTTACTGGCCATTTGTATACCTCTTTTAGAGAAATGTATATTCAAGTTATTTGCCCATTTTTAGTTCTTTTTTGCTTTGTTGTTCTTGAGTTGTAACAACAATCTCTTGAATACAGAATACATAGGGCATAAATGATGAACTCGTCTCACTTCCTGATTTTGATACATCATCATTTTATTAGGTAAAGTCAATCTTCTATCTTCCCTTTTCCTTCACATTACATTTAAACATGATCAACAATGACTGGGAAATACTTCTCCATATCTTATAATGTCAATAGTGAAATTTAGTAAGCTTAAGAGAACAGATAAATTTTTATTATAAATTTATTTTTATATTAAAAAGGAATTTAAAAGCAAATTCTGAATAGTAGTTGAATTCAATTCAGCTATTTGGCTCTCTTAAGTTCATCCTTATGCCTCTATTTGACTGCTTAAAAAAAGAAAAAGCTTAATTAAGAAATGAGCCAACTGGTGAGAAGAAACTAAAAGCAGAAATTTTCTTATGGGGAAAAACCAAGCCACATTAATGCAGCCGGATACAATAAACCATTCTCATTTTTCTGAGCAAATAAATAAATAAACAAAAGAACACATACAACAAACCTGACAATTTATCCCACTCATGTACATTTCACATTCTTACAGGGCAGGACAGCAGTCCTCAGATATTTGAAAGTCTATTATGTCAAAGAAAGATTAGACTCCTGTGTTTCTCAAGAAAGCAAGAGCCAATGTTAAAAGTTAAAATGAGGCAACTTCCATCTCAATTTAATAACGAACTGAGACCTGCACAACAATGAGCTGGGATGCTTTGGAAAGGAGTAAGCCCTCCATGCATTTTCAAAGATAAACAAGAGAATCAGAGGCCAGGAGCATCACAAAAAATTGTTTATGTTTTTTTTTGGTTTTGTATTTTTTTTTGACCAGGAGGTTAGAATATATGACCTGCTGAGTTCCTTAAAATTCCTTTGTTTCTCTAAGGCTCTCCTAATTATTGTATGGAATATAAAAAGACAAAGTTTTTACCCTAAGGACCAAACAGACAAAGTCAGATGTAAACAAAATAATGACTAACAACAACACAACTAAGATATGAATGCTACATAAAAAAGAATCAGGCATTCTTTGGAAAGTAATTGGTTTTAAGAACAGATTTTGCCTGTAGCTGTAGTCTTAAAAATTGAATTGTTCATATTACTGCTAGGCTCAAATGCCTCATTCCCTTATGCTTCAGCGGATTTTCTTTAAATAAAATAAAATTCCTTACTCTTTAAAATGTCCTCTTATCATTTCTTATTTGTGGACTTCCAAGTATATATGTACATATGTACATACACATATATATGTAGAAACTTATCAAATTGTCAGTCACTCAATAAAAACTTGATGATTCAACATCCTAAAATGTCAGAGAGATATATCATACTAGTCAACAGAAAACTCAAGAATCTTTAAAAGAAAGGTTGAATTAAAGAATCAGTTAACACTTAGATCACAAAAAAGAAACCACTTCGTCCAAAAATATAATACTCCATACTGTTACATGAATGAGTTAAAAATCATCATTCATGATTTAAATCCAATTACATGAAATCTGATGTTTTGAAGAGTTTTGATTTACAAAATGGTCTTAGAAATTGTCTACAAAATTATGATGTAACATTGTCTCCTCCCTATTTCACATTTATTCTGGAATTTTCCAATTCCTGTCTGTTCAACTTCTGAAACACATATACATATATACATATACATATATATATATATATATATATATATATATGGTTGCAAGTTTCAGAGGTTGAGTGGTTCATCCTCTGATTGTGTTTCAGAAGTTTATATACATATATATTCATCTCTCACTGCCATGTTTCTAGTTCAGACCTTTCAATTTTAGGGCATCTTCCAATAGCAGCAACCCTAGATCATGTGATTACATGGACCCACCCTTTAAAACATTCATTGTACGGCCATTGACTAGAAAAAAAACATTCAAACTTCTTAAGCCTGGTCATCAAAGACTTTCACAGTTAGTTCCAGAATATTTTTCTTTATTCCATATGCAGCCATCACTACCATCACATGTCTTACACTTGTCAGTTTGAGCCTTTGTTCATGCCGTGTCCTCCACCTTATCTCTGTTCAAAAATAAAATACTCATTGTTATCCTGTCCTTAATCTCTTCCACCAATGTCCTATCACTTTCAAAATCTTCTAAATGCCACCTCAGCCACTTTTTATTTAGACATATCATCTCCAATTTAACCATCTGAAAGTAATCAACTGCTCTTTAAATTCTATAAATTCTATGTATTAGAATAGTTATTTTTATAATGTATTCCCCACTAGAAACTTTGTCTCTTAAGGGGGATTACAACCTTTCATTAGTTTTTGCGTCCCCCTCATTTTTCTTATATTACTTTGCTCGTAAGTGATCAAATATATGTGTTGAATTGAACTGTTTTTATAACTGAAGAAACAAAAGTGAAGACTGTTAAAAAGTTTTGCAGAAGATTAAACTGGGCATTATTGGGTGATTCTAAGAATAGAAACTGGGGCTCACCCATGATTGCAGTCTGGTGATCTTACCATTAGAGAATATTCATCCCTAGGTAACCTAATTTTTTTTGACAGCAGGCAATGCTTTGCAACTATAGTACAAAAATAATTACATAAAGAAACAGTAATGAGACATTTATTAGAATAATACATTTAACTTTAGTTTTTAAATTTAGATTTCTATAAATTGCACAGGAAAGTAAAAGCTAAATAATCCTAGTTTAAACCTGAAGTTTATTGTGCAATAGCAGCATAATTATTTACTCTTCTTAGACTGTAGATTCAGACAAATCTTGAGGTTTTAGAGACACAAAAATAAGTCAGGTACTGTTTATATGAAATTGCTGCTTGAGAGTACATCACACCATGAGATTGCCCCATAGTGTTCATTTGATTTGAAATTATATTTCAGTGATTAAGTATTCATATTTGTGTTAATTTTTTGCTAAAATAATAAGAATATATAACCGTACATACAGAATTATTTAATCCTTAAATCTACTGATAAAAATGGCTACTTATATGAGACTATGGAAGAATGAATAAGAACCAAATATAGGTGATTAATCTGAGCCCCATCTCTACGTTTCTGTGTCAGTAAGCAAGTAGATAAACCTTTCTGTGCCTCATCTCTATAATAAGGATTATAACACTTACTTCAGTGGAAGGTCATAAGGATTAATTAGTATGTATAAAGCATTTTGAATGT